>NC_065451.1:106143659-106889284 GCF_917563875.1 Diabrotica virgifera virgifera | reverse complement strand
TAACGATAGGCGATAGATTTTCGATTCACCCACCGATATCAGTATCAGTTCGAAGTTGGAGAGTTGATCTCTCAGTCGTTGTCGTCGTTAGGGCTCTGCGTAGAGTTTTATTCATTAACCACTGATTTTCATAATGTAAGAAATTATATTATATACGAATTAAAGTGTAATATACTTATACATATACTATATATTACGTAAAACTATGAAGACGCTGTTTCACAACATAACACAGAGTCCGACCGCCTCATCGGGCCATTTAGAGCATCAATGCATAAGTCCATCCAATGGATTATTATGTGCCCCTTTGACATAGGCGCACAACATTTTAATCTACCACCCTGAGGATTCCTGCTCCTGGAGATTTTCTGAAGTGCCGAAACAGTCTATGTTCCTGATTCCTCGATCAGATGAGAAGTTTTCGGAGCCATCAACCCCAGACAGCTACTGGAGCTCCACGTTGCAGCCAGTCACTTCTTGGTAAGTGAACGCCAAAGAGGAAGCATTCAGACTCTGCTGCTACCACCGTCTGGACATAGCCTATCGATTCCTGATGGCCTAGAGGACAAACTCGCCGAGAATGGTGGACAAAACCACCAGCCAGGACAACTGGTATCCAAACATTGGTATTATTTACGTTTTTTATTACATTTACATATTTTTTCATGCTCTTTGATATATTTCTTATGCTTTCTGGTATATTTTTCATACATTTTTCAATCTTATGGGTGTTTGGTAAAGAATGGGCCCTAGCTTAACCTTGGATTACTGAGCTTAAAATAGGTCGATTTAAGCTAACTTACTTTAGTACGAAAGATGATAATAACCGAAATACAGGGTGTCAAATTTAAACTTTTATTTTATTCTTGATTATTTCCTGGGCAATACATCATTTTTGGTGTTGAATTTAGATTTCTTGTCCCAAAAAACCCCCGCTTACCAAATTTCGTGATATTATCCCATGCTTGTTAGGAAATATTCAAGAATAAATAAAATAAAAGTTTAAATTTGACACCTTGTATTTCGGTTATTATCAACTTTAGTACTAATTTAAGTTAACTTAAATCGACCTATTTTACCCTCCGAAATCTAAGGTTAATCTATGGCCTATTCTTTACCAAACACTCTGTATAAGTACATAATTGCATTCTAGCCAATCTTTTTGATTTTCTATAAAGTACAGACTTCCTTGAATTTTTACTGCAATGTAACTTCTTGGATTTGAATTTAAAATTTATTGTTAAAGGAAATTTCCGCTAGCTCGGTGGCCCCTTTGTTCGTCTTACTATTTACCTCTACCCAACGGTTCTTTTGTCAAACAGATTGGGTTGGTATGTACCTGGTAAGCAAAAGGTATTTATCTCAGTATTTTATAATCTATTTATAATATTGAAATATCTAAGCGAAGGCGGATGAAAAAAAATTAGACAAAAGTTGAATGATTATTATAATATTATAATATAATATTACACTATATAATAAGTATACATAGATAGAATATCTTCTTTTTAAGAAATTGTCCATTATCTCCAAATGAGCAAGGTGTCGATTTGAAATATATATAATATACAGCCCATTACGCACCACCTTAAAAATTGAGCATTTTTGATGTCTCGAATTTCCTAAACCAGTTGTCCCATCTAGGTGATTTTTTTTATAATATCCTCCTTAAGGTGATACAGTAGCGATCAACAGGTAGCAAAAACGCGTTCCAAGATTGCGGCTGTAATTTTGAATATTTTTTCGAGATATTTGGCACACGTATTCGTAATATAATAAAGAATGGCGGTACAGAGCCCAATTTGAAAAATATATTAATATGTGGAAATTACTCTGTAATTAAATACAATATTAAAAAAACAAGCCTGTACCGCCATTAAGAAGAACAAAAAAATACACTTTCTTCAAATAAACTTTTTTATGCGATGCCTAGATTTTGTGTCATTTTGGAACTACTAAAATTTTTTATTTCATTAGTAGTTCCAAAATGACACAACATCTAGGCATTGGATAAAAAAGTTTATTTGAAGAAAGTGTATTTTTTTGTTCTTCTTAATGGCGGTACAGGCTCGTTTTTTTAATATTGTATTTAATTACAGAGTAATTTTCACATATTTTTATATTTTTCAAATTGGGCTCTGTACCGCCATTCTTTATTATATTACGAATGCGTGTGCCAAATATCTCAAAAAAATATTCAAAATTACAGCCGCAATCTTGGAACGCGTTTTCGCTACCTGTTGCTCGCTACTGTTTCCTCTTAAGCTTGTCATGCACGGGGAGCTATATACTGTAATATATATTATATCACATCGCTCTCTATAGTAATGAGTGAGCCTGCACACACGGAACCATTAGTTCCGTGTGCCACATCAATGAGGGTTGTTTGTCTCGTTAATTTATTGACTAATACGAGATCTGGTCTATTATGCGCCACTGTTTGGTCTGTGAGCACAGTGGGGTCCCAGTATAGCTTGTAGTTGCCATCCTCAAGCATACTCTCAGGGACGTATTGATAATATGGGAGATGGTCGGTTTGGAGATATGGTTTTATTATTATTATTATTATTAATTATTATTGTAGTACCATTTAAACACAACGTTTTAAAAACTTTTTTGCCTGTTATTGCTTTTTCGAAAAGTTAATTTTTATCGAAATATTTTGAATATTTGTCAAATCCACCACATATTTGTATATGGTTAAGTACCATTATGGAGACTTGGTAATATTATGCAAACTTATTTATGCTTTACATTTTTAGGTATATTTTGAACCATATTAAAAAAGAAGCCAGATCTCGATAAAACGTGCCTTATCGAAAAAAATACAAAGAGGCAAAAAAGTTTTAAAAACATTCTGTTTAACTAATGGTACCTCAGTAATAGTTTAATTGGAACGTACACATTCAAAATTACTGAATAGAGAATTGAAAACCCTTTCAACTGAGGTGCCACACAACCCCTATTCCCATTTAAAAAAATCATTGATTACGTCATCACGCTCAGATGGATGACATCACTAGTATGAAATATATGTCAAAAAGTTGTAATTTAAACACAAAAATCGACCTGTTTCCGGATTTTTCTCTATAGTCGTCCATTTTAGAGAAAATTAATTTATTCCATAATTTAGGACCTCTCTGTATATATTATATCACATCGCTCTCTATAGTAATGAGTGAGCCTGCACATACGGAACCATTTGTTTCCTGTCTGCAGGCTCACCCATTACTATAGAGAGCGATATGATATAATATACATATATTACAGCATAGCTCCCTGTGCATGACAAGCTTAAGGAGGTAACCTATAGCCTAGGCTATAATATTATAAAAAAATCACTTAGATGGGACAACAGGTTTAGGAAATACGAGACATCAAAAATACCCCATATTTAAGGTGGTGCGTTAATTTCTTGGAGAAGTGTATTGTAATTTAATGTAAATAATGTAATATCCAATAATTGTAATTTAATATAAGATGTAATATAAGTTTCTTAAAAAATATATTTTTTATTTCCCACAATACATTCTTCACAGGTCTAAATATCAACTATAGACGTCCACCGAACGTCCTCCCAGGACGTTAGATGGATGTTCGGCAGCAAGACATTGGACCAAACTGGGACGCCCTATGAAGGCCCAATTGACGTCCACCGAACGTCCCCTTGGACGTTAGGTGGACCTCCATTGGACGTTTGGCAAAGTGGAATTTGGACCAAAATTGGACGTCCTGTTAAGGTCCAATTCACGTCCCCTAGGACGTCCGATTAAGGTCCGATTTACGTCCGATTAAGGTCCAATTTACGTCCAATTAAGGTCCCATTTACGTCCGATTAAGGTCCAATTTACGTTCGATTAAAGTCCAATTTACGTCCGATTAAGGTCCAACTTACGTCCGATTAAGGTCCAATTTACGTCCGATTAAGGTCCAACTTACGTCCGATTAAGGTCCAATTTACGTCCGATTAAGGTCCAAGTTACGTCCGATTAAGGTCCAATTTACGTCCGATTAAGGTCCAATTTACGTCCGATTAAGGTCTA
Source organism: Diabrotica virgifera virgifera (assembly GCF_917563875.1). NCBI lineage: Eukaryota > Metazoa > Arthropoda > Insecta > Coleoptera > Chrysomelidae > Diabrotica > Diabrotica virgifera. The sequence continues at coordinate 106,885,241 of NC_065451.1, read as the reverse complement.
ATTTAAGTCCGATTAAAGTCCAATTTACGTCCGATTAAGGTCCAATTTACGTCCGATTAAGGTCCAATTTACGTCCGATTAAGGTCCAATTTACGTCCGATTGAGGTCCAATTTACGTCCGATTAAGGTCCAATTTACGTCCGGTTAAGGTACAATTTACGTCCGATTAAGGTCCAATTTACGTCCCCTAGGACGTCCGATTAAGGTCCAATTTACGTCCGATTAAGGTCCAATATACGTCCCCTCGGACCTTAGATGGACGTCCAATGGACGTTCGGTAGCGCGACATTTGGACCAAAATAGGACGTATAAAGGACGTTCCTCGGACGAAAACGGACGTCCAATGGACGTCCCTAAAGTACGTGAAGGACGTCCAATGGACGTCCATTGGACGTCCTTGTGCTATTAGGGTTTGAAGATTGACTTGAAACATGCATTTGCCAAGTCTACCTCACTGGGGGGCAAAGGTACGCACTGCGAACGTTCGCAGTGCGTACCTTTGCCCCATTTGTGTGAGTACTTTTGCCCCATCCGGCAACCAATAATATATCTCACCTCAATATGAAACTATACACATATGAACTTCAAACTGTCATGTAGAAGAAGACTTCTAACAATAAACTTTCAACATGCCTAACCAATAATAATCTTAGTTTGAAAGATTAAGAATTAGAATCAATCAATTTTTAAGAAAAATTAGATCAAAAGGTACAAAAATAATTTTTATCTCATTTTTGTTGTTGTGTTCGCCCTGATTGCGCCAAAGTTTCTCATCCAATGCTACTGAGTAGTACCATTGATTGTAGACACGGATAGATGCCCAGCGCTTATGGACGGAAGCGTGTCCCCTTTACCATCCAAAAAATTAAAATTTTAGTCAAGAATCAGCGACTCTAGTGGTTATTTCGTGAAATAGCCAGTTAGAAATTTGCTCTCGCGAGAGAATGATCGTAGACTGAGTTTCGGTTACCTCCCCTATCACTCCCACCACAACCAATTTATGGCAGTACCTACTAAATTAGAAAACGACCTTGACATCCAGAGAAGTGAAGTAGAAGTAATCCTATTTAGCGTAGCGAACAGTTTGAAGTTTGAATGTAATACCTTGTCGATATTTAAGGGTTTTCTAAAATACGATATGAGGTTCTCAACTGTACCGATCTGTCAACGGATAAAAATTGTTTGTATGTAATTTAGTATGTTAATAACACAAACCAAGGAGTGCCCGATATAATTTTTAAATTCTAAATATAAATTAATTAATAATAAAAAATTGACTTTCTTATAAATTTTAAAGAAAATTTTTCGACCCGGGCAGATATTGTTTTGGATTTTTTGGATCATTTAAAACAAAAACGGTCTTTTAGAACAGGGTAGAAAAATAAATATGAGCGATTTCAGGGTAAAAATCAATACAGGTACAGTCGAACCCGCTTATTGGAATAGCCTTTGTGCCAACCAAAAGTATTCCTATAGCCGGGATATTCTAATAACCGATGATTGGTTGCTACTATAAATGTTTCGGGACCTCGACCTCAAATTTCTATTCCTCATAGGCGTAACCAGGATGATCCTAAGGGGGAAGGGGTTACAACTACCTGAAAGGGGGGTTACAACTAATGGAAGGTCTCTGATGGCTATGGTGTTAAGCGTATAGAGCTCAAAGTACATCCCAATGGGGGGGGGTTATAACCCCCACAACACCCCAGGTTACGCCTATGCTATTCCTTAAACCGGGATATTCCTTTAAGAGGTATTCTAATAAGCGTGTTCGACTGTATTTGAAGGTGCTAAATGGTAGAATGGATATAGTTAATTAAAAATACATACAGAGGTACTCGTAAATCGACTTCATTTTTTTTATAAAAAAAGGCCAAAGTCAGAAAATATGGTTTTTTGTCTATAGCATTTTTAGTATCATATTTAAGCAAAAGTTTGATTTGATTGATTTAAATTTTTATAAGTTAAAATCCATAAAGAATTAACCGAGATAATTGCAAAAAGCCACGTTTTTTTGCATTATTTTGTAACTGTTAATAACTTTTAACAAAACGGCCCTAAGGAACTTATTGTACCTTGATCACGAGGAAATTAAGTGCCTTTATTAGTGTACAAAATTTTAAGAAGATCTATTTGTTAGTTTACGAGTTATGTTAAATGTTCATGGAATGTTTAAACAATCATTGTTGCCCTATAGTACATTATTTCACGGTTTTTGCTCTAAATTTTAAAGAACCTCTTGGATTGACTTGACATGAAATTTGGCATAAGTATAGCTTACATGTCAAAGAAAAAAAGTGATATTGTGCCGATGTGTGCTTTTGCCCTGGGGTGACTTCACCTATATGTCCAAAATAAGTCCGGAAATGGGTAAACTGACTAATTTTAAGTAACTTTTGTTCTATAGAGCTTTTTCGCCAAGTCAACACTTTTCTAGTTATTTGCGAATGAATATGTTCATTTTTCAACAAAATAATCACATTTTTAGACGGTTTTTCGCAAATAACTCAAAAAGTAAGTATTTTGTCGAAAAAAACGATCTTAGCAAAAATATAGTTTATAAAAAAGTAACAAAATAATGGTGTATGACTTAGGTCTCTGGATTTCGTAGAACCAGAGTTATAGCCAATGAAAAATAGATTCATATTCACCAAATTTCAAATAGAATATTTCGACGAGAAATACCCAAAAAATTTAACACTTTTTGGGGAAAACCCATTTTAACTCTTCTAAAGTCTTTAAAAAAAGCTTTATTTCTGTTTTTACAAAAAGTTTCTAGCATTAAATTTAAGCACGTTGCGCTCAAAATAAAGTTGGTCCCTTTTGTTTTGGCAAAAAAATTCGGGAAGACCACCTCCTAATTAGCAACTTTACCGCCCCACATTTGCCTAATTAGCAACTGAAATTAATCTTTACCGCCCCACAAATTATTTTACTTATGTTGTGTTTATATGATCTGTAAGTTTCATCAATTCAAAGTGCTTAATTTTGAAAAAATTTAGTTTCAAAGTAAAATTTTTCAAAATTTTATTTTGAAAAATAGGTTTTGTTTTCAAAATAACTTAAAAATTGTTAGAGATACCAAAAATCTCGAAAAACAAAAAAGTAAGCATTGCTTTTTTTATTAAGCATTGCTTTTAAACACTTTAAATAAGTTGTAATGAGTTTTCCCCGAAATGTGATTCATTTTTGGATATTTCATGTTAAAGTATTCCATTTGGAATTTGACGAATATGAACCTATTTTTCATTAGCTATAAGTCTGCTTCTACTAGGTAAAGGGACGTGATATATACACCATTTCTTTAAATTTCTTACAGGCTATATTTTTGCTACGAATGCTTTTTCGACAAAATACTTACTATTTGGGTTATTTTCGAAAAACCGTCTAAAAGAGTGGTTATTTTGTTGAAAAAATGAACATATTCACTGGCAAATAACTCGCAAAGTATTGACTTAGTGAAAAAACTCTATAGAACAAAAGTTACTTAAAATTAGTCAGTTTATCCATTTCCTGACTTACTTTGGACGAATATTTTTTCACCCCCAAAAGGGGGTGGAAACCACCCCCAGGGCAAAAGCACACATCGGCACAATATCACTTTTTTTCTTTGACTTGTTAGCTATGTGTATGCCAAATTTCATGTCAATCCAAGCGGTTCTTTAAAATTTAGAGGTTTTGCAATATTTTACCGTTAAAGAACGGACTACTAGGAATATTTTGAGAGCTGTTTGGCAAAGTGCATTGAGTTCTTAAAGACTCAAAGTACTAAGAAAGTTAAAAAAATAATATATTTGTTTTTTTTTTAATGTTAAGCAAGTCGCTAAAAAATGGTGAGTTTTTTCCTTATAAACAATTAGAATATCTTTGTCATTTTTTCTGATAAATAATTATAATTTATTGTATCAAAAATCTGGTAAAAAAACACACATTCAAAAAGAAAAAAACAACTTTCTAGGACCAATAATAGTCAAGTTATACTTTTTTTGAAAAATCACATTTTTATTGTTTATAAATAGTTGAAATTTTTACAGAATGATATGTAATAAATATGTTTGTTTTATATTTCAATTGAAGTACGGAATATCTTCTATTTAAAACGAATAATAACCCTTTAAAGTGAAGCTGGGACCGTGTAATGGGAAAGATTATCGGAGTCCAGTTTAGCGCGTCGAGATTTTGCTATAGAAAGTTCAATTTGAAGCGCTTGAAAAATTTTATAATATCTCAGCTTCCAGAGAATGTAGAGCCTTCATTTTTTTTTAATTGGAGTAACTCGACGAAAAAATAGCAACTAGCTAATTTTCATTTTCCGGAAAAATCAGAAAAATCTGGAAAATGCACTTTTTTATTCAACATGCATTTACAACGTTAACACATAAAATTTCATAAATATTGTCATAAAATATTATAAATTTGTGAATGAGTATTAAAATAAAATTATATTATATATCTATTTATATACAGGTTGGTTCATTTTATTCGCCTCGGTGTCTGTATGGAAAACGACTTGATTTAAAAAAAATTCTTCATAGAAATATACCGGGCCATTAACACTACAATCTAAAAATAATGTGAATTATATAGGGTGCTTCAAAAAAGAGTGGTATATCAAAGATATTGTTTTTATGGAACACCCTACACCTGATGAAATTTTTAAATTGCCCTTAAAAAAGAAGCTAGACTATACCTACCTAAGTACAGGGTATTTTGATTTATTTCAATTTTTAGAAAAATGTAAAGATTTAGAAAAAAAAATAAATATTTACAAATCTAAGAATCGGTGACAATTTTTTTCTTGGATCTTCATAATAGACTATTCAGCATATTTAAGCAGATGTTTATTGTAACAAAATTTATAATTACTTAATCGTACATTTTTAGATTTAAAAATTAATTGAAAACAAAAACGTTCTCAAATTAAACAAAAATTTTGTATAGATTATAATTTTATTCATCTTCGTTAATTCTACACAGTTTTTGTACAGGTTCATTAATTTCATCCACATTATCCATAATTTCTTGAAATAAATCAATTGAACCGAGCTTTAATGCATAGTCAAATTTGATTTTTTTTTATAAAAAATTAAGTAATCATGTGGGGAAAAAATAAATAGGTCGTTTTAATTGCTTATTTGTCTAATTTGTAAAATTCATATTATAGTTTTCAAAAAGCGTATAAAGGGTGAAATTTTTTCTTAGACCCAAACGAACTAATTTTTTTGAAGCCGGACCTGATTTTTTCTAGTTTGAATAAATCAGTTGATTAGGTGGTAACAGTGTAACGATTGACCAAAATAAGAGACACATCGATTTGACCGTTCAACAATTATGACGAATACAAATTTCTGTCAAAATGTGAAACTCGCCCTGTATATTATTAAACAATAGGATCAGACACTTTTTAATGGTCATTTGTTATTCCCCATAGGAGCCTCTATACGAGGTAGGAATATGTACAGTTCCTCATGATTCACCCTGTATAAATAGATATATACTATAATTATATTTTAATATTTATTTACAAATTTATAATATTTTATGAAAATATTTATCAAAATATATTAGTGTTAACATTGTAAATGAATGTTGAATAAAAAAGTCCATTATCCAGAGTTTTCCGATTTTTCCGGTAAATTCAAATTAGCTGGTTGTTATTCTTTCGTCGAGTTACCCAAATTAAAAAAAAATGTTCACAAAACATAAGACTACAATACGATTTCGATATATACTCCCATTTGTACCTCGTCCTCCCTACAGGGCGCCTCAAATTTAAAATAAGAAAAACATTTCTTTTCTTCCACCCGGTATAAGTACAAAAAAAAATTTGAGTAAACCTTTGCATAACTGTGTAAATACTAAAGAAAAGTCTAAAATAATAAAAAAAATTACCGGAATCCGTTAATCTGTTCACGAAAAAATCTACTATAAAAATTCAGCAGAATTTTCTATATCCCTAACTTTTGACGAGCAGTTTATTAAGAAAATTAAATACCTACATGCATACGTATTTTATTTCAATGTATGCATATAATACCTAAAAGCACCTAAATTATTTAATTTTGAAGTTTGAACTCTTGACAAAACCGCATCCATAGAAAAAGTACAGTGTACAACACATGAGAAAGTGACATATTTCTCCCTCGCTTGAACGTGCCTCGGCTACTCGGCTCGTGCCAACAAAAAACTTGTGCGCTCGTGAGAAATATTTCTTTTTTCTCACTTGTACAATATACTATTTGGCAATATTTATAATTCGTATTTTATTAATTTTACTTAATTTATTATGCAATTTTGTGCGATGTTAAATAAAAAAAAGTATAGAAACTACATAGTTATCTACTGTATAACATGCCACTAGTATTAAAATCGCCTTCTTGTGAAGTAATAATTTTTAGATATTATATTATATTGGGTTAATTTGCATATCGAAAAAAGTAGATGTTATGGATTTTTTTTATTACACGCTTATTAAAATTTAATTCCAGAATAAAGAAATATAGTAGGTAATTATAGGCATTGAATTTGTGATACCTACTCTTAAACACGTTCTGTAAAATGTGTTATTTTAAGAATACATAATATTATTATCAAAACAACGAGGAATTACTAAGATACCGGAACAAGAGGTTAGTAACGGCAACGGTAAGCTAAAACGTGGGTGTGTTAGTATTCTTTGCTAAAACTATCTGTCTGCTGCTTTTAGCGGACAGCGGACACTAAACAGACCCGAACGGCGAACACAGCACACCCGCCGGCCCCCCGCGGGTGACCGGAAGAATTCAAAGATCTTCCAAGCTTTTCTAGAGTGGGGAAACCGTATTTACGTTGAGAATGTAGGGGAGGCACTGAAAAATGAAGAAACCTTTTATGTCGGATTTCTTTCGACTGCCGCGTAATCATCATTCTCAAATATAGATGGCTATACTGTTTTGAGGGGAGAAAATTTGGCACGGTTTTGTTGTACAGCTTTGGGTATCTATCCGTGTCTATAATCAATGGTAGTACAAAAATATGCCACAAGATGTTGTCGCCAACATATAAGAAGTTACTGAAAAATGTAAGTGCGTACCTTTGCCCCGTGCGTACTTTTACCTCCACCTACCCTAAGTGTTAAAAGTACATGTTTAAGGCACGCATGTGAAAGTTTGTAGAATGAGCGAAGTGAGTTCTGCAGTGCCTTAAAATTTTTAGAGCACTAGTGCCTTAAAGTAGCATTTTTAGCTCCTGTAGTGATCCTTTCCCAAGTTAACACACACCTCTTTTAACTTGGTTTTACTGTAATAATGACGAATAATGAGTCAGAAACACGTGTCTGCGGTTGCCTTCCATCTTATACATACTTTTTTTCCATCCTTGTTACGAGACATGCCGATATATACTTCCTAACTTTAAAATCACTATTAACTCGCATTAACCATTCCTTGTTTAATTGTTTGAAATGTTCTATGGTTTGTTTTTTAACCAAGAGGAGTGATTCAAATTTACCGCAGTATATTGCTTGTTTGTAATTGGCGAGGAACCGCAAAGTGGGCGACACCTGGTGGAAAATTTGAAAAGCATCAACTCGAGGAAAACATTGACTTTGTCGTTAATTTGTGTACATATTTGCGGTCAGTTTATTTTGTAATTAACTATTAATTCGACTTAAAAAAAACTATTGCAGTGTTCCTCAGTATTCATTCCTATTATACTCTACATAATGACGTAAACTAACTAATGCCAAATCACACATTTTGTTAATTTAACGTTTGTATTAAACGTAATATTTTTTAATGTTTAAGCGACTGTAAAAATAAATAAATAAATAAAATGCAGTATATATTCTGTACATAGAATGTACATTGTTATACAAAATATTCCCACCACCTCATAATTTCCAAAACACAATTTTTATAAAATAAATTCACCTAATTAGTTTGCAGTTTTTATTTAATTAAAAATTGTTAGAGTCGGTTCACTAAACTCGGACACAATTATCTAGTTATTTTAATAAGTAATTTTGCCAATTTGATAAAATTGACGAAAAATAATTACTAATTAGTTAATAATTACTAAATAGTTAGTAATTTTGCCAATTTTGGCAAAACTGGCCAAAAACAAAAAAAATTATCTACTAAAATCACTAGCCAGTTGTGTCTGAGTTTAGCGAACCGACTATATCTGTTATAAGTCCTTTACATCAACAATAATTGGACAAGAAATTGACAACAAGTTATTCAAGGTCAAATTTGAATTATACAACACACAATTCTACATCCAATTTTGCCGTGAATAAAAAGAAAATAAAGAAATTTGACAAAATAAAACATATCCAATTGTTCTATTTCATCAAATTCCTTCATCATTTTCCTTTAAAAACCATACATTTTGTACACGTCAAATTTGGCCTTGAATAACTTTGTCAATTTCTTGTTCAATTTATTGTTGTTGTAAAGTGGACATTAGTGTAAAATAAATTGTAGGTCCTATAAATTAAATTAAAAACAAAATTAGAAATTTTAAGATTGAGTAATAATTTTTAAAACACTTTTTAAGACATATTTTAAGATAGAGTAAAAACAAATCAATAGTTCGCATTAAATTTTAATTAATGCATACAGATGAAACATAATTTTGAGTCGTCTTTAACTTATAAGATGTCTTAGTGGCAAAACTTAGTGGTTACTTTGGCAAAACACTCGTGTAAATGATTTTAATTTAACGTTTTAGAACTATGGGATCAAATGACAAAATGAATTGTTTTCCTCGAGTTATCGTCCATCTTTGAAATTTTGAGCGCCCCCTGTCGGAATTTAATTTTGCGAATTGGTCCAACCCAGTGATGTGGGAGACATCACTTGTCCAACCGCAGGCAAGTTTACTCCACTGTTATAAAATTTTGACACTAATGACATTTATCAAATTTTGACACTACTGACATTTCATAGGTTAATTAAATTATATCGGAGATTTTTGTGTTTTCTGTGTTATTCCTTTAATTTTTAATTGTTAGTCTGTTTTTATATAAAAAGAAGTTGTTTTTGGAACTCTTTAGCGACATATTAATTTAATATAATATTTATGGATTGCCGTTGAGAGCCGACTAGATCAACCAAAAAAGAAGATGTATTTGGTTATTATTCTAGTGACTTTCTTGGCTGTGAATATTTTTTTTTTAGTTTACTCCTGGTTAAAAAATAAACTATAAACGTTTGGAATACCTTTCCTCAGGCAGCTGTAGCTTCTTCCGTGGATATGTTAGTTATTGCTCTGGAATTCTCAGGGTCTTCTAACATTATTGCCACAAATTTGATGTAATGAGTCAGAAACATGTGTCTGCCAAACATTCATAGATATATAAAAATGCAACAGGTGTTACCCTAAAAAGATACAGCTATAACAATATGTAAGGAAAGTAGCTAGTCAAATAAACCATTAAAAATGTAAGATATTGTAGGCTTTTATCCTCTGTTTTCTAGGGTTGATCCTTTGGTCACAGGTCGATTTTAGGATACAGCAAATATTTTACTCGTAAATTACAAGGATAATGTAACAACTAATGTAAACGGTAATTAACACTTAACATCTAAAACGGTTTATAGCAAGAATATGCAATCTTATTTCGTCGTTCGTCTTTATCCTGATGAAAAAGGCCGTCTGCCCCCTATCATCAGCGTCTTAATGTCAACTCGACTTTTCTCTGACTTACTGAATACTGTCACTTGGCCATGATATGTTGAACCTATAGATCTATCGCGTTTTTTTTATTAGGCAAATGCCACTTAACTGGCTTTCGGCTCGCGTTTATGATAAAATAAAATAACTTAAACGAATGTAATCCTACACTCGGCTATCCTATTCAGAATCCGACTCGGATTAGTCACTTTCATTGTCGACCCACGGTATCTTGAGTTTAACTCCTGGGTCGAACTGGGTTCTTTTTATTGCAACTAAATCTTTCTTCTTATAAATTCTTGCTCGTTTTCTTCTTGAATTATACCTCTTTTTGTTTTCAGCTTGTACCTTACATATTTGTTCTTTACATCTTTCTCGAAGTTCTTTTCTATTTTCATCATATATTTTTATCGCCTCTTCCTCTATGAGTTCTTTGATTCGAATGTCTTCTTTATTTTTCATTTTTACGCCAACCAATACTTCGAAAGGTGTAGTACCTATACTTCGTTGATAAGTAGAGGTCAATGCACTTTGTACCCTGTCAACATTCTTATACCATTTCGTAGGTTCTTCTAAACTCAATTTCGTAAGAACAGGGATAATTGTTCTATTCACTCGTTCAACCTGACCGTTTCCTCGTGGCACTCCAGTTGTGACTAGAACATGTTGAATGTTCTCTTCTTGGCAATATCTTTCAAATTCCTCTGATCGAAATGCTGTATCTCGGTCGGTTATCATTCGAGAAGGGTTTTCAAATATTCTTCGTTGCTTTTCAAGACAAGTTATAACTTCTTTCGTCGTTGTCGACTTCGTCAGGTAAAGCCAAACAAATTTGGTGAAATCGTCTATAATTACAAGTATATGCTGATAATTCTTACTTGTAGACTGCAATGGACCCAGATGATCCGCATGGTATGTATGCAGTGGACCATCTAGTTTTGGTATGGGATTAAGTGTTCCTTCTTTTTTCCCTCCTTTTTGCTTCCTAATATACATGCTATACAGTTAGAAATAACATTTTTAACTTTCTCTTTTATCTTTGGTATATAAAAGTCTTTAACTATTACCTCCTCAGTTTTCTCTCAGAAAAATGTCCTATCTCGTGACTTCTTCTTATTATCTGTCTGCATATTTCTCGGTACAACTAACAGTTTTAATCCATTGACATACTTGTATAATATTTCGTGCTCTAAGTAAAAATCTTCATATGCTTCTGTCAGAAGTATTTGTTTTATCGCCTTGATGTGCTCGTCTTTATCCTGAGCCACTTTAATTCTTTGTATTATACCATCTTCTTCTGTAACCGTTAAAACTTTTGGATATCGGCTAAGAGTATCCACGTGAGACATCTGAGTTCCTTTTCTATGCTTAATTGCATACTGGTACTCCTCTAGCATCAGTGCCCATCGTGCAACTCTTGTTGTAAGGTCCTTCTTGTCCATAGTTCGCTTAAAGGCATCACAATCTGTAACAATTTTGAATTTGTTCCCAAGTAAATATATTCTAAACTTCTTCACCGCTCTTATAATAGCGAGTACCTCTAGCTCGTAACTGGTGTACTTCTCTTCCGCTGGTGTGGTTTTTTTACTCATATAATATATTGGGTGGAGCTTGGAATCATCAATAGACCGCTGTAGTAAACATGCTCCATAACCATGCTGGCTTGCATCAGTGTGAAGTTCCGTATAAGCACCTTGTCGATAAATGTGTAACACCGGCTCATTTATTAGTTTTTCCTTTAGTGATTCAAAAGCCTTCTTTTGCTTGTCGTCAAACCTAAATTCTTCATCCTTCGTCCTTCTTCTTTTCCAATACTACTGTGCTGGCAAAATCCGAACAACTAGGTTTAATTATGCCTTCGTTTAACCATTCATTTATCTGCGTATCTACCTCTTCTTTTTCAGGAACAAATAATCGTCTGGGTCTTTCATAAATTGGTTCTTCGTTTTTGAAGACAATTTTCATTTCAATTTCTGTCGTCTTCGTTTTCTTTGGTTCATATCTTTCCATTAACTGCCTAACAGTTTCTCTGTTTTTCGTCTTCAATATGTGCTACTTTTACTTCATCTTCTTTGTCCTTTTCGTCAAGCATAATGTGCATAATAAAGTTTTCGTCCGTCCTCTTGCACATTACTATCCCATCATCTCTTATACTAACAGATGCTTGTTGTAAAATATTATTTCCAATTATTGCTTGAAAAGATGTCGCAGCTTCTGGGATAATATGAAATTTTAGATCAAACTTCTCATCGTTAACGTCAGCTTGTGTCAAGAATGATCCTAATGTATTAACTTTCGCATTTTCTCCTAAGCCTTTCAACATTATGGTGTCGGGTGTTAAACAAATATCATTAAAGAATTTGTCATACACATCTTCTCTTATCGTACATATATCACTTCCGGTGTCAAATAAAGCTGTTAGTGTGAACTAATTAATTGTAAGTTTAAGCGCTGTTTTTGGCTGAACCTCAATTACATTCAAAGCTGTGTTTTCTGTAGTAGCCTTCGTCGATTTTTTTATTGGGACATTTACTTGAAACGTGGCCATATTTGTTGCAGCTAAAACACTTCGTCTTCGGACTTATCTGGAATTATCTAATCCTACAATATAAATATTTTAAACATTAAGTTTGTAAAAAACTAAGTACAGTTAACATTTAAAACTTATTTCAACAGCAAGAGATCAAGTTTTAGCAAACAAGTGTGCATAAAAAAATAATTGTAAAAAACTGTGTACACCAGGAACCAAGAATCACACTTCCAAATATTTAATGCTAATTATAATTTAATGCTATTAAATATTTGGAAGTGTGACTCTTGGTTCCTGTTTTCATTAATAAATAATGTTTATATCTTACATTTTCAATGGTTCATTTTCCGATAGGCCCGAATTCTTTGCCTTTTATTCTCTACATATTGATAGAAAAACCCACCACTTTTGAGTATTTCATCATTTATTGAAGACGTTTTGTTTACAAACCTGTTAACATCCTCATATAGTACCTAAACAACAACAATGTAGATGAACTGATGTTTACAAATATGTAAACAAAAAGTCTTCATTAAATGGATGAAGTAACTGACTTCTTTGTCTGTAATCTATATTTTGAGGTTGCAGTCATTAATTTAAAGGGCAGGATAAAAGAAACTCTTTGTTAATATCAAGCTTTCACAAAATTTATTTGTTTCATTTAGTTTAAAATAAATTATAATTATTTTTTCAGTAAATACAATCATATTAACAGGAAAAAACATCCTATAAAAGAAGCATATTATAAAAACTTACGACATGAGGTTAGTCCATTAAATTTTTAGCAGTATCACAAAACATAAAAAATTCCGAATCTTTGGTAGTTACAATGTTTTAATTTTATCTCACAGTAATATATTTTTGCACTGAAATGTTTCATAAAAACCTCATCGTCTATTTCAAAAAGATTTCAAATGGATTGGCGTAACTTGCGTCGCTCTAGATTTAAATCATGTCTTGCTGTCTGATTCTGCCACATCATTAAGTTCATTTAGTAATAGCACATAATAGCAGATTTACAAAATCCATTTTTTTTCAAAATAAATATATAATAAACATTAAACATTTGATTAAACACCATTAAACACACGCAAAAAATTAGGTTAATGGATTAACTGACAGATCTTCGGTCATTCCCAGTGACGTGGGAGGGAGGGGATGCGGCATACGGTGAAGTAGATGGGCTCGGTTTCACCCGCAAGAACGCTCCATCCAATATGGCGGAACAACTCTTTGGTAGTATATTATTCTGCTCTATATAAAATATATAATTATAAAATTATATTGTATTATATAAGTAATTAATAATTTTAATAACTAATAAATAACATATTCCATATATAACGTATAGAAACCTGCCCGTCGCCATATTGGATGTAGCACAAAAGTGTCAAATCAAGTGGTCCCATGTAGTAAATACAAAATTATCTCTTATGTCGTATCCCCTCTCTCCCACATCACTGGTCATTCCATGTCATCAAATGTCATTCATAGTTTGTGGTTACAATCGATACCACTAGATGGGGCTATTTTGTTTGCTTCCGCAAAATCAATGGGAAATGTCAAGAGTTGTACGTATTATAGTCCATAGCTTAGACAAGGAAAAAAGAGAGGACGAGTAACACTCATTGGGTGCGTTCACCAGACCAGTGCGCTACGTCAGCGCTCTGAAACTGTTTAAGATTTTTCGGGTGAACGTCATGTCAATTTAGCCTAAACTTCAACGTGTTGACGAAGCGGTCGCCATTTTATTGAACGTAGTATTTGTATCGCTTCAATATTGAACGTGTTTAAGAAATATATTGTAATGGCGCGATTATTTGAAAATATTTATTTTACAATGATTTTAATTATAAAGTAATTGAAACTTAGGTGATACATAATTGGATATGCTCACGAAATTGTAAATCTGTGTATAATGAACAATATTTTCAACATAATTCATATTTACGTGATAATTATTATTTATTTATGGTGGGTCATCCAATGGTTCTGCTCTGCCAAGTCCAGCACAGCCAGCAGCACCAAAAATTATTTCTTGTTCATTTCATTCTCAAACATCAATAAAGGTAGTATATTATCCATTTTTGAATTAAATTTGTTTAAGATACGTCCAATTTATCGTTGAACGATAAGTATAATAAATCAACAAAAACAACGAATCTCGTTTTAGGTTAGGTTCATACATAGAACAGGTGGGAACACAAAAAAACCAACTATGAAAGTGTCAAACGGAAAAATACAGGTTCCGGTAGATTGAGACCAGTGATATGGGAGAGAGGGGATGTGACCTACGGCGACGCAGATGGGATCGCTTCCGCCATGTTGGATGGAGCTCATGTAGCATTAGTAGTAGTATAGCGTTGATGCCTGTAAAAATTCAATTTTTTAAAGTTTTTGAGTGAGTTTAGGGTTATTTATTGATAATAATAGTACCATGGCTTCGTGTGCTTTTCCTCTGTGTACAAATAACAAACGAAAGAACCAGAAAAACTCCACGGGGATAACATTTCATAGGTTAGTATGGACCTATAAACAGTGTACAGAGCCGTATTACTTCAATTGTAGTAATGCTGCCTGTAAAAATAATAGGTAATTTTTTAACTGGGTTGATATTATGGTTGTAGTTTTCCCAAAGATGTTGAAAAGAGAAAGGCTTGGGTACAGTTTGTACACAGAGAGAATTGGGAACCAGCCACCAGCAGCAAATTATGTACGAAACATTTTGCCGAGAGGGATGTAGATCGGACTTCATTAGTTTGTATTCGTTTGCGAGAAAACGCAGTCCCTACAATTGGTGAATCTCAGGTAACAATAATTATACATATTAATAAATTAAATAGGTTATTAGGTTGGTAAGAGACCTTGATATTAATCTCCACATGGTATGTTTTCTGTTTTTTTCAATAACTTTTGATTTGTCGTAACTTTTCAAAACAAAAGAGATATTTTCATAAGTTGTCATATTATGGGTACTTTTTTCTCAGTACATACAAGCCTTATACGTTCTTTTTATGTGTACTACTGTGTACTCTAAAGTGCATTTGAATCTTGTATTATCACTTAGTTTCATTTACTTTTTACTTATTCTTACATTTCCTAGTTGTTTTCATGTATTTATTACCTATTTTCTATAGCTACCAAAACTTTTGTCATTTTATCGAACTTTTCATTCGGATGGTATATGATGTACCTACTTTACTTTTACGGTAAAGATTAGGACAATTTTCATGTTCTGTTCTTTAATTGAGTTCTTTTATTCTTATTGTTCTTCTTTTCATATCCAGGATATTAATTTAAACCATACTTCTTCTAGTGGTGTTGAATCTCAATAATTTTTGTTCGTAAAGCATTATATTTTGCAATTTTCATCTTTTTGCATTACTGCACTGATCTAATTATGATAAACATTATATTTAACAACCTTTTTATTTAACAATGTCCTAATTATTTATATATTATTGTTTTATTATTTTATGTTTACTGATATTTACTTCTTAGAACAAAAAATTATCAATTGCTTAAAATATAATACTGTTCTTCGTAAGAGTCTGTACTGAAAGGTGACCGTGAAATGAGATCTTTTAGAAATTTGGTGTAGGAATATGGTGCTTTGAAGTATGATTGTAGTTTAGCTACGAGCATTTGCTATTTTCCATCTTTTGTAAATCATATTTATGCTTATATACATATACATACATTTTGTTCTCTGGTGTAGATCCTTGGTAAGCATTTGATGGAAGTAACATTTGTTTTATATATCACTATCTCTCTTTCTTTATTAATTTCTTGGTTAAGGTTTTTAGGACTAGTTTTAGGAAGTTTCTAAACCCTTTGGTGTAGAACTTTGTCTTATTCGGGTGATCAGTATAGTTAGTACTTATTTTGTAATGGTTTATCTATATTTGAATTTGCATTTCTTTGTATTATATTTTACTTGTATTATTTTTATCTGCGTATATCATTTTACTCACATTATTATATTGATTATTATTATTACCTTATTTTAGGTACTCGTTATCCAGAGTACTGGTGTTTTGTTTGAGATTCATTCGTTAGCAGCTCCACTAGCTTGTCTATTAATTTATGTAGGATATGATATCCATTATATTATATGTACTTTAACTTTGGTTATACACCTTTTATCTTATATAGAGACATGAATAATTGCATTTTTATGTTAAATACCTACATTATTTAACTTTGATTACTAGTCAGTTAACTTATTTATCTTTGAATATTACTTACACTTGGATTATAGGGCTTTTCATCGATTGTCATTTGTTTCGAGCTTCTGTCAGATGTTGTATAATCTGTATATAATATTAATATACACGGATTATACGACATGTGACAGAAACTCGAAACAAATGACTGTGAATGAAAAGCCCTATTAATTAAATTTGATTATTACTTGATGATGAACTTTAACTTTGATTATTAGTTAGACTTTATGCTATAAGTCTTTATGATTTTGAATTAATTACATACTTTTTTAAAGCACATTCATTTTTTTTCCAGAGATAGATACTCTCTGCAGTCATTTATTAATAATAAATGAATAATTTTAGTGTGATGAATACTACAATTCATTGGGTAATGTTTTTTTATTCTCCCCAGAGTAACACCTGAAAATTATTTTGATACTTTGAAATTTTTTATGATTATTAATTTAAACTAACTATATTCATTGGCTTAACTACTGAACGATTACTACTGCATAATATGCAATAGTATATCATAGTATATAATAATATATTATATTATTTCCTGGTTAGAACTTTCTGTTCTTGTTTTCTTTATTTCTTGTTAAAATTAATTTATAAAAGCCAAATGGAGCTTCAAAAATAAAACATTTTTATTCATCAGATCACCTTATTCTCTTGGTGTAAGTGTCTAGTGTACTACTTGTACACTGTACAAATTTTCCTAAGCCTGTATTAATTTTTTATAACCGTTTTTTTATATACCTAACCTCGCATCTTCTAAAAGCATGTGTTCTGATATTTTAATTTTAAATATTTCTTTTTGACTTACATATATGCACGTGGTTAATCAGATAATTTTAACTAGTAAGAATTAATAATAATTCCATTTAATGTATTCTTGTCATCTGCTACTATTTCTGATTATTTCTTAAAGAATGGCAGACTTGGCACACTTTGGTTTCTCTACTTCTTGATGTCAAATATGTATTTTATTTTCTAGTTTTTGGAAAAAAATCAATATTTCTCCCTTCGGGAGCCTCCAGCCTCATACATCACTGGTGATGCCACTTCAAGGCAAAAAGGAACAGGATGCATCCTACAGACAGCAGCACCCAACATCTCTAGTTGCAGCGACCTGAGGCCACAACATCTGCCCACAGTCACAGTCTGAGGTCTACAAGTCGACAGCAGTACCATTCGATATCAAGGAGTTACCATCGAACCAATACCAACAGCTATAAGTATAATCTAAAAATTGTTAGCTTTTGGCAAGCATTTGAATATATTATGTTATTGAATTTAATAAGTCATATTTTAATTATATCTTTATTGAATAATAAACATGATTAGTTAAAATATTGTTTTGTTTGCTTCCATTCTAGATTTTCAGTGTTCATATTTTTGATTAAGACAAGGTGGACTCACAACGTGGCAGATTGAGCTGGTCTAGGGTAAAAATGATAACTATCATAGTTGGATGAAATGTTATTTTTCTATATTATTTCAATTGTCTGGAGTAGTTTATCGTTTCAGTACTAGAAGTATATACAGTGCGTCCATAAAGTAACGCATAAATTCATTATTTCGTAAACCGGCGACTTTAACGAAAAATTCCGAAATAAGTCGATTTTTATTTTTAAATTACAATTTTTTTGGCAGATATCATACTAGTGACGTCATCCATCTGGGGGTCATACGTCATAACGTAATCGACGAATTTTTGAAATGAGAATAGGGGTCATGTGATAGCTCATTTGCAGGGGTATGTAATTCTCTATTTACTAATACAAACAATAACATAATTATTTATACAGGGTGTCCAAAAAGATTTTTTTAATTTAATTAATTGAGACAAAAAGAATAAAGTATGTAACTTATTTAATTCAAAATTCGTTTTACTTTTGTCAGAAAACAGGAATGCATGTATATGCTTATTTGACAAATAATAAATATTGCTTTTTGCTTAAATTCAATGCTAGAGCTGCCACCCACCTGCCTCTTGGAAGTTTAACATTACGCTTAAGCGAAAATCAATATTTATTTTTTAAATAAAACATTTTTATGTTTTTTGGCACGATCTTTTTGTACCAATTAATTTAATTTAAAAAACATTTTTGGACACCCTGTATAAATAATTATATTAATGTTTATCTTATTAAATAGAGAATTATATAGCCTTTCAAATGAGCTATTACATGACCCCTATTCTCATTTAAAAAATCATCGATTGCCTCATCACGCCAAGATGGATGACGTCACCAGTATGATATGTATACCAAAAAATCGTAATTTAAAAGTAAAAATCGACCTGCTTCGGGATTTGTCCTTAAAGTCTCCGGTTTAGGAAATAATGAATTTATGCGTTACTTTATGGACGCACTGTATAAAACGTAGCTCTAATTCAGTGAGTTTTCATGTTTATTTAGTACTTGTTTAGTACGCTTTTTTATTTTTTTTAAATATATATTATTATACAATTTTTAAATCATATCATTGACCGGCTTTGTACATTTTATAAAATTTTATGAAACTTTAATAAATTTTATTATTATTATTAAATTTGTTTATTATTATTAAACTGTACTTCAAAAGTAATAAAAATTAAACTAATTTTATTCCAAATAACTATTATTATTAATCTACCTCGATGCTGATTCCAAAATAAAATAGTAAATCGTAAATACAACTTGAATTAATTTGAATCCGGACCTGCCCGTCGCCATATTACATGGAGCACCAAGAGCCGACAAGTGGTCCCATCTAAAATATACAGACGGATCGCTTGCGTCTAATCCCCTCTCTCCCATATCACTGATTGAGACCAATATGCCGACAGTGTTGCCATTGTTATATTATTTGCCTTATTTAGGTTTGACATTTGAATTTGACGTGAAACGTCAATTATTTTGTAGGTAGAAGACAGCAGTACATAAATAAACATTACATTTTAGTTTTTTGAAAGTTTTTCTTCTATTTACTCAATTTACTGGTACTTAGCTTATTTTAACTACATTAAAATTATTTTATAGTGGTATATGTAGTGTTTAAAATTATTTTTACTCCGTTTAGTAGTGCTGTGCGGATTATAATCTTAGTAAATAGAGAAACAACACACTATGTAGACTGTAGCTGTCTGAAAATAAAAATATGATGAGCTTTAGGTATTGTATTCCTTTGTGGAAGTCATATTATGGTGTTAGTGAACATAATACAGTAATTAGATCCCCAAAAGATCAGCCTGAAGATAGAAACTGATTAAGTTAATTCATAGTGAACACCAAACTCATGGGAAAGTGATGGTAAATTTTCTGCATCAACACCCACTAAAGAGAACATATTATTATTAAATCTGATGAGTTTAATCCCATTAGTTAATGATGTCAAACTGAAATTTTTAGAGAACAATTTACTGATTGTCTTACTTCACTGTCTTTATTGTTGACAAAAACTACAGAGGACATTAGCATTAACCTACAGCATTAGTTGATTTGTATGTATAAGTACATGTTAAACAAATGTAATTTGTCCATCATACAGAAAATAATAAAATGTATAGTGTATAATGCAGATTTGGAACTTAGACAATTGAATGTTCATGTTTCCATTGAGCAGATTTTGGAATCGAAGAACACTGAAAGCTGTGTTTGTTGAAGGTGATAAGATAACTGCCCCAGTAGGTGATATATAGTAAGTGAGATATCCCAGTAGGAGATATTCTAGTAAAAAAATTAATGGTAAAGAAAATGTCATCCATAATGTGTAATCTGCTATAGAAGAATATAATATGACAATATGTAGGTACTTTTATTCTTGTTCTTTTTTTATTTACTATTTAAACTTAAAATTAAACTTTTTTAATTTCAATTTTGTTTTATTGCTCTACATAATCTTCATTTATTGTTATTGTAAATCTGTCTGTAGTTGAAATAAATAATTAGTGTCTATAAGAATTGACTTTAAAACGCAAACTTTGTGTTTTTTTTATAATATGTACTAGCTTGAATAGAAAGGAAAACTCAATCTAACAATTGTTTTGACTGCCTGGAAATATTAGAATCAGAAGAACAAATACCTTTAATGTCATGAAACTTTTTTATCTCTCATTTATTGAGCATAGATGTTTGAAATATGTCTCTTGGTTTATGATTTTCTTTTGTTATCAAATGAATAAGCTTTTCGAAGTGTTATTAGTAAAAGCTATTAAAAAAGGTTTTGATTTGTCAAATCGTAAACCTGCTATACTTGGGATTTTTAGCCATTTAGTTTATTGATTATTTGGTAATTAATTTGGATCTGCAGTAACAAATTAAGTGAAAATTGATCATTACGTGTATTAGGTTAGGGCAGCGGTGCTCAAAGAGTCAATCGCGATCAACCTGTCGATCGCCAAAGTTTTTGAAGTCAATCGTGGAGCTGCAAGCAGTTCATAGTGAGTTTGAAAGACGCTTCGCTGATTACAAAAAGTGGCAGATATTGCAACATTCTTGTCTAATCCATTTTCTTGTGAATACGTAGAACAATTTGTCATTGAAATATCCATTACTTTCAATACGGAGATCATTTCCATCCAAAATGAGGTACTGAAAATAATTTCACATATACACCTTAAGTTCAGAGCGACCTATACATTTTGATCTTTCATATCGTCTGACAAATACCCATTTGGGGCAAGTATCTCTGCAGCTTACAGCATTCTTTGCATCAACATACTTGTATGAGTCTCTATTTCCCAAATGTAGGTAGTGAAATTAAAGTATCGTAATCAGCTAACTGACGAACATCTCTCATCATGCTTGCGTTTGGCCCTCGGTAATTACATACTATCATGAAAAACTTGTGGACGTTATGCTGTGCCATGCATCAATATTCAAATAAAATTAAGATGAAAAACATGACTTTAATTACAACTCTCTGTAGTTACAACTTTTTATCAAATAGAAATGAGCAATGAAGTTTTTTCTTTTCAAAATTGTTTTTTTTTACTAGCAGTCGATCGCTGGACACTTGCAGTTTATGTGGTAGATCCCACTCAGTATAAGTCTGAGCACCACTGGGCTAGGGGCTTATTATTCATTTTTATTCATTAGTATTTGCTGACTATTGGTGTATTTTTAATTTCATTAAACCTATTTGAAGTGTTTACATAACTGTAATTATATTACTTATTCATTTAGTCTCTTGTCCTTTTTCCCTTTTATTGAATGTGTTTTGGTAGATTTATATTAATTGAAACAATAGTTTTGCCATTTCATGGGTTGGCCAGATTGAATGTCACATGCAGGCCTGCTATGGTTAAAAATGGTTTCTACAGCAAAGTATTTTAAAATTTTTTATAAATTTATAGACATCAATATAAGGGAGTCCTCCAACTATTCACTGATTGCAGCTGCGATTTCATTAATATGGAGAGGAGATATGGAGAGGAAATATTCATTCTAGACAGGTTTCAAAGTAGCCCTAGAATCACTGTCAATAAAAGAATATTTTTGAAGTCAATTTTATTAAAATACGAGGATGAAACCCCCCTTAAGTAGATAACCCTAATATACGAACAATATAAAAATATGAATTACAAAACAACAATGAGTATGTCAAAATATTTTAATATAATGAACAACTAAACTTTGGAATGTCAGACCATTTAAAATAATACATTTTAAAATCTTACATGTATATAAATAGAAATAACAAAATAGATAATTCAAATATTTCATAACATTTTGTTTATATTTCAAAACGTAATTATAAATCTGGACCTCGGAGGTAAACTACACTATGTCACTTCGAGTAACTGTGTTTAGCCTGTATTTACAACAAAGTTTAGAGCACTAAGAATGTAAATAAAAATCTGATATATCCCCCAATTGGTTGAAAGACAATATGACCATATTTTAATGATAATATATAACCAATGTGTATAATCCAACTAATAAAATAAGTGGATTAAAGGAACTTGTTCAAAATAACACCATGTCGACATAGTGTAGTTTACCTCCTAGGTCCAGAAATATACTCAATCATTTTTTAGAACTCTTATTGACAAACTAAATTCAATGTCAACTGTTACCTTATTGAAATGAGCTAAGAATCCAAATAATAAGAAATTCATGGATGTTAGTTTATTTGTTCTAACTACGTCAATTATTGTTATACCTTTTGTAGACATTATTCTTACAATGTAATGTATGTACTCTTTACAGTAAAGTGCTACTAAATTATTTACTCTTTTATATACAAATACCATTGTCAATATTATAACCTTTGGTATACTAAAATCCATTCCAAGGATTTAAGCATATTGGTTACTGAAGTATATTTACTATATTTTAATATGATCCTCATATGAAGATTTTGAAGTTTTTGCAACTGAGAAGTGTGATCTCCGTTAAAAAAATATATAACTGATCAACAATAATGAAAATTTGGTCGAATAATTGAACAATATATACATACTAAGATTTTAGTTTCAGTTGATAGGTATCTTGAAAAATAATATAAGTTTTTTAGATACCTTTTTAAAACATACATAATTAAAAATTGTCAAAAAATTGACATTGTTAAAATATACAGTGAGCGCCACCTACTAGATACATGGGTAGGTACCTAATTGCTATGCTTATGGGCTAATCTGGTCCGTTCTCAGATATGACTTTCATCTCTGTCATGTTACTGTCAAGAAACTATTCAAAATAATTGTTTTTCCATGGTCACGCATGGAGCGAATAAGCTTCATATACAGCTAATCTATTAATTGTCAACTTTCCATGTTAATATTCAGTTTCTATAGATTTTCTGATGTTCTAAATGTCACTAGACATAAAAATAAACATTGCAACAAGTGAAGGGTCCAGGACTGTAATAGCTCGATGTTCCTATGTATCTAGTAGGTTGGTGGTTACTGTAAAAGCAAACCATTTGATCACTTGATTTTTAAAAATATTTACTTCTTGAAACTAAGAATATAAGAATTTTTTAAAGTTTAAGTGTGTTTTTGGACACTAAAAGTTTACTGCACATTATAAAAAATAATATGACCACTAAATAACTCAACTATAATGTTATAAAACACACAATAAATATTGTTATTAACTTTAGACCTGAAAGCCAAACTAAGCAGTTTGGGTCTGTAAAATGACAATCATTCTCGGTAAAGGCCACAAATCATGTTTAAGAGTCTCTTGCAAATGAGAAGGCGAGTACCGTCAGAACACTTGCTTGTCAGGACTCTATCATTTATTTATAGTTGGGAATATGCAATATGAATAGACAGAATTACAAATATTTATGATCATTTTGAGGTTCACAAGATTTCACTATGTCACTATTTAACATTTCTTGAACCAAGTTTAATTCTTCTGGTGTACTTTTACTAAAATTGTGGAATTTTTTCTTCCTTTTATTTTTTGTTGAGTAAAATGACATTTGTTTCACAATTTTTTTGTTTCCTGGTTCCTTAACCCAAGTAGCAATTTTTCGACGCATTGGTTGTCAGTACAAACAAATTCACTGTATATAACGTTGCCCGAGAGCATTTTAAGTTGTTTCGGCCAACGTCCCCTATCCCGACTGACATTGCGATGTTACAACTTTAAGTAATACCTTTAGTTACACGGGCAACTAATTTATTACCATTGTGAGAACTACATATCACAGTTCAGTTTTTTCAACAATCGCAACGACTTAAAAACGTTATAATGCTAAACTAATTTACGCCCTGGCCGACTCTGAAGTTGTCTGTCACGACCCTAGGTGTTGTTCTAGGTGTGTGACACTTTTGCGGCAACTTCAGAAGGAGAAAAATAATTTACTTTATAACCTTATTTTTTTCTTATTATTATATGTTTTATTTTGCTGGAAATTTTCGATTTATTTAACAACCTGTTTGTTTGTTTTTTTAATAGCTGGTTTCCATTCCATTGTCCACTGTTTTATCAGTAGATTTGATAACCTTAATCTTTCAATCTTTGTATCAACTTTGCTAGACGGGGTTGCCAGGTCAGTTTTTACTCTTTCAGTAGTTTTGCTTTCACAAAATCAGTAGATTCTTTTTAGGCCATGTAAATACAGTATACTTATACAGTAATCTGCATATCCGTCTTAACTGTCCCAAGAGGAATTCCAAAAAATTGGAAACCTAATTATTCCAAAACAACAACTGGTAATTACCATTTTTTTAGCTAAAATCTACTAAATCAAAAACTAAAATATACTTAAGGATTTTTGGGATATATTTGGGATTTTTGATAATAAAACAACAGCTAACTTAAGGGGATAGGCGCAAAATGTCGCCCGTTAAAATGTTCAATGTATTTTAAATGTTTTCATTTTATGCGAATCCTGAGAAAACTAATAAGTATTTTGAAAAATTTAAACGCAGAAAGAAAGATTACGTTATTACCGAGGACCGAAAGTCCCTGAAAACTTCTATAATATTTATTTTAATAAGTTACAGGGGTGAAAAAAAGACAAAATGTAGTGTCATTTTAATTCCAAATATCTCATTCAAAAGAAACGTTTTGGTGTTTCTAAATAATGCAGTCTTTCATTCTCCGTTTAAATTTTTCAAAAATACTTATTATAGTTTCCTCATGATTCGAAAAAAATGAATAGGTACATTTAACAACTAGAATATTTTGTCATCCACTAATTTTAACAGCTGCATGTCTGGATCAAATTCTTCAAACAATTGTTTCGCATTTAACATTAGAAACACGTGAACACAACATTTTGTGTTTTGCAAAGTTACATATGTTTAGATATTTTGGTTTTCCATCGTTAGCTTCTAATAGGCTCACCGAATGCCAGAACTCTTCAATAACACCTGAAATACTGCTTGCACTGTTACTTGAAATCTGCAAGTTTGTTACACAAGAATCCAGTTTCCAGTTTCATTTCTCTGTAATATTCATCATCTACGTCCTGAATCTTATTTTCGGTAATGACCTATTTATTCTGAATCTTATTTTCGGTCTTATTTTCGGATTGGGAAATTGTAACCAAATGTGTAAAAATTTATTTAGAAATGGGGTAAATACTATTAAAAAGCAAATTTTATTTTAGTCATAACAAAATGTTGAAATATACCAAAAATCTACTAAAAAATATTACCTACTAGAATATTTTAAAAAATATCAAAAATCTACCAAAAAAGTAGAAATCTCCTAAATGTGGCAACGCTGTTAAGGAGAATGCTACACTTTTGACACTGGTCACATGACCTCTCTGTCACCCAATAAGAGGGTGCGTTCTAAAATGGTTGGGATAGTCAGCGCGGCCGGGCTTGGTTGGCGATTGGACTTCTAAGTTGTCTTATCGGTCTAGGGTTGGTAATAAGGTATTTTTTTAGTAATAAGGTAATATTGTTTAATGCACCATTTTGGTTTTACTTGAGATTTTTGGGATGTAAAGAAAATGAAAATACAGAATATAAAAAATGCAGGCATTTTCTGATAGCTTTAAAAGCACAATCAATACATTAAATTTATACAGAACATCTTTAACATAAATTTTGACTTTTATATTAAAATTTGATTTTTTTAAATATGCATATTTTTTGTCAAAAATGTCGTAAAAAAGTAGCGCGTGTGTTTTTTAAAGGTGAAATATCCATATTTGACGGTAATCTGAGATGCGTTTATAAATTTCAGATCAGGTAAGTCCTTTATGTATTTATATAAATTTAAATACCTAATACGATGTCAAAATAGTTACCATTTTGGTTTTCGCATTCACCATACAGGTGTTAAAAATATAGGTAAAAAAACATAACTAGTCTGACTCCTTGAGCAACCATTGCACGCGCAGGTTCTTTTTATAGTCGCTTCAGTTGTCTTATGCAACGCTTAGGAAACGATGTTGCTTCATATGAGGTTGCCTAGGCAACGTCAAGACAACTCAAAAATCGTCCACCAAATTAGTGCAGAATAGGGTCGTCTTCTAGGCAATAACAACGTTGTAACAAAACGTTGCCACGCGGTAGACAACGTTGTCGCGTCGACAAATTGCTACTTGGGAAGAACAGTCGGATTTTCTATATTAAAATTAGTTTGTGGAATGGAACTCACAGACACCGCACTATTTACATGATCCAGCATTATCTTTAACTGCTCTTTATTCACCTTTTCTGAATCTGCTAGATGAACGATATGAAGAGCCTTCTCTTTAATTTGATTTCTTATAGTCTGCTCACTATTTTTTTTGCTGGAAATTTGAGACACTAACTGTTTGACTTCAGTTTCTGAAGCTAATGAAACTGTATTTTCATTTTGATTAATTACAGATTTGTCTTGCAATACAAAATAATGTATATGCTTGCAAATAGTTGTTTTAATTAAGTAATCAAGACAAGTACATTTGTAGGAATGAATACAGATTTTACACAAGGTACATTTGACTTCGCAACAGTTGGTAGTTTTCTGTTTCTCAATATAATGAGTTTCAGTATTATTCTCACTCTCTAATTTAAATATATTATTCTCACACTGGAATACAGAGAAATGAGTGGTTAGAGCAGCTCTATGTCTGGATGTTATTGTACTATCGTCACTTTTACCTCTTGTTAATTTTATAATTCTTTCAACAGTTTTGTCTCTCACATATTCTAGCAACTTATGAATGCTTTTATCTAAACGTTTCACTTTCTTACCATCTAAGTAAAAGTATTTTAGTACCTTATGGAAGCTTTCAATATGCATGTTTGTGTTGACCCCACAGCCTTTTCTACAGCAATATGCCCACTCTTGAAAATTATTGCAATAGTTTTCAGAAAAATATACGCCAAAACTATGAGTGTCTGCATCTCCCAAAAGTTTTTGCAAAAAATTATTAGCACTCTTTATAAAACGATCTATATCTAAAATAGACTGTAGGTCTTTCAACATTTTATATACATATGATTTCTTTTCGGTGTTTGAAATTTTTGCAAGATTTGTTTGCCATGCCCGATCAACATGCCATGCACAAAAAAGTCTTTTTTCAGCAGGACTCATAACGTGACACCAAGCGTTATAAAATGTATTTGTAATATCTGACATGAATACCTTTGCATTTACAATACCAGCAATCTCTTTAACTTTTATAAAAAATAATTCGTACACAGAAGTATCCTTTCTATTGGTAAACATAAATGCTACAGGAAATCCATTGTTAAATTCATCCGTCACTAATATGGTAGTGAGTTCAAAATTGTAAGGATTTAAACCATGAGTCCCATCAATTGCAATAAGGTCAGATCCAAATTTTAGTAAGATTTCTTTCTGTACCGTATTCATAAATATCAAACAGAAATCATCTATTTTGAGATTTGGATAGTCCTCTATAACTAAACCTTGTTGCTTATAAAAGAGCACTGGTGATGAGCCACTCTGAAAGCATTCAGACACCCAAAAATGTACACTTGTGGCATCATCTTTGTGCCTACATCCCTCTTTTGAAACAATTCCAAAAGAGTTCTTTACATTTCTTACATCCTGTGCTGTAATTATGTCAAATCTTTGAAGTTTTTTGCCAAGATTGTCTCGAACACTGCTCACAATGCTAAAATAAGATACTGTATTAATAAAAGACACTACTTGAGCTATATTAATATTAGGTATTATACAGACATCAAAATGTAAAATTTGTAATGATAATCTACCTAATATATTATAATCTGATACTTTCAAAAAAGACACCTACCTTTTTGGGGGAACTCCTAAAATAAGTTTGGAAGCAACTGCTTGTCGGTCTATCTGTGATAACCTTAAATGCTCTATTTCTTCACGGTGCCCATAATGCGTTTTATAGTATAAAACAAAACATTTATCAGAAATTAAATGCTTCGTTAATACTATCTGAGAAGTGCATGAAAAAGGCATTTTGCAAGATCCTTGCGATTTTAAATTCCGTATTCTCTCTTTCTTGATGGAATAATTTCTGAAAGAGCGGACACACTCATAATAGCATTTTTCTTCATCACCACAGGTATTTGTTTTTGCACCTTTAATTTTGCAATATCGAACATTTTTCAACTTTTCTTCTTGCATTAACCATTCGTTAAAATCTACAACAAAATTAACAACATTATTAGTTAACTTAACATTAAAATCATATTAACAAAAACAATAGATTTCCTAGTTTTTAAATGAATAAAAGGTTAGGTACCTGGAAAATTATTGAACTCTAATTTCTCCAATTCAGTGGAATGATTGTGTTCCTGTTCTAAGTGTGTTCGCAAATCATGATTGATATTGAAATAAATATTACATTGCAAGCACAAAAATTTCGTGGGGAATGTAGACTTAGCATAGTTTGTATTCTTTCCATGAATATTTTTGTTATGCCTATTAAGGGTTGACTGGCTAGAGAACGCCTTTTCGCATATAATACAAATTATAGACATTGCTAGATTGTCCACTACAAGAAATAAAAGTTAATATTTGCTATTTAAACAACAAAACACAAATCTACACTTTCACAATAATACAGCAAAATCAAAATATTTATTTGAATTTGGAGTATTACTAGTCAAATGTCAAGCGAACTATGGCAACACTGTCGGCACGACGGTCTCAATCTACCGCAACCTAAAAATACCATTCACCAGACTAAACGTAGTTTTAAAGCGCTGCAACATAGCTGTTTAGTTGAAACTTAAACCGATTATTTCTGGTGAACGCAGCCATTAACACACACGTTCCAAAAGTGAAGCCGATTTTTGGTTTGTTTGTCACCAGAAACATGGCGGTCACGTCAAAAATAACAATGGGTTGCCAGTGGTGGGTGTTCGTTGAAGGTTAAAATTTCATAAAAAATAAAGTAAATCATCATCTAAAATTCGTAATAAAAACATATGTATGTATTGAAACATATGTACGTAATATGAGAAACTTAATAAAACATTTACCGTACACAAATTCTTCATTTTAAATACATTTCATGTTTTTATTTTAAATACTCAATGCATAACAATACCCCAAAGATACGTCGATGATCAAAATCTCTGGTGTCAGTTTGGCTTCACTTTTGGTCATAGGATTACTCGTCCTCTCTCTTTCCTTGTCTAAGGTCCATAGTATTTGTTTTTACTACAAAAGCAAGATTACGTAGGTCAAAATTTCTGACGTAAAAGCACTGTCAAAACATTAGATTGTGACTTTTCATCATGGCCACGTTAATGTCAGATATGTCATGCCATTACTTGTCAGATAATTTTCTTTGTTTTTGTTTACTATAAAAATAATATCTATAATTCTTTATTCTAATTAATTATGTCAATCGGATTTCATCAATTGTCGAAATATATTAATCATTGGGGGCTATGCTGTATCCTTTACGTAAAGTGATTACGTACATGTGTTAAGTTCAGAATTACGTACATCAGATTACAGTCGTCAAAACATAAGTGTATAAAGTGGTATGCTGTATCAAAAAAATTACGTAATATCATGTTATTTAGGGTTCTGTCATGTCCTGACTGTCATTTCATTCATGTTAACCCAACTTTTTGCTTGTTTTTAAGTTTAATGTTTATATTTTGAAAAGATGAATTTTGTAAATCGGTTATTTATGTACTTAAATGCTGTGGCAGAAAGACATAATTTAAATCTAGAGTGACTTCAGTTACGAGACAACCAGTAATCCGTTTTTATGAGATATTTCAGTGCCAAAAACTATTACTGTGATATAAAATTAAATAAAACATTGTAATTACTACTAGATTAACAATCTTATATTTTTTATGTTTAGTGATAATGTTTAAAATTTAATGGACTAAGCTCATGTTGTAAGTTTTTATGCTTCTTTAATACAATGCTTTTTTGTCTTAATTTCATTGTATTTACTGAGAAAAGAATTATAAATTTATTTTAGACTTGATGAAACAAATAAATTTTGCGAAAGCTTGATATTAATACATTCACTGACACAACTACATATGAAGTCACTCCTTAAGAAGATGTGACTACATGTGAAGTGTGTCCGTTAATGTGTCTACAGAGTTTTTTTTTTATTCTGCCCCTTAACTTAATGACTGCAACCTCAAAATACAGATAACAGACACTAAGAATTCAGCTTTTTCACCCATTTAGTGAAGATGTTTTGTTTACAAATCAACATTATCAGTTTATCTACATTTCTGTATGCTATACCGCTATACCTACTAGAGGTGTATGCTAGCTTGGGAAAAGATCACTACAGGAGCAATGCAACCAATTTGTGACAATAATGTTAGAAGATCCTAACGATTCCAGAGCAACAACTAACACATCCAAGGAGGAAGCTACAGCTACCTGAGGAAAGGAATGCGGAATGTTTCAAACAATCAATGTTTAGAGTTTTTCAAACAAGGAAAGGTTAACGCAGACCTATTCTAATTTGGCTATACTGTACTGATGATAGCTAATGAGTCAGAGACATGTGTCTGTCTTCACATAGTATATCTTAAACATACTGTATTTTTTCCATCCTTGTTGCGAGACGTGCTGATATATACTTCCTACTTGATTTTACTGTCAACTCGCACTGACCATGAGGAAGTGGTTCAAGCACTTCAAAAAATAAAGGAATCGGGATATTCCTGGGGAAATGTGGAAGCCATTAGAAGAGGCAGGAATAAGTTGGCTAATACGTTTATTTAATAGAATTATGGAAGTTGGACAAATGCTAAACGAATGAAGAAGCAGTATATTTGTACCCGTTTATAAAAACAAAAAAAAAATACAATAATGAATAAACTACAGTCATAAAACTACTTAGACACTTCATGAAAATATGGGAGAGGCACAGTAAGTACTCAGTTCTTATTTATACTCATTAGTTTTGGATCAGTAAACAAGGGTACTGCATAGACCTGGATAATGCGTACCAAAAAAAAGTTGATTAATAGCTAGCTGAAAATTATTTGTTAATAGATTAACAGTGTCTAGTCAGACAAACTTTGATGTATGGGAACAGGGGAAGTATTAATTGTGGAATAAGTTAAAAATTTGGAACATCAGACTTTGAAAACGTTTTATGTATTTTGTCGGACAGAACTTCCAATTGATTTGTTTCCATTTCATTACTCTCATGCAAAAATCAGACTGGTGTTTATCACCAACTGGGCATTTTAATGAGTGGAACAAGAAGAACATGTCAAATGACAGGAATCATGGTGGTTAGTAATATCAGTCTGATTTTTGCATGAGAGTTTAATGAAAGGGTAACAAATCAATTGGATGTTCTGTCTGACAAAATACAAGGGAGTTTTAGTAATCTACGTTCCAAATTTTTAAACTGTTCCACAATTAAAACTTCCAGTGTTTGCGTACATCAAAGTTTGTCTGACTAGACACCATTAAGCTATAGGGCTTTTCATTCACAGTCATTTGTTTTGAGCTTGTCATATGCCGTATAATCCGTGTATAGGGCTTTTCATCGATTGTCATTTGTTTCGAGCTGCTGTCATGTGTCATATTATATTAATATATCTACGTCATATGTCTTTGGTTTGTATCATTGGTATATGCCAATAACGTATGATGTAGATATATTAATATTATGAGACACAGGACAGAAGCTCGAAACAAATGACTGAATGAAAAGCCCTATATTAATATTATATATAACATATGACAGGAACTCGAAACAAATGACAATTGATGAAAAGCCCTATTAGCAAATTTTCAGCTTGCTGTTAATCAACTTTTTTTGATACGTGGGATCCAGGCCTAGCAGGGTAAGGGTGCACTCACTAAGGAGACCAAAGGATGGTATCCTCGCCTAGAACAGAGTATCCTACTACTCTTCATTTTCGTGAACGATCTCATCGCATTTAACATAATGCATCGGGCGATCCATGATATGGTACGAGGGATACCAGGGAGTGAGGGTTGGCGCTTTGTTGTGAGTACAACTTTACATTCCCTGGTACTTACTGTATCCTGATGATGTAGTGTTAGTAATTAGTAGGAAATAGTGAAAGCTATTTAGAACAAAACCAAAAATTCATTTTATGATATATTATATTGAAGTACTAAACAACTAAAAAATCACTTAAAAATTAAACACTAAACCAATTAAACTAAAAATCAAATACAAGTCTATCACACAAACAACTTGGTTTCACAAATAAAAATATAGTATATTGTGCAACAAGTGCAGAAAGATACTAATTTCTCACGAGTTTGAAAAGTTGCGGTACGAGCGCAAGCGAGTGCCGCAATTCAAACGAGTGAGAAATTATCTTTCTGCACGTGTTTCACACTATACTTTTTCTACAAGCACAGTTTTTCCTAAAAATAAAAATCACAATTTCCAAACGACGATTAATTATTATAGGTACCTATGTGATAAATTTTAAACTGTATTTAATTAATACCTACTAATCAATTTAAATTCCTTATACCTAAATAAATTACACTGAAATCAGTTAAAAAATTAATGCACTGCCTTAATTTGTTTAAATTTAAACAATTATTACACATTATTGACATTATATGCAGTCACGGATTTACACAAAACCTACTTCATTCGACGTCTCTTGCACAGGTTGCTAAATCCTTATTGGTTATTTGATAATTATAAAATGTTTAATAAGAATAAAATTGTAAAATAAAACAGTTGTAACATCCATAATTTAGTTTCTATGCTATAGTTAAATATAATAATTGTCTTATAGGTTATATATTTGTCTAAAGTTTAACCACGGATGTAAACAGAATATAACGTTACTCAGAATGCGGTAGTCCACGAATGTAAACAGAATATAACGTTCCTCAGAATGAGGTAGTCAACTGTGCAGAAAAGAACTTTGCGGCACAGAAACGTCACTTTTCTGCACACTAATGTCAAATATCTTATACTGTGAGAAAATATCAAGTTTGCTAACATAAAACCGTGCAGAAAAGTGCACTTTGAATAGTGGTTGTAGAAAAACAATATTTATTAATATAACATAAACATTTTCACATAACCAAACTAAACGGCAAGTAATTTTTGTTTAGAAAAGTTTAAAATTACGTTTACGCGTGCGTTTACCTAAAAGAAATTACATACGAAGGTACCCAGCAAACAGACTTGATCCCAATTACGTGATAATTACGTTAAATTTACGGCAAATTTCAACGAATACGTAACTCGGTGATTTATGACGGGAAAAAAACGTATTTCAGTGCCAAATCATTCATCTATATATTAGTGCTTTCTTTATACATGTTTGACATTAGAATAATATAAAATCATAATGACGAATATAGTACATGTTTTTTATAATATTTGTGAATTTTGGTTACATCGCAAAGGTACGTTTATTTCACGTAATAATCACGAAACAGAAATAACTTCCTTTGGTTAAATTTTGAGAAATATTTTGGAAACAAAATTTTACAAGGGTGTTGGTTAAATAGGTATCGCTTGAATTTTACTCATTGTATTTTATGGACGTCGAAAAATTAGATGTATTTCACGTAAAAGTAATGTAAATAATACCAATATTTAAACAAAAAGTTTATGATTTCGCTTTTAAGATCATTTAGCATAACTATTTCAATCCAACCTTGATTTAAAGCTATTTTTTTCTTTAAAAATATCACAGGAGCTAAAATGATGAGTCTTATTTTCAAATCGCGCGCGGTGATGAAGTACTACCAAGCCTTTCTCCTTTAAATACCATCACGTGACTAACATAGTTGGTTCGAAAGTTCGAAAAATAAATTAATCGATTTATCGAATAATAGATACGTTTCGATAGGATTATTTTTTTATATTATTCTGGTATTGAAATAGATTTTTAGTAAGACCAATTAGTTAATAGTAGAAGAAATTTAAAAACAAAAAGAAAATTCGTAATACTAATTTAAATTAAGTAGAATAGTTTAACTGTAATTTAAAAATAATCGATTTTTATAATCGATGATCATTACTTCTAATATCAGCTTCTCTGGCTGTGGCTTCTCACAACAAAAAGTGAAACGTGAAGAGCTTTATTTCCCTCGTTTTATTTAGGCGGGTTTATTTATAATAATGTCTTTCGTATTAACGTTTACCTCACTGCTCGAGGGTTGAAGTGACATGATGCAATTAGAAAAAAACAAGAAAGTGTCGAAGTGTCCTCCTCGAAATAAAAAGTGACCTGTGTTGTGTTTTGTGTTTGGCAAATTTTTTAATGTGTCTTTAGGTCGGTACCATTTTTGGTTCATTATCTTGCATAATAATTATACATGACAAATGTTTTAAAGTCTCTAAATTCTACTAAATAAATACATTGTTAATACTTTATATGCTTGTTTTGTTTATATCATATTATGAGGATAATAATTACGTGATTCATAAGTTAATTAAGGTCGAATTATTTACGTGAACCGAGGACGTATCTTTCACGTGAATACTAATATATACATTCCCTAAAAGATACGTTAATCAACACGTATTTGCAACGTGAATTTCCCGAAAGATTTTATTGCTATTTAAGGTAAATAACACGTCTATTGAAGACGAGTTATTCACGTAATTTAAAGACGTATTTTCAATGTGACATTCCAACCAAATTTTCACGTGAAATTCACGTAAGCAATTTACGTATATTGGTGACAAATGTACCCAAAATTCACGTAATTAACACGTCGGTGTGTTTGCTGGGTAGGCAACCCCTTGGATATCATTGATACAGCATACCGATTTTACACACAAGATTACAGCCTGTAATTCGAGTTTACCGTACGTAAATGATACAGCATAGCCCCCATTGTTGTATATTGGCTCCGTGCGTCTCCCCTCTACTTACAGTCACGTGACACGCTGTCAGATTTTGTCAGGACGTTTTAACATTGAGTCTTATGGGATTATTTTGTTAAACTTGAATATTTTATTTCGTAGTGATAATAACCGAATACAATTGTTAGAATTCATTAGTTATTAATGTATACTGTAATTTATAGTACAACAAAAATATTTTCTTTTTCGTTAATAAAGATTTATTGACATAAACTGCGATAGTGAAGTTATGTATACAAAATCAAACTAATAATCAACATTGGAAATAGAAGAATTTATATCAGATTAAGTGCGTTTTTATTTTCTGTTTATATTAATACATAATATCACTAGCGGGACACGGCATTTTTTTAAATGTCTCATTTAAACATACACAAAGCGTCCTGATAAAATTTCAAAAAACCGCCACCATGAGCAGGTCGGTCGATTTTGCTTTGACACTTTGTTAACGCTCAGAGCGAATAGTGTTGCATATGTTTAATGTAGGTAAATATATGATCGTAAGTTGGCTACAGGCAGTGATGTGGGAGGGAGTGGATAGGACCCGAGCAATCCACGTTTGTCTCACTGCAGCAAAAACTCAAAAGAACCGCGACGTCACGAATCAGCTGTTTGTTCGTAGTGATAGGTTTGTTTACATTTTATTTTTGAGGTTATACCTTTGTTGTTTTTGCTTTTAACATTTTAATAAAATGAACACTTGTGGTGAATGTGGTAATAATTATAAATATATTTACTATTTCTGTTTTAAAAAGTGTTTATGTATATATACTCTGTTTTAGTTCAATTACGTTATAAATATACCTACTTTGGTTAATGAAAGAGTCTATTTCTAAAATAATATTGATGTTTGTAAGGTGTAAATTGTGTTTATTTTATTTTTGTTATTTAACTCTGGTTCTGTATATTTGAATTGACATAATAAAGTTATTTTATGGCTTTTTAGATTTCTTTAATTTCTTATTTTTACATAAAGTTACCTTTGAGGTAACATTTTTTTATTAAATGGAATTGAGTTTGTTTATATATAATTTGACATGAAAAGGCTTTTAAAGCTTGTAGGCTGGGTTTTATTGGTGCAATACCTTTTGTTCACCACCTCAACTTGGTACAATTATTGTTTCGAATTTTTGAGTGAATCCAGTAACTGCTGCTTTATTTGTTGCAATTCTCTAGTAACACTAGAATTTCGATGGCCCGCTTTGTTTTTTGTGGCAATTTGGCATGTCCGTTTTAATTTTTGCCTCAGCTTCAAATAGTATTTCCAAATCTGTATTTTCTTCCCGAATTGGTTGTGAATTTTTCGTACCTGACAAGATATTAAATTAAATAAAAATGTAACCATAATAAAAATTCACAACAGTGAATAATTTTTAACATCCAAATCAGGCATTATGGAAATGTGGATTTAATTAATGGATAGCTTTAAATATTAATGTGCAATAAAGAAGAGAGGAGTATAAAGACAAAAAAATTAAGATTATGTGAGGATGCATGTTATCAATAAGTTTTCTACCAAGAAGGTGAAAATGTTACAGATATGTAATCCACTTTATTAATGAATCAACAAGAGTATTTATGCAAACACACATTACATTCCCTATGGGTTAACTGGCATTTGCAATCTCTGTTTACTTTTTTTATGTGGTAGGTTTCTTGACTTTTTGAAGATAACACATATAGTAAAATCATTGCTAAGTCTTATGTGGCTTTTTGTAAATTTACATGTACACCTTCTGCTTTCAGTGACTTAAAGAATCATAGCTGCAGGGCAGAAACTATTTTAGTACCTTGAGTTTTCAAATATCAGGTACGGTTTTGAACTAAATGACTGCAATACTTGATGTTTTCCTGATGATAAAGATTTATTTCGAAGTGTAGTAAATCTTGAATCAGTTTCATTTTCTATACCATTTTTCCATATTTCGAATTCTTCAAAAGTTTTAAACTTTAAAATGTCCTGTTCAACATCAATGTCATGTGTACCCTTAACCCTCTACCAGGCCAATTTTATTTTCAATGGAAAAATTTAAAGCTTGATAGGTTTTGACTCAAAGATGTCAATCAATTAGCGCTAACCAAATGTTAGTGTACTAAGGTACACTTAGAGGTATAAAGGCAAAAGGCGGGTTTATAAAAATGGCTAGAAATTAAACTACCTTTAGACGGGCTTGCCTGCTAGAGGGTTAAAATGGATGATATATTTTTCAAATGAACACTTAAAATGACATAGGACATTTTTGCTGTTTATTCGATGTTTCATTTTTACCTTCTGAATGCAATTTTAAATAGTAAGTAAACAAGTTTTTTCTCGAAAAATTTCTACCACAATTGCAAGTGTATGAATAGAAAATGTTCTGCCTTATACATATTTTAAATGCGATAGTTTAAGATCATTTTCTTGATTTTTTTTGTTGCCTCAAATTAGAAATATCCAAGTAAAAATGTTAAGAGTAGTATTTTAGATATAAAAAGATGTAGATACTGGTTTAGATATTGCTCATGCGCTATAACTTTTCCCATGCATCACGATTCATTTTCAAACAAATTAAGTCAAAACATAAAGTGAAACGAACGTCTATGTGTATATACATTTTGTATACTGTATACGTGTATACTATAGATACTAGACACATCGGCGTACTTGTCACTTTGTTTTGATTTAATTTGTTTGAAAATGAATCGTGACGCATGGGAAAAGTTATAGCGGACAAACAATATATCACAAAATACTGGTTGCTATATAAGTATTTTTAAAATGTTTGTTTGGGTCTATATGATTGCGGACACTAAATCCATTCGCCAATTTTACAATTTTTACTTATTATAGTCATTTTTTCGTACACAATCTTATCCTAAAACTAATACCTAGTATATAAATCTGTAATAAATAAGCCTTTTTGTATTTTTTTGATATATCTATTATTTTTAATTATTTTGTTCGTATTGGGTGCTTTTTTGAATTGATATCCTCAGAGTTCCACAGCAAATTCTTCTGCAGCTCTACTTAATTTGAGAGCTATTTTGCTATAGACTGTCCAAGTTCCTCATTTTTTTTATATGATACCTATTTTTTCGCTTTTTTTATATTGCATCAATTTACAAAGGAATACTTACTCTATATTTACCATTACAATTTAGTTTAATATCTAAAACATGTTTATACAATAGTCGGTATCACAACTCATTGTTTTCTAATGTTAATAAATAGTTTAAATTAATGGGATGGTGGACATCAGTCAAAGAATACAGTGGATTTAAAAACATAGCAACATTATTAGATATAAGAGAACAGTCCAAAATTTTGTGTTGTAGGTTATCCAACTGACCACAAACACTTTGTTTACTATTAGCTAGATTAATTTTAAATATAAAAATAATACTGGGGTTAAATCTCATTTAGTATATAGTTCTTGCTATAAGGTTTATCTGTTATATTACTCTGTAATCGTTTACATTTGCATAAAATGAGCTTGTAATCTTAAAAATTATTGATGACATTAATATTCTTCAATAAAATCCATATTAATAAAGGATGTAGGCATCCATGCTAATTATAATTGAATAAGGAGGTCATTTCAAAACAACATAATATTATTATATACAGTTGAGTCCGCGAATCTTTACCCGTGCGTCATTAATACCTGGCGAGATAAAACACAT
This sequence comes from Diabrotica virgifera virgifera, assembly GCF_917563875.1. Taxonomy (NCBI): domain Eukaryota; kingdom Metazoa; phylum Arthropoda; class Insecta; order Coleoptera; family Chrysomelidae; genus Diabrotica; species Diabrotica virgifera. The sequence continues at coordinate 106,846,454 of NC_065451.1, read as the reverse complement.
ACTTTTTATTTAGTATCATTCTCTTTCACGCATGAAATTAATGACAAACCAGCTGCCGCCTGTTATTAGGTAAAAACACATGTTATTTTTATGAACGATTTAGACTCAGTGTATTGAAAAGAGATAGGTACAAAGAAAGACGATTGGGGATGTCTTCACATATTTCAAGTACAATTTCTGACGTTTTGGTTTGTTTACTTTTGTGGCTGTCAGTTTGTTGAATTTTTTGCTGTTATTTTGTCGAATTTTTGCATTTTGAAGTTTTTTATAATATACAAACAGTTGTTTTCACAACTAATTTTATATTGAAGTTAGAAATTTTGTAATAAGTTTATGTTATTTTACGATAAATTTTGACAACGTACAAAGCTAACCTCATTGTTGACACACTTGAATGCTTGTGTTTAAGGTTCCGCCAAAGTGATTAAAATAACAAAAAGAAAATATGTTATTGAATTCTTTTATAAATTGTTTATTTATTTATTAATCTACTTCAAATGTACAGTCGAAAAAATGAAAGAATACCCATGAACCAACATATAAAACACGCTGTATTTTCCTGCCACCGTGTCACACAAAAAATTGGCCAGCGCCAGTACATGTAATAATTATTATTACATGTACTTGCACTGGACAATTTTCTTTGTGACACGGTTACAGGAAAATACAGCGTGTTTTATATATTTGTTCATGGGTATTCTTTCATTTTTCCGACTGTAGCTGTAATTATGCACCAAAAGCAAAACTTAAATTAGACATTCTATTTATTTGATAACGTCAAATTTTATACTATAACCGTTGACTGATAAATATACTGGTATTATCCGTATTTATATATCCGTATTTATCAATCAACGCTATAACCCGTTATCGGAATAATATCCACTTGCCGTTGCGTTTAGTAAATTTCCGACTTATTTCGTATGCTTTAAATGATGACGCACGGGTAAAGACTCGCGGAGTAAGTCCACATTTGGAGTAAAATGACTTTTGACACCACAATAATTTTAAAATTGAAATCAACCATTCCGCACGAAAATAATGCAAGTTACTGTTTAAAATATTGTATGGCAGGTCTGTATGCTATCCATAACAATGTAGTCCTGTCGCCAGGGGGGGACAACGGCCTCCTGTATTCAGATGGACTTACCCAAGTTTTTATTATGTATTTTGGACAATAGAACACGAAATTTTTGGGTAACAGTTGCTCCGGATGTCGATAAGATTGTTATAAACAAAGAAGTTGAGGAATTACATAACAGCGATTTCTCGCAAAACAAAACATGTTTTTGTATTTTTTGGGCCATTCTTACCAAAAAATGTTCCTACAAGTTTTTTCGTAGGATGCATAGTTTTCGAGATAAACGCGGTTGAACTTTCAAAAAATCGAAAAATTGAAATTTTTGAACCCGAAGAACTTTTGATTAAAAAATAAAATAGCAATTCTGCTTACCGCATTTGAAAGTTCAAGTCAAATTCTATCGGTTTCGAATATAAACATTGCTAAAAATTTATGTGTTTATTGCTATAAACACATAGTGTTTCCCGTGCCTAATACATGCGTTTACATGCATGCTACGTAGAAATAGCCTCGCTTGCACTTGTACCTGCTCTACCTACTCGTTCAATTTTAAATGAAAAATCATTGAAAACATCACTCCAGCACTAGGTGTTTATACTTTTGTTTAACAATAAAATAATAACTTTTTAGCAATGCAAATAACTAAAACCGATATACTTTGACTTGAACTTTCAAATGCGGTAAGCAGAATTGCTATTTTATTTTTTAATCAAAAGTTATTCGGGTACAAAAATTGCAATTTTTCGATTTTTTGAAAGTTCCACCGCGTTTATCTCGAAAACTATGCATCCTACGAAAAAATTTGTAGGAACACTTTTTGGTTAGAATGGCCCAAAAAATACAAAAACATGTTTTGTTTTGCGAGAAATCGCTGTTATGTAATTCCTCAACTTCTTTGTTTATAACAATCTTATCGACATCCGGATCAACTGTTACCCAAAAAATTCGTGTTCTACGGGTCAAAATACATAAAAAAACTTGGGTAAGTCCATCTGAATACAGGAGGCCGTTGTACCCCCCTGGCGACAGGACTAATGAATTTAAAACATAAAATTTATGTTTTAAATTCACTAACATTGATATGGATAAGGACATACATTGTTAATATTTTATAATATTATTATAGATATATTATTTATTTATTTATTTACGGGAAACCCCCATTAACAGTACAAAATCATAAGTTAAATTATTAAGACAGGTTAGATCTTATAACTAGGTATATCCAAGTTAAAAAATTCAAAGTAATTATAATTGTATCAGACACTGAATCTAGACCATTGAGATAACTAGTACATAGGCTATTATAAAAATAATAATTTTAAGCTATTAAAACAAAAACCTTTAGAACAAACCTAATACTATGTAATACAAGATAGGTACCTCTTTAGTTGGTTCAAACTGTATTTAAATAAGTCGATCTGCAGATTATTGGCCAAAGACATGCATCTGTCAAGAGGATTATTCACACCATAAGTTGTTCTATGAAAGGGAATTCGAAAAGTTGGTTGTTGCCTTAAATTACGATGTGGTATGTGGAAAGTAACATATTCTAAGATATTAGGACAATCTAACAGACCATTAACCAACTTAAATAAGAATATTACTGAAAATCTATCTCTACGGATGCTTAGTGGAGTCAATGAAATGTGTTGCTCAATCTCCATGTAATTATGATTAGCTATAGTAATTCCACATTTAAAAGCACACACTCTTAAGAATCTATGTTGTACTCTTTCCAAATAAATCATGTGATTTTGAAAATAAGGAGACCAAATTATTGAACAGTATTCCAAAATTGATCTGACCAAACAACAATAAACAACCCTGACAGTATGAACTGAAAAGTATTTGCAATTTCTTAGTACAAAACCAAGCATTTTACTACTCTTTACAGCTATTGAATTAATATGATTTATAAAAGTTAATTTCTCATCAAATATGATTCCCAAGTCTTTGATAGTAGTAACATATTTAAGTGGTTGATTATCAATAACATATGATGACTGGTATTTGAATATTTTACGTGTAAAACTAATAAAACAACATTTTTTAACATTGAGATCCAGCTTATTAACCCGACACCAACAGTGTAATTGGTCTAAATCATTCTGTAAAAGCAACTGATCGTCTGGGCCCTCAACAATCCTCCAAAGTTTTAAATCATCTGCAAACATTAAACAGTGACTATGTTTAAAACAATTAACGATATCATTAACAAAAACATTGAACAGTAAAGGAGAACAGTGTCCCCCTTGAGGAACACCAGAAGTAGCGAATATAGTTTCAGAGAGGTTGCCACCAATTTTAACATACTGAACCCGGCCAATTAGTGAACTTTGAAACCACAAGACAATCTGATGATGGAACCCGAACTTTTGCAACTTTTGCAAAAGGATCCGATGTTCCACCCGATCAAATGCTTTCGAGAAATCTGTGTAAATGGAATCTATCTGCTTAAACTGTTCCATGTTTTGCAAAATGTCAGTTTGATAATAAAGTAGATTTGTTAAAGTTGATTTATTTTGGCAAAAACCATGTTGTTGATCGGATATTAAACCTTTGCATAGCCAACTCAACTGCTTGCTGACTAGGGAATCAAACAGTTTCGGTATTGAAGATTGTATACAAACACTACGATAGTTTTCTACTTGATTTTTTTGACCATTTTTAAAAACAGGGACAACATAACTCACCTTCCAAGCATCGGGAAATACAGATGTTTGTAAAGATTTATTAAAAAGTATATATAGAGGTACAACTATTGTGCAAACACATTCTTTCAGCAAGTAATCTGGTATTCCATCAGGTCCCTTTGAAAACTTCTTTGGGAGCCTACTTATAGCATCAAATATCTCATTAATTATAATCTCGCAACAGTTAATATCCCTGTTAGCAACGTCATCCACAACTGTGTCAAATGAAAAAGTTGAATCATGATTATTAACATACACCGTCTGAAAAAACTCCATAAATAAATTAGCTATATCTTGCCCATTAGAAGCAGTCTTATTTCCATAAGATAGAGAATTCGGAAGACTGTAATTTGATCTTTTATCGTTAATAAACTCCCAAAACGATTTTGGATTATCCCTCAGTTTCAAATCAAAACACCCTATATAGTTAGGAAAACAAACTTCTGACAGGCGCTTGCATTCAGCACGCAAATCTGAGAATTTTTTATAGTTACAATAAGTCCGATTATTTACATATATAGAATGTGCCTTTTTTTTCTGAAGGGTTAATTTTCTCAAGTCAACTGTAAACCATTTTGGAAATGATGATGTTCTATACTTCTTCAATGGGACAAAGTAAGCTATACCTATAGCAAGTATTTCATAAAAAGTATTAGTAGATAAATTTACATCATTTGTGTTAAGAATTATTTGCCAGTCAAAAGAAGCCAAGAAACTATTAAGTTCTCTATTGTTTAATATTTCTAAAATCATAATAATATTCATTATAAGCCAGATTACCACACTTAGAAGAACTAATAGGTAAAGAACACTCATATCCAATATGATAAAGACTACTGTCAAAAAGTTTATCTGAAGCCCTTGTAATTACTATATCTCTATTATTACTAAAAGCTAAATCTAAGAAAACATTCCTATCATTAGGTACAGTATTAATCTGAAATAGTCTAAGATATCCAAATGTTTGTGCCACATTTAATGCAGAATCACCCATAGGGCACTGGACCACAACTCCAAATTCGTCGTTTGACCATAAGGCATTAGGCAAATTATAATCACCGAAAAGATACAAGTTTTCTGACGCACTTTGCTGACATATGTATTCAACTGTCTCACAATGCCTTGTATATAATTCTTGAGGAGATTGTGGAGGGATATACACTCCTCCAATCACAAATTTATTTTTATTGTGGTGGCATTGGATAAATAATTGCTCAACTCGGTCTTCAGTAATAGAGATACAATGAGATTGTATTTTGTTGCTGACAAAAACTAGAACACCACCACCACTTTTCTTGGCACTGGTCCTCATAGATCTATCACATCTATAGACACTAAAACCGTTACATTTAATCTCACTGTTAGTTATGTTTTCGTTCAGGTTACTTTCAATAAAAATGATTATGTCATAGGAACAGCAGGAAACACTTTTTATTACATCAAAAATTTTGGTTCGAAGGCCACCAACGTTTTGATAATATACTGTTAATGGGCACGCGAATATATAATATATGTTTCTATGTATTTTGACTGTTTCTTGCTGAAAATAAAGACATTTTCTTAATTTTCTTATTTTTATTGCTTTTTGTCTTTCAGAAACATGCATTTATAACACATAATACTTTAATTTTAAATATGAAATATTACCTCAAAATACTCAACTATTAATGGAACAATTTTTGTTTCCTGAAAAATTTATATAATTCTGACATGTATTGTTTTCGAAATGACCGATTCAATTATAATATTATAACCAGATCCTGGAAGCTCGTAATTCTATTGGATTATAAAACAAAATCAGATTTTTTTCATAAATAATATTATTTTTGTATATTTTTATAAGGTTATAAGTATGACGTATTTGTCAGTTGTCACTTTATGTTATGTCATGTCACTTTAGAAGTGACGTCACTGTTCTTTTAGTATTTTGTTTTCAATAGACCGTGATAGTCGTGACGTCAAAACGTCAAAAAAAGTTTTCCAAACACGTTGTCTCTAGGTACACGCTAAAATGTACGCAAATAAAAAAGTTAAACTTCATCAAGCTAGTGACTATTTAGCGTGGGCAGTGACTGTATATTTTGATACACGCTATTTTGATATGTTTTGTGTTTGTTTGATAGAAAAATATTTATTATGACGTTTAATTCTACCTAACTTTTTTATTTGCGTACACGGTAGCGTATACCCTAAACACAACGTGTTTGGAAAATTTTTGACGTTTTGACGTCACACTATCATGGTCCATTGTCAGTGTCGTCTATCGTCTATGTGGCGTCACGGTTCCTTTGAGATTTTGCTGCGGTGAGACAAACGTAGCAATTCTGCCTGTATTTACTAAATGGGACCACTTGGTGAGACATACAATATGGCGACGGGCAGGTCCGGATTCAAATTAATTCAAGATGTATTTACGATTTTATTTGGGAATACGCATCGAGTTAGATTAATAACAGTTATTTGAAATAAAATTAGTTTCATTTTTAGTACTTTTCAAGTAAACTTTTAATAATAATAATAACATAATAATAAAATTTATTAAACTAAAATAAAGAATATGTGAAATATAAGTTTTGATCAATCCAAACCCCTAAGCATTTGACATACTCAGAGAAGGGTATCAGATGTTCATTTAGTTAAATATTGTCAGATGTACAATACGGCTTTAGTTTTTTCAAGGTTAAAAACTAGTCTTGACTTTAAGAACCAGTTTTCTACTTCCGACTTCAAAGAGGTTTTTTGAAGTTATACTTCTTTAGGTGCGATTGAGAGGGAATTTTTATTATGCCACGCGCATGCTCACACATACAGTATGGAGTTAGTTGTTAAATCTTTCAAGTTATTTCAAGGCTTCATCCAAATGATCACGATTTATTACAAAAATATAAAACATATAGAAATAAACTGCATTCACTTATCTACAAAACAAAACGGAATTTTTATAAAAATAAGATCCTAGAAAGTTCATATAACAATAAAGAATTATGGAGTGTAGTGCAAGATTTAAGTGGACTAAAAAAAGGAAAAGTACCTATTGAGAGCCTTAAAAACCAAATGGGAGATATGTTGACTGAGCCCTCTGATATTGCAAATGAATTTAATAAGACATTTTCAGAGATGGGCAAAAGTTTGGCTGAAAAAATTAGTACTAATCCCCGCCAAGTATATGAAAATACTGTCTTAACAAACTCAATGATTTTATTACCTACAAATACATTTTAAATAGAAACAATAATAAATGAACTGAAGTGTAAAAAGGCAACTGGTATTGAAGACATTAATGCAGAATGTTTGAAAACAATTTCACCATACATACTCGAGCCATTGGTTCATATTATCAATAAATGTATAGAAAAAGGAATATGGCCTAAAGCCTTCAAAACAACAGTAGTCATACCAATATACAAAAATGAAGACAAAACTCTTGCTGCAAACTATCGACCTATATCTCTTATTCCGCATATTTCTAAAATATTTGAATTATTATTGAAAAATAGGCTTACAACATATATCAAAAAATATAATTTAATTTCCCCTCACCAATTTGGTTTTAAGCAAAATACTTCCACCCAAGATGCCATTTTGAATTTAGCATACAAAGCATTTGAAGCACTTAACAACAATAAAGTTTGCTTATGCGTATTTCTTGATTTGGCCAAAGCTTTTGACACTGTTAGCCACAATAACCTCTTACAAACCTTAGAGAAAATTGGTATAAGAGACAACTGTTTACAATTATTTAGAAGTTACGTCTCTGAGAGACAACAGGTAGTAAGGGTCTCCGAAGTAATAAGCGGACAAAGAGATAAAACATATGGAGTGCCACAGGGAACAGTATTAGGTCCTGTCCTGTTTAATCTATATATAAATATTATTTTCATTACAGAGTACAGGGCAAATAATTGGGTTTGCCGATGATACTGCTATTATTTATTATGCTGAGAATTGGTATGAATTAAAAACAAAAGCAGAATGTGATCTACAACTAATAAAAGAATGGTTTGACTACAAAATACTAACAATTAATTTTAAGAAAACTGTTTATCTACCAATATTTAACTCTAACTTGACCAATGATCTTTTCAAACCCCTTCAAATATCACATAATAAACAAATTTTTTATATTAAACCCGTAGCAAATGTTAAATATTTAGGAGTTTTTATAGATACACATCTAAAATGGGACTTTCACATTAAATATATCGTTAAAAAGCTATAGTTTATCCTGTATAAGTTTAAACATCTTAAAAAACACATACCTAATATATATCTTCGCACACTACATTACGGACTAGTATAAAGTCATCTCCGTTATGGTATACTGGCTTGGGGAAGCGCCCTGAAAACACACATTCAACAAGAGTTGCCGTTTTTTAATTATTAACAATGCAGTGCAAAAACGCTTGCACTGCAAATCTTAAAAGATTATAACTTAATTCTTGTTCTCTATTTCTTAAGTTTTTACTTATTTACATTGAATATTAATTTGTTTTGTTGCATAATCCACGTTTACAATAATTATGTGATAAATTTGATTTAAAATGGATTCAGGATCTTTTTATACTTTGGCAACTATGTCAACTTAGATCTCTGGCGTAGATAATGACGTGCAACGGTAAGTAAATTAGATGGACATCAAAGTATATTTTTTAGACATTCCCTGGATATAGTCACTGATGTGACATATCTCCGATTTGTTTTTCATGAGTTTTGTAAGAGAGACTAAAAACTTTTTTTATAGTCACCTCCTGTTTTCATATATTTTTTGACATGTTTTGTAGTAAATTCAACTATCTATTTACTACAAAACATGTCAAAATTTACATGTGAAAGCAGATGATCCTAAAAATGGTTTTTCGTCTCCTACAAAATTCATGAAAAAGCAGATAGGAGAATTATTGTACATTACAATTCTCTGATGTTTGGGAAAAAGGGCTTAAGTCAGAATTGCACATCGATAATGTTTTGATGATTTCTACAGTACTGTAGTAGATTCTACTGTACATACAGTTTACATCTACAACAGTTTTTTTCTGGTCCAGAAATCATCAAAACATTATCAATGTGCAATTCTGACTGAAGCCCTTTTTGCCAAACATAAAAAAACAATCTGGTCATAACTGACCAATGAGAAATTTTAATTTAACCTAAATTACTACTGTTTCTTAAAATGAAGAGCTTACCCCATAGCGTCTCTTATCTAATCTAACAAGATCGTGCACTATTCTAACATACACAGGCACAGCACACAAGCACTATGCTCCGTTTTTCACTATCACCTGTAAAAATAAAACTATGTTTATTTTCAATAAAACCACATTTAGTTATTTTAAGTTATTTATAGTTTTAGGTGGCATGACTGTGTAATTTTAGTTTGAATGACATTTGTAAATAATTATTTGACAGTTGTCAAAAAACTCAGAGTAAGAAATAGCATGTTCTTGATTCTCTTTTTTAGGTTTGTATTTTTAAGTTATTTTAGTATTGTATTAATGTTTATAATCTTTATTGTACATATTGTAAATAAACTCTTTTTTAGATGAATTCATACGGCTATCTCTTACACGAATAAGAAGTATGAAACTACTCTTATAAATCAAGAACTTAAGCTGACCAAGCCAAAATAGTGATAAAAATAGATTTTCAAACCGTTATTTGTACAAATTAAGGATGAATATTACATCAATGAAAATTTGTATTGCTATAGAAGCAAGCAGTACTGATAGTAAGAATAATGTATGTAAATTTAAGTGGTTGCAGCCAACAGGATCACCTTTCTATTATGAAATGCCTGCTGAAAAGCAACTTCAAGATTATCATTCCGAACTATTTCGTCTGAAAAAAGTAAAAAATGTTTTAGCATCCATGAAATCAAGAGGATGCTTTAGAACATGTACCATTTCATTAGATGATAATTTAAAAGTGATTTATTTTGATTCAGATGGTGATGTGGTTTATCAAAATGAGTACCTACAACAGACCTTATTACCAGTGTATGAGAAGAAAGAAGCGATTGAACAATCTCCACCATTAGTCGAGTTGCTCCAGAAACTTGGTGATACTAGTATACCTAAAGTTGAAAAGAAAAATTACAAAAAAATAAAAGATGATTTCGTACTTCGAAATTTTGATGGTAAAAATGTTCCAATTAATTCATGGCTCAAGACCTTCGAATCAGAATGTTCGCGATGTGAGGTGGATGCTGATAAAGACAAGATTTTGATTCTACGTCTGTTTCTTGATGGAATAGCAAAGGAATGGTTTGAATCAAAAATAATAACATTAGGCTTAGATAACAGTTTTGAGGTATGGAAAGTTAATTTTTTAGATAGTTTTTGTCAAACAGGTTGGGATAATCATAGAAAAGCTTATTCTTTTAAGTATGTAGGTGGTAGTCTTGTTGATTATGCATTTCGCAAAGAAAATTTATTGCTAAATATCAAAAATGATTTTCCTATTGATATATTAATCGATTTAATTGTGACAAATTTACCAATTCATATACAAAATAATATTAATAGAGCTGAGGTTACAGCAATGGAAAAATTGATAGGTGAGTTACGAAAGTTGGAGAGTTCAGTTATAAGCAAAAAAAAATCAGAGACAAACCCAAATTTTGTACAAATACCTACCAAATTAAATACAATAATACCAAAAGAAAAAAATAGTTGTCAATATTGTGATAAAAAAGGATTCCCTGGGAGGTTTCATCCAGAGGCAATGTGTCGTTTAAAGCAAAAAGATAGAAGGACAATGCAAGAAAACAAATCAAATGATATTCAATATGTTAATAATATTGCTATACAGGAGATATTAAATGAAACGGTAACCGACCAAAAAAACTGAATTTGCTGCCATTGATCAAATTAAAAGTATTCCTAAATAATAGAGAATTATGTGGAATCTATGACCCAGGTTCGAATGTTACTCTTCTGAATTCGAAGGTAGCAGGTAAATTGGGATTAGTTATTCATGAAGATAGGAATATGTTTAAAACGATAAATGGCAGAACAAATTTTACAGGAAAACTAATTGCAAAAATGAAAATTAATAAAATTGAGAAAAATGTTAATCTTTTTGTAATTAATGATGAATATTTCGAGTATGATATTCTACTTGGATTGGATTCTATTTTGAATTTTCAAATGAAACAAGATTTTGATTTAGAAATTTATCAAAGATTAGATCTAGATATTGAAGAGAAGATTGAAAAGTTTAATCACAATGTTAATTTGACAGAATATTCAATAAACTTTAATGAAGGAATTCCCACAGAGCTTTTTGAAGCAAAATTAGAACATTTACAGCCAGAGCAGAAAAGTAAAATAGAAATATTACTAAATAAATATGACAATATTTTTGCAAAACATAAATTTGATATTGGGCAAGTGCAAAATAATGAAGCTCAAATTAAACTTTTAGAACATAAATTTGTCGCAAAGAAGCCATATAGATGCTCAATAGAGGACCAAAAAGAGATAGAATTTCAAATTGGACAATTGTTAAAAGCAAATTTAATAGAAGAATCATCTTCGCCCTTTGCAGCACCTGTTACATTGGCTCTTAAAAAAGATGAAGGATCTAAAACAAGATTATACATTGATTTTCGTGAATTAAACAAATTAATTGTTCCCGAACCACAACCTTTTCCATTAATTGACGAGATTTTGACCAAAACAAGGAATGCTAAATTCTTTACTACTTTAGATATAAATTCTGCTTTTTGGTGTATTCCAGTTCGGAATAAAGATAAATATAAGACAGCTTTTGTTACACAAGATGGTCATTGGCAATGGAAATGCTTACCTTTTGGGCTTAAAACATCACCAGCAATATTTCAAAGGATTTTAAGTAATATTATCAGAAAACATAATTTAAATCCATTTTGTATAAATTACATAGATGATATTTTAATATTTTCAGTATCATTTGAAGAACACTTAGAGCACATCGAAAGACTCATGGAAGCCATTCTTGAAGAGGGATTTAGGCTCAAACTTCTAAAATGTAATTTTGCAAGAGAAGAGGTAAAATATTTGGGGCACATTGTGGGAAACAATTCAGTTCGTCCTTTACATGATAATTTAATATCGATCAGAAATTTTCCAGCACCAGATACCAGAAAAAAAATACGACAGTTTTTGGGAAAAGTAAATTTTTACCACAAATATATAAAAGACTCAGCTAGGTTATTAGAGCCATTACATAATTTACTTAGAAAAGATATTAAATTTCACTGGTCTTTAAGCTGCCAAACAGCCTTTGATATGGTAAAGAGTATCCTGTGCTCTGAACCTATTCTCGCTATTTTTGACCCAAATGCTCCTACAATTATATATACCGATGCTAGTATTTTAGGAGTTGGTGCAGTTCTCAAACAAAAACAAGAAGATGGAGAAATGAAACCTGTGGCTTACTTTTCAAAAAAATTGAACAAATATCAGAAAAACAAAAAAGCAATTTTTTTAGAATGCCTGGCAATTAAAGAAGCATTAAAATTTTGGCAATACTGGCTAATGTGAAAGAAATTTGTCGTTATTACTGATCATAAGCCCCTTGAGGGAAGAGAACTTCGTACTGGGCCAGATGAAGAATTAGGAGATATGACTCATTTTCTTTCACAATTTGATTTCGACATTAAATATGAACCTGGAAAAGAAAATGTAGAAGCAGACTGCCTTTCTAGAAACCCAGTTTTGGAAAATATAGAAAATGCAGAAACATTTATAAAAACAGTGAACCTAGTGACATTAACTGAGATAAAACAAGACCAGAATAATAATCGACAAGCTATAGATAAAATGATAGGAACAATTTTTAACCAAGATGTATTCTATAAATTAAGGAAGAACCAGAAAAAAATAATTTTATCCAAAGATTTTGGAGTGAAGTTAATAACAAAAATTCACAAATTTTATGGTCATATTTGTGCTGGTAAAGTAATTAACAAAATTAGGAATTTTTACTACATTAATAATTTGGATTTACTGGCAAAAGATATCTGCCAGAAATGCGAGATCTGCTGTAAAAATAAAACAGGAGTAGGTCCAAAATATGGTCTCTTGTCACAATTAGGTCCAGCAAAAGAACCCTTCGAGATAATGTCCCTAGATACAATAGGAGGATTTGCTGGCAATCGTTCAACAAAAAAATACCTCCACTTACTTGTAGATCATTTTACCAGATATGCATTTGCAGTTACTTCCAAAAATCAGATGACAGGTGATTTTATTAAACTAATCTCTAAAATTCAAGATAAACACCCCATAAAAACATTATTAACAGATCAGTATCCGGGAATTAATTCCAAAATATTTAGAAATAATATGAAACAGTTAAATATTCAACTGGTTTTTACAGCAGTGGACTGCCCATTTTCGAATGGTTTAAATGAAAGACTTAATCAAACATTAGTTAATAGGATAAGATGTAAACTAAATGAAACTAGAAGTAGAGCATGGACAAAAATAGCTGAAGAATGTATAGATGAATATAATAGAACAGATCATTCCGTAACCGGATACAGCCCAGAATATTTGCTTTTTGGAAAAGCGGATCCGATTGTTCCCGAGGAACTTTGTGAAACAAGAAATGTATCAAAAGATAAGCAAATAGCTTATAAAAATTCAGTACGACATCATGAATATAATAAAAAGCTGTATGACAAAAATAGAAAATTCCATGAATTTAAAGAAGGAGATTGGGCATATGTAGAAAATAAATTCAAACTAAATAGAAAAAAACTTGATGAAGTAAGACTAGGTCCATTTCAAATAAAAAAACAAATTTCAAATACTTTATATGAAATAGATATCGGATACAAAAGGAACGATATGAACTATTTTCACATCTCAAAATTGTTGCCTTGTGACCAACCATAGACTTTCATGGTTTGTCATACCTGTTGGTGGGGGGATGTAAAAATAAAACTATGTTTATTTTCAATAAAACCACATTTAGTTATTTTAAGTTATTTATAGTTTTAGGTGGCATGACTGTGTAATTTTAGTTTGAATGACATTTGTAAATAATTATTTGACAGTTGTCAAAAAACTCAGAGTAAGAAATAGCATGTTCTTGATTCTCTTTTTTAGGTTTGTATTTTTAAGTTATTTTAGTATTGTATTAATGTTTATAATCTTTATTGTACATATTGTAAATAAACTCTTTTTTAGATGAATTCATACGGCTATCTCTTACACGAATAAGAAGTATGAAACTACTCTTATACACCTATCACTCAAACTAGTTCAAAAGGCTTTGTCCTCTTCAATCTTATAGTTTGCCCAGTAGTATCGAGGAGCTGGATTTTCTCAATATTCTTGAACTTATGAAGTTGTTGCTCGTGACTTATTCCTGCTATCTTTTTGATATTTGTTGATAAAGTAATAACTTATTATGCATGGACAATGTGGACTTTGTTCCAACTAGCCAATACACTTTTTATATCTCTCTTTTGCCTTTCATAGCCACAAGGCTATACATTTCCTCCTTGGTTTTTTTTTGTAGACTACTTTCAGCCGATTCTAAAAAAAATTAAAAAGAACGGTAATTTTTCTATTCTTTACAATTAAAAATCAAAAGAAATAGGTACTATTTACAGGTAATAATATGCATGTATAAATGATTCGTTTCATAAAGAATAAAGAAAATTGAAAACGGATTTTATAATACTTACAAAATTGTTTAAACAAGAGATCCAGCCAGAGCCCAGAGCAAAAACCATAGATAAGGTATATATAAGTAGAAACTGGCAAAAACTAGCAGACAGTACAGCAAAAAAGCCACTAATTTCCATTTCCCACACCCCCTTATCGACAGTTATCGATGCATTTTTTTCCAATCAAAATTTTTACTAAATTTTTAGGTTATCGGTTATCCATGAAAATGAAATAAATATAAATATGAAATGTGATGACCAATGAATGCCAATTGACCACGCGACGCTACATAGATACTCGCGCGGCAAATTTGAAAATGAACGCAAATTGAATAGTAAATGGCCTCTCTTAAAATCTTGTAATGGAAAATTTTACCCCTCCAGGAAGACATTGTACTATGTTCATAGAATATCTTGTGGTAACTTTCCACCCATAATTTAATCAGATAGATGTTCACGGAATAGAACGGTAGTACCTACATTCCTGGAATGTTTTGTGTTGTTAGGATTAAACTTTTATTTTATTTATTCTTGAATATTTCCTATTGTTAAACATTTGTAACCAATAATTTACAAATAAGATTTTCATTACATTACATAAAATCAAAAACATGTTTTGGATATTAAACTATATATAGTTTATAATTGTAATAATTGTATATACAATTTTGAATTAAGATTTAATCTTTTCGATTTAAACTACAGTAAAACCTGTGTTACCGGCCCCCTGCAAACACCGGCCACCTGTACTAACGGCCAGTTTAAAAATTCCCCAAACCAATTACAGTAAAACCTGTCAGTAACGGCCACTAAAAATGAAAAAGCTATTGGCCGATATAGAAAGGTGACCGGTATTGCCAGTTTTTGTAGTCTAGATATAATTGGTTTGGGGAATTTTCAAACTGGCCGTTAGTACAGGTGGCCGATTTTATCAGGTGGCCAGTAACACAAGTTTTACTGTATATCTAGACTACAAAAACTGGCAATAACGGCCACCTTTCTATATCAGCCAATAGTTCTTTCATTTTAGTGGCCGTTACTGACAGGTTTGACTGTATTTCATTAACGTAAAGTTAACGCGTAAGTTAATATTTTATTGAATTATTTTGCTATTTGATCCCGTAATAATGTGTCCAATATAAAATATATAAGCGTTCATAAAACGTCCGTATTTCGTCCAGTATGGACGTCCAAAGGACGTTCAACGTCGGACGTCCATATTTATTCCGTCCGAAGGACGTCCAACGTCGGACGTCCAAAGGACGTCCATATTTATTCCTTCCGAAGGACGTCCAACATGGGACGCCCAAAGGACGTCCGTTTATAGTCCATGGACGTAAGGACCAAAAATGGACCTATTTTGGACGTCCAAAGGACGTCGTGTGCTATTAGGGCAGATGTTTGGAGAAAGGTAAGGCAAACAATTTTTATCAATGTTCATTTTTCTCTGATATTTATCAATATTGATGAATTTTGCAAGCAATAACAATATTTCTTTTATTGTTTTAGATATTTATTGAAGCTGAACATAATTGGGGCTTTAGATCCATATACAATTCAGTCAGAATTGGATTTTACCATAAAGTGCATTCCACCAAATTACTATTATAGAAATTATAGATGAAAGCATACAAAAGCCTTCAGGCACACAAAATATTTTACAGGTGGATTTGTTTTTAAAGTTGGAGTAAAGTTGGAAGTCACAAGCAACAACTTCGTAAGTACCTACAAGAATATTGAGAAAATCCAGCTCCTGGATACTACTGGGCAAATTAGAAGATTGAAGAGGACAAAGCCTTTTGAACTAGTTTGAGTGATAGTGAAAGGCAGAGCATAATGCTTGTGTGCATGTGTATGTTAGAATAGTGCGGTTAGAAAAGCAGAGCATAGTGCTTATGTGCCTGTTAGATTAGATAAGAGACGCTATGGGTAAGCTCCTCATTTTAAGGAACAGTAGTAATTTAGGTTAAATTAAAATTGCTCATTGGTCAGAGTTATGAAAAGATTGTAATTCTAGTGAACAATTCAATACAATGAATCGTCATCGTAGTGATGATTATGGAAAAAAATATATGACAAGATTTTGTGCAATAAAAATGTTTATATTTATCAAGGATGTATTATTTGGTATGGCTACATATACAGTCGGAAAAATTAAAGAATACTCATGAATGAACATATAAAACACGCTGTATTTTCCTGCCACCGTGTCACAAAGGAAATTGTCCAGTGCAAGTAACAATAATTATTACATGTACTTGTGCTGACCAGTTTTTTGTGTGACACGGTGACAGGAAAATACAACGTGTTTTAAGGCCCCGTCTCACCATCAAATAATTGACAGTTATTTGATCAAACTTGACAGTTAGTGACACAAAGTGACAGTAGTATGTATAGTTTGTGTCACTAGTCAAGTTTGACTGTCAAGTTTGATCAAATAACTGTCAATTATTTGATGGTGAGACGGGGCCTTTATATGTTCGTTCATGGGTATTCTTTCATTTTTCCTACTGTACTTCTGGTATATCGTCGGTGATGT
The DNA here is from genome assembly GCF_917563875.1 of Diabrotica virgifera virgifera. NCBI lineage: Eukaryota > Metazoa > Arthropoda > Insecta > Coleoptera > Chrysomelidae > Diabrotica > Diabrotica virgifera. The sequence goes on along the minus strand of NC_065451.1, from coordinate 106,829,478 downwards.
GACAATACCTCCTATCTGCTTTTTCATGAATTTTGTAGGAGATTAAAAACTTGTTTGGGCCACCTCGTGTTTTCATATATTTTTTGATTTGTTTTGTAGTAAATTCAACTATCTATTTAGTACAAAACAAGTCAAAACTTACGTATGAAAACAGGAGGTGACCGTAAAAAATGTTTTTCGTCTCCTGCAAAACTCATGAAAAAACATATAGGAGGTATTGTCACATCACTGACGATATATTTCAGAGAATGTCTAAAAAATATACTTTGAATGTCCTAACAACATTCATAGAATGTTTCAACAAGACATTCAGTCTAAACAATATACTGTGAATGTTCAAAGAACATTCGTAGACATTCATGGAATGTTCCAACAAGACATTCAAGGAATGTTTAACATGCTGACACAGCACTTTCCTGGGACTTTCCAGGGACGTTCGTGTGCTTTTGGGGACATTCCAGGAATGTTTTCAATGTCCTGTGTGTACCTTCTAGGAACATTCCTGGAATGTTTTGTGTTATTAGGGAGGCTCTTTTTTTAATATTGTATTTAGTTACAGAGAGATTTCCACATATTAATATATTTTTCAAATTGGGCTCTATACCGCCATTCTTTATTATATTACGAATATGTGTGCCTAATATCTCGAAAAAATATTCAAAATTACATCCTCAATCTTGGAACGCGTTTTCGCTACCTGTTGATCGCTACTGTTTCACCTTAAGTTTTTATCCCGTACCCAAGTGATTAGTGAAGTGAATGTTTCATATTTTAGTTATTAATAGACATTTTTTCAGTGTATAAATTATTTTTCTTCCCTCAACTGTACCTAGTTGTTTCCAGGTAATGTGAATAATTCCTAAGGTAGAAAGACAATTATTTTACATTATGTTATGAAAACAATGAATTCATGTCAAGATTTATATAAATAATAATTATTACTGTCATTTGTTGGTTTCATTATTGTTCTTACATTGTCCATACATACATACTTATCACTTTTTAAATATAATCGCTGCTCATAGTAAATTCTATGTTTGTGCATGTTATTAATTTTTTGTTTTTGCAATAATTATTTTTATTTTTATGGTTTCTGTAATAAAAATATTTTTATTACAAAAACTAAAAATTAATAACGTGCACATTATAGAATTTGGTATGCCTAGCGAAGCTTCCAAAACGGTACAGATATCTTCCAAAACGTTACAGAGATCTTCCAAATCGTTACAGAAATCTTCCAACTTAAAAAGTTTATTAGTTGGCTTCCAAAAATATCGACGGCGTTGGAATACGGGACCAGTTTGGCCTATTGGCTCCGTGCGTCTCCCCTCTTTTTACAGAAATTTACAGTCACGTGACACGCTGGCAGTTTTGTAAGGACGTTTTAGTATTGACTCTTATGGGATTATTTTGTTAATCCTGAATATTTTATTTTCTAGTGATAATAAACGAATACAAATTGTTAGAATTCATTAGTTGTTCTTTTATAATGTCATTTATATTTCAACAAAAATATTTTTTGTCGTTAATAAAGATTTATTGACATAATTTGCGATAGTGAGGTTATATAGGACATACCTTATCCGTACTTTTTGCAGTCAATTCGGATTTATCAGAGCTAAAAAGTATATGTAATGTGTACAAAACTTATAAAAACGTAAATAACATTATTATATCATGAGTATATTGCCATATCCTTTGTATATATGAAAAAAGTTAACCCCACTTCATCCTATAATAGCGTTAATTAATTTTATTCTTTGGTCTAATTTTTTTTGGGCATGAGGAAAATAAAAGTTTTTCACATCACTAGTTTTCCATGTATTTTTACAGTGAACAACACAACAAATAACCTGATATGGCATTTGTTTTTTAATGTCCCATTTAAACATACAATAAAGCGTCCTTACAAAGATTCAAGCAACCGCCACCATGAGCAGGTCGGTCGATTTTGCTTTGACACTTTATTAACGCTCGGAGCGAATAGAGTTCCCTATCTACCCCACCCCCTCATCTATGCTACTCGCTCCGATGAACGCGCGTATTCGCTCATTTTAACAGATCTATAGATTTGGCATCGTGGTAAATATTATTGAAAAGTTTGTGTTCCATGTGATAAAACTGTTTCGGTGTTTATTTAAAACCTGATTTGTCACATTCATTCACCAATATTGAAATATAGTACATTTATGAAAATGGAAAATGATTTCAGTTTAATAATTAGTAAAAGTCAGTCAATTTTCAATTTATTTCTTTAATAGTGAAAATAATTCATAATAATAAGACAGTACTAATTAAATACTTATAACAGTACTAATTAAATCTTATTCTACTAATTCACGGTCAATTCTCAGGCCATACCTTGTGGTATATAGGTTTGTTCTAGCAAGCAGTCAAACTGGTCAGAAACCGTCAGCAAACAGTTGGTCAGTGAGAAAACATAATACAGTCACCAGTGCTATCCCCTCTACTCGCGTTGGTCCACTATTCGCTGATGGTTTCAAACCGTTTGAAACTGATGCTAGAACAAACCGATTATAAATAAATTCTGACCTAATAGGTAAAATGACCTTGATCTTAAAAAAGATTTCGTGGTACATTTTGGTAGTTGTATTGATTCCAAATAAGTTCATCATGTGTAGCGCCTGGATAACGTGTATTTACATTCATTATCTTATAATTACTACATATATCTAAAAATAACTTATTTACTGTACCAATCAATTTTTGAAAGAATGTAAAATTACCAGGAATCTAACCTAAATCTATCATAAAAATGTCTTTTGCGGCCACTAAAACTTTCTTCCCCTAAAATTTCAGCTTCCCTCACAACACTCATCATATTTTCTAATATCAAATCTTCCACATTCATTTTCTCAAAATCTTATTTACAACAAAAAAAAAGAGTTGAGGTTAAGAAGAACGCCGTCATCGAACGTATGATGAAGACCACTCGTTGTCGAACGATCACTTTGAGCGATGATTTCGAACGAATCGTTCAAGATTCATTCCTCCAGAATTGCATTTTTTAGAAACGTTCGCTCATTACGTCACGAACGTATACGTTCAGCGAACGATCGTTCTCGAGTCTCGGGCCTAAGGAATCGTGGCACGAATATGCTCATTTTGCCGATTTTAGCTCATATAGGCAACCCAAATTACACGGCATAAACTAGTGGGTCAGGATTTAGAATCAAGTGACAGACCAACAGATTTCGAACGGCGTTGACAGCATTGACGTTGACAGTGGACAGTTCTTTGTTCTTTGTTCGAACAAAGAATACTCCACTCCATCCAACTCCTTGGATGAGCTGCGGCTAAAACTCATAGAGTTAAATATTAGCATAGAGAGAGTGTCATTCAGAGCGAAGTGACGACACCATCTTTTTTATTTGGATTAGTGCTGTTTCACTCTTACGCATAGTAAAGCTGCTACAGTTGTCCTCCTATTTCGTGCCTATATTCACACTGAATGTCATTATAGATTCTCGATACAATGTGTTAGAAGGAGATGCAGCAAACCAGTCCCTGAGATCTTGTCGTCAGGAAGCGCGGAAGGTAGGCTCCCTCTATGTTAATATATACCTCTATGCTAAAACTCGCCCTGATGGAATACAGTGTTGCCAGATTTACTGTTCCGTTCCGTCACAAATCATCTGTCATTCTGTCAAGAAAAAATTTGGTTTTGTTTTCAAAAATAGAGAGTTATTGCCACCGGCAAATAAAGGATCCTTTATTACAGGATACTTTAATAAAGGACAAATACAGGACGGGTCTAAAAGAGTGGTATTGCAAACGCAGTTAAAGAATCTTTTATTTTGACAAATGACATGAAATATTTTTGTAAATATAAAAATAACCTATAAAATTCCATTTGTCGATATAAATTAAAATAAGATAATTGAAGAGTAAAACGTTAAATTTAATTATTTTGTCATTTAAAGATGTTTAGAGAACAACATAATATATCCCATAATACTCATCGTTCAATAATATGGAAGTGCAATAAATTGGAAATACTATTTTAGGAGTTTTTAAATACTTTTGCATTATGGGTATATGTAATGGGGAATTTCTGGAGAATATATTATTAGGGAATAGTGGATATCCATTCCTCAACTACAACTACCGAATGACACCATTCCAGAATTTTCAGACAGAAGTTGTGTTTTTATAATTCATCACAAATCCCTTCAAGAATTGTTATTGAAAGAACATTTGGTATTGTGAAGAGATTTCCCATTTTACCATATGTAATGAGATGCAAGTTACCTTTTATTCAAAGAATAATATCAGCTTGTTCAGTTTTACATATTGCAGTAGTACATAATAGAGAAAACTTTGAAATACTGGCAAATGAGTGTGCTGTTGATATTGATATAGAAGCTGTGGCAGTACATTTTCAACCAGGAGCTAATCTAATGCGACTAAATTGTGTGTGTGTTTGTTTAAAATTATTGTTCGACATTTAAAGCTAGCGCTTAAACTAATTTTATTTTTATTGGACTGCAGATTGTTAATAAATTTATAAATAAATATAAATATTATATTGGTGACTGATTTTAAATATTTTATGATTATTAGCAGGTTTTAAATAATAAATTTATAAATATATACATACATGCTATTGGCGTTTGATGTTTTATCCATTATGGCCTTCTCTTTCTTTCTTTTCACCTCTGGATAACTAGTTATCAGGAAGTTTATCTGACAGATTAGATACTAATAGATATCTGACAGAGAAAAACTTCCCGTTAACTAGTTATCCGGAGCTGAAAAGACAGATACTAAGGATACTGTTATATAAACTTCCCAATAATTAGTTATCTGAAAATGAAAAGACCTCTAATCTGTCATAAACTTCCCGATATACAAAAAGATAATGGAAGAATTAAGCTTTATACTGGTTTTTATTAATTTTTTTGGCAATGTTTAAATAAACAAATACTGATGGCATGAAATGGATCACGAACAAGGAGGAATGAAGAAGGAATTGGAGATTGTGTTTACCATTAAACGCATAAAACTGCAGTATCTGGGACACATATGATAAATCAGCACCGTTACTCCCTGCTGCAGTACATATTGCAAGGTACAGCCAAAGGTAAGCGAAGACCTGGAAGAGGGAGAATACCCACATAACAATTTCATGTTCTTAGTAGATTCATAGAACATACTTTTCAGAAAAAGTATATACTTAGAATATGCGTAATTACCATTGCGAATGTGCAGAGCATATACTGAGTATATACTACATTACAGTACTTAAACGTTCTATGTATATACTTAAAATGTACTACCGCACTTCTTTTCAGTATATACCAAGAACATACTTTTTAGAAGATTCTAAGGAGGTGCTATAAACCTTCTATTTATATACTTAGAATGTACTATCGCACATATTTTAGTATATGGGAAGAATATTCCAAGGAAGTGCTATATACCTTCTAGTTATATACTTAGAATGTACTATCGCACATATTTTTAGTATATGGGAAGAATATTCCAAGGAAGTGCTATATACCTTCTATGTATATACTTAGAATGTACTATCGCACATATTTTTAGTATATGGGAAGAATATTCCAAGGATGTATTTCTCAGAAGTATGTTTTCAACATCACCCAATCTCATCCTATAGGTTCTACCAAAGAATACTAACACACCCTGGTAAGTATAAAATATATAAACTTTAGTTAGTTATATAGGTACCTATGTATAATAAATATTATATGGGTAAGTAGCCTATATATAAAATATAAGTAATATATTTAGTTATTATGTGCACATCAAAATAAAAGTGCTGCTTATATAATTATATAATAGCCAAATATATTATAATATGTATGTAAATTACTAAAATTTATAGGTATCTATATACATTATACATACTTTTACTTACTAGGTATTTAGGAAATATTGAAGTACCAATATGAATTTATTATTTTCAAACTGCTTTTTATGTTCTTAAAAATGTTTTAGTCCTTGTAGCTAGAAATACTTGGTCCTACCTAACAGCGTAGACATAAATGCATAACTGTACTGGAAACTATTTTCATATTTTGATCTTTTGTTACCTACCCCCTTCCCTTGTGCAGGTATAAAATGCAATGCAAGGGTCAGAATGACAATGAATGGCCGTTTCCGGATTCCCGAAAATTATTTTACTTATGGTATAAACTCAAATCAAAATGGTATATTCATTTCAACTGAAAACGAAACGAGAATTTCTCATTTTTCTTCACAATAGAATTAAGTTTTAAACTTTTTACCATACAATTAAAACGGTTTAAAAAAAATAAATTAGATAGTTCAGTAGTACCTACTAAAATACATAAATTTTATTAATTATTCTTAACGCGAAGTTGATAATCTATAGGCTCACATTATTCTTCTTCCTATAGGTACGTACGTAAATACAGTATATTATTTTTTAGATATTTTAAAAGTATATACAAGTAGGTATGTGTTAAGTATATACTTTTGCATATACTTACGCATATACTAAGAATATTCGATTAAGGTATATTCTAAGAATAAACTTTTACGAACATTCCGAGATACTACGTACCCGAATGTGCTCAGTATATTCGGTGCAAGAATATTCTTTGAGGCACATGCAAAGAACATGAAATTTAGAATGTTTTTTATGGTACATGCTATGCTTGTACTACGCATATACTAAAAAGGATATACTTCGACGAATGTTGGTAGGATATGCTTAGAACATGATGCGAACATCATTGTTATGTGGGTATCAATGGAACTGTTTCGAATCGCAGCTAGCAAGGTTACGATTGCTATATGATTTCCAACATTCGAAACGGATAAGAACCAAAAGAAGAAGACGGCATGAAAATGAAAGTGTATTAATACTTTTGATTAAAAACTTTATAGATTCTAATCTATAAAAGATTAAATTTTCAAAAATAAATACTTGAACCTTTGTTTTATTTTGTTAACCTGTTGTTATATATCTGTTGAATAGAACTCTATTTTGAATCTAGAATTTTAACAAATCCTAACTTTCATTAAAATTTATTGATCTTATATCTTCAATCTCTTATATCTTCAATAAATATTTATTTCTATAGAAAAATGTAAAATATATTGAGTTTAATAAATGAGTTACTGATATTTTAAGTCTGATCATTGTAATTAGTAACAATTTAAAATTATTTACGTAATATTCCTTTTTACAACTTCTTGTAATAACTCAAGCTTCAATAAAATGTTCTTTTCTATATTCGTTTGGGTCAAAACATCAATAAAACCCAACCCAAATAAAACCCAACATACAACTTTAATGATGAAAGTTTAATCAAATATCAATCCCACAATACATAAATTATCAATCCAAAGAAGCGACAAGATAAATTCAAAATACAAGTGAAGTTAGACCTTTCTTCACATTTTTGACACGTTATGTCAAAATAAAAGAACTTTTATTAAAATAAAGGTGTCCTCTAATTTTCCTTAAATACAGGCGGCCTGTATTTTATTAAAAGACAAAAATAAAAGACGCAATACTGCGCATGCTTGTATGTCAAAATAAAGGATCTTTTATTACAGGTCGACTTAAAAGACGTTGGCAATAACTCTCTATTGTTGAAGTTCTATTTTCTATTTGGTTTGGTTCTATTTTTTAGTCATGAAGTTAAGTAGTATCGTGGGATATTTGAAGTTCTTGGGTACTCAAAATTCAAGAAGTTTTAGAAGGAAAACAAGTTTTAAACTCTGGTCATCTTATTTTGGCTGGAAAAATAGAGGAAAGTTCTAAGCATACCATCACAATATTAAATGGTTTATTCCTTCAGTAAGGTCCAATCCCCACGAAATTAAAGGAACCCTATCTTTCACAAATGGCATGAGCATTAGCCAAATGGTATGTTCTTGTAAAGCAGAAAATAGTGGAACATGTAAACATGTCTCTACTCTTGTTAAATGTAAGTATAAGGTATGTAAAGTTCCAAAAATAAATGCAATCATGAAAGGAATATTTTTGATTTTACATTGATATTGTTTTAGTGAAAATGTGAAATTAATGGAACATTCAGTACATGAGTTGAAAAAATGTTAACAGATTGGCAAATGAAGACCATTTTTAATTGATCGAAACATTTATAGAAACAAAGTATATGGTTAATATAAAATATTACCTGCCTGAAGTAACTTGATGTACAAATCAATAGTAACCATAATTTTTTCCCAGGGCCAGTGAGAAACAATGTGCATTTCATTTCTAAGTGTTCTAAGGAAAGATCTCATAAGAATAAATAGATCTGTACAATGAAGATTAACCTAATCTGTTTAACCATCGAAATTATTGTATTGTTATAAAAATAATCACGATTTCATATTATTTACACTTACAAACATTAGCCTGGAATTTCATTGTGTCTACATTAGTGGCCATAGTCCCAAACCTACCCTAGTCAACGGAGGTACTGTCTTTCGCAGATTTGGTAATGCCGGGTTTGATACATTATTGCTAAATAAACTTTGTGAATAGTAACTTTTCACAAAATAAACAGAGTTTTAATAGTTTTTCACTGTACTTAAATATTTTTTACATTCAGTGGTAATAACATTATATTTTGTTTTGGTATTTAAAGTTACCTAAATATTTATAGAAATATACTATACTAAATTCAAGATGCAGTAGAAATAAACAAACCAAGACACGTTAAATGATACTATGAGCACTCCCGAATCATAATTTACAATGATATACATTGTAAATCCCAAATAATGATTTTCAAAGTTTATACATTGTAAATTATGATTCGGGAGTGCTCCTAATAGTAGCATTTAACTTGTCTTGGTTTGTTTATTTCTACTGCATCTTAATTTTAAATTTAGTGTAGATGTGGCCATCATAGGACTCTTACTTATAGATGCAATAAAATTATTGGTTTATTTTCATTTTAAATGTTATACTTCCAGTATTGTATGTAGTACCTAGTATTAAAACATATATTTTTAATTAAAAATAAAAATATCTTATTTCTATAATGAACAACATTAAATTTACTTCTTGCGGGAGTAGAAAAAAGTTATAGTAAATATTTTTAACTCGTTTAGCTTTTGATGATATTTGCCATATGTTTCTGTAAGACATGTTTAAGGAGTAGTCTAAGGGCATATTATTATACTTTGTTATACAAAATATACATAAAATTTTGAAACTTCATTTTTTCATTGTTTCAATATTAAATCCCAAATTTAGACTCTCCACCATTTTCTCATAAAAAAGTATGTTCAGTTTTTACCCCAGGTAGACCGAAACCACCAAAAAATTGATGTTACTTAAGTTTTTAAGTACTAAAAAAATGCGTTTCATCAGATACACAAAATAAATGTAACTGATTATGTTCGGATAGTGGGGTCCCTCTTAATTTTTATTCCTAAAAACTTTACTATTAAACCAAAGTTTTAGTTAAAAAAAAAACAAAATGTTTGCTTCTGTGTGGAGTTACAAAAATAAGTTGAAATGCTATTTAAGTTATTTGCTGGTGATCCTCTGCCATACTAATTTTACACTGTTCTTACATGCAAGCATTTGTAAATTAATTTACCATTAAAGGGCGGCCCAAGGTATATTCATCTTAAATGGGTGGTTGTAGTTTTGTATATTTTATTTTCATTTTGTATTATTTTTATTTTAGTTTTGTAATATTTTTAAGAACAAATAAAATAAATATAATTATTCTGAACTGTTGTTTCTTTATCGAACTTCTTTTTTTTTGAAAAAAGTATCAACAAATCCATATATTTAAATTCAATATAAATGTAAATTTTATAGATAGAATTTACATAAAACAAGAATTTTTCATGAATGTTTGTTCAGTTTATCTATTCTTCTTGTCTTTTTTCCTTATGCCTATTACGGTGTCGGATTATGGTCCGTTTCTTTCACCCATTTTTCTATGCTTTTCTGTTTTTGGCTGGGCTTTTCATTTCTTCTTTCGTTTTCCCTCGTACATGTACTATATCCTCTATTTGATCCCTCCAATTCTTTCGGGGATGTCCTCTTCTCCTTTTTGTTGCGTTTCCCATTTCCAGAATTTTCCTGGCCATCCTTTCTGGTTTCATTCTTATGATATGTCCATACCATTCCAGTTGTTTATTTTGGATGTGATAATTGGTTCTATTTATGTTCTTCTTCATTTCTTATTCTACCCCATTTTCATTTTCCTGCAATCGTTCTTAAGTGTTTCATCTCCATTGCTTCTATTTTTGACTCATGTTTCTTCTGTATTGTCCAATTTTCACTTGCATAGGTTATTACTGGTCTTGTGTTATTGTATTATGCATCTTCCTTTTCACTTCCATTGGTATGTCGTTATGTCCTAGTATGGGTTTATTTAAGGTATAAAATATTCGTGTCGATTTGTTTCCTTCGTTTGCAATTTCAGCGTCTATTTTCCCGTCGTGAGTTATTATATTCCCTACCTAGGTATGCATAGGTTGATACTTTTTTTAATGTTATCTGATTGCACTTTATTTCTCTGTTGTTTAGGCCTTCCTTGTTATTTATTATCATTGTTTTGGTTATATCTTAAGCTTTCCTTTCATTTTTCTGTACGCCTTACACCTTATTACTATTAATCCATATCAGGTATTCCTTTTTTGTTCTTAGTTTTACTACATCCTTCCTGGCTCTTGGCATTTGAACACTCCAACAAAAAAATTATAAGGTTTGTTCCAACACGACCGAGAACCGTCACGAAACGGTAACGCTTCTGCGCAGTAAACAAAATCCGTTCCAACAAAAATATGATCGTCATCGGATCGTCCTTCCCACTGTTCCAACAAGAATTGTGATCTTTCGGTGACGGTTTCGTGATGATCATTTCAGTAATCGGGCAAATGCATAATGTGCTGGTTGGACTGACTTGCGCACTAGGATTTAATTCTTTAAAGTTTTTGAGCCTTTGATCGACTAAAAGCACACAAGCTGTCACCAACAAAATTGACAAATATATGATTACCGTCATGGGACGATAACTGGGCGATACAATTACGAACATGCGCACAACAAACGGTACAAGTAGTTTCGTGACGGTTTCTGGACCGTCCAAAAGTTCATGTTGGAACAAACCTATAGACATCAATTTCAATCCTATTCTTTAATGTATGGTATTATATTATATCTCTGTTATTTATAGTCTAAAAACAATCATACAAACAAATATTTGCATATTATACATATTATAATAATTACATACAATTGAACACATCTAAAATGAACGGAATTATCAATCAGTAGCCTCCGTCCTCCATAAATACTGAAATTACTGAAAATGAACACCTTACACCGTTAGGTAGAAAGGTTTAGATTATATATATATATATACTGAAAATGAAAATATTATTTTTTAAAGTCTACTGTCTTTGAGTGACTTCCTGAAATTTGAATTGCCCGCCAAAAGTGACATTTCTCTCAGCCAAAATTTGGCAACACTGTATTCCATCAGGGCGAGTTTTAACCGCAGCTCTTGGATGGAGTATAGAGCTTTTCATCGATTGTCATTTGTTTCGAGCTTCTGTCATATTTTGTATAATCTGTGTATAATAGGATTATACGACATTTGACAGAAGCTTGAAACAAATGACTGTGAATGAAAAGCCCTATTCTTTGGTTCGAACGGTTCGAACTGGTTCGAACACGAACAACGTCCATTTTGATTTTTGATTTACATTAGGGAAGGTAAGGGAGGGACGCTCAATATGTAAAAAAGCCAACAGTCATTTGAATAAAAAGGAAAAGTGTAATAATTAGCTGGTGATTGAAGATAAAATATGTTGTTTTTGAGTTGATATCCACATGCAGAAGAATAAACTTTACAACTGCAAGCACATTCTCTCGAAAAGATGATTCTGTGCTCAAACTTTTGAATCTATATTTGACCACGTCCACATCTAACTGTTGACAACAATGATGAATGTAAGTAATATTAGTTCACAATTATTCACTCATCCCATTCTTAATTTTTTTTGTCTGTATTTTAATATTAATCCTATTAGTTGCCTTGTTGCCTACATTTACACATTATAATACAGTAAAACCTCGATATAACGGACTAATTGGGGGGACGGTATGTCCGTTAAAGCCGAAAGTCCGTTATATAAAAATAGGTTTAAAATCAATCAAATTCTTTTTTTGAAAATATATGCTGTAGTACTTTAGATACAGTGTACAAATCTCCAAGTTAAGAGAGGAATTAAGTTTTGTTTGGTACTTTTTTACTTCTCGACTTCATCTCAAAACTTTTTACAATATATTTGGTAAATGTTTTGTATTTGGTTTGGTTGCCAAAATTATTTACTGATCCATGCGTTGAAAGCTATGTATTTTTTTGAAAAAACGATTCAATTAAAGTTACCATCTTCTGAATGATGAATATTTTCAGGGGGATAAGCAGGAGTGTTGTCTAAAATCAATAAACAATTCACCTCTTTCGGCGGTATTTCCAGTTTCTTCTCTTGAAATTTTTTTACTGCAGTTACAACTTAAAAAAACCAATTTTTGAAAATATCTGTGATGAACCATGCCTTATTAGAGCGATAATATGAAACGGGCAGATGATGCATTATATCTTTGACAGCCCTACATAGATTTACAAGATTTGCCAATAATTATAACAGTCAATCCATGCGATCCATCGGCTTGAATACAAACTAGTGCTGCGATCCTTTCCTTGCTAATTTTTCTTCCAGAATTCGATTTTTCATATTTTTTGCACTCAAATTGTTTTTCATTCGTTCGGATTTTTTGTCTGTTATATCCGAAGTCTGTTAAATAGAGGTCCGTTCTATCGAGGTTTTACTGTAATAAATTCATGTTATGTGACGCATTTCGCAACACTGCGGATAATAATACTGAACTTGCAGTTGCAAATAAAGTGGTAGATTTAGAAGATTTCTTTGAGTTACTAAATCAAGTAGATATTATACAACCCAGTTATCATGAGCACTTTTTATTAAACAGTATTGTTTTAAACAACTACCTTACAAATTGGTCAAAATCTGTTTGTATTTATACAGATGCATCCAAAAGTTCAAATGGTACTGGTTGTGCCTTTTATATTCCAGATAAATTTATAGAAAAAAATGTTTAAACTGCCCTCAAATTTCTCCATTTTTACTGCCGAGGCTGTGGCGGTATATGAGGCTTTAATTTATTTCAAGTTGGCATCCTATAATTCCGCAGTAATTTTATCTGATTCATTATCTGTGCTTACTGCTATTCAAACACCTCACCTACCTTGTAGTACTTCTAATCCATACATTTTTTTAATAAAAAAAATCTTATTTGAAATTAATAAACACACCCCAAAAATAAAACTTATGTGGATCAAAGCACATTCAGGACTTACACATAATGAGCATGTAGACCAATTAGCTAAAAATTCCCTCATCCATGGAACAGTAACCAAATATCAGCCCTGCATTCTAGATGCTTTTGCTTGTTTAAGAACTGAACAGATGAAGAGCTGGAAAACACACTGGGAAAGGTACTGTAACATTTCAACAACACAATACAGTTTGATACAACCGATTATTCCAGAAAAACCTTGGTATAAGAATTTCACCCTCCCTCGCAAATACATATCCACCATCAGTAGAATTAGATTTGGACATGCATGTTATCCTGCACATTTATTTAAAATAAACATATTAGATTCGAATATTTGTCAAGAATGTGAGGTTAAAAGTGACTTGAACCACATATTTTTTGAATGCAAAAAGCATAAACACCTAACCAATCACCTAATTAAAAGAATTATAGACCAGAACATCCCACTCCCTGTAAATATTTATTTATTTATTTATTTATTTATTTACGGGATTACCCCCATTACAACACATACAGTATAAAATCAATCTCTGTAATATCTACTAAACTAGAGTAAAATAAATCTTAATTACATACTTATTAAACAAAAACGAAATATTAATAGTTATCCATTACACATATTACATCTATTACACAAATCAGTTCAAATAAACAAAAAGTACCTGTCAAGCTCTTTTAATCCGATTCTTAAAACCAGCCAAGGAGACACCAAACATTTCCAAGTTATTCTCGTTTATAATTTTTAGTGTTCGCTCAATGGGCGAATGCATACCATAGTTTGTCCGATGAAAAGGTATATAAAACAAATCAACATGTCTGAGACTTCTGGAGGGAACATATAAATTAATAGATTGGAGAAGTTCAGAACAACAAATTAAACCATTTATTAATTTAAACACAAATACCAAATCAGAGTTATCTCGTCGAGTTTTTAATAAATTCATGTTGAGTGTTTTTAAAATATAGGTATAATCATGATTAGTAATGTGTATGTTTAATTTGTATGCACAATATCTCAAAAATTTATTCTGCAATCTCTCCAACGTAGTAGAATGAGCTTGGTATTGTGGAGACCATACAATAGATGCATATTCCACTTTAGATACAACCAAAGCATAATATACCGTTCTTAAAGCCCCTACAGATAGTCTCAGACAGTTGCGAATGATAAAGCCCAAAGATTTTGATACATTTACTGTTACACTATTTATATGTTGCACAAAACGCAACTGCTCATCAAATGTGACTCCTAAGTCTTTTATTGTTTTAACATAAGACAATTCATTTTCATTAATTGTGTAAGAAGTATCATATTTTTTATTACCTCTATAAAAGCTTATATAACAGCATTTAGCAACATTTAAATGCAAAATATTATTCTCACACCAAATACTCAACCGGTCTAAATCTTCTTGAATTAATGTTACATCAACATTTGAATCTACGGATTTAAATAATTTCAAATCATCTGCAAACATCAGGAAATCGCAATTTCTAAAACACTCTGATATATCGTTCACAAATATATTAAATAACAAAGGTGAACAGTGAGCTCCTTGGGGTACTCCTGATGTCACATGAATTATATTTGAATTAAAACAACCTACTCTCACCTGCTTTGTGCGATCTCTTAAAAAGCTATTGAACCATTGTAAGGATTGATGACTGAAGCCAAAAGCATTTAATTTTCCCAATAACATGTTATGATCTACTCTGTCAAATGCCTTGGAGAAGTCAGTATAAATAGTATCCATCTGACTTTTATTCTCCAACGCGTTTAATATTTTTTGTTCAAAGAGTACTAAATTTGTTACCGTTGATTTATTCTGAGAAAATCCATGTTGATTGTGTATTAGACGCTCTTTACAATAAAATTTTAATTGATCGTGCAATAGTCTATCAAAAAGTTTTGGTATAGAGGATTGTTTACAAACGCTTCGATAATTTGTTATGTCTTGTTTATTACCTGATTTAAAAATTGGACAGATATAAGAGTGCTTCCATAAAGTTGGGAAAACTGATGTCTTTAATGATGACTCAAAAAGAAGATATAAAGGATTAGTTAGTGAATATATACAGTTCTTTAGAAAGTAATCGGGAATACCATCTGGACCACTGCTTAACTTATTGGGTAGGGATAAAATGTTGTTGAAAATATCTTTCACTGATATTGAAAAATTAGGTATAAAAAGATTGTTGTTTCCCTTTACTTCCAAGTTATTAATATTTGATTGTGGCGAATAAACTGTTGAAAAAAAAATTGACGGAAACAGTTTGCAATCTGTTGTCCGTTTGTTGCTATAGCATTACCATAGTACATACTGTTTGGTAAATCATTTGATGCTCTCTTACTGTTTACAAACTGCCAAAAGTACTTAGGATTACTGCATAAATTATGTATTCTCTTATTATTCTCTTCTTCTTATAATATTCTCTTTATTCTGTCACTGAATAAAAAGAAAATTTTTGACTGTTTGGTATCTTTCTTGTCGGATAGTAAAATATTATTTATTTATTTATTTATTAACGGGATAAACCCAATACATACAAAATACAATAAAGCAGAGCTTTTGTCATAATAATGAAAATATAAAATTTAGATACATGTAAAACTGCAACTATAAAACACAAACATAAAAAATAAAAAAGAATATAAATTATTTGTAAATGATGAAAACAACTGAATTAACTATAACAGTTAAATCTATTTAATTTTTAAATTCAAAATTCAAGACGTCCGAGTTCTTGTTTAATAGAGGAAACTGAAGAACCAAACAGATCTATTACATGACTAAACTTGTTTCCATACAGGGCCAATCTACTAATTGGTGCATATTGACCATAATTTGTAGCATGTCGTTGTTCCTTGAATATTTGTGGATTTCGTGTCAATCTAGCAGGTATATTAAAGTATACAAGACTTATCAATTCTTCGGAGTTAATAACACCAGAGATAATTTTGCGAAGACAACAAATATCCAACATGACTCTTCTGCGTTCAAGAGTTTGTAAATTCAATCTCTTTAATATATTATCATAAGTATAATTTCTAACTGTTAAACCCATCTTAAAAGCTGCGAAACGTAAAAATTTGTTTTGAACCTTTTCAATATTTAGGATTTGATATGCATAACTAGGTGACCAGATAACAGAACCATATTCAATAATTGATCTCACGATACTGCAATATAAGATTTTTATTGTGTAAATTGACAAATCTTTTGATGAACGCAATACAAAACCCAACATCTTAAATGCTTTCGAAACAGTATGGTCAATGTGAGAGTAAAATGTTAATTTACAATCAAATATTATACCCAAATCCCGAATTTCGTTCACACGTGTGACAGGAGTATTATTAATAAAATATTGATGGTGAATAGGCGAATGGGATCTAGCAAAAGTTATTAAAAAGCATTTATTAATATTAAGTTCCATATCATTTCTACCACACCACTCATAAAAATCATTTACTTGTGACTGAAGCTGAAAAATGTTATCCTCATTATTGACAGTCTTATATATTTTAACATCATCAGCAAACATTAAAAAGTTAACTTCCTTAAAAATAGAGTGAACATCATTCAAGAACAGATTAAATAGAAGGGGGCCACAGTGGGAACCTTGCGGTACTCCAGATGTAGCTGTAAAAGCATTAGAAAGAAAACATCCTATTTTTACACTTAAACTTCGATTAGTTAGGTAACTTTGCATTAAATCAAAGAGACTTCCAGAAACACCGTATGCTGTAAGTTTTGCAAGTAAGATATTATGATTGACCTTATCGAATGCTTTAGAAAAATCAGTATAGATGGAATCTACTTGTAATTTGTTCTCCAAAGCAATAACAATGTCATTCTGATAAAGAAGTAAATTAGTTACTGTAGATTTACCCTGTACAAAACCGTGTTGTTCATTCACCAGAATACTGCTGAATTCACAAGTAAGCTGCTTAGTAACTAAATAATCTAATAATTTTGGAATTGCTGATATAGTACAAACTGCTCTGTAGTTTTCCACATTTGACTTTGAACCAGATTTAAATATAGGTTTTACGTAAGTTCGTTTCCAGCAATCAGGGAAAACCCCTTCTTGCAAAGATTTATTAAAGAGTATACACAATGGCTTAGATATAGTACAAACACATTGTTTTAATAGATAGTTAGGAATGCCATTAGGGCCAAAATTTAGTTTAGGAGCCAAATTGTGAATACTCTCAAAAATAGTATTTATGTTAAAAGAGCATGAACTCATGTTACCAGCATTTTCAAATTGATATTGTGGGGGGATAGTATTATGGTCAGTGAACACTGTAGAAAAAAATTTGGCAAATAAATTCACAGCTTCCTCCCCAGAACTACTTTGATCATCTCCTAAATATAAATGGCAAGGTACATCATAATTTTTTTTGCGACTGTTTATATATTTCCAAAAAGTGTGTGGGTCATTATTAATTCTAAATTCAGAATCTCTAACATATAAATTATAACAATCTTTACTCAGTGTACTACATTCAGATCGTAAGTTATGAAAAATAATAAAATCATCATAATTGTTGAACATCTTATACTTTTTATGATATTTTTTCTTTTCTATTATTAGTCGTTTTAACTCCGGGCTAAACCAAATTGGAAATGTACTTGTCTTGCATACTTTTTTAGGAACATAAGAATTTATTGCATGATTGACAATATCGTAAAATTTAGACACAGCATCTTCAATATTCAAAGCCTTTAGTGAATCCCAATTTATTTCCGACAAGAAAAAGTTCATACCAATATAATCACCGTTTTTAAAATCATAATATGACTCTGCGTACTTTAAAGGATCACTGTTATTTATTATATTAACATCAAATGTTACACCATTGTGGTTAAGGGAGTTAGGAAAAATTAAATCAGCAGCATTTACAACACTCAACTCGTTACAATTAGAAAAGATTAAGTCTAAAATTACATTTCTACTATTGGACACAAAATTATTTTGAAAAAGGTTGTAAAAACTATAGCAATTGACCATATGTAAAGCTGGTGAATTTGGTGGATAGTTCAATAAACTAACTCCTAAATTATCGTTTGTCCACGTAACATTCGGAAGATTAAAGTCACCAGAAATAAAGACCTTAGAGTAGTTATTGTTCATTAATATAAAATCAAGGACATTACAATGATCTTCGTATATTTCATGATCAGACCGTGGCGGTATGTACACAGAGCCAAAAATAGCTTTCTCTGTTCCAATATTAACTAGTACAAAAATTTGTTCAACTTCAGTATGAGGTATAGATAGAGCAAAACTGACGTCTCTTAAGCTGGCAGAGCAAGGTCAGCAGAATCGAAAAATTTTTTGTGCAAAATTTAAGGCTAATTAAAGGCTAATTAAATGCCCTAATTAAAAATTTAGGGCTCAATTAGTTTGCCGTAAAATGAATGTTCTGCTAGCTTAAGTTTAAGTCAGCAGAACAATGCGAAAAACAGTGCTAAAACTATTTAATTCGCAATTCTATTGAGCCCTGAATTAAAGGCTATTTAAAGGCTCTAAGAAAAACCAAAAATGAAATTGATTGAATAAACGATTTTCCGAAAAATTAACCATATCTATAATCAGAAGTTCGAACCAGCAGAGCAATGCAGAAAAGTAATAAAAACTATTTTAATCGAATTTAATCCAACGTCATATTTAAAGGCTATTTAAAGGCTCTAAGAAAAACCGAAAATGAAATTGATTGGAAAAACGATTTTCCGAAAAATTTCCCATTTCTATAATCAGAAGCTCGAACGAGCAGAGCAATACAGAAAAAGTTATAAAAACTATTTAAATCGAAATTTATCCAACGTCATATTTAAAGGCTTTTTAAAGGCTCTAAGAAAAACCGAAAATAAAATTGATTGGAAAAACGATTTTCCGAAAAATTTACCATATCTATAATCAGAAGCTCGAACGAGCAGAGCAATGCAGAAAAGGAAATAAAAACTATTTTAAACGAAATTTATCCAACGTCATATTTAAAGGCTCTTTAAAGGCTCTAAGATAAACCGAAAATGAAATTGATTGGAAAAACGATTTTCCGAAAACTTAACCATTTCTATAATCAGAAGCTCGAACGAGCAGAGCAATGCAGAAAAAGAAATAAAAACTATTTCAATCGAAATTTATCCAACGTCATATTTAAAGGCTCTTTAAAGGCTCTAAGAAAAACCAAAAATGAAATTGATTGAAAAAACGATTTTCCGAAAAATTTACCATATCTATGATCAGAAGTTCGAACCAGCAGAGCAATGCAGAAAAAGTAATAAAAACTATTTGAATCGAATTCAATCCAACGTCATATTTAAAGGCTATTTAAAGGCTCTAAGAATAACCGAAAATGAAATTGATTGGAAAAACGATTTTCCGAAAAATTTACCATTTCTATTATCAGAAGCTCGAACGAGCAGAGCAATACAGAAAAAGTTATAAAAACTATTTAAATCGAAATTTATTCAACGTCATATTTAAAGGCTATTTAAAGGCTCTAAGAAAAACCTATAATGAAATTTATAGAGCCTTTTAAGGTTTTCCTTAGAGCCTTTAAAGAGCCTTTAAATATGACGTTGGATTAATTTCGTTTAAAATAGTTTTTATTACTTTTTCTGCATTGCTCTGCTCGTTCGAGCTTCGGATTATAGAAATGGTTAAGTTTTCGGACAATCGTTTTTCCAATCAATTTCATTTTCGGTTTTTCTTAGAGCCTTTAAATAGTCTTTAAATATGACGTTGGATTAAATTCGATTAAAATAGTTTTTATTACTTTTTCTGCATTGCTTTGCTGGTTCAAACTTCTGATTATAGATATGGTAAATTTTTCGGAAAATCGTTCTTCCAATCAATTTCATTTTTGGTTTTTCTTAGAGCCTTTAAATATCACGTTGGATAAATTTCGTTTAAAATAGTTTTTATAACTTTTTCTGTATTGCTCTGCTCGTTCGAGCTTCTGATAATAGAAATGTTAAATTTTTCGGATAATCGTTTTTCCAATCAATTTCATTTTCGGTTTTCCTTAGAGCCTTTAAAGAGCCTTTAAATATCACGTTGGATAAATTTCGTTTAAAATAGTTTTTATAACTTTTTCTGTATTGCTCTGCTCGTTCGAGCTTCTGATAATAGAAATGTTAAATTTTTCGGATAATCGTTTTTCCAATCAATTTCATTTTCGGTTATTCTTAGAGCCTTTAAATATGACGTTGGATTGAATTCGATTCAAATAGTTTTTATTACTTTTTCTGCATTGCTCGGCTGGTTCGAACTTCTGATCATAGATATGGTAAATTTTTCGGAAAATCGTTTTTCCAATCAATTTCATTTTTGGTTTTTCTTAGAGCCTTTAAAGAGCCTTTAAATATGACGTTGGATAAATTTCGATTGACATAGTTTTTATTTCTTTTTCTGCATTGCTCTGCTCGTTCGAGCTTCTGATTATAGAAATGGTTAAGTTTTCGGAAAATCGTTTTTCCAATCAATTTCATTTTCGGTTTATCTTAGAGCCTTTAAAGAGCCTTTAAATATGACGTTGGATAAATTTCGTTTAAAATAGTTTTTATTTCCTTTTCTGCATTGCTCTGCTCGTTCGAGCTTCTGATTATAGATATGGTAAATTTTTCGAAAAATCGTTTTTCCAATCAATTTTATTTTCGGTTTTTTTTAGAGCCTTTAAAAAGCCTTTAAATATGACGTTGGATAAATTTCGATTGAAATAGTTTTTATTTCTTTTTCTGCATTGCTTTGCTGGTTCAAACTTCTGATTATAGATATGGTAAATTTTTCGGAAAATCGTTCTTCCAATCAATTTCATTTTTGGTTTTTCTTAGAGCCTTTAAATATCACGTTGGATAAATTTCGTTTAAAATACTTTTTATAACTTTTTCTGTATTGCTCTGCTCGTTCGAGCTTCTGATAATAGAAATGTTAAATTTTTCGGATAATCGTTTTTCCAATCAATTTCATTTTCGGTTTTCCTTAGCGCCTTTAAAGAGCCTTTAAATATCACGTTGGATAAATTTCGTTTAAAATAGTTTTTATAACTTTTTCTGTATTGCTCTGCTCGTTCGAGCTTCTGATAATAGAAATGTTAAATTTTTCGGATAATCGTTTTTCCAATCAATTTCATTTTCGGTTATTCTTAGAGCCTTTAAATAGCCTTTAAATATGACGTTGGATTGAATTCGATTCAAATAGTTTTTATTACTTTTTCTGCATCGCTCTGCTGGTTCGAACTTCTGATCATAGATATGGTAAATTTTTCGGAAAATCGTTTTTCCAATCAATTTCATTTTTGGTTTTTCTTAGAGCCTTTAAAGAGCCTTTAAATATGACGTTGGATAAATTTCGATTGACATAGTTTTTATTTCTTTTTCTGCATTGCTCTGCTCGTTCGAGCTTCTGATTATAGAAATGGTTAAGTTTTCGGAAAATCGTTTTTCCAATCAATTTCATTTTCGGTTTATCTTAGAGCCTTTAAAGAGCCTTTAAATATGACGTTGGATAAATTTCGTTTAAAATAGTTTTTATTTCCTTTTCTGCATTGCTCTGCTCGTTCGAGCTTCTGATTATAGATATGGTAAATTTTTCGAAAAATCGTTTTTCCAATCAATTTTATTTTCGGTTTTTCTTAGAGCCTTTAAAAAGCCTTTAAATATGACGTTGGATAAATTTCGATTGAAATAGTTTTTATTTCTTTTTCTGCATTGCTCTGCTCGTTCGAGCTTCTGATTATAGAAATGGTTAAGTTTTCGGAAAATCGTTTTTCCAATCAATTTCATTTTCGGTTTATCTTAGAGCCTTTAAATATGACGTTGGATAAATTTCGTTTAAAATAGTTTTTATTTCCTTTTCTGCATTGCTCTGCTCGTTCGAGCTTCTGATTATAGATATGGTAAATTTTTCGGAAAATCGTTTTTTCAATCAATTTTATTTTCGGTTTTTCTTAGAGCCTTTAAAAAGCCTTTAAATATGACGTTGGATAAATTTCGATTTAAATAGTTTTTATAACTTTTTCTGTATTGCTCTGCTCGTTCGAGCTTCTGATTATAGAAATGGGAAATTTTTCGGAAAATCGTTTTTCCAATCAATTTCATTTTCGGTTTTTCTTAGAGCCTTTAAATAGCCTTTAAATATGACGTTGGATAAATTTCGTTTAAAATAGTTTTTATTTCCTTTTCTGCATTGCTCTGCTCGTTCGAGCTTCTGATTATAGATATGGTAAATTTTTCGGAAAATCGTTTTTCCAATCAATTTTATTTTCGGTTTTTCTTAGAGCCTTTAAAAAGCCTTTAAATATGACGTTGGATAAATTTCGATTTAAATAGTTTTTATAACTTTTTCTGTATTGCTCTGCTCGTTCGAGCTTCTGATTATAGAAATGGGAAATTTTTCGGAAAATCGTTTTTCCAATCAATTTCATTTTCGGTTTTTCTTAGAGCCTTTAAATAGCCTTTAAATATGACGTTGGATTAAATTCGATTAAAATAGTTTTTATTACTTTTTCTGCATTGCTCTGCTGGTTCGAACTTCTGATTATAGATATGGTTAATTTTTCGGAAAATCGTTTATTCAATCAATTTCATTTTTGGTTTTTCTTAGAGCCTTTAAATAGCCTTTAATTTAGGGCTCAATAGAATTGCGAATTAAATAGTTTTAGCACTGTTTTTCGCATTGTTCTGCTGACTTAAACTTAAGCTAGCAGAACATTCATTTTACGGCAAACTAATTGAGCCCTAAATTTTTAATTAGGGCATTTAATTAGCCTTAAATTTTGCACAAAAAATTTTTCGATTCTGCTGACCTTGCTCTGCCAGCTTAAGAGACGTGCAAAACTGTTAAACTTTTTCTTAACGGCTATAAGGACACCGCCACCTCTTCCCTTATCTTTAAAATGATCAAAATTATCACGATCTGCTCGAAAGATATTATAATCAGAATCCAAGCCCAATTCTGAATCAGAATAGCTATTTGTCAACCATGTTTCAACAAGTATAATAACATCATAACTCGAACATAATACACTTAGACTAAAATCTATCAACTTCGTACGCATGCCTCCCACATTATGAACATAAACAGATAGCTTTGAATCATTTAAATTAGATTTATCCCTACAGATTAGTTTTTTTCTTTAATAGGTAAAATTTTAGGAATTCCATGTACATACTTGATAGTCAGATTTGTTTCACCAGCACTTTTTTTTATTTCCAGTTCCTTCCTAAGTTCATTTAAATAATTTCGCTGACTGATAGTAAGATCGGAGCTAACTCTAATATTTGAAGGTAATTGACTTCGGTTTTTTAGTACACGAATAACACTAGCAGAACTGTCCAGAATTGCTTTAATTGGTCGAGGCCTATTTCCTTGCTTTCCAACACGAAACAACTTTTTTATGGATACTTCAGTAAAACCTGAAAGTAATTCTTCAACTGTTTTTAAATCTTCGGCAGATTCGTGAACATTGAACAACATAAGGTTATTTTCACGTTTACGACGTTCACTATATTCACTTATAAACGATTCATAATAATTACCAGTGTCAGTTGATTTCACATGATCAGAATTTGAAACAGTTAATTTGGAACTTTGAGTTACTTTATCAGCTTAGTAAATCTCCATTCTTAGTATCCTTTGCTCTAAAGTTGTGATTTTGCAATTAAGGCTTGATGAGAAATTTTGGAGTTCTAATTCCAGATCATTAACTTTTTTTATAAGGGCAGGTATGTTTAAAGCATCCCTACATGAAGGGCAAAAGAAAGGCATTATTATATTAGACATAACTACAACTCTTACTTTAGAAGCTGATAAGCCAGAGCAAGATTTACAAATTACTCTTTTGCATAAATCACATGGGCATCCAAACATCTCATTTTTGACTTCTTTATAATTACATGAAGTCTGACACTTAATAACATATTCCAGCCATTTTTAAGTTTTAACAATTAGATCCTTTGTTGAATTCAAAGAACACTCCACCACTGGTCACCAAAACACATTAACTTTTTAAGTGGAAAAAAGTCTCTTTTTATCAACAACTAATTACATTTTGGTGTTAAATGCAATTTTACAACTAAACCATTAAATTTATTATTGTAACTTTATAATTTTCAATTAGATAAATTCTTAAGGATTATTTTGATGCAAAACTTCGGTATTTTTTCTAATTTAAAACCACTTAAAAATTGATAAATTCTAAGAGCACATTTACTGTGTATCTATACTGGTATAACGTTTTTTATTAACTGCCTTTATTGTAATTAGTTATAAGCATATTATTGTAATTAGTTATAAGTATTTGTAAAATATGTTTAAAAAAATATAAAAAAAATAAAAAGAAAAAAAAATAAAAAAAAAAATAAAAAAAAAATAAATAAAAACATGAAACAAAAAAAAATAAATAAAAAAATTAATAATTAAAAAACAATATTAAAGAAAAAATCACTAAGAGGATTTAAACCTCCGCGGGGATGAACCGGGTTGACATCCTATCGTAGTGACAAAAAAAAAACAAAACAAAAAAAAAACTAAAATAAAATACAAAAAAGAATGCATTTATTTTAATATTAAGATTAATATTTTTATTTGTAAAATGTATACACTATGTGTTCTTGATAAACATTAAGTAATATAATATATTTATATTTATTAACATAGTATGTACATTAGCTGTAATGAGTAGGTAAATAAGAAGTAAAAAATTGTAATAATATTATAATAACCAAGTTTCACTAATTGGCAATATCTTTAATACATTTACTTTTGATTGAGACTGGCTGAATGACCATAGTCCAAGCCAAAAAAGAAAAAAAAAATTTTTTCTTCCAGAATTCGATTTTTCATATTTTTTGCACTCAAATTGTTTTTCATTCGTTCGGATTTTTTGTCTGTTATATCCGAAGTCTGTTAAATAGAGGTCCGTTCTATCGAGGTTTTACTGTAATAAATTCAAGTTAGGCCGATAATGGTCGTCTTATTGTGCACAGTATCAAATTCCCAAGTCTGTTTATGGATGCGATGCCCACATAATAATATTATTATCTATTTGTTACATTGGGATTTATTTACTTTAAATAGTTAATCAAGACTTGGCTAGGGGACCTAGTTGTTAAATTTTCATCATATTATGGAGTCACAGCCTTTGTGCATGATCACTTGTGACCTGTAATCTTGAAATGCGGAAAATTATTGCTTTCACACTATCTTTTGAAATTATTCACGAATTACTTTTTATACTACCCTAGGAGTGGAAGAACTAGTACCCAAAGTATTTTTACTACAAAAGCGATATTACGTAGGTAAAAATTTTTGACGTAAGAGAACTGTCAAAACATTAGAATGTGACTTTTCATTATTGCCATGTTTATTATAAACATGGCAATAATGAAAAGTCACATTCTAATGTTTTGACAGTTCTCTTACGTCAAAAATTTTGACCTACGTAATATCGCTTTTGTAGTAAAAATACTATACATAAATATGGTAGAAATGATGGATTTTTCTTTGAACAAAACCAATAGTTCTTCTATACAATATACATGTTAATGAATGTTAAAATCATTGTCCTTTAACCTTCATAGGACTGAAATTTGTTGCTATATCTTACATATCGATGGCTTAGTGTGAAAAACCCGTATCTCATTAAATTACAATTTTACAGGAGAGGCAAAAAACTGATTTTCTGCATAATATAACCTAAAAACAAAAATTACTTTACATATTTTTAATTCGAGCACATTGAGACAAATACCTGATATTGGCACAGAGCTAAAAGTGTTGAATGTTGCTATTAAATTGGAAATACAAATACTAACTATGAAAAACACATAAATATCCTTGCAGTATATATAGCCTTTGCCCAAGTAACTATGATAACCTCGTATATCTTGATATACATGTTTTTCTTCTCAAATGAGGTTGTGTTTATTATTATTTACGAGGTTTTCATTTTTCATAGCTTATTGCACACCTCCAAATACTAGGTCGATACAATACAAATCTTTTGATTTAAGGTTCATAAAATGTTCCTATATGCCGGACTACCTCTTGTTGTTCACAAAAAAACATTTCTGCAAGTCGAATCTCTCAAACAAACACTCCAAATTAAGTACCAAATTCTTGGTTATAAATATACGTGGTATCCACACTAAATCAAGAGAGCAATTGATATACGTGGTTTCTTTTTTCGGCTGTAGAAAATAGTCTAGTGTATTTGGAATTTTTCTAGCAGTTGTAAATCGTGAGATACAAGGTTTTCAAACTAAAACCACCAAAAGTCATTTTCGAAAAAAAATGAGATACGAGGTTTTCACACTAAGCCATCGATATGTGTAATTTTAAGCGTTGATCTTTTTCAATTCAATTCAATTCAGTTTATTGATGTCGATATACAAAGTATTTACATAAGTCAAAGTCTGTTAAAATGCATCATTGAAATACATTGGCAAGCTAACACTTAATAAGTAAAATCTATAAAATTTTATCACCTAGTCTAAATACTTAACACAAAGTTAGAATATTAGCATAAAAACACAAGAGCACACAGAACATTTAAGAGAGCTGTAGGACTATCACAACAGTGTAGCCCCGAGATATTCCTCCTGAGAATAGTAAGCACCCACCAAAAGAAGTTCTTTGATTTTTATTTTGTATGTATCTAAGGGCAGTTCTCGAATTATTAGGGGTAATTTATTAAAGAAGTGTATAGCCAGACATGATGGGCCATCTCTGCACCTCTCCAACCTACGAAACTTTGGGGCAAGGTTCCCTCTAAAGCGTGTGTTAATATTATGAATCTGTTCATGAGTCTGGAATTTATGCATATTGCATTTTACATATATAAGATTATCATATATATACTGACAAGGTAATGTTAATATTTTCCAATCTATAAAAACTTGTCTGCAATCGGCTCTATATGGCAAGCCTGCGACAATGCAAATGGCCCTTCTCTGCAGTCTGAATACATCCTTCGCTCCTGCACTATGGCCCCATGTGAGAATAGCATAGGAGATATGTGAGTGACACAAAGAAAAATATGCCTGCTTTAGTATGGAAGCGGAAACACAGGATGAAAGTCCACAAAGCAAAAATGTATTGGATGATAGCTTTGCCACTAAAGAGGTGGTATGAGCATCCCATATCAGACCAGGGTCCAGCAAAACACCAAGAAATTTAGCACAGGATGCATTGTCCAGTTCATCAGGAATATTTCTAGTTGAAAAAAGTAAGGACTGTGTTTTGGTTGTATTGAGAAACAGCCTGTTAGAATGGAACCATTGTTCAGCCTCCGGCACTGAACCCCACGAACTCCCCACTGCTGTTACCAAATCCTTACTGCAGGATGAGATTGTTGTGGCATCTGCAAAGAGAGTGAAATGCGCAGTTTGACATGAAAGTGGTAAATCATTGATGTATATCAAGAATAATAAGGGACCCAACACAGAGCCCTGAGGAACTCCTACGCGCAAGCATCCTCTCTCCGATTCAACACCTGCAAATCTCACCCTCTGGCAGCGGTCCGTCAAATAATTTTTTATCAATGATATACTGGAGATTGAGAAGTTATATTTACTCAATTTAGCAGTAAGAATTTCGTGGGACACACAATCGAAGGCTTTACTTAGGTTGCAAAAGTTGGAAGACACATAGTTACCTTGTTCAAAAGCATCTTGGATGTATGTTACAAGATTCAAAATACCCTGAACAGTCTTCAAACCCTTTGTGAAGCCAAATTGAGATTCAACGAAGAGCCCGTTAGACTCAAAGAAACTTGCTATTTTTCCAGCAAGACATTTTTCAAATATCTTCGAGAATATAGGTAACAGAGAGATAGGTCTGTAATTAGACATTTGATCTGTCTCTCCCTTTTTAAAAACCGGAATGACCACCGCAGTTTTTAAAACTTCAGGAAAAACCCCCTCAGCTATACATAAGTTTATGAGCTTGGTCAGAGGACATATTAGATCTTTTATCCCTTTGATTAAGCTGACAGTTAAATTAAATGGGTCCTTACTTTTTTTATTTTTGAGAGAGTTCACAATATCTCTTACCTCATTAAAAGAGACTGGTTGGAATTCAAACATATGTTCAGTATAAGGTGGTGCATAGTTGAGTGGTTCATTGTGGGGTGCAGGAGTACGGCTATGCAGCTCGGAGGCAATGTTTAAAAAATAATGATTAAATTGATCAGGTGTTATATTAGAATTAGTTTCAGTTTTTGTGATGCCTCTATACTCATTAATGATATTCCACATTGTTTTAATCGGGTTATGAGAGTTTGAAATTAGTTGGTCATTGGTAGCTTTCTTTGCTGCTTTTATTGCCTTCCGATATTCATTTTTAATATTTTTTATGTATTCCTGTAGGTAATTTGGTGCATCAAGCTGTTCATTAAGTTCTATAAAAAATTGAATATTATCACGCATTGTTCTCAAGCTTTCATTAAACCAACTCACCACACCCGCCTGACCCTTTCTTTTAGAGTAAGACTTTTCCGGGAAACAGGTCAAGAAAGCATTGGAAATGATGTGAACAAAATAGGAAAACTTATTATTCGCATTCATATTAGTGTCATTAATAAAGTCCCATGAAATGTCCTCTATCATAGAGAAGAACAAGCATCTTCTTCTCTCAGTGATGGGTCTAAAAAACACTTTTTGAGGATCAGAAAATTGTTCTCCTCCCATTAAGGTAAATTCCAGGTATATACCTCTATGGTCAGATATACCAGGATCAACAACTTGTAGCTGAAGGTCCTGTGGATCCAAATTGGAAAAAACATTATCGAGACAGTTTTTCTGTCTGGTGGCTTCGAAATTATTTTGATGAAAACCGAAACTATGCATTAGGTTACATAATTCTGTACAGTGAGGAGAATCTGTATTAAAATGAATATTAAAATCCCCAAGAATCAAGATTTTCTTAGTAGGGTTAAGTGATTGTAAAGCTCCCTCCAGTACTTCAATAAAAACGTTAAAAGAGCCTGACAGAGTCCTATATACAGTTAATAAATATAACTTATATTTTTCAATATATGCACAACATAATTCAATTTGTCCCTGTATGGACAGATCTTTTACATTATGCCACTCTTTAAAGAGAATGTTTTTATTTATTAAAATGGCTGCTCCGCCTCCCTTACAGTTTGTTCGGCAGAAGACTGAAGCTGGCAGAAAATTGGAGACTCTTAAGGACCTGTATTCCAGATCTGATAGCCAGTGTTCAGCCAGACAGAGTGCATCCGGTTCTCTCCCAGTCATGAAAGCCTCCAGCTCATTAATCTTATTTTTTATGGACAAAACATTAATAAATAAAACCTTAAAACTAAATTTTGAATAAAATGTCTTATTATAATTTATATTATTTTTGTCTTGCTCAGGACTTACACTTTCCAGTGGTGAGTCTCCATAAACCCCATTCAAAGCTATTTTGGTAGAGTGGGGCGCTGCAGGTTTATAAAATGGTTTATTAGAGCACCATTTGGCCAAAGTTCATCATCCATGAAGGTGACCTTGTGATTTGAAGGGACGCCCACCTTAAAAGAACTATAGTGGTTGTCTTTTTTGGTTCGTAGTTTATAACATTGAATTCCATTGGTAATTTTTAATTGTTCTAAATACTCCCTGACATCCTTGGCTTCAGTCTTTGGATCGAGACCGGATATAAATATCCACTCCAATGGACATGAAATTGCGGCTTTTAGAGTGCAGTCATTACTTCTGCCCAGTTTAGGAGCGGGCCTAGTATCCTTACGTGAGGGATGCTTTTTTTTCTTGGATAGCACCTTCCATTCATATTTTTGATTTTGGTTATGTTTATTTTCATTTATTGTCTCTGTCACATCATCGTTTCTTCTTCTTCTCTTCATTTGAATGGCCTTAGCTGCCAGGGCTATCCGGCCAGGATCCGTGAATATAGACTTGAATATTCAAGAGCCGTACCTGAGGTACATCTGGGCTTAAGCTCATAGCTCCTGAATCTGAAATATTAAGAGATAAAAAAAAAACTTTGTAATTGTTTATAAGTTCCATAACTAAAGTTCTACTATTAATGGTCTAGTTCTAGTACTACCACGCAAAACCGCACAAAGCACATGCATTGCAAGCAAGCATAAAGTCATAAAGTTTTTAAGCAAGCTACACACGAGTCATTGTTGATGTTAAAAACTTTTGCACTGCGATTAATGTCTTTGAGTTTAAATTTTTAAACAACACATCAGTTAATGTCGGATCACCTTCTAGTTCCCTTCTAAGCAACTGGGACTCTCTTTGGAACCTAGTACATTCCAATAAAACATGTTGTAAAGTTCCTACACTGCCGCATAAACACTGGTTTGAATTCACTACCTTCAATCTAAATAAATGTACAGGAACACTTCAATGTCCACTTCTCATACGACACATTTGTGTGATTATACCTCTCCCCAGGTTGGGAAATTTTGTAAACCATGCCTTTTTATATGGAATTTTAACTTGTGAGCAATAAGTAATTCCTTTTGCCTGTCCTATTTGTTGGAATCGATTTTCCCAACCGATCCATAGGTTTTCTTTATATTTAATTTGAAAATCTTTAAAGGGGGCCTTTGGTTCTTCACTAATGGGCAGCTTTCTTCCAAGATTCGCAAGATGGTCAGCTCTATCATTCCCAATAATTCCAGTGTGACTTGGAATCCATGCAAATTTAATTTCTCTATGTTGTTCATCAAATTCACATAGTTTTTGTTTTAGTTGGAGAGTTTGTGAGTCTATTGCCGCCTTGTAGCTTGATCTTGTGATTTTTTCTAGAGCACTCTTAGAATCACTACAGATGAGGCACTTTGTAAAATTATTCTGTTGGATTAACTCTAATGCTTTTTTAATGGCAAATACTTCTGCTGAGCAAATTGAATTAGCGGAGGGTAATCTTGCTGTTAACTGTGTTCTCTCGTTAAGGTATATCATCGTTTGTTTTGTCAAAAACTTCATCTGTCACTACTTCTTCTTCTACCCGCATGATTTCCGTGGCTATTCCCAGAGATACATGGGTGTTGGGTTGCAGACTTGTTCCTACCGTGTTGTCAGTCACGTAGCCGCTGTTGTCGCGATCTCTGGCTTTAGTAATACGAACTAAGTCTGCTTCATCTGTATTACCATCTACATTGGTAGATTTCTGCACTGTTGGATTATCCGTGGTCTGTATTGTTGACGGTGGAATCGGAGCGAGGAAAGGACTTTGACCTTGTTTACAAGTATAAAGGGCTATTTATAAACTCGACGTTGACGTTAACGTTGCCGTTCGACGGTGACCTTGACGTTCGACGTTCAGGAGTGCATTTATAAACTTTTCGTTGACGGTGCCGTAGCAGTTAGGCGTAATGTCATGTCACTTTCTTATTTCTCTCTAACCTTACAATTTTTATTTTTTGTTTTGGAATTTGAAATGGTTTTAGAAACTTGGAAGTGTTAAATGTAGAATGTTGATACTAATAACTGCAAATGAATATGAAAACATGTACTGTTCCTGTTCAGCTTAACCAAATGGAGAAAAAACAAGGCTTAATTAGAAATAGTTGGAAGATTGTGGCAATAAAGGGTCTTATATTCTGTTAGAGATAGTTTATGTGAATATTTTTTATCTGACAAGAATCATATACCTACAGAGAATATTTTTAAAATAAATATCAACAATATTGTGATGAAACTAGTAGTGTACATAATTTTTGTATGCATGAAATTGAAAATATGTATGGTGTGTACTGTTCAGATCAACCAAATGGATTTATGGAGAATTAATAGACCATGGATCAACAGAATCATTTGGAAGAATGTTGCAAAAAGATCCAATATTCTGTGTCTGAGATACATTATATATTTTTCTTCTTCTGGCAATGCTGTACACAGATTGTTTTAAAAATAAATATATCAAATACATTTTAGGTAGTTTCTTATTGCTACTTTCAATGTTAATAATATAATGTATATGCCTTTTGTTACGTCTAGCAAATCAAAATACTGAGAGGCTTAATTTTAGTTCCACACAGAACCAATTTATACGCGACTTGCAACAAATTAATATTGCCTCTTAATTGTTTTGTTATGTCCAACTTTACCAGTCTGTTTCTATTCGTTCTGTATGTAATTTCTTTCTTTTAACTATTATATTTTGTGTTATATATGACTTATATTTAGTATACTAAATTGTTCCAAAATTTGTAAAAAATTGTAACTGTATTGGACTTGTCCTGTGGAAATAAAAAAAAAACAAAAAATTGTGATAACATGTGAGTTCCTTTATTTCATAACGTTTTGGCTTTCTGTTTCTCAGGTAGGATTGGGTTAGTAGTCACCCTGAGAAGCAGAGTCTTCTGACATTGTTATCACAAATGGTAACATTGCTCCAGTAGTGATCCTTTCTCAAGTTAAATTGCTCTTTTGGTAATTTGCTACATTAGTAAGGTTACCTGGATTGCTCTGAAATTTGCACAGTATATTTTTGGCTACTTTTTATTTACTTTACATAATTTTCCTTTTCTATATTAAATTTATAGTTATACTCGATAGTAACAAAGAGTTTCTCTTATCCTGCCCCTTAAATGACTGTAACCTCAATAAAAAACTAGAGTCTATTATATCGACGGTTAAATACTGAAACCTCAAAATCTACAACTTTTCAGGATAGTGAAATAACTTCGTTGCTTAGTACATGTTTTTATCTCTTTTGCTAAAAAGTATGTTTTGGTATTTTTTTTTCAAAGTATTAAATAATAAATACTGAGAAAGAAAAAGCCTTGACTAAGCAGAGAAGTTTTTCACTCTACTGAAAAGTTGTAGATTATAACTTATGAGGTTTCGGTATTTAAGTGTGGATATATACCTATATGAATGGACACAACAGCAAAGGTCAAAACAGTGGATGGTGAAACGAAGAATATCAACATAGAACACGGGGTAAGACAAGGTGACAGCCTTTCGACAACGCTCTTTAATATAGCCTTGGAGGGAGTAATTAGAAACACAGGACTAACAAAAAAGACAATAATCCAAAGTTCTACACAAATAATAGGGTATGCAGACGACCTAGGGTTGATAGCCCGTGACAAGAGAAGTCTAGAAGATGCACTGCTAACATTGACAAGAGAGGCAAAAATCAGGGGGTTAATAATTAATCAGAAAAAAACAAAATACTTAATAAGTACGAGAAATCAAGACCAAGTAAATAGAATAAAAGAGATAAGAATAAGTGATAATGTATTCCAAAGGGTTGACTGCTTTAAATACTTAGGAGTGATAGTAGATGGTCAAAACAGAAGAAGCATAGAGATAAATGAAAGAGTTAAAGCAGGGAATAGGGCATTCTGGAAATACCACAAGTTACTTAAAGATAAAAACCTAAGCAAGAAAACAAAGACAAAGATATATAGAGCGGCAATTAGACCAGTCATCACTTATGGAGCAGAAGCAATGTGCCTTACAAAAAAAGATGAAGAAAAACTGAGAATAATAGAAAGAAAAATTAGAAGAATACATGGCCCAATTAAAACAGATCAAGGAGAAATACGAATTCCGATGAATCACGAAATAAGAAATCTAATGGAAGGAGAAGATATAGTGAGATTCATTAAAGCACAAAGGTTAAAATGGTTTGGCCACATCCAACGAAGAGAAGCAGATGCACTAATTAGGCAGATAACAAATTGGACGCCAGTAATAAACAGACCTAGAGGAAGACCGAAAATAAGATGGGAAGACCAACTGCGAGAGGATATATCCAATATGGAAATTACAGGCTGGAGAGAAAAAATACAGAATAGGAAAGAATGGAAACAGATTACAGAAAAAGCAAAAAAACACGAAAATCTATAAAGGATAATGAAGAGGAATTATGCGGACCAATCCACCGCATGAAATGGATTAAAAGAGCTCATGAACCTGAGCGACCTATACTCTATACTAGAGTGACCGGTCTATATATATATATATATATATATATATATATATATATATATATTGATGCACGTTAAGTTGTGACTTCCGGTATACAGAAAAGGCTGTCCGACTTCCACCTTTTCTACTAGGAATTATTTTTTAAAAATTGTGTATTTGGTAAAAGGGGGGCTTATAAAATGGGTCTACCTATTGAGGGGAAAGGATTTACCAAAATAAATTTTGTATATATATACGTATATACCGAAGCGTACAGCATACGTTATGGCTTCCATATATAGGGTAGTTCAAGGCGCGTTGTCACTTCCAGCGGTGTTGTCATATTTTGGAAGTCACAACGACTCGTCTGCTAGATTTACCTCCTATTTTCAGCGTAATGTGTGATCTTTTGAAACTTTTACTGTGAATACAGTTGTCTGTGTTTTAAATTTGTCTATTTAAATTAAAAGATTGATATTCTTTTGATTATACAGGTTTACAAAAAAATACATTTCGGACTATTTGACGAAACCATATGACTAGGGGGGTTTTTGGGGTCGCTGGTTACGAATCCGGGGTCCGCTAACCTCTATCACGTCAGGTAAAGGTCATTTCAAGGACAAATCAAGATAAATCGACAGTCGCTCTGAAAAAGTATATT
This sequence comes from Diabrotica virgifera virgifera, assembly GCF_917563875.1. Taxonomy (NCBI): domain Eukaryota; kingdom Metazoa; phylum Arthropoda; class Insecta; order Coleoptera; family Chrysomelidae; genus Diabrotica; species Diabrotica virgifera. Next base: position 106,794,536 of record NC_065451.1, on the reverse strand, counting down.
ATGAGGTTTTTGGGGTCGCTTATAACGAATCCAGGATCCGTTGACCTCTATCACGTCTAGTTGAAGGTCATTTTGAGGTCAAATCAAGATAAATCAACACAACCGCTGTGAAAAAGTATATTAGGGTGTTTTTGGGGTCCCTGATCACAAAACTGGGGCCCGTTGAGCTCAACCACGTCAGGTAAAGGCCATTTCAAGGTCAAATCAATTTTGTTAACTTCTGATTTGAACTTGAAATGACCTTTACATGACGTGGTAGAGCTCAACGGACCGCAGTTTTCATGATCAGTGACCCCAAAACTCCCTATACTTTCAGAGCGATTATGTCGATTTATGTTGATTTGACCTTAAAGTGACGTTGAACTAGACGTGATAGAGGTCAGCGGACTCCGGATTCGTCTTCAGCGACCCCAAGAACCCCCTAATATACTTTTTCAGAGCGACTGTCGATTTATCTTGATTTGACCTTGAAATGACCTTTACCTGACGCGACAGAGGTGAGCAGACCCCGGATATGTGATCTGCCACTTTAAAAACCCCCTTGTCATATGGTTTCGTCAAATTGTCCGAAATTTAGTTTTTTTTGTAAACCTGTGTTATTTATGATAATATGATTGATATTTATTTTACAAAAATACTAATATATTATTGCTGTAATAATAATAATATCGAATGGCATTTTTGCCGGGGAGATCCTTTCGGACAGGTTCCGGCGCCATTTACATCTTTAACCTTGTTTCAAGTAACTAGTGTCGATGTTAACACTAGCCCAGGGGGACCGACGGCTTAACGTGCTCTCCGAGGCACAGTGAGACGGCTCGTGTCATTATTGGAAATGAAAATGGTTTGTCTTTGGCAGGGCTCGAACCCACGTCTACTGGCATATGAGGCCAGCGTTATATGCCTTTACCCACGGCCGCTCATATTGCTGTAAACTGGATTTATTGGAATTAAATAAAAAAGTGTTAATAGTAAGTCATTTATTTATGAAAATTATATCAAAAATGTTAATAAATAAATTTGAACTTATAGAAAATTTTAATATTTTAGATTTTATTACAGGCACCGTCCTTTTAATTTTTGATGTACCAATAATAATATGTAATAAAGAAATTAAATGGCTAAACACTCCAGGTGGGGATTAGCAACTAAAAAGCTATCTAGATCCATCTTTTTCGAGCAGATTTTTCCCAGTCTGCTACTCGATACTATTGACTATGCTTCTCCATTTCTTTCTATCCTCTTTCTTTTTCTGCTAGTCTCTAATTCCTGCCCTATATAAATCTTCCTTTAATTCCTGTAACCATTTATTCTAGTTCCTCCGCGTCTCCTTCTAACTCCGGGTTTCCATTGTAAAATTGAGTTTATAGTTGTTGCGCTACCTGCTCTCCATATATGCCCCAACAATCCAACCCTGTGCCCAAATCTGAAAATCTGCAATAATATCTACCCGGGTCGAAACATTTTTTTTTAATATATGAAAATAGTTATTTATGAAACGGAGCGAGTGCTATACATCGCGTAAGTTCGCAAAAAGTACTTCACGCACAATTTCATACAATATTTTATCTACGATAAACAAATAAAAATACTGTAACTCTTCGTCACTGGAATTCATTTCTATTCTACAATTTTTAGAACTTTGACCTATAAAAATTCTAATTTCTTTCAAACCACAAAACTGTCAAATTTTTTTTGTAATTTATTGCTCATTATGTCATCACCATGACAACGCGAAAGTTAAGAAAGAATATTTGATTATATGAAAGTGTGTCAAAAACAGTGAGAAAAAGTAAATCCCATTTAAAATACATTGTTACTTCATGCTTACTTTAAAGCACTGCTATCTATAATGACAGTTTTCACAAACTAAAAATTTATACATAATACGACATAGAGTAGATAAAAGTAATTTATTAGTTATTAATTGATTATAGTCAGAAGAAAATTAGATCATGCACCCCTTGTTTTTTATAATTGTTAACATACTAAATTACATATCCAATAATTATTGTTATCTATTAAATAGATCGATGCAGATCGGCCTTATATCGGATCATCTTCTATTAGTCCGTTCGCTGACGGTAAAATATTGCAAAACCCATAAATTTTAAAAAAACCACTTAAGATTGACATGAAATTTGGCATACACATAGGTAACATATCAAAGAAGAAAATTGATATTGTGCCGATGTTTTCTTTTGCCATGGGGGTGACTTTCACCTCGTCTAGGGATGAAAAAATATACGTTCAAAATAAGTCCGGAAATGGATTAACTGACTAATTCTAAGGAACTATTGTTCTTTTTTGTTCATTATTCAACAAAAAAAAAAACACATTTTAACGGTTTTTTTTTTGCAATTAACTCAAAAAGTAAGTATTTTATCGAAAAAAACATTCTTAAGAAAAATATAGCCCATAAAAAAGTGAAAAAATGGTGTACTTATGTATGAGATCCCTAGACCCAGTAAAAGAAGAGTTGTAACTAATGGCAAATAGGTTCATACACGTCAAATTTCAAATTGAATATTTCAACGTGAAGTGTCAAAAACTAAAGCACTTTTTGGGGAACACTCATTACAACTTTTTTGTAGTGTTTAAAAAAAGGTTAAAAAGTTTTTAGCCTTAGTTAAATTAAGGAAGTTAGGAAATAAAATTTATCGTCACCACTTCACAAGTTGATTTACTCGTGTATGTAAGCTTCATTGGTTCAAAGTGCTTATTTTTGAAGGGGATGTAATTGAAAGGGATTGAACTAGTCACTAACCAACTGTGTATGCCAATTTTGAACAGCCATATCTTAACCAATATTTGTCTCAAAGAAAAAAACATAATCCTAAATATTCAGAAAAGCAAAACCTACATTTTTTACTGTTCGTAATTTTTGGTAGCACTAATAAATTTTATGTCATTTTGAAAAAAAAAAACATCTCTTTCAAAATTTAAACAATTTTACTTTAAAACCCAATTTTTCAAAAATTAGCCCTTTACTTAGCCCGAATTAAGGGGTGATTTTCGGAGTTTATTAAGAAAAATAGGACCTACTTTATTTTGAGAGTATCTTTCTTAATTTTAACGCTAGAAACTTTTTTAGAAAACATAAAAAAGATTTTTTTAAAACTTTAAAAAAGTTGTAATAAGTTTTCTCACAACAGTGCATCATTTTTTAGTTGCTATCATTTTTTGGTTATTTCACGTGAAATTATTCATTTTTAAATTTGGCGAATATGAACCTGTTTCCTGTTTTACATTAGCTACAACTTTGCTTCTACTGATTCTAAAAAGTTATAAGTACATCAATTTTGTTACTTTATAAGCTATATTTTTAATGTTTTTCCCGATAACATACCTACTTACTTTTTGAGTTATTGGCAAAAAACCGTATAAAAGTGTTTTTTGTTGAAAAATTGACATATTGACTAGCAAATAACTCAAATAGTATTAACTTAGTGAAAAATTCTATATAACAGAAGTTGCTTAGAATTAGTGTGTTTATCCATTTCCGAACTTATTTTGAACGTATATTTTTCCCCTCCGAGAAGAGGAGAAACTCAACCCCCAGGGCAAAGTTTTCTTTTCACTTTTTTTCTTTTACATGTTACCTATGTGTAAGCTAAATTTCACGTCAATCCGTTCTTTAAAATTTGGAGCAAAAACCGTTAATGAACTATACTATCTCCGTAAGATCGTAAAAAACGAATCAGAATATTTTTCCTATCGACTAAGATACAACCTGGAATACCTACTTTCAATACACCAATAATAATTATTATTGCGTTTTTTATAAGTGCGTTAAGTGCATATATACCGATCTCCATTAATGTAATTATTCTACACGAGTTTACAGCAAAAATCTTGATAATTATAACTGTTTTGTTTGTATAATAATTATACAATATAATAATATAATATATTATTGTTTTATCATACAGTCAAAGTCTCCCTTCAATCCCAAACATTTTTAAAGAAAATACAATTTTTATTGGATATGTTCAATCAAGCAGACATTCAGTTAACATTTTTAGTCACAAGATATCAATGTTAAAGTATTATTAGAGCAACGCGGTATGGTGTCACATTTCTTTTAATGACCGACACACAAAATATTTTAATGACGGATCCCACACTAAAAACCAGATTTTTATTACCTACTGCTGATAAGGTAAAGAGTTATCAAATATCAGTCGTTGTCATCTCTGTTTTAATTTGAAATAATAAAATATAAATATTGTAATTTTGTTTTAAAATATTTGGAAAAAATACCTATGTATTTTTTTTTTCATTTAGGTACACATCATTTTAAGGGATTGTCCGGAAGAGTACAGGCTCAATATATCGGCAAATGAATTTTGTTTTAAATACCGTCCGTATAGAGGAGGTGTTAGTTGGGGATAGGCGCAAAATCTTGGTCCAGTGCTAATTAAATGCATTAATTTTTTTCGAATTCTGAGAAAACTAATAAGTATTTTTGAAAAATTTAAACGCAGAATGGAAGCTTACATTATTACCGAGGGCAGAAAGTTCCTGAAAACTTATATAATGTTCATTTTAATAACTTATATACCTAATATATGTTTATTTTAATAAAGATAATGGGATGAAAAAACAAGAGAAAAGTTAGTGTGATTTTTAATTTCGAATATTTCATTCAAAAGAAACTTTTTGTTTATTCTAAGGGACTTTCGGTCCTCCGTAATAATGTTATCTTTCATTCTGGGTGTATGTTTTAAAAAATATTTATTAGTTTTCTCAGGATTCGAAAAAAATAAATGTATTTAAATAGCATTGGACAGAGATTTTGCGCCCACCCCTTAAGAGAGAGTTTACTGTATTTTATATTATTACTAGAATTTATTACTTTAAACTTTTTATCGCTCTTGATTCATTTTATCGTGTATTTAATTACATTCAATTGTAATTGTACATTCAATTTTTTTGTATATTTTTACACGTTTTATTACTTTCGAAATAACAATAACTATAAAATCTTTCAGCCTACTTGGGTCCAAAAAAATACACAATTTTCGGAAATTTCGTTAAATGAGAACATTTACCTACATTTCTTCTATTTATGAGGAAACAGTAGCGATTAACAGGTAGCGAAAACGCGTTCCAAGATTGCGGCTGTAATCTTGAATATTTTTCGAGATATTTGGCACACGTATTCGTAATATAATGTAGCGGAAGAGAAATCTTGGCCGATCCCCGTATAACAGTAAACACCTCGAGAATGACGTAATCGGATGTGCTAGGCCTCGCCGGAGAATTCTGGAAGGTACGTCACGTAGGCGGAACAAGCCGATAGCTCGAGATGGGAGTCGATTGTTCCAGAATAACAACTGGGTATAAATACGGGCATATTTTGTGAATAAGTTTACTGTATAAGATAAATTCGTCTGTAACTTATATAAATAAAGTCGTATATAAATTACGAACCGCTAGTTTTATTGTAATTAGAAGTAATTACACTAGTCACGCTACAGTTGGTGTCAGGTGTGGGGTAAAGTTAGTGCGATATAAATAAGTGAATTACAGAGAGACTTTTAAAGTCTTTCCGAATACCGAACAATTAACGCACTCCGGTTATTCCCGACGAATAAAGTTCAAAAGTCTTTTAAAGTCTCTCTGTAATTCACTTATTTATATCGCACTAACTTTACCGAACACCGACACCAACTGTAGCGTGACTAGTGTAATTACTTCTAATTACAATAGTTTAGTGCGATATAAATAAGTGAATTACAGAGAGACTTTAAAAGACTTTTGAACTTTATTCGTCGGGAATAACCGGAGTGCGTTAATTGTTCGGTATTCGGAAAGACTTTAAAAGACTTTTGGACTCTATTCGTCGGGAATAGTTAAAGTGCGTTGATTGTTCGGTATTCGGAAAGACTTTTAAAAGACTTTTGGAAAGTACGTGTGTGCCGACCAAAGATGTTGCTACAAGAACTTACAGTAAAACAGCTCCGTGAACAGCTAGAGGAACGGGACGTGGACAGCAGTGGGCTCAAGATAGTCCTACAAGCACGACTCGAGGAAGTCCTCAAGGAGAATGGAGATGACCCAAAGACGTTCCACTTCCAATCAGCAGAACAAGCGATCTTATCGAAATTTGAAAGTGTTTCTCAAAAGATCGATGAAACGTCTAAGATAAGTCTAAGTCTTTCTCAAACGATCGATGATATTTCTAAGATAAATAATGAGAAATTCGAAACCATTTCTCAAAAGATCGATGAAACTTCTATAAAGAACAACGAGAAACTTGAAGAAGTTAGTAGAAAAAGCGACGAGAAATTTGAAAGTGTTTCTCAAGTAATTAAAGACGTTTGTAGACAGAATGACGAGAAATTTGAAGAAGTTTCTAGAACATTCGATAAGATGCAGAAAAGTGTAGAGACCGTAGAAGAAAAGATCAAACAACTAGAGAGCATGATAACCGATACAAAAGTACAACCATCAGTTAATGCAGCAGCGTTAGATCCGGTAGTGAAAGATGAACTACCGAGAGACGAAACGTCGCATAATATGAGATTCAAATTACCACCATTCGATGGAAAGTCCTCTTGGTCCATATATCTTAGACAGTTTGAAGCTATTGCGACCGCCAATCATTGGACCGAACAAGAAAAGGCTGTTTCCTTGACTGCTGCTTTACGAGGTGATGCTGCAGATATATTAAGGTCAATTCCCAAGGGTCAAGAAAATTGTTACCAGACCTTGTTCACTCGTCTAGAAAAACGCTATGGAGATGCCCATCTACAACAAGTATACAAAGCACAACTGAGAAATAGAAGTCAACGAGCAAGTGAGAATCTGCAAGAATTTGAAGCAGATGTGGCTCGTGTGGTGCGGTTGGCTTATCCGGAGGTTCCAGACAGCGTTTTAGAAGAAATTGCGGTAGATACCTTTGTCAATGGGCTGAAAGATAGTGAACTACAGAAAGCTTTACGACTAGCAAGACCGAAAGTTTTAGATGAAGCACTTGCTATTGCCTTGGAACACGAAGCAGCTAGCCAAGCTTCACGAAACAATCGAGTAATAACCGTGGAAAAAGGCGATAAGAGAAAAGATGAACGTTTGGTGGAAATGGTACGGAGGGTGATTCGTGACACGATGCCGAAGAGACGCATGAAGAGGGCTGGAAGAGTTGGTTCAAATACAGATGCTTCCTCGATACGGCCATGCAGTGAAAGTTGTAATCACCGGCTTAAAGTAGATGAACAGCTTTGCCCTGTGAGACGAACTACCGTCGTTAATGAGCAATGGCAGCCACAACAGTTACAAGAAGCCCAAGAAGACGATCCGTGTATAAAAAGAGTATTGGATTGGATGCGTCGAGGTGAGAGACCTAGTTGGCAAAACATTAGTGCATGTAGTCCGGAAGTCAAGGCCTACTGGAGCCAATGGAATTGCCTGATACTAAAAGATGATCTTCTGTACAGAACCTTTGAGAACGATGATGGTACAGAATCTAAGCTTCAGTTGATTGTACCTAAAAGTAAAGTGTCAGAAGTATTGCGTCAGTTGCATGACGGTACATCAGGTGGACACTTTGGTATTACGAAGACTCTGCAAAAGGTTCGAGAACGGTTCTATTGGGTGAACTGTAAAGATGATGTAAGAAGATGGTGCCAGAAATGTGAACTGTGTGCATCCGGTAATGGTCCAGTTGGTAAAAAGAGAGCACCCATGAGACAGTACAATGTTGGCAGTCCTATGGAAAGACTAGCAATCGACATTGCAGGTCCATTTCCAGAAACTGATGCTGGAAATAAATACATCCTGGTAGCCATGGATTATTTTACGAAATGGACCGAGGCCTATGCATTACCAAATCAAGAAGCTGCTACCGTTGCAGAGGTACTTGTTAAAGAATTCTTCAGCCGATTTGGTGTTCCCTTGGAGATCCACTCCGACCAAGGGCGAAACTTTGAGTCAGCTCTTTTCCAAAACGTTTGTAAATTGATTGGTGTCAATAAGACCAGAACAACACCCCTGCATCCTCAATCAGATGGGATGGTCGAGAGGATGAACCGAACGATGGGTAAACACTTGTCCAAAGTTGTATCTGAAAATCAGCGAGATTGGGACCAACACATTCATTTATTCCTGATGGCCTACCGCTCGGCCGTAAATGAAACTACAGGTCAAACACCAACCTGCCTGATGTTGGGTCGTGAAGTTCGGTTGCCCTGCGACCTAGAGTTTGGCTGCGGACCTTCCGAGGAACATGTTGCAGGCGAAGACTACGTTGACCGCCTGAAATTACGAATGAACAACATTCATGAACTTGCCCGACAACACGTCCAGATAGCCAGTGACAGAATGAAAGATCAATATGATTCTCGATGCAAGAATGAAAGCTTCGAAGTAGGTGATCTTGTCTGGCTTTATAATCCGCAACGTCGTCGAGGCTTATGTCCTAAACTGCAAAGACAATGGGAAGGTCCATATGAAGTTAAGAAGAAAATAAATGACGTAATATATAGAATTAAGAAGTTGCCAAACGGTAAACCAAAAGTTATTCACATAAATCGTCTTGCACCATATGCTGGCTCAAATGAAACAGAAGAAGCACGAGTCCTCCAACAGGAGATGAAAGATGTCGCACAGCCAAGTTTTAATCAATTTATGTCAAATTACGCAGCGAGAAAGAGTGCTAGATTCGGCGTGACCACAGAAGTTCAGCAAGATCTGTTTGGTGTTCCAGAAAACGTCTCTCTGGCCCACTGTGTTGCCCAAGACCTCGAGATGACTAAAGGAATATCGTCCGTATTCAATAGAAAGTTCGGCCGCCTGGACGAGTTAAGAAATCAGCAGCCTAAAATTGGAAGAGTACTGCGATTGGAAGATGGTCCTCGATCTTTGCTGTATATGGTGACGAGAAAGTCTTATACGGACACGCCAAGCTACGAGAACATATGGCGTGCTCTAACTAATTTGAAGAAAATCGTGTGTAATTATGACATCAAAAATTTGGCTTTACCAAAAATAGGCCATGCAGTAGAAAATCTGGATTGGAAGATTGTGAGAAGCATGCTTGAAGTGGTCTTCAGAGGAACTGGTGTACAAATCACTGTGTGTTGCATGAACCCGAAGATGTCGTACCCTTCAAAGACAGTAGACTGTTATTTCTTCTTGAAGGGTGTATGCAGAGCTGGAGAGTCGTGTAGATTCCGCCATCCTGGGCCTTCATTTAGAGTTGCTGATCGAGACGCTCAGATCTTAAGAGGGGAGCAGTGTAGCGGAAGAGAAATCTTGGCCGATCCCCGTATAACAGTAAACACCTCGAGAATGACGTAATCGGATGTGCTAGGCCTCGCCGGAGAATTCTGGAAGGTACGTCACGTAGGCGGAACAAGCCGATAGCTCGAGATGGGAGTCGATTGTTCCAGAATAACAACTGGGTATAAATACGGGCATAGTTTGTGAATAAGTTTAGTGTATAAGATAAATTCGTCTGTAACTTATATAAATAAAGTCGTATATAAATTACGAACCGCTAGTTTTATTGTAATTAGAAGTAATTACACTAGTCACGCTACAATAATAAAGAATGGCGGTACAGACCCCAATTTGAAAAATATATTAATATGTGGAAATTACTCTGTTATTAAGTATAATATTAAAAAACGAGCCTATACCGCAATTAAGAAGAACAAGAAAATAAACTTTTTTATCCGATGCCTAGATTTTGTGTCATTTTGGAACTACTAAAATTTTTTATTCCATTAGTAGTTCCAAAATGACACAAGATCTAGGCATCGGATAAAAAAGTTTATTTAAAGAAAGTGTATTTTTTTTTTCTTAATGGCGGTACGGGCTCGTTTTTTTAATATTGTATTTAATTATAGAGTAATTTCCAGATACTAACATATTTCCCAAATTGGGCTCTGTACCGCCATTCTTTATTATATTACGAATACGTGTGCCAAATACGTCGAATAAATATTCAAAATTACAGCCGCAATCTTGTAAGGCGTTTTGGCTACCTGTTGATCGCTACTGTATCACCTTAAGCTTTTAATAAGATTTTTAAAATTAATTTAGATTATTGAATATATATACTCACCGGCACGAAAAACGGGCTCCCCAAAAAATGGGTCATTTTGATGGCTCGTATCTTCTAAACCTATTGTCCGATTTAAGTATTTTTTTAATATATTATAGCCTTATTCTTTAACAATATCGCTGTAATAATATTATTTCTAGACATGTAAGTTATCATTATATACCGAATACCAGGCGTACCAATCAAACTGGGTTTTTTTCTCAATTTCCACAACAGCCTGTGGAATATTCTAGCCTTTATACAATATTGAAATTAAAACCCAGCTATAGCCCCAGGTTTTCTTAACATCCTGTTTTTTTATTCATTCGCTTATGTTGGATAATATAAAAGTTAGTTACTTTAACAACTAGCCATGTTCTTTATCGATACATGGTGTTTCTAAATAAATGCGACAAACTTTAAGGGGTAATTCTGCATGAAAAAATAATGATAGCAAAAATAAAATTCTTTTGCCAAACAATCATTATTTTTTCATGCAGAATTACCCCTTAAAGTCAGTCGCACTTATTTAGAAACACCCTGTATTGATAAAGAACATGGCCAGTTGTTAAAGTCCATAACTTTTTTATTATCCAACGTAAGCGAATAAATAAAAAAAAACAGAATGTTAAGAAAAACTGGGGCTATAGTTGGGTTTTAATTTCAATATTTTACAAAGGCTAGAATATTCCACAGGGTGTTGTGAAAATTGAGAAAAAAACCCAGTTTGATGGGTACACTTGGTATACAATAAAATTTACATGCCTATCAACAATATTATTATAGCGATATTGTTAAAGAATAAGGCTATAACATATTAAAAAATTACTTAAATCGGACAACAGGTTTAGGAGATACGAGACATCAAAAATTACCAATTTTTTGGTTGCCCGTTTTTCGTGCCGGTTAGTGTAGATTGAATTAGAAGTTTATTGTAAAAAAGAAAGTAAACAAAAACACGAGAAAAATGAATTTCTATAAATAAAGAGGTAAGTAAATATTATAGACTAAAATAAGTACAGATAATATATATTTATAGAGATATAATTGGCTTCATTTAAGGCTAACTTTAAAAGTAAAGCAGATTTAAAAGAAAGCTATTATTAATGTTAACACAAAAGTATGAAATTATTCGTGTTTCATACACAAAATACTAAGTACGATTAGGACCGCGAATCTACAACAAATGCATGTCTGGAAACCGTTACACAGGGTTGCCAAAAAACGGAAGTCACACCGAGCGGTGTGGTATACGGAAGACGCTACGCGTTGTGTACATAACCTGTATAGTAGCACGGGAGCGACACTAGCGCTGGTGATATACCGTCGAACTAAAATCTGATCTTATGAGTATGTTAGGTACGATATGACTTCCAGCGAAATTTTTAATATAAGCCTTCTGATACCATCTAGTAGCCAAATTCGTAAAAATATAGGCAAAACGTTGTGACTTCCGAAATCGGAAGTCATAACGGTATATATGAAGTAACAACGTATTACGAGAATCTACTTTGGAAGTCACATGGATACATGTATCAATATATATATATTGTCATGATTTTAAGATACCAAATTGATAGAATAAGTTAAATAATAAATAATTTAATGATTTTGCACTGCCAAAGCAGTTAAGTATTTTGATATAGGTTTTGTTCGAGAGACGTGATTGGTTTGGAGAGTTGTATTTATATTATATTTATATATATATATATATATATATATATATATATATATATATATATATATATATATATATATATATATATATATATATATATATATATATATATATATATATATATATATATATATATATATATATATATATATATATATATATATATATATATATATTGTCATGATTTTAAGATACCAAATTGATAGAATAAGTTAAATAATAAATAATTTAATGATTTTGCACTGCCAAAGCAGTTAAGTAAGTATTTTGATATAGGTTTTGTTCGAGAGACGTGATTGGTTTGGAGAGTTGAATAGAATGAGAGTACTAAAGGGAATTGAAGTTAAAGTTGCATTTTAATTGATTTAATAGTTATAGAATGAATTTATTTAGAGTTATACAGTTTAAGTAACAAGAAAGTTTGAAATAGACCGTACTATATAAAGGAAGCTATTTAAAAGGCATAGAATGTATGAATTTGTTGCTAAACATGCAATAGTTTGAAATTTAGTCTTACCAAAAGAATAACTTACAAATTTGTTCCATGATGACTTTGTTTCTGTTGAATAATCATAAAAATTTACTTTTTTCTAAAGATCATTTGGAGAAAATGTTCATTGATGTACTACGGTCTCCATGATTTGGTTAAGTTTGTAAATTTATGAAAGTATCTTAGAAGAGGCTCCAATCTAAAAATTTAGAATAATAGTTAGATCAATTTTAGATTTTATTAATGTTAATTTGACCAAAATGTTGAAAATAGCTCATTAAAGTTGTAGGTTTGGGAAATGTCAGAATTCGATATCAATTTTAACAAAGAAAAATGATTTTCTGAGATATGGCTAATGCACTATCGATTGGTAATTTATTTCTGAATAATATGAAAGTTATTTCAGTACTTTATATGTATTAATAGTGAAAATATTTGGACTTTAATTTGTAGAGGTAGTGATGAAAGGTATAGAAAGTGTACGGACAGTGTTCGCTTAAAGTAGCTATAAAAACTTATTGGGAGTATCCTCAGATATGCAAAATATATGAAAAGAATCTATAAAGTTCAATGAATTCAATTCTTTAATTCAATTTTACTCAAATAAGAGAATAAAATCACCATTTAGGCATATATTTCCAAATTTTAGATAAAAAATACCCTTTTGACTAAATGTCATAATTTGTAAAATTATCTTATTGGTTCATTTAAATTTCCAAAGCATGAATTATTAATTTATTTAAATATGATTGGCTGTAAAAACGACGCCAAGCTTAAAAATTTGAATTTAGCAGAAGGTTCGAGATTTTCAGAGGGAACAGACGCTTTGTGAAGCTATTCCCAAAAGATTTGGATTTTAAAATATAAATTTTCGGAAAATGTAATCAAAAAGTAGTGAAAAACAAACATTAAGAGTTACTTTTCGTATGGAAAGTGTTTCCAAGCAGATTTGACTTTAGAAAGTTACTAAAAATAAGATTGTAAGCTGAATGGACCTGGGGAGATCCGGAATTTCAACGTATAGCAGCATCTGGGAGTGTTGAAACAGTTCGAACATCTTCGATGGACAATTATCAGGTGACATTACAAAACTTTAACATGATATCATGATTAACAAAAATTTAAAGAGAAAAGCATGCATAATAAAAATAAAAATTTAATAAGTTTAGTATCATTTACCGCTTTGGTAAAATAAATTTAAGAGAGAAATATTCCTTACTTACATAAATTGGTTTATATTCCATAGTCACACAAATTTTCAGAGTCATTGAACTTCATTTTGTTTTCATATCCCTTCATGTGGCGAATTAAAAATATATAAACCAGAGTATGTATCATATACATGTTATAATATTAAACATTTAACACTATTCTATGTATTTACCGAGATTGATGTTGCATTAAGCGTATTTTTCTTTCATTTAAATATATTTACGAAATTTTTCATCACAGTGTGGTCTTCAATTGTTTTTGGTTACATATTTTTACAGTTTTGTCCTTAATCCCTCTTATAGAATTAATTTCATCCCACACCTCTAAAGAAAAGAGTTTCCTGCAATATATGGATTCAGACATTGACTGAGCTGGTAGGTACAACAATTTCTCAATAGATGGCGCCCAATAGATTCGATACAAATCAATAAATAAAAATTTCAATAATGATATAACAAAATGTGTTTAATAATAATATAAAAAAAAAATTGTATAAATTAAATATAAAATAATTAAAATTATAAAATTAAATTAAATCTTTTAATAATTTTATTAAATCATTAAATAATAAAAACTATAATTATTAATTATAATAATTATAGTTATTATGAGTCATCATCATTATTGTTATCATTATTAAATATATAATAATTGGCTCAACCAACGTGGAATAAATAAATAATAAATAAATAAATCATTTAAATATATAATAAATGGCTATCCCAACGTTGTGGCACGAATAAATATATATAGGGCAAAATTGTAAGATAAATAAAAAGTTAGAGTTTGATATAAAAAAAATACAAAATGGCGGATGGACGTAGATCTGTTTCGAAGACGACACAGGAAGGAGAGGAACAGAAGCAAGAGAAATCTGAGCTTGAAGAATTCATGGAATTAATACTAACAAAAATGGAAGAAAATAATAAGAAAATGAGAAAGAAATTAGATGAAAATAGTCAAAAAGTAGAACAAAAATTAGAAGAAAATAATCTATCATTAGAACCAAGACTGGGGGAAAAATTAGAAATAACATTAGAGAAGATGGAAGACAAATTAGAAGAAAATAGTCAAAAAACAGAAGAAAATAATCAATCATTAGAACAAAGACTGGGGGAAAAATTAGAAATAACATTAGAGAAGATGGAAGAGAAATTAGAAGAAAATAGTCAAAAAGTAGAACAAAAATTAGAAGAGAATAATAGAAAAGCAGAAGAAAATAGTCAGAGGTTGCAGAAAAAACTTGAACAGACCTCCAAGAGATTAGAGGATCAAATTGAACAAAGAATAAACAAGAGTATTGGAGAAGTAAAAATGTTATATGAAGAAATGATGAATAAACATGAAACATTAGAAACAAAATTAACTTCTGAAAATCAAGAAATAGTAGTTCAAATACAACAGCATAAAGAAAGAATAAATATGGTAGAAGAAGAAATAGAAAAGGAAGCAGAATGGACGAATAAGAGATTTATGATGGTAGATGAAAATATACGGGAAATAAAGAAAGAACAGAAAACATCTAAAGAAAAGGAGGATCAATTGGAAAATAAATGGAAGATTGAAGTAAAAGAAGTGAAACAAGAAATAGAAAAAATGGAGAAGAAAATAAGAAATACAACAAAAGGAACAATAATACACACAATTGAAACCTCAGATAACAGGATATATTTCAATGGGGATTATAAATCACAACATCCAGTACCATTCATAAAGATTCTCATGACCAAATATTTGCAGTATAATGAATTTGATGAATTTAGGGAAGTTATAAGAAACCAATTAAGAGGAGAAGCATTCATTTGGTATACTAATGTGGAAAATGAATTAGAAAATTTTGAGCAATTTAAAACAAAATTTTTAGAATTTTTCTGGGGACTATCTCGACAACAAGTAGTAAGATCTGAATTGTTCGGAGGAAAATATAACTCTAACTCGCGAACAAGTATGCATTTATATGCTATATTTAGTGCTGCCCAATATTTAGATGGCAAATTGACAGAGAAAGAATTGATTAGCCATATAATAGGTCATTTTGAAGATCAAATAGAAAATATTAGACTAAATTTTAATTTTACAGACTTTAACATGCTTTGTAATTTTTTAATAGAAAAAGAAAGAGCTTTGCAAAACTACAGGCAAAGAAATAATAATTACAATAATTCACAAAACTTTAATGATAGTAATTTTAATAATAATAGCCAGAGAAGTCAAAATAACAATAGATCAAATAATAATAATAATAATGAACGTGGGGGTTTTAATAGTCAATATAATAATAGGGGAAATTATAACAACAATAGAAATTATAGTTCTAATAACAATAGAGGGTACTATAATAATAACAATAATAGAGGTTATGATAATAATAGAAATAACAACTATAATAGATTTAATAATAACAATAACACAGATAACAATTCTTTTAATAATCAAAATAACCAAAATAACAATTATAATAATTCCAATAACAATGGTAATAACAAATTAAGACAAGATTACGACAACTCGAATTCTAATCAACCTCCAAATAGTCGTGGTAATAATGATAGGAGGGCACGGTTTGAAGTCAATAATGTAGTGATGGATGGTAATGATTCAGATCAACCATCAATGTCATCCGGACAGATGGAAACATTTGAACCGGGTTTTGTAGATCGCACCTGCTAGGCAATATTGCAACCAAACTGTATGAACATCATAGAGATTTTTGGACATGGGAGCTCATGTAGTATCTAAAAAATTCAGGGGATTAATTTTATTAGAATTCAATTTTGTGGTATATATTTTAAAGTTTTATTGGATACAGGATCAGAGATTTCCTTAATCAGTCAAGAAGTTATAAAAAGGTTAAATTTAGAAGATTCATGTTTTAAGATTCCTAAGTTAAGTTTGGTAGGTGCAAATAATAAAGTGATTACTCATGTTAATAAAAGTATTGTTAGTAATATTAAATTAATTAAAGAAGCTTATATAATACAACTGATTGTAATTGATAAGATGAAATATGATATTATGATTGGATCGGATATGCTAGATAAAATGGGTATGGTGATCAATTATGAGAAAGGATTGGTACAAGTAAAGGAGGAGTGTGTGAAATTTGAGGAAGAATTATGTCCAGAAAAGGGCAAGGAGTTAATGAATATGAGGAGAATGTATATGGAAGATAATGAAATATTTAATGAATTATGTCCAGAAGAGGACAAGGAATTGATGTATATTAATAATGTATTATATGAAGATATTGAAGGTGATGTATGTAAAGGTAGTATGAATATAATGGAGGAGGAATTAATATGTAAGAAAGAGTGGATAGGAGAAGTGAAGAAAATATTATTAAAGTATGATGGACTCATAAATGAGGAAAACAGATTCGCTAAAGATTATGTTCACAACATAGAAGTTAGAAACATTCAAGATTTTAGACCAAAAACATATCCGATACCATATAGATACCGAAGTGAGGTGAATAGAGAAGTAGAAAAGATGTTAGAAAATGGAATAATAGAAAAATGTAATTCAAGAATAATAAATCCAATAGTTGTAGTTAAAAAGAGTAGTGGAGAATTAAGACTTTGTCTTGATGCAAGAAATTTAAATAATCATACCATACCACAATACGAAGCACCTGCTACAACAGAAACTATTTTCGGGAGAATAACGGGGGCAAAATATTTTAGCAAAGTAGATTTGAGACATAGTTTTTGGTTGATTCCTTTAGCCCATGAGTCCAGAGATTATACTGCTTTTATGATTGATGGTGTTCTTTACAGATTTTGTGTTGTGCCTTATGGTTTGCAGAGTTCCTGTAGTGCTTTAGTTCGCGCTCTCCATAATATTTTAAATAAGTATGATGATTTTATCCTTCACTACATTGATGATATTCTAATACTGTCAAAAGACGAACATTCACACCTAAAACATATTGAGATACTATTAAAAGAATTAGATTTAGCGGGTCTTAAAATCAATATAAAGAAATGTCAATTTTTCCAAGATAGTGTTACCTTTCTGGGGTATAAAATAGATAATTTAGGAGTTTCAATGGATGAGGAGAGAGTGGATAGAATAAAAGAATATCCTACCCCTAAAAATATTAAAAATTTGCGTGGTTTTCTTGGTTTGATCAATTATTTTAAAAGGCTTGTGCCTGATTTGAGCCAAAAGATAGTACCTTTAAATCATTTGCTTAAAAAAAGGAGTAAAATGGTATTGGGGTATGGAACAACAATTTGCATATGATAACATAAAAAATCAATTTTGTCAAAATTTAAAGATATACCATCCAGATTACAGCTTGCCATTTACTTTACGAACAGATGCATCTATGCATAAGTTGTCAGGAGTATTATTACAATATCAAAATGAATGTGAAGTACCTATTAGTTTTGTATCTCGTTTGACTAGATCATACGAACAAGGTTATAGTGTAGGAGAGTTAGAATTTGCTAGTATAGTGTTTTGTGTTAATAAGTTACGTTTTTATTTATTAGGTGGTAAATTCTTTATAGAGACAGATCATTTATCATTAATTAATGTCATGAATAATCGCTTATTAAATAATCGCATACATAGGGGGGCGTTGTTACTTCAAGAGAATGATTTTGAAATAAAGTATATCTCAGGCAAATTGAATATAGTCGCAGATGCATTGTCAAGAGATAATGAAATTCGACATGAGGATGGAAACAGGATATACATTGGAATTAATGTGATGAATGAAATAGATGGATTATTTTCAATAGAGACAATTAGACAAGATCAACTGACTTTAACAGAACATGACAAAAGAAGGACATTGTTCATAAATAACTTTTACATAAAGAAAATAAAACAACAGGAATGTTATGTCATTTCACAAAACCTGGCACAGGAGATTTTATTAAATTTGCATGTAAATAATGGACATGCAGGTAGTAGGAAAATTTGGTTGATGTTTAGGGAGAATTACATTAGTAAACAGGACAAAATAATAATTAAAAATATTACTAAGCAATGTGACATATGTCAAAGAAATAAGCATCGAAATATCATTAATTTTAACACACCTAAGAACATTTTGGCTACTGAACCATTAGAAATTGTTGCAATAGATTTTTTGACAGAGTTGATACCAACAGAAGCAGATGAGAAACATGTTTTTATTGTAGTTGATATTTTTTCAAAATTCATAAAATTATATCCAACCAACAGGACTAATGTTGAGGTAATAAAGTCAGCATTTTCAGATTATTTTCGTAATGTAGGTAAACCCAGAACAGTAATAGCAGACAATGCTACGTATTTTCAAAGTGTAAGATTCAAACAATTTTGTCAACGGAATAACATCCAACTTAATTTTACAAGCATTACAGCCGGTTTCTGAAACGTTATTCAAATCTTCGATCATCTAATCCAGCTCTTAGATTTGATCAACTGTTAACCAGTGACCAGTTTCTCAAACGTCGATCATCTTAAAATTATATGATCGTAGAAAATCGATTATCTGACATACGATTTGGTATCGATACTGTCACAATCGGCTGTCATCCTTCAAAATTTCATTTTATAACCAAAAAATTTCAATCCATAGTAAATAACTACATAATTTATAAAATTAAAAAATATATTAAAAATGAGCAATACCAACGGAAATCCTCCATGTAAAAATTATACTGAGAGAGAGAAATGTTTGCTGTTGGAAATAATTGGAAGGTAAGTACGAAATTGTCTAACTTATAGAACAAATTTCTAATTATATTTTTGTTTTCAGATACAAGCATATTATAATTGAAAACAAATAATGTACCAATGCTATGTCCACCAACCAAAACAATGAAACCTGGGAAAAAATAGTACTGGAATTTAATGCCAGCGCTGAATTTCCCAGAACTCCCAAGCAGCTGAACACTGAAAAGTAGCAATGGAAAATCTAAGTGTTTAAAACTTTCGGTTGATTTAGAGCTATATGGATTAATTGCATTGCAGATTCAAAAATATAATGAGCAGAAGGTTTTGGACCAGTTGAAGAGAGACCAAACTGCGGACAAAGTAGGTATACTTAAATTTAAAGCTCTTAACACCAGGTCAGTCGAATTACACTATTTCTGAGTGGAATATTTTTATAAAAATATAATCCAATGAAACTAATTTCATGATGGGAACTAACCTAGTGTTGAGACAATAGAAGTTTAGTATTTGAGGGTGTTAACGCCAAAGAGGTGTAAGTCATATTTGTGAAATGGTGGAAGTCTTGCTTTATAACTTTGATAAATAGACATTTTTTCATCAGGAAAAGTGGTGTAAGTATTTACAGTAAAAACTTACACACCACTTTTTCTCTGAAGAGGTCTATGTATATAATATCAAGATTATAAAATAGGGCTTACATCATTTCAAGAATATGCCTTACACCTCTTTGATTTTAACCCATTCATTTCTTAATCAGTAATGAACTAATGAATTGTTTTCAGAAAGACATACTTGCACTCTGGTGGTGGCATATTTAGGCCTCGTCTCACAGATGTAGGGGCACAAATGTTGGGTTTGATTAGCAATCAAATCCAACCTTTACCCAATAGTTGTTACAGTGCATCTGGTTTCTTCACATCTGGTGAGTCCTTATTTTATTAATTTATTTAAATAAAGGTAACTAATTTTAAATTTATTTATATATATCGATACACTTTTGGCAAAGTAACGTGACATTTTTGGCGAAAATCATGTTTTTCCATTAAACTAACACTATTATTGTTTAGAAGGTACTGCCAAGGTATAGTAAGCTTAGAATTACTTTAAACATAATATATGTATAGGCTTACTACACTTTGGTAGTGCCTTCTGAACAATAATAGCGTTAGTTTAATGGAAAAACGTGATTTTCAAAAATGTCACTTAAGTTACTGTGCCAAAACTGTATCGATATATAAAGCCTGATCAATATTTCCAATATTATCTGAACAATAACCTGTAAATATGGTCTTGATCTGTACAAAACTTCTGAATTAGAACATTTTTTTGTTCAGCACGTTATCCACAAATGTAGTAGAGTGACCATTAGTTTAACTATTTAAAACTATTATCTGATAATGCTAGGTTCATGTATTCTATGGATGTAGCAATAGAAAGAAGCCACCTTCTGTTAAAAAGGATCATTAGAAGAGGGAGGTATGGTATAGTCTGTCTAGTCGGTTTTCTAAAGATAAACTTAAGTTTATCCATTGTTTCCAACGTACATACATCAGGATGTAAGTTTTTGAGTGAATCTAGAATGTTTTTGGCATCTGAAAGATTTCCATCTAAAATGGATATTGTATCCTACAGTTCTAAGCCAATTTAAGATTTTTTGAAAGGTATTATTGTTTAAAGTTTGATTGTTAAAGATATTATTTCTATGTTGATCAATAATAAATCTTATAACAAGGGTGATAAGCGGTTACCCATAGCCAGACATAGCCCTATCTATAGACATCATTAAACAAAAAAAGATCTTTTGTAAACCAAATTTAAGCAAACTCAAAATATGAGAATTAATATCTATAAATATTATTAATATGAATGAATTATTATAATTATTTATTCCAATTCTAAATTAAGGTAGATTATTAACTTAGCTATTAAGATAGCTAAAGTAGATAAATAAAAGTAACTACCTACCTAATTCGAGAAAGATTTTTTTATAAAGAAAAAACTATCTGGTACATCTAAAACAATTGAAATTTTTTTATTTTTATAGTTGCACAAGATAGTCAAGTGGAAGTAGATTACCTACAATTGTAAGACACATAGCAGACGTCCAATGTACCCTCTACTTCCACTGTGCTGCTCAGTACACCCACAACAACTGCTGTCCTGCCCAAGAAGACAGCCAAGATGTCTCAGGCTCGTTCAAAAAATAAAAAATTAAAAGATGTAGGGAGCAAAACTCTTAATGTATCTTTTACAAAAAAAAAAAAAATTGAAACAGCAGAAAAAAGAAGTAAGATAGTATTTTTCAACAAGAAAAAAAGAAATTTTAGAAGTAGAGCTTCAAATAAAAAAATTCGAACTCATAAATTATTAGGTAATAGTGGTTAGGTATGTACCTAATAAAGTAATTTTAAATAAAAATTGTAATTTCTTTAAATAATAAAATTAATAAAAAATGTGTTTTTCAAAGTTTATTTACCCACCTGTTAGAATGAGTTATTACCTACTAGCTTCGTCCTCTGCTTCTTTGTCTTAATGCATTCCACAATTCTTCATTTGTTATGGTGTTGGGCCAATACATCTTCAGAATATTTTGTGGAAATCTATTTACAAAAACTTTTCCTTGCATTTCCTTCTGAAATTGTTCATGTCTCACTCCCATATTCCCATATAGTAGTATTGATTTGATGATACTATTAAATGTGTTTTGGCTAATTTATGTTGAGATATGATATAAGAGGATTTCAAAGGCCTGTTGTCTGTTGTTCTTTTTCCTATTCTATGTTTAATGTTTGCCTGGACTCCAACTTTTGCACTATTATACTATCAAGGTAGCAGAATTCTTTAACCTGTTTTATTTCTTCTTGATTGATGTATAGTTTACCATGCTCATTTATTCCTATTCTCATCTCTACTATCTTATTAGTGATGATTTTAAGACCAACCTCATCTGCCGTTTCCTTCAGCTTCCTTATCACGTTCTTCATGTCATCTATTGTATGTGATATTAAGCAGATATCATATTGCATATCCCAATGTTGGATTTAATTGGCAACCAAATCTAATCTTTATACAACAGTCATTTAACAAAAGGTAAGTAGTAATTCTAAATTAAATATTTAAAATTAAACATTATTTTTTTATTTTCACACTAACACAATATGTTGAAGTAGAGCTAAACTAATGCTCCCCTGTAGCACCATCTACATGTGTGTGCAGCCCAATATACAGTGAGCATGTAAAGGTTGGAATAAATTCATTTTCTCGAGAATGGACGATTTTGGAAAAAATCCCGAAACAGGTCAATTTTTATTTTTAAATTACGACTTTTTGGCATTATTATCATACTAGTGACGTCACCCATCTGGGCGTGATTACGTCATCGATGATTTTTTTAAATTAGAATAGGGGTCGTGTGGTGGCTCATTTGAAAGGTAATTGAATTCTCTAATCAGTAATATAAACATTAACATAATTACTTATACATAAATTTCTTTGATTAAATTTATTGACATAAAAAGAAGAATATATGTCATTTATTTAATTCAAAATACACTTTACTGCTCTTAGAAAACAGAAAGAAATGTTTATTTGAAAAATATTCTTTGCTTTTCGCTTAAATTAAATTAATTAAATTTAAAAATTAAATTATAATTAAATAACTAATAATTTTAATTAAACACTACAATACCCTTTATTTAATAACTATTTCACCTATATAATAACTAAAAAACTCTATTTAATAACTAAAAACAACTATTTATAAACATTAACAGCCCTTTAATCAACCAATAACCTCAAATTAGGTGACAGTTCCTTTTGGTCGCCGTGTGACATGCGAAATTGGTTAATCAGCGTTTCGGAAACTCAAAATACTTATGATCGACTGTTAACTAACGATTAATCGTTTGTTAAATCATATGATCGACTGTTATTGAACTCCCGTTTAACTGGTGTTATTGAAACTCAAAATGCATTTGATCAACGATTAACCATCGATTACATAATTTTTGAGATGATCATCCTTTCGGAAACCGGCTGTTAGACATCCTCAATCAAATCCATCAGAGAGATATATACAGGAGATTATAAAATTCTTAAGAATTTATGTACAAGAACATACAGATTGGGCACAACATTTACCAGTTATAGAAAATAATATGAATTTTCTACCTAATACAGTCACTGAACAATCTCCATATTATTTAATGACGGGACAGCAACCAGACAGGCCATGGAAAGTACAAAATGACTTGACATATAGACAAATAATGGAACAAGTCAATAGGAAAATACAACGGAGTGGAGAAAAATATTTGAATAGAATGGTTAAGAAGATGAAGGGCAGAAAAGTCAATTTTGAAGCAGGAGATCTAGTTTTGTTAAGGGCACATAGAGTATCTAACATTAGGGAAAATATGTGTGCAAAGCTTATGCCAATTTTCGAAGGTCCATATAGAGTAAAGAATAAAAACGGACAAAATTCATATAAATTAGAATATATAGATGAAGGGAGATCTAGGGGCATTTTTAATATAAATGATTTGTATAAATATTACCATAGATAAGTTACAGATAATAAGATGTAGTATAATTTTTAAATATGATTAGTGAATAGTTTAAAATTTTAAATGAAAAATTTAAATTTGATTTAGAAAAATTGTAAATTTTTCATTTAGGGCAAGTTGTCATGATTTTAAGATACCAAATTGATAGAATAAGTTAAATAATAAATAATTTAATGATTTTGCACTGCCAAAGCAGTTAAGTAAGTATTTTGATATAGGTTTTGTTCGAGAGACGTGATTGGTTTGGAGAGTTGAATAGAATGAGAGTACTAAAGGGAATTGAAGTTAAAGTTGCATTTTAATTGATTTAATAGTTATAGAATGAATTTATTTAGAGTTATACAGTTTAAGTAACAAGAAAGTTTGAAATAGACCGTACTATATAAAGGAAGCTATTTAAAAGGCATAGAATGTATGAATTTGTTGCTAAACATGCAATAGTTTGAAATTTAGTCTTACCAAAAGAATAACTTACAAATTTGTTCCATGATGACTTTGTTTCTGTTGAATAATCATAAAAATTTACTTTTTTCTAAAGATTATTTGGAGAAAATGTTCATTGATGTACTACGGTCTCCATGATTTGGTTAAGTTTGTAAATTTATGAAAGTATCTTAGAAGAGGCTCCAATCTAAAAATTTAGAATAATAGTTAGATCAATTTTAGATTTTATTAATGTTAATTTGACCAAAATGTTGAAAATAGCTCATTAAAGTTGTAGGTTTGGGAAATGTCAGAATTCGATATCAATTTTAACAAAGAAAAATGATTTTCTGAGATATGGCTAATGCACTATCGGTTGGTAATTTATTTCTGAATAATATGAAAGTTATTTCAGTACTTTATATGTATTAATAGTGAAAATATTTGGACTTTAATTTGTAGAGGTAGTGATGAAAGGTATAGAAAGTGTACGGACAGTGTTCGCTTAAAGTAGCTATAAAAACTTATTGGGAGTATCCTCAGATATGCAAAATATATGAAAAGAATCTATAAAGTTCAATGAATTCAATTCTTTAATTCAATTTTACTCAAATAAGAGAATAAAATCACCATTTAGGCATATATTTCCAAATTTTAGATAAAAAATACCCTTTTGACTAAATGTCATAATTTGTAAAATTATCTTATTGGTTCATTTAAATTTCCAAAGCATGAATTATTAATTTATTTAAATATGATTGGCTGTAAAAACGACGCCAAGCTTAAAAATTTGAATTTAGCAGAAGGTTCGAGATTTTCAGAGGGAACAGACGCTTTGTGAAGCTATTCCCAAAAGATTTGGATTTTAAAATATAAATTTTCGGAAAATGTAATCAAAAAGTAGTGAAAAACAAACATTAAGAGTTACTTTTCGTATGGAAAGTGTTTCCAAGCAGATTTGACTTTAGAAAGTTACTAAAAATAAGATTGTAAGCTGAATGGACCTGGGGAGATCCGGAATTTCAACGTATAGCAGCATCTGGGAGTGTTGAAACAGTTCGAACATCTTCGATGGACAATTATCAGGTGACATTACAAAACTTTAACATGATATCATGATTAACAAAAATTTAAAGAGAAAAGCATGCATAATAAAAATTTAATAAGTTTAGTATCATTTACCGCTTTGGTAAAATAAATTTAAGAGAGAAATATTCCTTACTTACATAAATTGGTTTATATTCCATAATCACACAAATTTTCAGAGTCATTGAACTTCCATTTTGTTTTCATATCCCTTCATGTGGCGAATTAAAAATATATAAACCAGAGTATGTATCATATACATGTTATAATATTAAACATTTAACACTATTCTATGTATTTACCGAGATTGATGTTGCATTAAGCGTATTTTTCTTTCATTTAAATATATTTACGAAATTTTTCATCACAGTGTGGTCTTCAATTGTTTTTGGTTACATATTTTTACAGTTTTGTCCTTAATCCCTCTTATAGAATTAATTTCATCCCACACCTCTAAAGAAAAGAGTTTCCTGCAATATATGGATTCAGACATTGACTGAGCTGGTAGGTACAACAATTTCTCAATAGATGGCGCCCAATAGATTCGATACAAATCAATAAATAAAAATTTCAATAATGATATAACAAAATGTGTTTAATAATAATATAAAAAAAAAAATTGTATAAATTAAATATAAAATAATTAAAATTATAAAATTAAATTAAATCTTTTAATAATTTTATTAAATCATTAAATAATAAAAACTATAATTATTAATTATAATAATTATAGTTATTATGAGTCATCATCATTATTGTTATCATTATTAAATATATAATAATTGGCTCAACCAACGTGGAATAAATAAATAATAATTAAATAAATTATTATAAATATATAATATATATATATATAATGGTACAGAAGAATGGCAATAGTGCATTTGAATTTATTTGGAGAAAATTTAAAAACTTATTATAAAGTCAAATTTAAAAAATAATAATAATTACTTTGACTTTATAAGTTAAATCTTAATTTTCAATTTGTTCGAAACTAATCCAAATGGACTATTGCCATTTTTCGTCTATACCCTTCATATATTATTTATGAATATAAAAAAAAATTATTGGTTAAAATATTATTTTCAATCATTTTGTAAACTTTCCTGTTGTGATCTTTTATTATTACATAAGTAAAGAAATAAAAAGACAGCAGTACAACTAATTGTTTTATTTATTATCAATAAACAAACTAAGTAATCTATAAAACATTAAAACAACAAACTAAATTAATAACAATGTAAAAAAAACTATAAACATATCTGCTTCCTTGGCCTCAGGTGCCGTTTAAGTATTACGTATCAAATATTACGCGGAGTCGGGGGGGCGGGGGTGGGGGGGGTCAAAAATCTTCAAAAATTGTGTTACGTAATAGTTAAACACCCATTACAGTGCGTTACATAGGGGGGGGTCTAAAATCGCGTTATGTAATACTTGAACGCTCCCTCAGCAGCACCTTCAGTTCAGGATTCAATGCCTCCAAGCATGCACGAACATATTGAGAAAATGTATTATTTAAGATAGTTTTTTCTGCTTGAGAAACAAGACTACCTACCATTTTTTATGAAGCAGTGATTAAATTTGAGTGTAATACCCTAATTGATACTGTAAGAAATGAAAACTCACTTTTAAGTACTGAACATAAAAAAAATGACTAACAGACTAGGTTTTTCTGGAGTTAAATGTGTGTACATATTGTGATGTGTCTGATATAGGTTCGTCCTCAAATATAATTTCAATAGGTGCATAAGAGACAGTGGAAGATGTTCTGCTGCCTTCTTCAATTTTTAAATTTCCTTTGTAGCCTTAAATGTCCCTTATAAAACAATTATAAGAATTAATAAACCACAAATATATAGACTGACACTATAAACTTGGAAGAATGTTGTAAAAAGGTCCTTATATCCAGGGTGCTCAGTAAAAAAGTGTCTGTTGATTGCAGGAAGGTAAGTTACTTTCTGATGCCTCAATTCTAGCATGAAACTTATTTTTTCCTTTTCTAAAACGATCAGGACCACATCCACTAAAATCAATGAAAAAATTGAAATTTTACCAAAACGTTCTTTGTATTCTTACTACCACTAACTGTTTCTTTTGGTAATTTCATCTCATGGTGCATCTTTGTTTCGTTGCGTTTTTGTAATCTTTATGGACTTTATGCTATAGACTATAGACTATAAAGGAACTCGCAATTTTGCATAAGCTCTATGCCCTAATGTTTTCAATAGATATCTCTATATTCGCTGAAATAATAGAAATTAATAAAATATAGGACAAATCTTTTTTAAATTATTTCTTACCATTACCATAAAAATAATTGACTGTACTCCAATACCATATTAAA
This sequence comes from Diabrotica virgifera virgifera, assembly GCF_917563875.1. Lineage (NCBI taxonomy): Eukaryota > Metazoa > Arthropoda > Insecta > Coleoptera > Chrysomelidae > Diabrotica > Diabrotica virgifera. The sequence continues at coordinate 106,767,014 of NC_065451.1, read as the reverse complement.
TATTAGAGGTATTTTAAAACTTGAGAATATTTTCTGTATTTACAAACAACAAATAATTATTTAGTTTCTTTTGACAAACTTTGTCAGTTTTTATTTTTTATGCTGCTACGCTACAGCTTATTGTTCATGTCCTGTGATCGTTCCGTTAACGGTCAAAAAAGATGAATCTTCCTACCGTCAACGTCAACGGCGAACGAAGTTTATAAATGGAAGCATGAGTTTCCCATAAGACCATCTTTTGACGTTAACGGTGCTGTTGCCGTTCGACGTTGACGTTGAGTTTATAAATAGCCCTTAATTGTTGTTGTTTTTTTTACCGGGATTTTCATACCTTGCTAGTTTTTCTCGGAGTAAAGAACAGTTTTCTTCCAATAGCCTGTTTTCGCTTACAAGCTCTTGATTCAACATTTTTAGATAGGAGTTTTCCATGTCTTTTAAGAGATCTCTCATCTATCTACAAATTATTCATTTATTTGATAAATCATGAAGTAAACATTAATGTCTAGGAGCTGGTTTGAATTAAAACTCTATAATAATCATTTTCTTGTGAACCGAAACAAGAGCCATCTTACTTTAGTTAGTTCACAGAGTGCCAAAAGCACTAGTTTCTACCCTTTATGATCTAACTTTATATGAGGCTATGAGAGCAAGAGTGGGCTAACCAACATTTTGTTGATAATTGAGTTATGATTGCAATCTCTTATAACGATTTAAGTTTTAAAGCAAAACCAGTCTAACCCACATTTCCGTATATTATAACCTAAATCTCTCCAGTAAGGTGATTTTGCATTATAGAAAATAACAAAAATTTGAAAACGCGAATGGGCTAACCCACGAAGTTGTGGAATAGACCAAAATTGTTCAATATATAAATACGTAAAAGAATGCAAGAGGGGCTAACCTTTGTAGGATAGAACGGTTTTAACTGCTAATCAAGGGTACGTATCACACAATCTAACCTTCAATTAAATACAATTGCCATACAAGTAAACAAATCCATTTACAATTTACTACAAATACAGCAATAATGCAGATGTTCTCTTTTACTCACCAGATGTCAAAAAGAGGACATCCACGGAAATACTTCAGCTAGATTATCTTTATCCCGATGGACGTTCAATAATCGAAGCAACAAAAAAAAAGATCTTTTGTAATTACTTTCATTTATACCCCCACTATATCATGGATTTTACACAAGCACCAGAACAATAATATCCGCTATACAGCAAGAAGAGTTCATTAACGATGAAGATTAAGTATTTTTGTTACTTTGTGTTTTATTATAGTTATTAAGGTACCAAGGGTATTATAAGGATAATAACGCTTGAGGTCAATGGTGTATATACCGAGGGTCTTTGGCCCGAGGAATATACTCTGACCGAAAGCGTTATTAAGTATAATACCCATGGTGCCTTCAACGTTTAATGTCTGACTAAATTATTCTTTATATGTAAAAAATTTGAATGAATTTTGAATTAATTAGTTTTCAACTAGTACATTTACCGTCAATAGTTGTAACGTAATTGTGGTAACCATAATTTTACTTTGTCATTTGTCAACTTGACAGTATTTAACTAGTTATTTAAATTGAATGCCCATTTAACTACAGTAGAACGTCGATAATCCGGACGTCAAAAATCCGGACCGTCAATAATTCGGATTTGTATCTAGCAAAAATATCTGATTCTTTTAAAATAAATTAAGAACTTAGCTGCGAAAAACGAACCTTTACCGCAGTTCAAAAATATTTTACACATTTTTTTAAAAGCCCAGATAGTGTCTGATGTTTTTACGTTGCTATTATAGATTAATTACAATACAGTTTTTAAACATAAAAAAATGTTTTGATTAATTTCACCTCTAGACACTTTGCTGTACAAGAGAAAACATAAAATTTTAAAACGTTTGTGGTACTTTAATGTGTATATTGGCCTTTTTTTTTCAGGTAATTTCGATAATCCGGATAATTTGATAATCTGGATGGGGTCTGGTCCCAATTAGATTATTGACGTTCTACTGTAGTTATTTAATGTTAGGGCATCATATCATACTTAACTGACTTCGAAATCATGTCGTTATTTGTCAAATAATATACCAGTCAAACATTAAAGCATATTTTCAGTATTAATATTGTTTAATTGTATTGTACTTTAGGTCTAATCCACATTCCTATCAAAATTTTCAAGATCTCTCTGATGCAAAAGGGTCTAATCCACAAAAAATCTTAAATTTTTATATTTTTGTTAAATATACTGCATGATCTTCGAGTTTTTGGTAATTAGTTTATGACTACCTTTTGGCATTATATTTTAATTTTATAAAATTTCAAAAAAAAACATATTCTTGGTTCATGTAAATCCATTATTCAATATTTGGGGTTAGCCCACTCCTGCTCTCATAGACTCGTATATAACTTTGGTAACTACAGTAAAACCTCTGTTAACCGAAACGGTTGAGTTTCAATAATTTTGTCAATAAAAAGTACATTTTTATCGAAAAATGGAAACAATTCAATAATCATTGGTGATTTTAACCCAAAATCAAGCCCCTCACGTATGAAGCAAATCAAATGTTTTCTTCAAAATTCTAATTTTTGTCAAATACCTACTCCTCCTACGTTTATAATGGCAGGTAACCCAAGCACAACTCAAGATATATTATTTTGTTCTAAAAATATTGTAAATAATATCACAAATATACTTGTAACTCCAGATCTGGGAAGTGATCACTTGGCTTTGCAATTTGATTTTAATCTACATCATGATCCTGACCACATTAATGAAATTAATCTTCCCAATATAGCAAAATTAATGTACAAAGTGTAAATAGTAGAATGAAAGAATTTTTGAATATAAGGCATGACATTTGCTCAAATTACATTAAAAATTTCAACACTATGCTGTCAAAATTAATAATAGAAAATTCGCCCAAGCAGAAGAAATCACCCTTTAATTACAATCTTCCACCCTTCATTTTGTCTCTGATTAAATTGAAGAGACAGTTACTCAGGCAGATCCAAAAAATGAGACACATGCATTAAAATCACAATTTAACGAACTAAACAAAGATATTCACAAACTTATGTCACAATTTAAATAACATAAATGGATCCTAGCATTTAAAAGTATAAACTCCATGAAAGGAAAAACATACTAGAATGAAATAAAAAAACTGTCTAAATATAAATCGTTTAGACAACAGATTTCAGAACTGATATATGATGGGCAGACATATAGTACAGATGAAGAAAAATGTAGTGCTTTTGCTAGATACTTTGAAGAAACCTACACATTTAATGAGGATGGTGGTTTTGATAGAGATACCTTAAAGGAGGTGGATGGTTGGTTTAGAAGTTTTTATGAAAATAGTCGTAATCTGAATGCTTTTCAGGACATCACAGAAGATGAATATGACGAGGCTCTATATAAAGGAAAAAACACAGCTCCAGGCAAAGATTCCATCAATCGTAAAATCCTTAGACAACTAGATCCAGATATTCATAAGGAGATAATGAGCATATATAACTATTGTATCATGAATCATTTCTTCCCTGATGAGTGGAAGACAGGCATTGTAATAGTTATTCCTAAACCTTATACTAACCATCAACTACCCCAAAATTACCGTCCAATCACCCTTCTCCCAGTAATTGGAAAAAATTTTGAGAAAATTATCCAAGGAAGATTATATAATGAATTAAACCAACATATTCCAGCACACCAGTTTGGATTTAGAGAAAAATCATCTACAATCCTTCCTCTTTCAATAGTAACATCCAATATACAGGCAGCAAGATTGCAAGGACTAAAGGCCGCTGGAGTTTTCTTGGACATCAAGAAGGCTTTTGACATGGTTTGGCATAGAGGATTGTTATATAAACTTCACAGAATGAAATGCTCCCCTTCTCTAATATGGATTATTGATGAATTTTTTAGAAGACGCAAGTGTATAGTTAAGATCAATGAAACATATTCCCATTCATTTTCAGTGCAACAAGGAGTTCCACAAGGTTCACCACTCTCCCCTCTATTGTATAATCTCTATTGCAGTGACATATGCGACAATAGTCTAACCAATACTAATTTGCTACAATTTGCTGATGACACTGCAGTGATATCATATGGAAAAAATTTAATAAATGGACTTATTGCAGAGGCAGGTGGATGACACAATATCTTGGATGAATAAATGGAGATTAACAATAAATCCTTACCAAAATAAATGTACCAAAAGGCCATCGACCGAAGTCTTTCAGCCAATTTACACAATTAATATACATTAATACAGGTTATGTTTTTTGTTAATATTAATACAATACAATAATTAAAAAAAATATTTGTATGTGGCGGTAATCACAATATCACTGACAATTAGTTACAATACAGATGATGATTTAAATAGAGTTGTTTATTGTCTTGATGTGTAACAGATTTCTTCAAAAAGAGTTCTTCCTGGATATCTACGGGCACTGTCCTCTGGTATCTTCACAATGTGGGGCTCAATCAAATTTTTGTTATTGTCATTAATAAAGAGATATTTAAACAGCTTATTGAGTCTCTCATTAATAGGTTCAATTCCAATTTTCTCGTACAGCATTCTGTTTGATGGATTATGAAGTAGATTATCAGGATGACGCATTCTAGTAATTTGTCGAAGACTAGTTGTTTCAGCCACTTTTATATTATTTTTGGCAGGACCTTTAGAATTATAGAAAATTGCAGAACCATACTCCAGCATGGGCCTGCAAATCATTTTATAAATATTGGCTGCTGTTTCAATCGTAATTCCCTCATTCTTGTATGTTAAACTTCTGAAGTGTTTTGCTCTAGTTATAATTTTCCTTTTTATAGCTGCTGTGTGGTGGTTGAACTTTAGTACCTCCATCACGTTTTTTTATATATTATGCGTTAGTATATATACTTCGAGAATTGAGCAAAAAATTGAAAAAAAAAATAAGTTGACTAACGTACCATCCATAAAGGATTTTTGAATTTGAGACGTATTACCGAATAGCGCGCAATACATGTCAGTTTCAGAATTTTTTTCTCTTGTTTTGGAAAATACCTCCATCACGTTTTTTTTTATATGTTATGCTTTATTATATTTACTTTGAGAATTTAACAAAAAACTTAGAAAAAAAGTTGACTAACGTGCCATCCATAAAGGATTTTTTAATTTGAGTGGCATTATCTACTCACCGTCAATACATCGCCCGTTTGAATTTCTTTTTCCAAACATATATAACATATATAACATTTTTCTTGTCAATATTATCTGTTTTATTCACTTTTGATAAATTTATACCAAATTTTTGTGAAAATATGAAAAAAAAATTTATGGATGAAATTTATGGCTAAGGTAACACTGGTTAATGAAATTATATTTTATGGTACTTTTTTTATTTTTTAAGCACTCCCTATACCTAAGTGCTTTAATTTGTTAGTTATTCGCGATTCTTTAAGCCAAACAATAATTGCAACAAAAATTACGTGAAATTTTATTAGGTGGCAGTGAAAATATTAAAAAAAACTTCGAAAAAAAATACATTTTAATCTAGACTGATCCTTAATTTATTAATATTGGATGAGTTTTGCAAACTCATCCAATATTGGATGAGTTTTGCAAATACATTCGTAGTTAAGATTGTTGGTGCGTAAAATATTAATAAAACATACAATTTTCTCCCCAGTTGGCTATGACACAAAATTTGCTTAAACATTTGACATACTATTTTTATAGTTCCAGTTGCTTTGTTACCATTACTAATATGAATGTTTCTAATGAGGAACTGATTAAAATAGTTTTTGTGCTAGGAGAGTAGTAACAAAAATGAACTACTAGCAATAAAAATTTATCATCAGCAATTCCCTGACAGACGACAACCCAGAAGAGAAATTTGTGAAAGTATACTAAAATGGTTTCAACAGACTAGATACTTAGATTATAAGAACGGTCGTTCCAATATGCAGATCCTGAGTGACACTAAGGATAACATTTAATTCCTTTTTTTTTTCATTTACAATAGTTTTTGTTTGATCAGATTTATCGTAATCTAAGTGTCCAGTCTGTTGAAACTGTTCTAGTTTATTTTCAAAAGTTTCTCGTCTTGGTTGTCGTCTATCAGGGAATTGCTGATTAAAAATTCTTATTGGTAGTAGCACATTTTTGTTATACTCCACTAGCAAAAAAACCATATTAATCAGTTCCTCATTAGAAAAAAAAAACATTAGTAATGGTAATAAAGCAACTGGAACTATAAAAATAGTATAATGTCAAATTTTTAAGCAAATTTTATTTATTTATTTATTTATATACGGGATTACCCCCATTACAACACATACCATATCTACTAAACTAGAGTAAAATAAATCTTAATTACATATTAAACAAAAACGAAATATTAATAGTTATCCATTACACATATTACATCTATTACACAAATCAGTTCAAATAAACAAAAAGTACCTGTCAAGTTCTTTTAATCCGATTCTTAAAAGCAGCCAAGGAGACACCAAACATTACCAAGTTATTCTCGTTTATATTTTTAGTGTTCGCTCAATGGGCGAATGCATACCATAGTTTGTTCGATGAAAAGGTATATAAAACAAATCAACATGTCTGAGACTTCTGGAGGAAACATATAAATTAATAGATTGGAGAAGTTCAGAACAACAAATTAAACCATTTATTAATTTAAACACAAATACCAAATGCATAACTCGACCAAGCGCCATTTCTTTAATATCGAGATAACAGCGGATTCTGGTGACACATAGCTAAAACTATCTTGGAAAAAATCCCTGTTATTGTCACGTTAACGGTTACAAAGAAAAACAAAATTAAACTAAGCGACATTAATCCACTTACCATTAAGTGACCATTAAGCAACCAAGAAACGAAAAACTTTGAAGCCATTTATCTCAAAACTATGTTTTGGCGCTTGGTCGAGTTATGCATAACGCCGTCCAAATCAGAGTTATCTCGTCGAGTTTTTAATAAATTCATGTTGAGTGTTTTTAAAATATAGGTATAATCATGATTAGTAATGCGTGTGTTTAATTTGTATGCACAATATCTCAAAAATTTATTCTGCAATCTCTCCAACGTAGTAGAATGAACTTGGTATTGTGGAGACCATACAATAGATGCATATTCCACTTTAGATACAACCAAAGCATAATATACCGTTCTTAAAGCCCCTACAGATAGTCTCAGACAGTTGCGAGTGATAAAGCCCAAAGATTTTGATGCATTTACTGTTACACTATTTATATGTTGCACAAAACGCAACTGCTCATCAAATGTGACTCCTAAGTCTTTTATTGTTTTAACATAAGACAATTCATTTTCATTAATTGTGTAAAAGTATCATATTTTTTATTACCCCTAAAAAAGCTTATATAACAGCTTATATAATTTTGTGTCATAGCCAACTAGGGAGAATCTTGTATGTTTTATTAATATTTTATGCACTAACAATAATATTTTTTTTAATTCGACAATTGATTTTGATTTAATATTTTACGGCCACCTAATTAAATTTCACGTAATTTTTGTTGCAATTAATGTTTGGCTGAAAGAATCACGAACAACTTATAAATTAAAGCACTTAGGTATAGGGAATGCTTAAGAAATAAGAAAGTACTATAAAATATCATTTCATTACAGTACTAAAATACAGGATGTTCCATTTAAGAAAACTCAGAAAATACTCATTCCGAGTTTTGACCAGCTATACTAAAATGAAACATTTGGCTATACTATAAAAATGTATAACAATAGTAGACTATATTAAAAATCGTTTGAAAATGAACAGAAATTTTGATGTCAAATCACTACAATTCTACAGGGTGTGAGTGTTGCTACGAAATTAACAAAAAAACGTAATTATCTTTTAAACTACCTCATATAATATTATAAAACCCTACATTTTAAGAAAAAAAACATCGAGGAGAATCCAAAAAAGTAAAAATATATAGGGTGTTCTATTTAAAAAAAACATAAGTTTGTATCACCCTGTCAATAAGGGTGGCCCTGTATATTTGAAAATATTTTTAAACTATGGTCCTATATGTGCCGCACCTTTTACCTAAATAACTTTTTTTCGTATCTCTTACAACAAACGAGTAATTGGAATTTGTCACTAATGCCGCACCCTGTATAATATATGAAAAAATGTTTGTATGACAGGTATGTAGGGCATTTTAATAAGTCCAACCTGTAGAACATGTCAATTGACAGAAACTATGTTGGTGGTAAATAGCAGTCTGATTTTTGCATGAGAGTTTAATGAAAGAGTAACAAATCAATTGGAAGTTCTGTCCGACAAAATACGGACGTTTTTATAGTTTAACATTCGAAACCGGTAATCTGTTCCACAATTAAAACTTTCCCTGTTCCAGTGTTCCTGTACATCAAAGTTTGTCCGACTAGACACTGTTAAGCTATTAACAAATTTTCAGCTTGCTATTAATAAACTTTTTTGGTACGTGGGACCTAGGCCTATATAAATATTAGTCGAATGTGATGTTTTCTATAGTACCAGCTAACAGGCTTTTTACATCATCCACTTTAAAAGTTAGTTTTACTCCCTACTTGATTTTTTAATTGAGCCCATATAAGCCCCATAGGGTTTAGCTTCTTACATTCATAAGGAGGAAGGTGTAGAACAATTATTTCTTTTTACATACAAAATTTGTTTTGTCAAAATTTGTTTATTTATTTATTTATCACTCAAGGATTTCTTTGAAACTGTCTATACACCTGGGGCTAATAACCTTCAGATTCCCAATATCTCCACCAATAACAATGTTTACACACATTATAACTTTTCTGAAATCACTCATTGATATTTAAATATACAAATAAATATAAAGTTAAATATGTATAAATGTACAATATCAAATACATCCACCGATAATAGACATTTCCTAAGTATTATGTTGATAGTAGGTACAGTCGGAAAAATGAAAGAATACCCATGAACGAACATATAAAACACGCTGTATTTTCCTGTCACCGTTCCACAAAGAAAATTGTCCAGTGCAAGTACATGTAACAATAATTATTACATGTACTTGCGCTGGCCAGTTTTTTGTGTGACACGGTGACAGGAAAATATAGCGTGTTTTATATGTTCGTCCATGGGTATTCTTTCATTTTTCCTACTGTACATATCAACGATATTATTTATATCTACACATGTTTCACTTAATGTTTTGATTTAACTTATTTGCAAATAAGTCATGACATTTGTGCAAAAATATAATGGAATAATTATACCATTCCATTACATACAGTGCCTGGCCAAATTATTAGACACACTATAAGATTTTATAAAAAATGTTGTAATTATGAGGTGATACTTCTTCTTTCTTGAAATTCCTTATGCCCTTCAGGGGCGTCGTAGGTTTTATTCATCCTCTATCCATCTCTTCCATTTCTTGCAGTCCTTTGCTAACTCTTTCATCTGTCGATGAGTTTTTCCTTTTTCCTGTCCAATTTCTATAATCTGATCTATCTGTTCCTTGGTACTAAATAGGTTTTTTGTATTTACCAGACTAGGGTGTTCAGAAAAAAAAACAAAGTAAAAAATGTTGATCTCATAATGTTGATTTTTCTCTTCTCTTTTTTTTTATCTCCCTGGCTGTTTTTTGGTGATGGGCAGCCTATAATCCCTCAATTTCAAATTTCAGCCCAAAATGTTAACCCAGACAACATTAAGTTGTGGGGTGCGAGAAGTTAGCTGCAAGATGCCTATACAGAGTGAGCTTTTGTATGGAAACACTCAATTATCTCGAAAACGGCTTGCTGATTTTTATAGATTTTGGTAGGTAGCAGTTTTCTAATGCGGCCGACATTACAGTGCTAATTACATTGTTGTCAGATCTTCCTTTTTTCTGTAAATCTAATGAACTTTCTTATTTCAAATGGAATACCCGGTATATTTTTTGCGTTTTGAAGTCCTTAACAAATACTGATTATTTTTCATGTTATATTCCCTATACCTAAATGCCACAATTTCTGAGTTATTGCTACATTTATTTTAAACAAAAATTTAAACAAATTATAAAAATAAATTTTTTCGGCCTGGGTAAACATTATTTTAGGTTGTTTGGATCACTGGGAACAAAAAAGATCTTTTGTAATTTTTCTCTAAAATTAATCGTTTCCGTGTTATAAACAATTTAAAATTGAAAAAATCGAATAATGACGATTTTCAAGGTTCAATAACACATATAAAAAATATTACTTTTTGAAACTGCGAAGTACCCAAATTCAAGTTCAAGCCTTATTTTATCAGCTAATGATCAGTAATTTAAGCTTGAAATGAATTTCAAGCTTTCGTTTTGAATCAAAACGAAATCCGTAGATTTTCTTATTTTAATTTAAGCTTGTTTCATTTTAAAACATTGTTTTTTAGTTGTTAATGCAGCCCGATCGCCCGTCCTCTCATATGCACTTCATTAACAATTAAAAAGCAATGTTTTAGAATAAAACGAGCCAAAAACATCTTATGGCAATCTATTAGACGAAGAGTTGAGCTTAAATTTAGGTACTTCGTAATTTCAAAAATTATATTTTTTACTTGTGTTTTTTAACCTTGAAAATCGTCATTATTCGATTTTTTTTTCAGTTTTGAATTGTTTATTACATACAGAGAACCCCGATTATCCGGGTGCGGATTATCCGTGCTGCGGATTATCCGTGCTATGATTTTCTATTATTCAAGTTGCGTTTTTGAGGTTTTATCAAAATAGCGTCATCGTAAATCACTTGACGGAAACTCTATATGACGAAAGAGAGAATCATAATGAAAGATTTATTTTTTCTGTTACTTTTTATGGTAGGTACATATGTGTATACGTACATATGTGTTATACATAAGAAATACATGTTCGGATTATCCGTGCTTTTCAATTATCCGTGCCACCCTTCGGTCCCGAGGAGCACGGATAATCAGGGTTCTACTGTACTCGAAAACGATTAATTTTAGGGAAAAATTACAAAAGACCTTTTTTGTTCCCAATGATCCAATGATTTTTATAATTTGTTTAAATTTTTTTTAATACATGTAGCAATAGCTCGGAAATTGTGGCATTTAGGTATACGGAATATAACATGAAAAATGATCAGTATTTCTTAAGGACTTCAAAACGCAAAAAATCTATAGGGTATTCCATTTGAAATTAAAGTTCATTAGATTTACAGAAAAACGGAAGTTCTGACAACAATGTAATTAGCACTATAATATCGGCCGCATTAGAAAACCCCTACCTACCAAAATCTATAAAAATCGTGCAAGCCGTTTTCGAGATAATTGAGTGTTTCCATACATAAAACTCACTGTGTATGTAATTTTCACAGAACGAAATATTTAAATTTGGTAGTGTTGTCATGTGATCATAATGTATATAGTGTATAATATGTTGTACACTTCAAATATACAGAGAAAGCTTTAAAGACTACATTTTTTGCATTAAAAAAACTAATTTATATAAAACATGAACGAATAAATATTTGTTGTTTGCTTTGATATTAATTGCAGTTAATTATTAGATATTTTTTTGGCAATTGCCCTGATAGATTTGTGGATAGATTTGGCAATAGAGTAAGAACGTTTGAATTTGCCTTTGCCAGATTGCACAGATGTTCTGTAGATATCAATTTGATGGCCATTTCTTAAACTTATTTTAACTGTTTAACTGTTTTTAACTAAAAATATATAGTAAAATCTTAAAATAGCAGAATTTTATTTATTTTGCACTTTTTAACTTTATTATTGATACTGAAATCTTGGTATTTTGACATAATTAGAGAACATTAAAAATTGTTCTTGTTATTTTATCTAGTTTATGTTTTCCATGATAATTAATATATGCTCTTTCCCGATTTATTCTAAGAACACATGGCAGCAATGCCATGTGTTCCGGCGAATTTGTCCTCAAATAACTTGGGCCTTTTCTATATATGCTTAGGGTTATACGTTTTATAGTGGGGAGAAAGGTCAAAAACAGATTATTAATAGCATAGGAATGTTGTTTTAAAAATCATAATAAATTGTATGAATAATATATATATATATATATATATATATATATATATATATATATATTATAACTCAGTACGGTCGAAAATATTTGTACAAATATATATATATATATATATATATATATATATATATATATATATATATATATATATATATATATATATATATATATATTTATATATATATATATAGGGTGTCCTAGACTAATTTAGCCACGCTATATCTCTTAAACGAATAGAGATTTTCGAATGGAACAAAAAGTGACATATTCTACTTGTAATACACTTTAATATGGCGTACAAAAAAATTATCCCCTAAGTATTCTACCCTTAGTTACGACCCCTAACTTTAATTTTTTAATGGCACCCTGTATATTTTTTCATAGTTTTGGATGTGGTCTTTTATCGTCTATTCAACACATTTTTTTAAAATAAAATCGCTTCGTAAATAACCAAGAAACTATCAGTTTATTTTTGGTAATTGTGTGTCCCAGACTAAATTATCCAGGCTATATTTCTTAAACGAATAGAAATTTTCGAATGGGACAAAAACTGATCTATTACATTTATAATACACTTTCATATGGCGTGGAAAAAATTCATCCCCTAAATATTCATCCCTAACTTACAGGGTGCTATTTAACAAAAAAATAAAGTTACGGGTTGTAACTAAGGAATGAATATTTAGGGGATAATTTTTTTTCTACGCCATATTAAAGTGTATTACAAATGTAATAGATCATTTTTTGTCCCATTCGAAAATCTCTATTCGTTTAAGAAATATAGCCTGGATAAATTATTAGTCTGTGACATATAATTAACAAAACTAAACTGATATTTTCTTGGTTATTTACGAACCGATTTTATTTTCAAAAAATGTGTTGAATAGACGATAGAAGACCACATCCAAAACTATAAAAAAATATACATGGTGCTATTAAAAAAATTAAAGTTAGGGGTTGTAACTAAGGGATGAATATTTAGGGGATGATTTTTTTCTACGTATTACAAGTAGAATAGACCACTTTTTTTCCCATTCAAAAATCTCTATTCGTTTAAGAGATATAGCGTGGCTAAATTAGTCTGGGACACCCTGTATATATATATATATATATATATATATATATATATATATATATATATATAGAAAAGTAAGCCTAACTTTTGTTTTTATTGTATCCCTATGAGCATTCGAGAATCTGGTCGAGAAAGTTTGAAGCGCTGTAAAACCTATATAAATAGAATTAAACAACTTTATAGTAGAAATTGTTCGCTGAAAAACCCTCTACAAAATTGCTATGTTATTTTATTTTAAAATGAACTGAAAAAAAGTTATAACCTCCAAAAGGAAACTTGCTAAAAATTTTTTACATATTTTTGTTTATATCTTTTTTGTTGGTCACTTGACGATAAAAAGTAATAGAAACAAAATTGTAGAAAATTTAATTTGCTACATTTTATGTTTAATTAGATTTTCCGTAGGGTTGGTAGTTTACGAGATATAACGCAAAACCCCTTTGCACCCCATTTCCAAGATGGCGGCAGGGGGACAAGGGTGGCGACCCCAAAAAGTTGAACTTAAGCTTCTACTGATCCGCCCTACACATTAAAGAAATAAAATTGACTCCTCTAACAAATGCAAGGTATGGCTTAAAAAATGTAACATTTTAATGGAGTAGTGTGTATTTGGATTCCGAGCAGTAAAGACGTACCATATCGCTCTCGAGATCCAAGTTCCAAGTTTTTGTGCCGGTCTCGGCTATCGGCCGGGACTAGTTTATGGTAATTAGTGAAATAAAAAGTAAAAAACGATTTGAGTGATTAATTCTAAATTACTATTTATATGATTAATTTTGAACTCAGTGGCGTACTATATTAAGGAAATGTACCACCAAAATCAAGTGCCAAATGGGGGGTTGTATAATGTGCCCCAAATATATACACAGCCTCAACAACCTCCTGTAATATCGCCTCCATTTTATGGATTCCCGAGCAGCCAACAGACAACAAACCAATATATCCCGCCTACTCCATTCCCAAACAATAATCACCAATATAACCAAAACCTCCCTGCACCTCAAATGGATCAACCAAATACATCAAATGCTCCCAATACATCCTCAGTCTAGAGGAACTTGTCATGGAAAACTCAAGCGACGAAGACGACGTAACCATAGAAAATGTCCATGATTGGCAAACAGTCAAAAAAATTACAAAAAAAAAGAAAAGCAAACCCCAAAGATGATAACACAACAACAATGCAAGTGAGTACAAACAACAGATTTGAACCATTAGAAAACCTAACTGATAATAATAACACACCAGTAACACCTAAACCTCCACCTATATTTATCTATGGGGTAAATGATATCAAAAAGATGACTGACAACCTATCGACAGTCATTAAAGCAGAAGACTACCAGTCGAAAGCTCTCCCAAATGACACAATAAAAATAAACACAAAAACTAGTGAGTCATACAGAAAACTTATACAGCATTTAAATAGTAGCAAAATAGTTCACCACACATACCAAGCAAAACAAGATAGAGCTTATAGGGTAGTTATAAGAAATTTACACCACTCGATGTCAGTTGAAGAAATAAAAAGTGAACTAGCTAAATCAGGGCATACTGTCCGTAATATCATTAACGTATTACACAGAGTCAATAAATCACCACTGTCAATGTTCTATGTGGACCTAGAACCGAAAGAAAACAACAAACACATTTATACACTGGATTCTATCGGCAATATGAAAGTCAGCTTTGAACCTCCTCACAGAAAGAAAAATATAACACAGTGTCAGCGCTGTCAACGTTATGGACACACAAAAGCGTATTGTACAAGACCTTACGCATGCGTGAAATGTGGAGGAAGTCATCCAACGCCAGAATGTACAAAACCCAGAAATACACCAGCAAAATGTGTCCTGTGTAACGGAGAACACACTGCAAACTATAAAGGCTGCGTAATTTACAAGGACTTGCAAAATGTAAGAAATAATAGACAACGCGGAAATCAGTCAACCTATAATAATCAGAACCCACATCAAAATGTTAACCCAGCACCAACTTCACAGTATCAGAGTCAACAATCACAGTACCAACAACAGAATGGAACCCAATCCTATGCCCAAGCAGTAAGAGCAGGAAATCAAGTAGCTGACATAGGGTCTCAGATGAACTTATTCTTAAACGAATTTAAAGCAATGTTCACCCAACTAATGAATCAAAACAGCATGATCCTTACCACGCTAACAACATTAATTAATAAAATTCATTAGATCTGTTCGAATAGCCGAATGGAACGCAAATGGTTTAGCAAACCATAAAGCAGAAGTAATCCAATTCCTAGAGGACAACATAATAGACATCCTCTTTGTATCCGAAACGCATTTCACAGAAAGAAGCGTAATTAAAATACCTCAATACTCAATCTACCACACTAGTCACCCAGATGGAACAGCCCATGGAGGATCTGCAATAATTATAAGGAACAATATACATCATCAAATGCCGGAACATAAAACAGATAAGCTACAAGCAACAATACTTAATATAAATGCCAGGCCTTGGAACTTCGAAATTGCTGCAATATATAGCCCTCCTAGACATAGAATCACAACTGAAGAATACTGAGAACTATTCAACAAGCTAGGTAACAAATTCATTGTTGGAGGTGATTGGAATGCTAAGCATACGAATTGGGGTTCACGACTTATTACACCAAAAGGCAGAAGCCTACTAGATGCCATCAACAACACAAACTGCACCTACTTATCGACGGGACAACCAACGTACTGGCCGTCCGATACAAATAGACTACCAGATCTACTCGACTTCTTCATCCTAAAAGGAATTGCAGCAAACTACACAAACATAGAAGCAAATTGGGATCTCTCGTCTGACCACACACCAATCATAGCAACAATCAGCACCCACATAATCAAACGACCTGAAATACCCAAGTTGACTTCCCCTAAAACTAATTGGTGTGAATTCAAGTACCAGCTTGACACGAATATAAATCTTGGAATCAGACTCAAAGAAAAAGATGACATAGATAAGGCTATAAACCACTTCTGTCAAATTGAGCAAGCTGCATATCGAGCTACACCATCAACTCCAAAGCAAGAAAACAGAAATACCACTTCGAATTATATTAGACAACTAATAGTCGAAAAACGAAGAGCAAGAGGTAGATGGCAAAGAAGCCGCAACATTAATGACAAACACGAATATAATCGATTAACCAGACAATTAAAAACAGCGCTAAATGAAGCACGCAATGCCACATTTGAACACTACATTAGTACCTTGTCTAAAGAAGATCACTCAATATGGAAGGCAACAAAACACTTAAAGAGACCTACAGAACACAACTCGCCAATTAAGAAAGATGATGGTACTTGGGGAAGATCAGACGAGGAAAAAGCTTCAGCATTTGCAGAATACTTAGCTGGTATTTTTGAAGAACACCAAGTAGAGAATAATGATGATGGAAACTTAATAAGAGACTTCCTGGATAGTGCTTGCCCTATGACGTTCCCAATAGCACCATTCAACACATCAGAAGTTAAACTAGAAATAGAAAAATGCAATAACCACAAAGCACCTGGATTTGACCTAATAACAGGATTAATACTGAAACATCTTCCGAGAAGAGCATTGGTCATGCTAACTACAATATACAATAGTGCACTCAGACTGACATATTTCCCAATCACATGGAAATTTACGCAAATAATAATGATTCACAAACCGGGTAAACCTCCAAATAAAACATCATCCTATCGACCAATCAGCTTGTTGCCGATAATGTCTAAGATCTTCGAAAGAATACTACTTGGTAGACTGAAGAATGACATTAACCTAGATGTATAAATATCCACACACCAGTTTGGTTTTAGAGAGAGACACTCCACAACACAACAGACTCATAGAATTATAACAAAAATCCTTACTGCTATTGAGGAAAAAAAATATTGCACAGCGGCATTCTTAGATGTAGAAAAGGCATTTGATAGAGTATGGCATACTGGACTTTTATACAAACTCAAATGTATTCTTCCAACCCCCTACTACCTAATCATGAAATCCTACATTGAAGATCGTTACTTCCAAGTAAAATATAACACAGCAACTTCCACATATTTTCCCATTAAATCAGGTGTACCACAGGGTAGTGTCCTGGGCCCTCTCCTTTACCTATTATTTACCGCAGATATCCCAACCACTGAAACAACCCAAATCTCAACATTCGCTGATGACACCACCATAATCGCTGTCAATGAGGACCCTATTATGGCGTCTGCACAACTGCAAAACCACCTTGACCAATTGGGAACATGGCTCAACAAATGGAAGGTGAAAGTAAATGAAACTAAGTCAACCCAAGTTATATTTACAAACCGAAGGGATGTATGTCCAACAATAACACTAAATGATACACACTTACCAGTCAGCACACAAGTCAAATATTTGGGACTAACCCTTGACAAAAGATTAACATGGAAGCCGCACATTCAAGCCAAGAAAACCCAGATCAACATCAAAATACGACAAATGAGCTGGCTTATTGGTCGAAAATCAAAAATCAATATTGAAAATAAACTGCTCCTGTATAAAACTATGATAAAACCAATTTGGACCTATGGTGTTCAACTCTAAGGTTGCTCAAAGCCATCAAATATCAAGATAATACAAAGAGTCCAATCAAAAATATTGAGGATGATATTCAACGCACCCTGGTATGTAAGCAATAAAACCCTACACGAGGACTCAGCTACACCCTTGGTAGAGGAAGAAATTCCAAGGATCACAAAGAGCTACCTTGATGGACTGAGAAGTCATCCAAATGATGAAGCAAGACTGCTGAACACTCCTCCCGAATTCGCAAGACGACTGAAGAAACTATGGCCAACAGATTTAATAAATTAAATATACATATTGTGATCAAATGTAAAAAATTATAATAGGAGGGTTGCCACAGGGCAGCTTCTCCCTCATGTATTTAACATTCAAACTATTTGCTTATAGCATGGGTGGCCAAGCTCCTTGACAGTCCGAGCCATTTTTTACAAGTTGAAATTTTTCGCGAGCCGCAAAAATACGTATTCAAAAAGTATGTAAAAAAGATAGGCCTGGATCCCGCGTACCAAAAAATGTTGATTAATAGCAAGCTTTTGTTAATAGCTTAACGGTGTCTAGTCGGATAAACTTTGATGTACGGGAACACTGGAACAGGGGAAGATTTACTTGTACTTGGATGAAAATGTCCCATGAATTTTGTCGGACATAACATCCAATTGATTTCTTACCCTTTCATTAAACTCTCATGCAAAAATCAGACTGCTATTACCAACCAACGTTATTCCTGTCATTTGACATGTTCTTCGTGTTGCACTCATTAAAATGCCCAGTTGGTGATAAACACCAGTCTGATTTTTGCATGAGAGTTTAATGAAATGGTAACAAATCAATTGGAAGTTCTGTCCGACAAAATACATGGAACGTTTTCGTAGTCTGACGTTCCCAATTTTTAACCTGTTCCACAATTAAAACTTCCCCTGTTCCAGTGATCTCATACATCAAAGTTTGTCCGACTAGATACCGTTAAGCTATTAACAAATCCAGGACTTATTTACAATTTTTTTAACACAACTTTTATTTATTGAAAACAGAAATAAATTACGAAATATTAAAACTTTTACATTTTTGTTTTCCTTCTTTTGATAATTCTTTAAAATTTGGTGAGTAATTTGTGACAACACTTGTTCTCAGTAATTCTTTCAACTTCTGGTTAGTTAATACGGATAGGTGTTAGGATTTCACGAATTTTAAAAGGGAATAAAATGGTCCACACAAGTACGTTGTTCCTAATATGGAAATAATTCGACAAGCAACCTTTTTTAATTTAGGGTACTTCGATTCTGGTACAAATTTCCAAAATTCGGTAATCAGTGTCGACTTATAGGTTTTATTTTCGGTTTGATCTTCTTGCGTATCTAGTAACCCATTTTCTACCAGAATATCGATAAATATGTTTTTTCATAAATATAACTGCAGATGACAATGGAATGAATCTAAATAAACGTAAAAATATGTTTTTATTAATTTTTTTTTATAAACATAAGAAAAAAATGCTGTGACCATATGGTCACACAGGGAGCTTACCTATATACATTACGTATTTACTCCTTTGTATGAAATATGTCAAAACACTCAATGCAAAGTCCTAAATCACATTTTTTTACCATGTGTAATGTGTATGTATCATAGATGAACAACCTTCTCCAGCACACCTGTCTTTTACCGTTAGAGACTGGAACAAAAATATGTTCAATTTTGTCATATCGAAGATTTTCGGACTATCTATTCATTGACAGACCATTCCTGCTTACTGCAGGCTTACCAGGTTAACTAGGTGGAACTCCATATTTCCTCAATTTCCGTAACTTTCCTTTGAGAACTTATATAAAGTCCCCACGAGTTATGTAGGCATACATCTAAAATCCAAGTAAAAAGAGCCCAATACCACCTTTACTTCTGATGCCAATTCTGTATCGTGCCACATCTCCATTCATTCTATCCAAGCAACCCATGAATGTAGTATATTTTGCAATAATCAAAGGCCTTTGTACTTGAATAATTGTCTTCTGTTGCTTAGAGTGCCTATTGACTAAACTTTGAGGACTGATGCCGTAGCAAGTTACTGGAAAATTCTTGAACGTAGCAAATTTTTTTATTTGTTGTAAAATATGTTCAAATATATCTTTAACAAATAAATAATTTGAAGAATTGTAATGGACTCTGTTATGAAATTCATAACTTTCAGACTCATTCTTGTTTTTAAATTTTTTTATTATGTATCAAATCACACTGTATCCATTGCGTGATCTTAGTTTTTTAGAAATTCTACTTTTTTTATTTTTTTCTTATTTATTTGACTCCCCTCTTCATCAGGTTATTTTGTCTTTAGTTCATTCAGAGAGGCTTCCTCTCCTTGTTCCATAGTTTCATTACGATTTATTCGAATTTCAACTGATGCCAATAATTGACTATGAGACAAATGGCCAACTAAACCACCACCATATTCATCGCCTGAATCTTCATCCGTGCTCTCATGAACATCTGAAGGAAAACTAAACCCCGATGTTCCACATTTTCTATATTTTTGTCGTCATATCACATAGTCAGTGCTTTTTCTAATATAAAACCAGGACTAAAAAGAAAAAAACAGAAAACCAATAATTTATCACATATTATCCCTATGTGACCATACGGTCACAATCAAATACTAGCAGCTCTGCCACAATTGATAGAATACTTTTGTAATAAATTGTGTAAATATGTCTTAAACAAATTTCTCTAGATCCTATTTTTCCAAAAATATTTTTAGTATCTTCAAAAATAAGATTAAAAAATATTACTTACTCAAAGCGAACGTCATTTTGATCATTTCTCGTTGTAACATCACCAAATAATAACTATAACACGACATTGTAAGCGAACAGATCGGGTACTGAGTATGTAATTCGTTAAGTAGATGTCTCTAGTCTGCATGGTCGTGTAACTAGTTGCATATATCGCTGTATGTGTTAAATGTTGTATATTTAAGAAGGGTCATTTAGTGTGACCATACGGTTACGCTAGTAGAAAACGGGTTAATTTGTTTTTTCCAGGTGTTGTTTGGGTCATTATTGTTAATTAAAATTCACCTTATGAACTATGTTCATTTCAAATGAATTCAGAAAAAAAAAGAAGAGACGGATTATAAGTTTCTAAGTCTTTAAAGCTATTTTTCAGGTTCGGTCAATCCTTTTGGCTTTTTTATATACTGGTTTTTCTAATTTAATATTGTAACAAATTTGTTTAAGTCGAGTAAAATGACTAAAATGTGTAATCAAAATTACAAATTATATCCACAGCAAGAGTTACACAAATCGGTCTGGAGCGGTTGATTTCTGACTTTTTTTGTCGCACCACTCTTAATGTTCGATCTTGCAGTATTCGATGCGCCATATCATTCTTAGCTTAGATGGAAATGGAATTTGTTACAAAGTTACATTTGTTCTTTCATATTAGTTGTCAGCAATTTAAAAGACATTCGGAAACACATATGGAATGATAATAACTTTTTATAAATAACAACACAAAATTGAAAAGGAACTCGGGTACATTTATCGAGAGCCACAAGTTATCCTTCAAAGAGCCGCATGTGGCTCGCGAGCCGCAATTTGGCCACCCCTGGCTTATAGCTTCAATGAAGCAGATTGTAAATTAAAATATGTAATAAAAAAAAATTTTAATGGAGTAAAAAAGTGTTTAATAAAATAATGTTATCTTTTTCACAAAGAAATACGTTTTAGAGTTTCCATTATTAGTCAAGATATTTCAAGATTTCTTGACAAGAAATCTTGGTATTGATATAAAATTTCTTGTCTTGTCTCGAAATCTAAAATTACTTCTTGTCTTGATCTTGTCTTGAAATCAAGACAAGATCTTGAAATTTTCAAGAAGTTGGCGACCCCTACAAAAAACAGCGCGAAAAAGTAAATCTCATTTAAAATACATTGTTACTTCACGCACACTTTAAACCCTTCACGCACTGCTATCTATGACAATTTTTGACAAACTAAAAACTTTACAAAAAGACTAAGTTTTCACTCTAATGGCATATAGAATATCCCACCAGAATGAAAACAATGGGAACCTTCTCTGGTTACACCTCCGAGGCTTCTACAATTTGCAAGCCATACGGATGCTGAGACTAAGGAAGATGAGGGAATTCTACAATTTACAATTCACGTCCCATCTGCTCAGCGTGGTAAAGTTCCAACGAGAATGGTTCCCTTCATACTCCACACAGAGTAAATGTAAATCAAAAATGAATAACCATTTTCAATTTCGTTGCAAAACGAAAATACAGCCGAACCATATTCTAGTCCAATCAGAGAGTGCCGCAAGCACCTCTACCGGTTTCGAAACTTATTAGTCTCTCATCAGGAGGCACATATGCTGCTCTCCCTGATCCAACCAAAACAAACCCCAGCGTGCAGTCCCGAATTGCAACAAACGAAATGGCATAGATGCCCTAGCGGCAACTGCTAGCAAAAAGACTAAGTTTTCACTCTAATGGCATATAGAATATCCCACCAGAATGAAAACAATGGGAACCTTCTCTGGTTACACCTCCGAGGCTTCTACAATTTGCAAGCCATACGGATGCTGAGACTAAGGAAGATGAGGGAATTCTACAATTTACAATTCACGTCCCATCTGCTCAGCGTGGTAAAGTTCCAACGAGAATGGTTCCCTTCGTACTCCACACAGAGTAAATGTAAATCAAAAATGAATAACCATTTTCAATTTCGTTGCAAAACGAAAATACAGCCGAACCATGTTCTAGTCCAATCAGAGAGTGCCGCAAGCACCTCTACCGGTTTCGAAACTTATCAGTCTCTCATCAGGAGGCACATATGCTGCTCTCCCTGATCCAACCAAAACAAACCCCTCATCATAGAATTCCCTCATCTTCATTAGTCTCAGCATAGAGTGAAAAAACTCTATAGAACAAAAGTTGCATAAAATTAGTCAGTTTATATATTTCCGGACTTTGGACGAATATTTTTTCACCCCAAGAGGGGGTTTTTGTCAAAATTGGCAAAAAACAAAAAAATTACCTACTAAAATCACTAGCCAGTTGTGTCTGAGTTTAGCAAACCGACTATAATAACAATTTTCATTTCATAACAAATGGAACAGTCTATTTATCATTAGGGGAGGCCGTCTAACTCCCATTAAAGGGGAGGCCGTATACTCGTATAAACCTTTTTAAAGTTAATAATAAATTATTGCTTAATATACTCAAATTGTATTTTTCAACATCTTATTTATTTTATATAATAATTAAATTCACTATCAAATGTCATTGATATTTTATTAATACTTAATTTAAAATTTAGTTTGACATTCACGAATTGTCAAAGTCAAATGTAAATATGCTTTGCTTAACAAATTCAGATTAAAAAAGTAGCCTACTTACTAGGAACGATTTCAGCTGACGTTTAGTGTGTCTGCAGAAAATAAAGGGATTGTGACATCACATTTTAGACTTAGAGGTCGATTATCTCGAAGACAGTTAGATACATCGAAATTCCGTTTTCGATATCGAAATTCCGTTTTCGATATCGAAATTTATAAACGAAAAGTTTTCGTTGATAAAAATGGATAATTTAGTCCAGAATTTTGTCAGATTGTAAACGTCGGGTTATTAAAATAATTAGATGATACTATTAGAAGGTTTGTTAAAGTTATTTTTTATAAATAGTGTATTATTTTTTGAGTTATGTTATTTGTAAACAAAAACATTTTATTCATATATAAATGAAGAAAACATACAGACTATAGAGACCAGTTTGGCCAAATCGGGTAAATCCATTTGAATGTTCGTTTTGTAGTTTATTTCAATCCTTGTTGAGACATTTTATAACAACACGACAAGCAAAAATTAAATAACATGCACAATAGAAAGAACACCTCATGGACCGAGGACCGGGAATTTCAAATAACATCTTGGTTTTGGTGCCAGATGTGCGATGAACAAGATGCGTACTTCGCTGCACGCTGTATGTTTGTCTGTCTTCCTCTAACTTATTCAATTTCTGAATACTGTTACTCTTGTCGCGCAAGACGATACTTTAACGTTTTGAAAATAACATGCTCGATAACGTGCACGTTAAAAACATGATACATCACATCTAATTTTTGACAACAAGTTATACAGGCTGTTATAATCAAACGTTATGTTAACATAACGTGTACACGTTATTTATAACGGGTTTGATACATCACAGGGCTGATTGTCGACAACTGTCTTTAAAGCGTAAACTAAATATTGTTCGACTTATTCGTTTTTGTAGGACAAATACTCTCAAACTTTCCGATGTCTGCCCCCAAACATTTCACCTCTTTCGGCGGTATTTCCAGTTTCTTCTCTTGAAATTTTCCGGTTTCTTCTTTCACTGCAAGTACAAATTCTTTAAAAAACCAATTTTTAAAAATATCTGTGGTGAACCATTCCTTATTAGAGCTATAATATGAAATATGCTTAAACGGGTAGATGATGCATTATATCTTTGACACCTCAAGGTTTACGAGGTTTGCTAACATAGCGGTTAATCGACTTTTCGTATTTTTTGGAATTTGATGGGATTTTTTGTCCGTTATATCCGAAGTTCGTTCTATCGGGGTTTTACTGTATTTTTTTTTGTTATTGTACATATTATACTTAATAATTTACCTGAAAAATATTATATTAAGTAGTATTATTTTATTAAATTAAATTTATTAAGGAGTTAGTGGAAATGTTTCGGGGCCTCAAATTTTTCTTTATACCGGGATATTCCTATAACTGGTATTCTAATAAGCAGGTTCGACCATTAAAATTAGGAAATGTTTTAAAAACATTTAACAAAAGGAAGTGTACATGTGTACAAATCTGCTGATAAATTAGCAATAACATATAGCCAGATCATGTTAATACCTACCTTCATCTTTTACTATTATTTAAAATAACTACTGGATGTTGATTTACTCTAATTTTAATATTATTTGTTTCAGGTTAAAAGCAGAAGCCGTGCGCAAATCACAATGTCTGAACTCGTATATATGGATTCTTGGTTATTAAGAATTGCAGGCATTATGAAGTTTGGTTTTCTGCTTATCACAAAAGTTTTTCTGCTGAAGATGTAATTTTAAGTTTGGTCTCTTTTATGGATTAGTAGAAACAATATGCTGGTATCGGAAGTACACTGATTTGAATGTAGAATATAAGACAGAATGGCAGGATTAGAGCAGAAAGCTTGTGCTTAGAAAAAGAGACAACAGCACAGTATTCAAAATCTTGATATATTGTATAAATGTATTAATGTACTTCCGAAAGTGTTGTTACTATAGAATGTTTTTTGTTTTTTTTTATACCCAATTCCAGGTTTATCAACTTTTCTTCAAGTTCAAGGAGTGGATATCTTATTTACGGTTAAAAAATCTACTGATAATCCAACAATAACAAGTAGAGAAATAAATGAAATTTAAACCAGTACTAACGAAACTTTATTCAATTTCTATGGAAATCAATATGAAGGATTTCCAACATCAAGGATGACTTCCCTTGTATTTATGTAATATATATTTGTTTACAATAATCATTAGGTTAGCATTGACTTCAAATTTGAAAAGTCGATTTATGATTATTGTACAAGTAATTGGAATTATATCAGCGAGAAGATTCTACAAGCATCTACATCAGAAATAAAAAGGACGAAAGTTATTTCATGTCAGGCAGTATCAAAGATTGGTTATGACTTAACAAAAAAAGTTTTGAACGAATGTTGCTCACAACTTCTACGAACCCTAATTGATACATAGAAAAATATGGTGAGCAATTTGCGACAGTCTGTAGCAAACCAGCTTTTGAACTGAGTAGAGAGCTGCAGAAAAGCTCATCGCCTTCTTTATATTATATAAATATAAATATCAAAAATCAGATAATATATTATGTACATCGTTTGTAAAGCACACGTATGATGTTGAAAAGAAGCTATTTTTATGCGTGATGTATTATCATATAAAAAAACGCTTCTAGCTTCATCATCATAGTCATTAACATCTTAGTAGATGTGTTGTGGTTCATAATTGGGCTTCAGCAGCTCGGACAGTTTGATTGATAATATTTCTCCACTGGTCGCGGTCATCAGTATCTCATGTATTGCCTCAGTATACTGTTTGTTGAGAAGCTTTTTAGTAATGTCCGCCCATCGCTGTGGAGATCTTCCGCGTTGGCGTTGAGTCTGAGGCCTTCCTTGGACCACCAACCGCTCCATTTTGTGATCACTTCGATGGATATGACCAAAGAACTTTAAAATTCTAGAGTAAACGGTACTGGAGAGACGCTGATCCAGTTTAATTTCATCCAGAACCGAGATATTTGTACGGCGAGCCGTCCATGGAATTCGAAGCAGGCGTCTCCATGTCCACATTTCAAAGGCGTCTATACGTCGTCTATCTGATTCTTTGACTGTCCATGTCTCGCATGCATAGTAAAATATGGAAAAGACCAGAGTTGAAACGAGTCTCTTTTTGTTTGTCATAGTAATGTGACGATCACGCCAGACCCCGTTTAGTTCACTCATTGCTGCTCTTGCTAGTTGAATGCGTCTTCTAATTTCGGGTTCACAACTGCCTGTGTTGTTAACTAGAGCTCCAAGATATATCATAGATGAGACTACCTCGCATCCCGCAATAGTTTGGGTTTCAGGAAACTGTTGTTGGCGATCAATAACCATGATTTTGGTTTTGTTGTAGTTAACCATGAGTCCAAATTTAGCACTTTCTACCTCGAGTTTTTTTAATAATTCAGTAATTTCTTCTGGAGTAGAGGCTAGAAGTGTAGTGTCGTCTGCCAAACGCAAGTTATATATCTTAACACCACCTAGGTTTACTCCTCCCTCCCAACCATCCAAGACTCTGCGCATTATGAACTCCGAATATATGTTAAATAATAAGGGAGATAAAACGCATCCTTGGCGTACTCCCTTCTCCAAAGTGCATTTGTCAGACATGTATCCGTCCATTCGAATATATGCCAGGTTATCTTGGTACAGTTTGCTAATAAGGTGAGTCAAGTGTTTAAGTACACCCATTGTCGTCAATATGTTCCATAGTTTGTCCCATCTAACATTATCAAAGGCCTTTGTATAATCGACGAAACATAAATATCGGGATCTGGTATTCTCTGGCTTTTTCTATGATGTTTCTTACATTAAGGATTTGTTCTCTAGTACCTCTGCCCTTTACAAATCCAGCCTGCTCAGGTGCTATTTGCCAACTTTGAAGTTTTCTAGACGCCGTTGCAGTATGTAGAGGATCACCTTACTGGCGTGTGATATTAGAGCTAATAGTTGTTACTAATAACTGTAGTTGTTACAATTATTTGTTGCTTCTAGCTTACTTTAGTTTAAAAAGTAAATACCAAGTAGAACGTGGTTCCAGTCATTACGCGTTCTTGAAAATGATCATCGTCAAAATTGTGACGAAAAAGGAGATTTAGATCATATTTTCTTCAAATGACAAATACATCGTTTTTTGAACGCACTGATGTTAAAAGGGAACTGTAACGTACATTTTTCTACATATCTTAATATCAGTACTTAAATTATACACGGCTGTTGCTTGTTGATAACTTTCGTTTATTTTTGTTTTGCATATATAGGTATACAGGGTATCCAGAAACTTCCCGACAAACGAAGACCGGAGATTCTTCAGATAATTTTAAGACGATTTACCCAATTCACTTAGTCCGAAAATGCTTCCTAAGGGAGATAGACCTCTTTAAAGATGGCGCCTTGGAATTAGTTTTCTTAAATATCTCCAGAACGCTTCTATTAAAAAAAAAAAACGGAAACTAGTACACTTATTTTTCTTCCAGAGATAATTCAACTACATCAATTACGAATTTATAGTATCGGTCATAGGCGCCCGTTCTGGGTAGGGCAGCGGTTATTTTATCGTATAACTTTTTTATCTTTTAACTTCTAAGCATTTTTTATACTGGATTATTAAATTGTAAGATATTCTAGTTACTAAAAGGTACTTACTCTTGCTTTAAGTCGGTAGGATGTACCGTCTTAGAAAAATCGATTTGAAAACCTTTCTTTCGAATCTTTTACGATTTGCTGTGTTTACAGACCGCCTGATACTGCTTATAATAATTATGTTCAACTTACTAATTTTTTATCCGTTCTAGCTTCAACTCACAAAAACCTAATTATTGCCGGTGACTTCAATCATAGAGATTTAAAATGGCCACATCCTGTACCTCAAAATGCTTCATCTAGACTTCTTCTTGATTTTGTACAAGATTCACATCTCCAACAAATCGTTACTGAACCAACTCGTTTCCGTTCTGGGCAGCAACCCTCCATCTTGGATTTAATTATTACTTCTGATGATGATTTAATAAACAATCTAGAATACTATCCCCCTTTTGCTAAATCCGATCATGCAATTCTTCAGTTCCAAATGCAGTTAATTCTTGTTACTGATCCAAAAAAACTATACTCATCAAGATATTTTATTGATTATAGAGGTATTAATCATGATGTGTCACTGGCTGACTGGGCTTCCGTCCTGTCGTTACCAAATGTACAGGAAAACTGGAATATTTTTCATGAACAATGTAGCAACATAAAAAACAATACAAGCTCAAGACTTATAACTACATTTCCTTCTAAATCCTGGATTAATTGGGATATTCAAAGATTGATTAAGAGAAAGAAAGCTCTTTGGCAAAAGTATCAAAGATCACGTTTGGAGAATGATTTTGTTACGCATAGGAATGTTGCCAATCTATTGAAAACAAAAATTTGCAACGCTAGGAGAAACTATGAAAAAAATATTATAGACAGCAATAATCCAAAGAAGTTTTATAAGTATATTAGAACTTCCATAAACACAAAAGTTTCTGTTCCTCAATTAAAAACAGACTCGGGTGATATTACAAATGATGATTTGAAAGTGGCTACAACTTTTGCTAGGAGCTTTTACGGATCTTTTACTTTAGAACCTGATGGCCCGCTCCCAGACTTACATTATGAACCCGTAAATCATAGTTCTATTACCTCAGTAGAATTTTCTCCTGATGATATTTTTAAAAAACTTAAAGAACTTGACACCAACAAATCTCCAGGACAGATAATCTTTCTCCTACTTTCTTGAAATCATGTGCAAATGCTCTGAAATATCCACTCCATTTGCTTATGGAACAATCATTCCACTCTGCTACTCTGCCACTTATTTGGAAAGAAGCACGGGTGAAACCAATCTTTAAGAAAGGAGATAAACTCGACCCCAAAAATTATAGGCCTGTTAGTCTCACTCCAGTTATATCCAAAGTTACGGAATCAATTATTGTGGATAATTTACACATATTTTTGAACCAGCATCAAATAATCCCGAACGAACAACATGGCTTTACCAGTGGAAGATCGGTTGTTACCAACTTGTTGTGTTGCCTAAATGACTGGACTGCCGAAGTAGATATGGGACAGGATATTGATATTATCTACTTAGATTTTAGCAAGGCTTTCGATAAAGTTCCAAGGGAAAGGCTTTTGAAAAAATTAAACAGGATTGGAATTCGCGGGCAACTGTTAAACTGGATTTCAGCCTTCTTAAGTGAAAGAAAATTTTCAGTAAGAATACAGTC
This sequence comes from Diabrotica virgifera virgifera, assembly GCF_917563875.1. Classification (NCBI taxonomy): domain Eukaryota; kingdom Metazoa; phylum Arthropoda; class Insecta; order Coleoptera; family Chrysomelidae; genus Diabrotica; species Diabrotica virgifera. The sequence goes on along the minus strand of NC_065451.1, from coordinate 106,737,694 downwards.
TTCAAGTAGCCCCCCATATGACGTGATAAGTGGAGTCCCCCAAGGATCTGTTTTAGGGCCACTACTGTTTAATATATTTACATCGGAGCTAAAATACATCATTTCATCAAAGTTTTCGGTTTATGCGGATGACACAAAGCTGTACAACAATCCTAAAATAAACTCTCAGTGTTTGCAAAAAGACTTGGACAGCATTTCTCGATGGTGTACTGACTGGTTGCTACCGCTTAATATAGAAAAATGTGTCGTTCTTCATCTCGGCAAGAATAACCTCGGTTAAATTATTTTATTAACGGCACCGTTTTAAAAAAGACCGATTGTCACTCTGATCTCGGCGTGTTAATAGACTCACAATTGTCCTGGACTCCTCAAACGTTGCAACAGTGTAATAAAGCCAATCGCATGGTATACCTTATTAGTAAAGTTTTTTCGTCCTGTGACAGTCGAACCTTAGCAAAATTGTATAAAACTTATGTGAGACCTATATTAGAATTTGCTAATTCAGTGTGGTGTCCGGTTCTTCAGCGTGACGTAAATATGCTGGAAAATGTACAGCGACGAGTAACACGGATCCCGTATTCATTGGTGCGTCCCTCATATGAAGATCGTTTAAGGATCATGGATTTAGTTCCATTATCCGCCCGCAGACTTAGAGGCGACTTAATTACAACATTCAATTCATTTCATTACGAAACTTCTTCACTCAGAAATTTCTTTACAATAAATACAGATGAGCGGTTAAGAGGCCATCCCAGAAAGCTAAGAAGAGAACTCTGCAGAACCAACATCAGGTTAAACTTTTTATCAAATAGGGTTGTTTATGCTTGGAATTCATTACCGGCTTATGTCGCTATGGCTCCTAGTACAAATAGTTTTAAGAATAGACTCGATAATAATTGATTGTATTTTTAATTTAATTATATGTAAGTCAGCATAAGTGTAAAACAGCTAAGTACCAAAATTTGTTTAGCTTTTAGAGTATAATAGGATTCTAATCCTCTATTCTTATTGAATGTTAATAATAAATAATAATAATATTAATATATTTCTATATTCTTTTTATTTATGTTTTCCGTATTATTTTTACGAGTATCTACACCTGGTGTGTGTTTTGTAGGGCAATTTTTCTTTTTTCTTGTTGGATCTGTTTTTGCTCTTTCGGATTCGTTCACATTTCTCATTTTCTTTTTCCTCTTTTTCTATTTTGAGTCTTCATTGATGTTGCATAAATTCATCATTTATAGCTACTCTGTAGGATAATTATTTGTTTTTTTCCTTTCGTCGGTGTTTTCTGTGCTATTATTTTTTTACTTGCAGAGCTTTTCGGCCAAAATAGTGCTTTTTTGAAAGGTGTTGGATATTTACTATTATTCTCTGATGTTGTAATTTGCTTAAGTGGGGTTTTTTTCTTAATTTTGTACTTGTCTTTTTTGATAGAATGAACTATAACTATTGAATCATCTTTTAATGGGCTATTACAAGGAGTTCTGTTTACTATTTTGTTCTTAAGTGATGTTTTTTCTTGGGGTGAACTTACTGCTAAATAATAGTCTATTTTCTCACAATCATTGTCCTTGGATGATGTGGGATCAGGTTTTGGCGAACTAGAATTGCTATTCTGTGAAGAAATTAAGACCAATGCTCTATCTGCTTTGACTGTAGCTTCAATTGTATCATTATTGCGAAACCAAAAGTTTTCATCGAGGTGTATGTCAACAATGGTCTCGTTAGCAGCATTAATCGGCAAATTGTTTTCCAAAATTATATCATGATGGACATTTTGTGGATGAAGACTCTTCCAGAAATCATACAATGCTACATATTTTTCTTCTAGTTGGGCCGCTGATCCAGCAATCCTGAAAAGGTTAACAACCTCTGGGTTTAAGCGTATCTCTCGAAGTAGTTAAGAATCATAAACATTAACAGTTGTAGTGGATGTTGATTCAGTTATTTTATCATCAGAATCTTTTTGTTCTATTGGTTTTATTAATTTTGAATAATAAATGCCATTTTCGTTGAACGGAAAGAGTCCACATGATACAAATGCACTTTTTATTATCTATGTACAGACTGTAGCCTTCAAAGTTTTGTCTAAGAGTTTTGAAGACTCAGCCGGTTGAAGTTTTCTTCAGTTATTCTCCATACGCCAAGATCGAACATCTTTCCGCCAGTTAGTTTTAATGGGATAAAAAATACCAACATCTAACGGCTGTTGAAGGGGGGATGATGCACTTCAGTAAAATATGCATTGAATGATGAAAAAACTGATTTTGATCTCATTTATTGAAACACGTTACAGAGATGTTGAGCGGTGAACAGATCTTTTTACACTCTCGTTTTAAAACACGGCGCATATCCACAGGTCGGATATATGCTGCGCCTTACATAATATACATAAATCAGCGGTGGGAAGTGGCGTGCTTATTTGAAATGCTTAGAATTGAACATGCTCCCAGAATGACAGAAAACCTAAAATTAAATAGAATTTAAAAACACTTAAAAATATAGAACAATAATTAAATAAAGAAAAATATTGTCAATGTTCATTCACTTGTACATCACTTGGAAGGGGACATAGACTAACTAGTTTTTTTCAATATTCCCTTGACAGTTCGAACGGTAACCACTCGGACCACACCATCTGGGCCAGGATGCAAAACTTCAACACGTCCTATGGACCAATTCAATGGAGGTAAGCACCGATCTTTGATTAAAACCAGTGTGTCAATCTTTATGTTAGACTGACTCTGCCTCCACTTTTGTCTTTGCTGTAACTCAGAAACGTACTCCAGAGACCAGCGTTGCCAGAAGTGCTGTCGAAGTTGCTGAAGTCGTTGAAATGATGATAGTCTATTTTGCGGAAGATGAGTGACATCAATTTCTGGTACGGATTCCATCGATCGTCCAATTAGAAAGTGAGCAGGTGTGATGGGAGCAAGGTCAGAGGGATCAGAAGACATAGGGCTAAGAGGCCAGGAGTTAAGTATTCCTTCAACCTAAGCAAGTATTGTAGAGAAGTCCTCATAAGTTAATTTAGATTCTGACATTACTCGTACTAGATGTGACTTCATGGATTTTACTCCAGCCTCCCATAGGCCTCCGAAATGAGGCGAATGGGCAGGAATAAACTGCCAATTTATATCATTAGTTGCACAAATATCAGATATACTAGCTTGATTGGTTTTGAGAAATTTACCTAATTCTTGTTACTTATTGTTAGAATCGACAAAATTTGTCCGTAACAAGCTCCAAATGAATCGCTTTTACAGCTAGACATACGAATAGACAAATATATGCCTTGTAATAAGATGAGTTTCGTCCTCGCTTAGTTTTAAGGGTAAACGGGCGCGCATAGTCAACTCCTGTCAGAGAAAATGGAAGAGTTGCAGTAACACGTGCCGCCGGAAGACTATTGGAGATAGTTGAGTAGGCTTCATACGAAAACACCGTACACACTGACGAACTGTTTGCTTTGCAGTGTTTTTGCCGTTAATGGGCCAAAAGGTTTCTCTAACAACAGAAAGCAAATGCTGAGGGCCAGCATGAAAAAGTCAAAAATGAATTGACCAAAACACCAAAGTCGCTTGATGACGCGCATATAGTAACATCGGGTGTTTCTTATCGAAATCAAAGTGAGAATGACGTAATCTGCCTCCTACTCTTATTACACCCTTTTCATCTAAGGAAGGATTGAGACCGATAAGCTTACTTTTCGAAGGGATCGACTTTCCTTCCTTTATTTCATCAGAAAAGCTTTCTAATTGAACCAATTTGACCAAAAACAGAATGGAGGAGCGTAATTCTTCCGAAGTAAGGGAACCAGTCCACCTGAGAGTTGTACCAACCTCGAAAGTTTGGTTAGACTCGAGAACTCCTTAAATGGAAATTTAAAGGGGTTAACTACAACTAGAGCTTTAGTCAAAGTTTTAGTTTCAGGAAGAACTCCAGGAGACTCAAATTGAGGAGCAGGCCAACAATCTTTAGGACCCACCAAGAATGCTGGGCCGTGCCACCAGAGCTCACAAGAACTAAGTAGAGCAGGGTTAATACCCCGAGACACAAGATCAGCTGGGTTTTCAGTTGTACCGATGTGTCTCCAATTTGCAATTTTGGTTTTAGACTGTATTTCGGAAACTCGATTACCCACAAACGTTTTGAGCAAGTGAGAGGGAGGTTTAATCCAACCCAAGACAATGGTTGAATCTGTCCAGAAGAATCTTTCATGAAACTCAATGTTGACTGATTGATTTACCTTATCCACAAGCTGTGATAAAATAAGGGCACCACAGAGCTCCAGACGCGGAACAGAGATTTTCTTTAGAGGTGCTACTCTGGATTTAGCACATAAGAGGTTGACTGATGTATGACCGTGGTTATCGACACCTCTGATATAGATGCCACCTGGCATCAGAGAATCCGTGAATCTCTCGATGAATAGAGTTCTTTAGAATCGTTGTCTAGAAAATGTTAACCACTTAGTTTGAATATCGAGAGGAACAGATTGGTCCCAATCAAATTTTTCAAACCATAATTGCTGCATTAAAATCTTGACAGTAATAACAACTGGACTGAGAAGTCCAAGAGGGTCAAGGATTTGAGCAATTCCAGAGAGGATGGATCGTTTAGACACAGCATTCAGCAAAGATGAACAATCCCATAAACAATTACCACTCGGTAAGACAAAAGATCAGACTTGGGCACCACTGAAGACCTAACGTCTTTGTATCTTCACTGGAACCTAATGAAAATAACATGTCTGGAGAATTTAAGTTCTGCAGATTTTGAAGAACCTTCGGTTCATTAGAGACCCATTTACGTAATGGAAAGCATCCAGATTCTAAAATAGAGGAAATTTCAAGACAAATTCGGGATAAACTATCTGCAGATTGCGAACCTGTTCACAGGTCATCGACGTAAAAGTCATGAACAATAACTTCTGGATATTCATCCACGGAATCAAGGGATAGTTGATGAAGACAACGAGTTGATAGGAAAGAAGCAGCAGCTGTGACATATGTAACTGTGTTGAGTTCGTAAGCACAAAGTGGCTGAGAAGGCTCAGCTCACCATAGAATTTTCTGCAAGCAACGTTGCGATGGGTTTACTAAAACTTGCGGTACATTTTGGCAATGTCTGCAGTGACAACATAGGAGTGTTGACGAAATCTCAGTAAAATGGATATAAGATCATCTTGAAGTGAAGGTCCTACCATTTGTAGGTCATTGATGGAGACTCCTGATGAAGAGGGAAAAGAGCCATTGAAAACTACCCTGAGTTTAGTGGTCAGGCTTTCCTCTTGGATGACTCGATGAAGAGGAAGATAAAAATCTGGTTCAGCAGTATCAACCTAAGTATATTGAGACATATGTCCTAAAGACAAATACTCGTCCATGAAGTTAACATGTATTTCCTTGAGGAGAACATTAGCTTGAAGTTTGCGCTCTAGACTATAGAAGCGGCTTGAATAGAATTTCCAAGTTTAGAACGAGAATCCTTTAAAGGTGGAATCCGTTAAAGGTTGTTTTGATGACCACTGTATACAACGAATCTACCTTGTTCGTTTCTTTGGAAATTGTTTTTGAAATGTGTTTGAAGTTTGGAAGTATGACACTCTTCAATTTCCCAAAACCGAGTTAAGTCAGGGCTTCCGTTGTATGAAAAGTTACACATAGTTTTCGAAGTACCATAGCGAGATATGGGGCCGGACATTATCCATCCCAGTTTTGTCTTCTGGAGTTTTCGATTGTTCGGGCCTAATTTTATTGACCAACACATAGCAGATTCCAAAAGTGACTCGCACCAATAAGAATATCAATGTCAGATGGGATGCCATAGTTTGGATCCGACAGCTGAATATTTCAAGGAATATGAAAGGATGAAGTATAAAGACGGCAACTTGGAATCGTATCACATATGTTGTCAACGACTAAACATGACATTAAATATTCATAAGAAGAGTGAATCGACTTTATTTGGATATTGGATTTAAATCGAACATTAGAAGAGACTTGACCAATACCGACAACAGAGCTCTGAAAATATGTGTTTCCTAGTTCGTCAAGCACTTGGACTCGGACAGTTGACAGCAAAACACCTTCCCGCTGGACGGTGCTTGAAAGAGAATGAGAGCTTGAACTAGTACTTGGTTCAGGACTAGGATTTTCACTCGATTCAAAGTGGAGTAGGGTATGATGCTTTTTGCCACACCTTTTGCATTTATCATACTTACATGAATTGTTTTGATGACCACTGTATAAGCAGTTCAAACAAAGAGAATGTTTCTTTGCTTCCTCCATGCGAGCTTGTACATTTTGTTTTAGGAAAATACTACACTGTATGATCTTGTGTTCACCCATACACAAGATGCAAGACGATGAAGAAGAATGATTGCTAACAAAAGAGCGGCTACTGGATGATTTAAATTGGCACCTGGTCCGGAACTGGAAGAGCGCCTGTTGGAATCCACAGACTGCTCAACATTTTCCAATATATCAGCTTTAGTTTTGAGAAACTTTAAGAAGTCATTGAAAGATGGATCAGTAGGCTTGGTTTTTTCCCAATCACGCGCTGTTTCCGAATCTATTCTCTCCATTACAATACAGATCAATAATGCATCCCATGTCTCCACCGGTTGATTGAGTGACTGTAGGGATCGAAGATTGCTTGTAATGGTATCAATTAGATGACGGGGTGAAGAAGATGAATTTTCCTTAATGTTTTTTAAACCAAAGATAGATTTTATGTGATTATGAATAAGTAGCTGCTTGTTTGCGAATCTATCACAGAGAAGTTTCCAAGCGACTGAGAAATTGGAAGAGGAGACTGAGTGACGTAATGACCTTTTCAGCATTACCCGAAGGACACGATTTGAGATAATGAAACTTCTGAATGTCTGATATGTTTTCATTTTGAACAATGATTGCTTGAAAGGAATCGTGGAAGGCAAACCAATTTTATTTTATTTTTATTTATTTATCCACGGGAAAACTCCATTAACAGTAAAAATACAATAAATACAATAAAAAATGAGGTACAATCATTCATTAAAATATAAAAAGTAAAAATAAGAAAAGCAAAGGCTTGAAAAATCACCAGGCAAGATATTAAAAACATAACAGTTAGAAAAATAAAATATAAAATGTACACATGTAACTGAAACAAATCAATAATATTATACAAAACACAAATACAATAATAAAATACAACAACATTGCAAGATGAAATCATCACATGGCAAGAGATCTCCTCAGTTGGCTCAGGCTTATATTAAACAGATCCATATCAAAACGGTTAAGAAAGCACATATATCTATCTAAAGGCATGTTACTACCGTAGGATGTTCTGTGAAAGGCCGTGTTAAAGGTAACATTGTAGCGTAAACCTGGATATGGAACATTAAATCTTATACTATCCAACAAACTGGGACAATCAATAAGTCCATTAATGATTTTGAAAACAAAGACACCTCCCGAAATATCACGCCTAACACTAAGGGGAGCTAATGATAAACGTTGCTCAATCCCAGTGTAATCATGGTTCTCAATATAAGTCTGAGTTTTATAAGCACAGTATTTTAGGAACTTATGTTGGACTTTTTCAATAGTGTCAATATGAATTTGATGGTACGGAGACCAAACTACCGAACAATATTCTAATATAGATCTGAATAGACAACAATAGATTAACCTAACAGCATCAATAGAGAAGTATTTAGAGTTTCTTTTAACAAACCCTAGTAATTTAGAAGCTTTTACGGATAATGAATTGATATGTTCGACAAATGAGAGCTTTTCATCCATGATAACACCTAGATCTCTAATAGACTAAACATATCTAAGAGGTTTACTGTCTATGTGATAAGCAGTATCAATTCTGTTTAACTTACGGGAAAAACTAATATAACAACACTTCTCAACACATAACTGAAGATTATTGCAAATGCACCAATCAAATAAGCGATCCATATCAGCCTGTAAAAGTTTCTGATCCTCAATATCATTCACAACTCGCCAAAATTTTACATCATCAGCCAACATTAAACATTTACTATATAAGAAGCAATTAACGATATCATTAACAAATAAGTCAAAAAACAGGGGAGACGTATGCCCACCCTGTGGAACACCAGAACTTACAGTAATAACATCAGAAAAAAGACCACCCACTTTAACTCGTTGGGTACGACCAGATAAAAAGTTTTTAACCCACTCAACAAAATGGACATGAAAACCTATGGATGCCAATTTATTAAGGAGAATTTGGTGATCAACACGATCAAATGCCTTACTGAAATCTGTATAAATAGCATAAATCTGCTTACGATCTTCCATATGCTTTAAGAGATCAGATTGGTAGCAAATTAGATTCGTTACTGTAGATTTTTGTCTGCAAAAACCGTGCTGAGATTCAGAAATCAGACCCTTGCACATCCACGACAGCTGCTTAGCTACCAAACTATCAAAGAGTTTGGGAATTGCGGATTGAATGCATATACTACGATAATTTTCTATGTCATTCTTACCTTTTTTAAATATGGGTACAACAAAACTCTCCTTCCAAGCACCTGGAAATGTAGAAGACTAAGGATTTATTAAATAATAACAGTAATGGCCCAACAAGAGTGCAAACACATTTTTTTAAAAGGAAATTAGCAACACCATCTGGACCGCTGGAAGTTTTATTTGGAAGAGAACATATACCATCAAAAATATCAGTGACAGTAAAGTCAGTGATATTGAAGCAAGCACCGATGTTGCTATCTAAATGTGCACTGGGTAACTTGAGATCGTTATTACTGGGTAAGTAAACAGTCTGAAAGAAATCTTTGAATAAATTAGCAATACCTTGTCCATTAGAAGCTGACCGTTCATTATAAAACATCAAATCAGGAAGGTTGTGACTAGACAGTTTATCCCTAATATATTTCCAAAAAGAATAAGGGTTATTCTGCAATTCAGCATCTAAACCTCTAATATACAGGGAAAAGCATGCATCAGACAACCGTTTACATTCTGATCGGAGACGAGAGAAATTGGAATAATTAACAACAGACCGATTCTTCATGTACAGAGAGTGGGCAAACTTCTTTTCTCTCGTCAAACATCTAAGATCATGAGAAAACCACTTAGGAAAAGTAGAAGATCTATAGCGTTTCAAAGGTACAAAAAAAGTGATACCTGTAGCAAGAATTTCATTGAAGACTTGAGTTGATACATTTATATCGCTATAACCTAAGCATTCCTGCCAATCTATAGCAGCCAAGAAGTTATTAAACTCAAAGTAGTTGCCGTTCTTGAAATCATAGTAGAATTCATCATAGGACAGACATGAAGAGGAGCATGTGTTTAAGGCCATCAAACTAGCTTCATAGCCAAAATGATGTAAACTAGAGTTCAAGAGAGGATCACCCGCCCTTGTGATAACCAAGTCCCTATCGTTAGAGAAAACCAGGTCTAAAAATACATTTCTGTCATTAGGTAAAGAGTTTAGTCGGTAAAATTTTAGGTAACCATAAGCTTGTGCCACATCAACAGCTGGATCACCTCCTGGACAATGAACTAGGACACCAAACTCATCATTGGACCATACTGCATTTGGTAAGTTGTAATCACCAAACATGTAAATATTAAGTGATGGATACTGAAGAACAATTTCTTCCATGGATTGGCAGTGCCACATGTATGCTTCCCGGGGAGAATGAGGAGGAATATACGTACCCCCAATAATAAACTTGGACTTACCAAACTGACACAAAATAAGAAGTTGTTCAATACGGTCTTCATTGGTAGAGATATAATGAGATTGCAGCTTGCTCCTAACAAACACCAGGACACCACCTCCATTCAATTTGTCACTAGATTTCAGGCTTCTGTCACAACGAAAAACATCAAAACCATCACATCTCAATTCACTGTCCCTGAAGTTATCATTCAAATTACTCTCAACTAGTATGATTATGTCGTATGGACAGCATGACACATTTATTAACAAATCAGAAAGTCTTGTACGCAGGCCACCAACATTCTGATAGTACACTGTTAATGGGTAAGAGCAAGGTTTTTTGGTTTTGATATGACGGCTACTGGCTCACCGTGACGGAACTGGATAGACAAATTCTCCTCACCCGCATTTTCTCTCTCCAATAACGACTTTTTCGCTGCTTTATAAGCCTCTTGTTCCATTTTGGTTTGATCACCAGACATTTTATATCTAGATCCACGAAGCTTATTGCGAGATTTCAGGGCCAATTTTACAGTGTTAGAGTCACAGATAACTTTGACTGGTCTAGCACGATCAGAGACTTTACCAATACGTAGTACGTGAGTAATTGTAGATACTTCATTCTGTATACCAATCATTCGGAAAACCTCATGAACAATATTTTTATCATGGTCAATTCGATCATTTAAAGTGGTGGAATTGGATTCAGGAATATTGTATAATATGAGATTATTAGTTTTTTGTTTGATTTTTTAAATTAGCCAATTCTAGCTCTAAAAAACTAATCTTATCTTTCAGTGCTTTAATCTCTCTAAACACTGCTGGGGCAGATTTGAAGACATCTTTGCAATCACGACAGAAAAAAAAACATGGATCTCTTCTGCAATGCAATCGCCCTAAATTCAGTGCTAGAAAAAACAAGACATTTCTCATTTAGGACCCATTTCTCATTTTCAAAGGACCCGAAGAATTTTGGAAGCTGAATGGACGGAAGAGTAACTCCTGATGTTCCTGAAGAACGAGCATTATTCGAGCTATGAGAAGCTGAAGTACTTGGGTTAGTACCCCAAGTATTTGCTTTCCGGTAGTCATCGCTTTGAAATATGCGTCTTCGACTTCCTCGCGGTAATTTAATTCAGCGTCCGGTATTTGGTTTAAACAACATTCTATCTGACACTGTATGACCTCAAATTCTGAAAAAATACTTTTAGATCTATCGAGTCTAGCTTGCAATACCATCGGAGCTGTCTAAAGGCGGGTTCTCATTAGTCAATCTCATTGATCAATATCATTGATTCTATGCAACTGAACGTAGAATTCAAATTCACACTATTTCAAGGATATTGAATTCAGTCTAGAAAGTGCTAATTTTAAAAATGGCTGCCAAGAAGAAAATTGTGCGTGCTGGCGTTCGCATTGTGTGTGAATATTTAAAAAACGTAATTAAAAATAGGAAAACAAGAAAATCTCGTCGTTGGTGGGTGAGACCTTGGATCTTAAGCCGGAAATATGAGGGTGCTTCGGCTAAATTTGGCTCGAGATGACTTGGATGCATATAAAAATCATTTAAGAATGAGCGAAGAAACATTTGAAGTGCTTCTACAGAAAGTGGCACCCCTTATACAGAAAAAAAAATACTTTACTGAGGGAAGCTCTTCCAGCAAGACTAAAATTACAAGTTGTGTTAAGATACTTAGCTACAGGAGACTCTTTTCCATCTCTTAGTGCACTCTACCGTCTGCCCAAAAACAGTATTTCACAATTTCTATCAGATGTTTGTAAAGCAATATACAATTTGGTCTGTGTCCATTGAACTGGCAAGAACCACGAGTTCTTAACGAGCAGGGAACCATGTTGCCCTTTGAGCACTCCTAGCACATTTCATCTTGTAACATCGACTTGGAGTCGCTACAAATATCACTTAATTATTATGTAAACCATTTATATCGATGTAACCTTTTTAAAAAAGTTGCTAGTTTCTTTTACGAAGCAGAACGCACTGAGGATGATCTGATTCAGATTGAAAACGTTTTGCAAATCCTTTTGGAGGACTTTTATGTTTTTTAATAAAACTTTTTATACCAATATACAGAAGAAGTTTTTACTTCTGTATGGTTCAATATACAATAGTTTAGAAGACTTTATTAAGGTGTTTTAAAAAACATGTTAACTTAGTACTTTTTGTAAACAAGAAAAACAGTAAAGTAAAATGATGTGACCAAGTAGAATTATTAAAACCCAGCGTTATTTTAAATGTTCATAAAAGCTCGGGTTAGGATGTTTTCGCTAGAAGTGTATTCCTGGTACGCTGATGAATTTGAAGATTCATCTTGCTGCGCGTTGGGAATTAGGTGTATTTCTTGGGTTATTGCAGATTGCACTTCTTCTTGCGACGGGTTGGTAATTTGGTATAATATTTCTTGCGTCATTACAGATTGCAATTTTTCTTGGCATACAATTGCTCTAGCAAGCGGCATTTTTCTTAGCTGACAGGCCAAGCTTTTACAGAAAAAGTCAAACTCATCGTCTTCGGGTTCAGTGCACTGATTAGATATGTTTTGTAATTTATTTAGGACTTGTTCAATTGAGGTTTCATCGGTTCGTTTCTTTTTGGAAAAAGGCTGTGAAGTAAAGTTGCGCAAACGTTTCGCATTAGTTGTAACCTTGGCTTTAGAAGTGGATGGGGTCACAGTAATGGGTTCATGGGTTTGATCTTCTGTTGGGTTAGTTGATTCGTCGGAGCTATGGATTACGGGTTCAGAGTTGGTGTTCAGGATGCCGGTTTCAGGATGGCCTTCATTTTGTGTGTGTGTGTGTGTGTGTGTGTGTGTGTGTGTGTGTGTGTGTGATAACCTGAAAATTAAATAAATCCATTAATCTTAAATTCTAATATTTTATTTTGTAAGCTTATTATTTCTTTTTAATTTGCAGGTGCCTTGTACCGAGAAAGAGTGGAATGAAATTGAAAATAATTTTAGTAAAAAATGGAACTTTCCAACTTGTTGCGGAGCAATTTTCGGTAAACATTGTGTAATTCGTAAGCCAGCACATACAGGGTCAGATTACTACAACTATAAACATACGTTTAGTATCATTTTATTTGCATTAGTTGATGCAAACTATTGATTTATATATATTGATGTAGGCACTAATGGTAGAGTAATGTATAGGCTTTCACGAGCACGTCGAATTTCAGAAAATGCTTTTGGTATTTTGGTAGAAAGATTTCGGATATTCGAAAAACCAATTCCAGTGAAAGTAGAAACAACAGAATGGATTATTAAAGCAACATGTGCTCTACACAACTGGCTCCGTAAGACCACCAGTCGTACATATTTCCCCACAGGATGTGTAGATATCGAAGATATTGAAAATGGTACTGTGATACCAGGTGACTGGCGTGCACATAAATTTGACGGAATAGTATCATTAAGAAATGTAGGCAGTAACAACCACAGCAAAAATGCAGCCAGAAAAAGAGATTTGTATGCTGAAAAATTCGTCACAACAGAGGCAGTTCCATGGCTATGGAAAATGATTTAATTATTAATTTGTATTATTTGTACTTGTTTGTATTGAATTAAACTTCTTAATAAATAATTTACTTACCAAGTTTGACTGACTGTCTTTTGCGACGGAAACACCTCTTAAAAATGCATCAGCTTGGCCGAACCAAAACAGTTTGGGTTTATACAGATCATCTGTTCCTGTACCACTTTTATTTGCTTTTAATATTTTACTCAGTTCAACTTTATATGCTGTCCGGATACTTTTAATTTTATTTTTAATATCGTTTATAGTTAAGGCTTCTATTTCCATCCCAGAACGAACAGCTTCGTAGCTTTTCTCCCGCTTTATTATATTTTTATATTGTTCACTCCTAATATTCCATATGCACTCCTCTCTCTGGTATAATTCTAGAAACTTGCAGATATGGTTATCTCTCCATTTAAAGTTCGACATTTTTCACGATATATTATTATGTCTTTCACACAGAATTTAACCTCACAAAATACAAGTCAACGCAACTGAACGCTAGTTCTCACTGTCAAGCACTGTTTTATCTGATATAATCAGTTTCGTTGATCCGTCAAAAGTAGGAAGGCTTTTCAGTTTTATTGAAATACTATATGATAGAACAATATCGCTGAATCGACGTTCATATTAATCTATTTTATTTCTATGGCATAGAATCAAGGATATTGATCCATGAGATTGACTAATGAGAACCCGCCTTTAGACTTAGGATCAAGACATGTTTCAATGAATTTTGTAAACACTGTCAATCGCGAATTAATCGAACCTCTACTTTTACGTAATTCAGCTAATCTCTCAGTATTAGCCATGATAAAGAGAGCAAGTTAATTGATTAACATAAATGAAATAATAATAACCAATAATTAAGAACTAATAACCAATTATCAACAATTAATTAATTAATAATAATAATAATTAATCATCGATAAACAAATAATAATTAATAAATCAAATATTTATTAAATGTAATAAAAAGTTATGAAATAATTCATAGATAAATAACCCTGTATTTTTTATTTTGAAAAGGTTTCCTACGAAACAGAATTGTTATTATGTAAAACTTGATTCTGATTGAAAAAAGGAGCCGCGAAAGGTTAAAAACACTTACCCAAAACCAATGAAACCTGATATCTACGAAGGGTCGAGTTTGTTTATTTAGGTAAAAATTTATTATACTTGCATAAGTTGTTAGAATACGCGGGAAGAAAGTAATAGGTATTTGAAAGTATACTCACAGGACCGTAAATAATAGTTGACCAGTTGAGGTAGCAGACGCTTTGTTTGATGGTGTCTGGCAGTACTTCTCTTGGTCGACTTGGACTTGAATGTGACGGAGTTGTCAATGAAGTTGTTCAATCTAGCTGATCAATTCAGTGGCAGAATGCTTGACGAAGAATATCTCGCAACACTTACTTGGTCGACTGGAACTTTGTTAATTGCAGTTGTTTGCTGGCAATTTTGATTAATATTAATTACTAACGCTGGAATTTAGTAATTAACACATACATCTACGAAGGACCATGAAGGGGGGATGAAACACTTCAGTAAAATATGCATTGAATGATGAAAGAACTGATTTTGATCACATTTATTGAAACACACGTTACAGAGATGTTGAGCGGTGAACATATTTTTTACACTCTCGTTTTAAAACACGGCGCATATCCACAGGTCGGACATATGCTGCGCCTTATATAATATACATAAATCAGTGGTGGGAAGTGGCGCGCTTATTTGAAATGCTTACTATTTAACAGCTGCAATCGGTGAGTTGCGTTGGGCTAAAATGCTGTTAAAATGATAACCTTTTTCTTTGCAGAATTCAGTAATAGGCAGATTGATGTGGGAAGAGTGTCCATCCAGAAACAATATCACTGAGAGTGGAATACTGTTCTTTTCCAACCAGGGAAAAATACATGTGTAACGTATTCATAAAATGTCTCACTTGTCATCCAACCAGATTCAGAGTGCCCAACTCCCCACTGTTTTGGCATGTTCGTTATTATTGCAGCTGACACATACCTTTTGTATGGATACAAAACTGATGGCGGAGGTACAGAACCATCAGCTCCAACAGTAAGCAAAACTGTAAGACATTCTTTTTCGTCATTAGCTATGCGATTGTATACCTTCTTTGCACCTTTTCTAACCAACACTTGTTTTTTCTTGAGAGGATAAATAGAAACCACTTTCATCACAATTGAATATTCTTTTGGGGTTTTTAAGAATGTGGAAAAAATTCATTTTTGTCATATAATCCCTAACTTGGGTTAATAAATTTGTTATATTTTGTTCCGTAACTGCGGCTCTACAAGAAGATAGTGATTGTGGAACACGTTTTGAAATTTCTGGATGACGAGCGAGAAAACCATTGTACCATTTTTTACCAGGTATGTAATTTTTAGATGGGGTTTTTCGTTTCAAATTTTGAATTAGTTTTGAAACAGAATCAACAAATTGAGATCTTATTACCGGGAATCCCACGTTGCCCATTTCAATTATCCATTTTATAATCAAGTCTTCTTCAGAACTGGACAAAACTGTTGGCCCTCCAATATTTCCCGGAGTTTTGTACTTTTCTTTCATAGTATCTAACAAAGTACTTTTAGGCACATTGTATATTTTGGAGGCTTGTCGAATACGTAAACGTTTCAAATTAATATCTTCTATAGCTTTTTGGATATTCTCTCGAGGATACTTCATCCGCTTTTTGTATAACTAACCAGTGCAGATAGTTCTAAAATGGACCAAAAAAATAAAAAATTAATAGCAGGATGAGACCAATTCCAAATGAAAGTACACATATTAGATAACATGTGGAACATTTTTCACCAAATCTGGATGAGGGGAACATGGGTTGGGGGAGCGCTTTTAGGGGTGAAAACGGTTAATTACGATTTGCGGCAAAACGGCACATCCTATCGAAAAAAGTTAAATCGCAAAGTTGTAGGCAATAAAAAGATCTACAACTTTTGTAAATAAACATTTTTCACATAACCTCAAAATATCCGAGAAAATCGGAATATTCGATGTTTTTGATTTTATTTTTTTTTCTCACTGAAAATTTTTTTTTTTTTACCAAATATGGTGGAAACTTACCTCTTTCTGTCCCAAACATGCTGTAATTTTTCTGTATAAAAATATTTTTTAAAACTCTTGTTTTTATGTTTAAGGGAAAATGTAAGCATTTTTTCAATTGAAAAATCTCCCGAAATTTTTTTAGCTTTTTTAAAGAAGTTAGCATTTTTTTTTGTTTATTGAAACCTCTATTTTCTGATGGTGTAAAAAAATATATACGTTACTGTGGAAAATTTTGTCACAAAAGGCAAAAATCGGAAATTTATTTTCAACCTCTCACCATTTTCAGATTCTCAGACGTAATATAAGTTGCATAGCGAGCAGGAACCAACGAACCTCTGTTAAAAGTTTACTACACTAATACCGTTGTCTGTGATTTTTAATTTTGTGAATAAATTATAGTTAAAAAAAATAAAAAACACGCTTTTCAAGCACTAAAAATTTAAAAATAAAATATTACTAGCTTTAATTTTAAAAGTTATTTTTAAATTTTTAGTGCTTTAAAAGCGTTTTTTTTTTAGTTTTTTTTAAACTATATTTTTTTTACAAAGTCGGCCTACTTACCTATAAACTACATTTTTTTTTAAACTTTTTTCTTATGAACCAAATTAAAAGTCGCAACAACTTTTTTAACGAAAAAGTTTATTTAATACAAAAGAAAGTAATTATTATAATTTTAATGGCCAATTTTTCATCAATTAATTAAGTTTTTGCTTCTTTGATGGCATTTTTTCATCACATTCGGTAATGCTTACAGATTCTGCAGTTTCCTCTAAATCTTCTAGACCATCATGGTCTTCGTCTACATTTTCTTCATTTGGCGTTGGTTTCTTATCCATAATGTCATCATATTCATTAATATAAAAAAAAATGGTTTTTCGACATTGGAGCATTTATTAGAAGTACAATTTGAACATAAATTGGTACATTTCAAACCATGCTTTCGGCACCCACATTTTTGACTATTGCATCCAGTCTCACAGCTGCAGCAAATACGTTTTAGTAATATTTCTGGAATTAATTCTGCATTTGTGAATATGGGCACAATGCCACGTTCATGTTGCTTCCAGCCCCAATTTGTTGCCGTCAGTTTGTTACCCATCCAAGATTGAATCTGATGGTATGCTCTGTAACAGTGTTGTTCTGCTGCGCCTTCAGTTGGTGGGAGATTAGCTAGTTTAAAAGAAGTTTTTACTCTTGCTTATTGGTATTTGTTAAATCTTAATTGATTCAAACTTATATTTTCATTTCTACATTGATAAATTGATAGAATTAATTGTAAACCATTTTTGGCGATATTTTCTTTACTTGCATCTTTTTTATAGAAAATATTGGCTAAATGTGACAAGTTTTTATTGTCTAATAATGCTTTCACTATGTTTTTATTTCCTTTTCCTGCAAAACCCGATATTGTATCGCAACCCGAAAAACAATGCAGAAATGCAACGATATTTTTGAAGCATTCATATTTAAAACTGTACGAGGTAAAACATTAATCTTTTATATTACCAGAACCTGCCTTGAGGAAATAAATGTCATACTTATGAGTATTGAATTGATTCAAAAGGACCAAAAGATCAATATCTTGACCCACAACTATGATAGTTTTATTACTATCTCTGTCAATTTCTATCGACTTCTTAATTATGTCAGCATCGGCATCTTCTTCTGATTGCTTACAATAAAAGCCTACTGACTCTAATCTTTCAAGTAATGTTTTTATTAGTTTATCCTTGTTTTTTTCGTTAGATAAAAATTTTTCCTGCAAAAATGGTATTTTTGTGTGATATTGATAATTGAATTCTGGAATATGTTCTGACACTTTCCTGCGACTACGTTCTACACTTTTAGTTGAAGTAGTTGCTGATATTGTTGTGGCAGTAACTGTTTTTTCAATGTCGGGGTACCCATCAAAAACGATGTAGCTGCCTGGTGCGTAATGATTTTGTACATAGCGCAAATATTTATTAATGATCTCTTCAACTTTCATTTTTATGCCAAATTACTTTAAGCAATAAATAGCCACCGTCCACGACATGTACAATACTGTTGGAATGCATTGGTTCATTTGTACTCATAAATAAATCGTACAGTTGAGATTTCACATTCGAGGCCATTTTCCGTAAAAAGTGATAGTGGAAAAGGCGCAAGTTCGAATTGTAAATAGGTTTCCATATCTTTTTTGCTGTCGATCATTAAAGATATTCTTTGAAAAAGCAATAATGGATCGATTGCTACAATATTACCGTTCACTTTAAGCGAAGTTGATATTTAATTTAAGTTGAAAATTAATTAAAGATCTTAATCTAGGCGCCAAATAAAGGTCACCGTGTCATTTTCAATTCTGATGGACAAACTCAACGGTTTCTTATGGATTTTTGCTGCTGATTACGAATTTCGAGGGGGGATTTCGATCCAAGTGGTCAAAAAATTGTTATAAACAATTGATTGTTTATACTTTACTTTACTTAATCAGTAGACCCATTAGTACCTTTCGGTGTAGGGCCATTTATAATACAATTCATTAAATTACAATTCAATAAATTACAATATTTTACAATCTTCTGAATTGTCCTAGCTCTTAACGAACTTTCTCCATTCCTTCCTATTGGATGCCATCTGTGTTGCTTCCTGCCAAGTCTTACCCTTACTCTGCAGTATCTGCGAAATGTCACTGTTCCATTCTTTGATGGGCCTTCCTCTTCTATTCTTACCTATTGGTTTGGCTTCCCACACTCTTTTCACTTGTCTATCATTGTCCATCCGGGTTAGATGTCCGAACCATGCCAATTTTTTCTTCTTGATTGAGTCGAGTATCGGCTTGATTTTGAGTCTTTCTCTTATTTCTTCATTTCTGATTCTATCTGTTCTTTTTACTCCTATCGTTCTTCTGAGGTATTTCATCTCTGCTGCCTGTATTCTGCTCTGGTGTCTTTTGTTTAATATCCAATTTTCTGCTCCATATGTCACCGTAGGTCTATATATTGTTTTGTATATTGTCATCTTGGTCTTTGTTGATATTTCTTTGTTATTAAGGAATCCTCTATTTAGTGCTTGGAATAGTTTTCCTGTGTTTTCCATTCTGTTGTTAAGATCGTCCTCTATGTCTCCTTTGTTGTTGATTACTGTTCCTAAGTATTTGTATGAATTTGTCTGTATTAATTGATGTTGGTCTATCATTATTTCTATTTGAACTTCCGTCCCTTGTTTCCTTGATATTTTCATTATCTGAGTCTTCTCTTTGTTTACGTTTAAGTTGTATTTGCTTGCTTCTAGGTTCCATTTCTCTAAGTTGTATTTCAGTTTTTCTGCTGTTTCCGCAATTAATACTATGTCGTCTGCAAATATACACATCTCAGCGTTTATCATTTGCATTCTGTTCCAACCGATGCAGTATTTCTTGAAAGTTTTCTTACATTCTTTCACTATCTCATCTATTACATTTATGAATAGCACTGGGCTGAGACTTCCCCCTTGTCTAACTCCTTGAGTTGTTTCAAATGGTTCTGACTGTATATTTAACATTCTTACTGTATTTGTTGTTTTCATGTATATACTCTTTGTTGCTTCTATCAGTTCTTCGCTTACTTCCTTCTTCTTTAGGCTTTCCCATATATCTTTTCTTTTGACTGAGTCGAAGGCTTTTTCCATGTCTATAAAGCTCAGGTATATTTCTCTATTTTTCTTTAATGCTTTTTCTATTACTTGTTGCATGGTAAATATATGGTCTTGTGTGTTGTGTCCTTTCCTGAATCCACTTTGTACGTCCTCTAATTTATGTTCTATTTCTTTTCTGATTTTCCTTTCTATTATGGTTTCGTATACTTTTGCTGCTACACATAGTAGTGATATACCTCTATAGTTCTTACAGTCTCTTGTGTTTCCTTTTTTGTATATAGGTATAATTACTGCATTTGTCCATTCTCTGGGTATTACTTTTCTCTTCCATATTAGGTTATATATGTATAACAATTTTTCTTTTGCTTTTATTCCTATATATTTCATCATTTCTGGTGCTACTTCATCGCTTCCTGGTGCTTTTCCAATCTTTATCTTTCTTATTGCTTCTTCTAGTTCTTCTTTTTCTATAGTTTCTGGATTTTCCGTGTTTCTTATGGATACTCTCTTTATGTGGCTTTCCTTCTCCATTGTGTTCACTTGATTTCCATTCAGTAACAGCTGGAAATGTTCCCTCCATCTTTCCATTATTGTTTTATCGTCATTTATTATTATCCCTTCCTTGTTCATTATTTGTTTCAGTTTCGTTTCTTTGTTGCTTCTTAGGTTTTTCAGTGTTCTATAAAATAATTTTACGTTTTCTGTGCTGTTTTCTTCCATTTTTTCTCCGAATTTTTCCCAACTTTTCTTTTTCTCTTTCCTAACTATCTCTTTAACTTTTGTTCTTTTTCTCTTATAATTTTCATATTTTTGTTGTGTTTTGTCTTGTATGTATTCTTTCCATAATTTCTTCTTTTCTTTTATTTCTCTTTTCACTTCATCGTTCCACCAAGACGTTCGTTTCCCTCTGTTGTTATTTCTTGTGGTTCCACATATTGATTTAGCTGTTTTTATCATCGCATTTTTAAATTTTCCCCATTCTTCTTCTATTGTTTCTGTTATTATATGTTCATTGTCTATTTCTTTCTCTAGCCCTTCTGTGTATCTTATTTTCGTTGTTTCTTCCCTTAGTTTATAAATTTTTATTATTTCTTTGTGTTCTCTGTTTATGTTCTCATTTCTTTTTATTTCTTTTCTTTTGCTTTTGAATGTGGTTTCTAGTAGATAGTGGTCACTACCAATTTCATAACTCCTTTTCACCCTTACGTCTCTTATCCAGTTCTTCTCTGTTTTTTGCACTATAGTATAGTCTATAATTGATTGTTCGTCTCTTGATTTGACTTCTCTTGTGATCTTGTGTATCCTTTTATGTTGGAAGTGTGTGTTCATAATCACCAGGTTATTGTCTAGACAGAATTCAAGTAGTAATTTTCCATTTTTGTTTATTTTTTCCTCCCCATACGGTCCGATGACATTGTTCCATTTTTCTGCTTCTTTCCCCACTCTACTGTTCATGTCTCCTGTGATCACCATTTTCTCTGTACAATCATTTATCACTTCTTGTAATTTGTCCCAGAACTCATTCTTTTCGTTTTTTGTTGCGTCTTCATCTGGTCCATAGCATATGATTAGGTTTGTATTGGTTTCCTCTGTATCCATATATATGTCTACTCTTAGTATACGTTCGTTGTAATATATCCAATTTTTTACTTTGTTGATACTATCCTTCTTAATCAGGCACGCTACTCCTGCCTGAGCTCTCTTCGTTTCTTCCACTCCACTGTATATTAGTAACATTCCGTTTTCTAATATTATTGATCCTCTTCCTTTTTTCTTTGTCTCTGTTATAGCTACTATTTCAATGTTCTTATCTCTAATTTCTTCCCCCAGTTCTATTTCTTTCCCATTTATACCTCTTACATTCCATGATGCCATTTTCAAAATTGTTCTGTTCTTTTCTATGTTTAAGTTGTACTTCAATTTGTTTTTCCTTACGTTTGTGTTATTATCTTTAAATCTGGTCATGTCCCTGTTCTTTGCCTGTTTTGTTTCTCGGTCCATCATTGTGTTTTCTACAGCTAGTTTTTTGAACAAGTTGGTTCTGTATTGTATGTTACTTTTTCTATCCGGCTTGTTTTTTGGTTCCATTTCCACTTAATGTCTTCAATAATTATGAATCCATATCCAATTTTTGTCCTTTTCCCATTAGTCTTTTCCTCTGCTGCTATCTTCCTAAGGTTTCTTTGTATTTCTATCTCTTTTAATGTTAGGTCACATTCTATATATACTCTATGTTGTTTATAGCTCATTAGTTTACCCTTGGCTTTCAGTATTTTCATTTTATCTTCGAATTTTTTACATTCTATAACACACATTGTTTCATTTATCTTTTGTACCCTATTTATTTCTATCTATATATGATTGTTTATAAATTGTTTATAATGCTCTGCCTCATAAACTAAAAGAAATAGAAAAAAATGTTTCAAATAAAATTTGTTCCTTAATAAAAAACGAAGAAACAACCGTTTACTAAACTTAAATCTGACAATCAGAACTCAAGATATTGTAAAATTAGTGCACAATGCAAATTGCAAAATAAGTATCTTTCGAAGCTTTATCAATCGTCACTCGGCTTCTACGCATGCAAATGCGCCCTATAAGGTGTCCTTTTAAAGCTTAATTAAGAGGCTTCCAAACGAAGTTTGTTAAATTATTTGATCTTCATTTGTTTTAAAGTTATACCCGTTTGAAATTATAATTTTCTCAAAAAAATTGTACATTAATTTGTTTATAAAGGTTTCAAGCAAACTTGAGCTATAAACATTTATACTTTATTTAACAATAATGATAAAACAACTCAAAAGGAAAAAATTTGAGCTTACGAAAATGTTCGTAAGTTTATTTTTGGCTAAGATGTCGATATTTTAATGGCGCTCTATGAGGCGCAAGATTGGCTCACAGTCAAGTAAGTAAGTATTCTTCGACGCTTTATCGATCGTAACTCGGCTTCTACGCAAGCAAATGAGCCAATATGTAATATCCATATAAAAATGGATCGAGTTCTTTTGCAGCATCATCATTGCATATAAAACGAGCATTTATGATGTGGCGGCATACACACAATTGACGGGCCTTGATGATGCTGCAAAAGAACTAGATCCACTTTATATGGATATCATATAGATAATTAGACTCTGAAGCCTCAAAAAGTTTTAGTTTTACTGCCTACAAGAACAGACTTGTACCACCATGTAACTGTTAAAATTTCGCTAAGAACTTATGCAGATGTAAAAAAGCTGATATTCCCTGTATATTTCTATGCAGATTTGCAGATGCATGAAAAAAATGTTTGTAAAAATAGTACTAATAAATAATATCAACTTACTTTTTAGTTATACTTCTGAAATATTAGTTTTTAATGTTTTTTTCTCATTTAGTGCAAAAAATAGAAGACAAAGTAAATAGAATGAAAGGTGATACGAGGTACAGTATGATGATTTAATTATAAGAATTATATGATAAAATTTTATTAGGATCTTCAAAAATGAAAAATGAAGATAACGTATGTATACATAGAAATTATAATTTGCATCGAGAAGTTAGCGCTTGAACCTTTACGCGGTGAGCCGATCTTGCGCCTCATAGCGCGCGCCATTTAAATATCGACATCTTGGCCAAAAATAAACTTCTGAACATTTTCACAACCTCAAATTGTTCCTTTTGAGGTTTTCTATCATTATTGTTCATTAAAGTATAAATGTTTATAGCTCAAATTTCATTGAAACCCTTCTAAACAAATGAATGTACAATATTTTTAAGAAAATTGTAAATTCAAACGGGTATAACTTTAAAACAAATGAAGATCAAGTAATTTAACAAACTTTGTTTGGAAGCCTGTTAATTAAGCTTTAAAGCGACACCTTCTAAGACTCATTTGCATGCGTAGAAGCCGAGTTACGATCGATAAAGCTTCGAAAAAGACTTATTTTGCAATTTGCATTGTGCACTAATTTTACAATATCTTGAGTTCTAATTGTTAGATTTAAGTTTAGTAAACGGTTTTTTCTTGGTTTTTTTATTAAGGAACAAATTTTATTTGAGACATTTTTTTTTCATCTCTTTTAGTTTATGAGCCAGAGCCTTATAAACCATTTATAAACAATTAAATTGTTTATAACAATTTTTTGACCACTCGGATCGAAATCCCCCCTCGAAATTCGTAATCAGCAGATAAAAATCCATAAGAAACCGTTGAGTTTGTCCATCAGAATTGAATATGACACGGTGACCCCTCTGGCGCCTAGACTAAATACTTTGTTTTTTCGTTGAAACTTGATATTGCCAAAATTCTTTCCAACAATAAATTGTACGGATTTTTTTTCCTTCATCGAACGCTTTGAAGCAATTTACAGAATCACTGCCAACAATCCCAGAAAATATCGACATAATTTTATCAGTTTGTGGAAAAGGATCATACTTGTTTAAAAAATTATGTAATTTTTCGAGATCGGCTATATCTCTTTTTATTCGGTATTCCCTTGAATCAACGTGTTGCTCCGTAGTAGCAAAAGAAACATGACAAAATTCTTCCATTTCGTTACAAACTTCAACAAGTATAATCATTGTTAACACGAATTTTGTTAAAACACTTTCAGATAAACCACGGCCATGTGTAAGTCCACCCTGGGTTTTCATAGATTTCATCAAGACTTGCTCGATCGTCATATCCGGCCAAACTCCCGACCAAAACTTGTTAGAACGTCTAATCGTAAAGAAATCTTCAGAGGTAAACCGAGTAAATTCATAATCATCATTAATTTTATCTTTAAGCTTACGCATATCTTGGAGATAAAGATGAGCACACTTTGCGTATAAAAAGTGTCCACTTGCAGGAAATACGGAAGCATTCTTTCCCAGTACTGCATCCAAAGTCTTGCAGTAGGACCTATTGTTTTTAATGAATTAAGATGATCAATAAATTTTTTTTATCACCTTCATATCACTGTGCTGTAAATTGTCTTCAAAATTTTCTGTTCCTAAATCCAGCAAAAATGCATCCATTTGCCCCTTTTCTGTGTCTGATGCGGATCAATGCGAACTCAATTGATGCGAAAATTAATTCTGACAAGGCTAGTTGAACTAGAAAATGTCCTCTTATAGATCGTGCATATGCGTGCCCAGAAAGAGCTTTATCGGACGAAATTTCATCATAAATTTCACAAAAGGCCTCTTTCAGTCCACTACCATCCATGATGAATCCAATTGCTCCGAGGAAGGACATTAATAAATGAAATCCCCCAAGTCTTACTTGGATTGACAACAAATTGTAGGGATCATTGTCTACATCTATAGTGGATAGAATTTCACGAGCTTTTTGGTACAACGGTTGGTCAAACGTAACAAACGCAATCTTCTGCTGCTGTTTTTGGCATTGCTTAGCTGCTTCTACCAACGAAGTAAAGATGGTATTATAATCGCTGGGCGGATTATTTATAAATGGCAGAGGAATAATTTTTGAAGTATTATAACTCAAATTATTATGTAACTTTTCCATGAAGCCATTCCAACCATCTGATTTTTTGTTCGAAAATTTTGAATATGACCATGTAAAATCTGCAGCTGAGATTTCATAGTTGTCCATGACATCAAAAATATCTTCCATACAAACTGTTTTTAATCCATCGGAATTTCCTTTTTCAAACCGTTTTAATTCCACAAATCCAACTTTGCCTATCTCTTCAGAATTAGGAATCTTATTTACTCTAGAAATAGTTTTCTTTGAAGTAACAGTAGACGCCGGAGGGACAACCATTATTCCACCCATTGCATGGAAAGTATTCTTACCATCAATCGTGCAGGTGTTATGATCCGCGTTATCATAAATAAATTGAATATATGAATCAGGTGAAAGGGAATGATTGGCAGGGTCCTGAATAATAGATGCTTCAAAGCGCAGAGTTTCTTTGTATGAAGAACACAAACCTAAGTTGGATAAAGAGTCGATCAATCCTTTTGACGCATATTTTTTGTGCATCATCGACGACAAACCAAGTAAAATTGGAGATAAAAACGAACGTGGCCTAGAAGATGTGATTATGCAATGAGATATTGTAGCAATTTTTTTATCCACCTTACGAACATTGACACTACATTTTTCTTTATAAGGTTTACACACAGTTTTTAAAAAAACTTGCAAAGTTTTAGGAACATCTTTAAAAATATTTTCTTCATTTAAATCTGGAATTTCGTAACAAGTCATATCATATAATTTAGAACGTATATATTCAAAAACAATTTCACCAGCCATTTCAACAATTCTGATTCGTTCTTCTTCTTTATTTCTTAATCTGTTTTCGTACCAGTCTTCGCGAAGTTTCTTACTTGCAGAACCATTTTTGTGTAAAATTATCATGTCTCTTTTGAATAAATGGCACTCGATTTCATTCTGAAAATGCTTTTCAACTTTTTTTTAATTGTTATGTAGTCTGGAAGATCGCCTGAAAATCCCTCTTTTATTTCATTGACAAAAAATTGGCATTCTCTTTCGTTGTCAATGATGTAATTAATGAGATAATCAATAAAATTATTTGTATTTTCACTTTCTGGGCGACCAAACTTTCTGTCACTTCTCCTCCTATAAAAATTACCCATACAATCCTTGTGATAACACGCTTGAACTTCAACTAAATTATGTACATTTTTCAAACGAGCTAAAATGTTTTTGTCAACGTCAATCACATTTTTTTGTTCTTTAATATGTTTTAATAAATTTTCTGTTGTCTCCTTATTTTGAACATATCTCACTTTTTCTTTTTGAACCTTACGGATAGGCACACCGCACAAAAAGCATTTAGATTTATAATCAAAAGTAAGAGCGTCTTTATTAACTTGTTTTCCTTCCATTGCTTTTATTTGCCATGAATCAAGGTATTTAGTTATTAGAGCATCATTATTATAATTTTTCTGACAACTTTTATGAATAAAAGCTGATGTCATATTTGCAAATTTTTTGTGTCTACTGTCAAATCTTTTTTTACCAGACTCCACTAAACGTTTCAAAGCATTTTCTTTTATTTTATACAACTGCTTATTATCTGCCTCATTGCAGATTATACAAACAGATTCTTCCATATCCATAGTGATAATCTACAAATACAAAATCATGATTTTACAATTGTCTCTTTGAGTAAAACTAAATTTACAAAAATAGACGGTTTAGTTTTGATTTAAATCTGTCTCCTGCCATCCCCCGATAGCGCTATTTCTAGGTCTACCTTTTGTCAAGGAGGCTATGCAAGAAGACAAATTTAAATCAAAACTTCCGTAGTTCTCGGTATACAATAAAACTATTTATACCGGAGTAAGGTTAGAACGCCCTCTAACGGGGAATAAGTGAAATAAATGGCGACTCGATTCTAGTTTTCTGTTGACCTAGATATCAAAATATCAACAGGCACCGCTGGGAAATATTCCAAAAATGCGGTTCAGAGAAACTATATGAAACGAGTCTTTGTACTCTTATACAGAGTATGGCATTAGTAAAAATACAAAAATAGACGGTTTAGTTTTGATTTAAATCTGTCTCCTGCCATCCCCCGATAGCGCTATTTCTAGGTCTACCTTTTGTCAAGGAGGCTATGCAAGAAGACAAATTTAAATCAAAACTTCCGTAGTTCTCGGTATACAATAAAACTATTTATACCGGAGTAAGGTTAGAACGCCCTCTAACGGGGAATAAGTGAAATAAATGGCGACTCGATTCTAGTTTTCTGTTGACCTAGATATCAAAATATCAACAGGCACCGCTGGGAAATATTCAAAAAATGCGGTTCAGAGAAACTATATGAAACGAGTCTTTGTACTCTTATACAGAGTATGGCATTAGTAAAAATACAAAAATAGACGGTTTAGTTTTGATTTAAATCTGTCTCCTGCCATCCCCCGATAGCGCTATTTCTAGGTCTACCTTTTGTCAAGGAGGCTATGCAAGAAGACAAATTTAAATCAAAACTTCCGTAGTTCTCGGTATACAATAAAACTATTTATACCGGAGTAAGGTTAGAACGCCCTCTAACGGGGAATAAGTGAAATAAATGGCGACTCGATTCTAGTTTTCTGTTGACCTAGATATCAAAATATCAACAGGCACCGCTGGGAAATATTCCAAAAATGCGGTTCAGAGAAACTATATGAAACGAGTCTTTGTACTCTTATACAGAGTATGGCATTAGTAAAAATACAAAAATAGACGGTTTAGTTTTGATTTAAATCTGTCTCCTGCCATCCCCCGATAGCGCTATTTCTAGGTCTACCTTTTGTCAAGGAGGCTATGCAAGAAGACAAATTTAAATCAAAACTTCCGTAGTTCTCGGTATACAATAAAACTATTTATACCGGAGTAAGGTTAGAACGCCCTCTAACGGGGAATAAGTGAAATAAATGGCGACTCGATTCTAGTTTCCTGTTGACCTAGATATCAAAATATCAACAGGCACCGCTGGGAAATATTCAAAAAATGCGGTTCAGAGAAACTATATGAAACGAGTCTTTGTACTCTTATACAGAGTATGGCATTAGTAAAAATACAAAAATAGACGGTTTAGTTTTGATTTAAATCTGTCTCCTGCCATCCCCCGATAGCGCTATTTCTAGGTCTACCTTTTGTCAAGGAGGCTATGCAAGAAGACAAATTTAAATCAAAACTTCCGTAGTTCTCGGTATACAATAAAACTATTTATACCGGAGTAAGGTTAGAACGCCCTCTAACGGGGAATAAGTGAAATAAATGGCGACTCGATTCTAGTTTTCTGTTGACCTAGATATCAAAATATCAACAGGCACCGCTGGGAAATATTCCAAAAATGCGGTTCAGAGAAACTATATGAAACGAGTCTTTGTACTCTTATACAGAGTATGGCATTAGTAAAAATACAAAAATAGACGGTTTAGTTTTGATTTAAATCTGTCTCCTGCCATCCCCCGATAGCGCTATTTCTAGGTCTACCTTTTGTCAAGGAGGCTATGCAAGAAGACAAATTTAAATCAAAACTTCCGTAGTTCTCGGTATACAATAAAACTATTTATACCGGAGTAAGGTTAGAACGCCCTCTAACGGGGAATAAGTGAAATAAATGGCGACTCGATTCTAGTTTTCTGTTGACCTAGATATCAAAATATCAACAGGCACCGCTGGGAAATATTCCAAAAATGCGGTTCAGAGAAACTATATGAAACGAGTCTTTGTACTCTTTTACAGAGTATGGCATTAGTAAAAATACAAAAATAGACGGTTTAGTTTTGATTTAAATCTGTCTCCTGCCATCCCCCGATAGCGCTATTTCTAGGTCTACCTTTTGTCAAGGAGGCTATGCAAGAAGACAAATTTAAATCAAAACTTCCGTAGTTCTCGGTATACAATAAAACTATTTATACCGGAGTAAGGTTAGAACGCCCTCTAACGGGGAATAAGTGAAATAATTTATTATGTATTTACCTTTTTATGTAGATTCCACAATTTCCTTTAAAATAAATAAATTTGTCACTAAATTCTTTTCACAAAATTATGTTTAACACGTACGTTTGATTCACTGTATGTGTCATCATGGTACACATGAGGCGCTTAGTGCAAGAGTGGCCTAACTCGTAAAAACTGATATTGAGAAAAAGACGATTTAGTTTTTATTAAATATGACCACTTTCTTTTCTGTAAGGATTATTATCCTTAGTTTTAAATTTCAACACCTTAAATTAAGTTAATAAATTTCATTTTACATTAATATCACAAAAAAGAAAAATTTTCAAAACATTTTTGGAAAAAAAATTGCAGGCCACTTTTGCACTAACATTATATAAATAAAAAAAAATAAAGTGCGTTTTTGCATAAAATATATATATATATATATATTTTACAATACTTACGTATACTTTACGTATACAAAAAATGAACAAAAGTCAAAACAATGCCCTTAACTAATTTTTTTTATAAACATTTATTCCACTATTTTTTCGGAATCTTCTACAGCGTAAAACACATTATCTTCATCATTATTTTGTATACGTTGACCTGAGTTTTTAACATTTAGGTTGTTATAAAAGTTATGTAAATAGGGTGGTACATACACCGACAAATCTTGTAAATTGCTAAATTTAGCTGCTTCAATGTCTCTGCCCTTTGGGTATAAAAGTGGAAGTTTTCCAATAAACGTAGATATATTGCGCTTCGTAATATCTATATGTTTAAAAATAACATCCGGATTGTTAGATTCTTTATAATGTAATTGTAATGGTTCAGTTAAAGAGTATCACAACCATTGCATTTTTAAACAGTTGACCGATTCACCCTCGACAGTCTTTTTACGATTAGTAATGGTTTTCTCTAATGGAACACTACTCACGAAATCGTTGCTGGTCATTTCTACTAAGGAATGGTTTTTGTTTTTTGGCTGTCCTAATCAATCTGGTCCAATCTCCAGGTACATAGATATCATTGAAAGTTTTTTTGTTCTTCTCTATGATCCCAAAGTCACGGTCACAGGCTAGATATGAATGCCCCGACACCAAAAATTTATGGTCAATTTGCTGGACTTTTGATATCTTGTTTTGTATGATATAATTACAGAATAGAGACATTTTGATATTCCTATTCTGCCCTCCGCATTGGTCACTATACATAATTAATTTTGACGTGTTAACATAGTTTTTAATATAATGCTGTATGCAAGATCTAATCTCTTGAGGTCCTCTAGATGCTATGGCTTCATGCCAAATGTACATGTGGGCCTGATTGCTTGACAAGTTGTGGATACCTAAACAGTATGTCCACAACTGTCTTTTGTAGTAACATACCCCAGTTGAAAGATGAGGAGTAGGTAATGTAGACATGAGATCAAACGCTATTATAGTGACATCGTTTTCAGCTATTTTACCCAACTCCGAATCCAATGCCATCCCAGCACGTGCGCAATTTCGAAGATGCAATTCTTTCTCTAACTTTAAACTTGCTAAAGTAACTTCAGAAGTTTCTGTTTTTATTTTTTGTTCAAATTCGTCACATCTTCTACAACTGTCAGATATAGGTGCATGAAAAGTTAAATTAAATTTTTTTCTGAAAACATCTCTAAAAACAAATTGTGACGCAGGATCATTTGTTTCTTGTTTGTATAAGGAATACATAGTTGACAGATTTAAAGTGGGAGCCAAATAACAAAGATTGGGATTTTTTGTTCTAGAATAGTGTGACTAATATTTTGGGAATCTCGAAATAAAATTAAAAATATTGTCAAGTTTCTCCTGACTTGTTTTATTATGAGGCTCCTTTTTTCCTCGTTTGTCCTTAGAAGGTGTACCACCTTGCTCTTTATTATTCAAAGCACGTGTAAGCCGACCATCTGAAACTCTCAGGACTTTTTTAAAAAACTCCTTGCAAACTGGAATCTCTATGCCTCTTTTTCTTGTCAAATAATATCGTCTTGAGCAGTATTGGCTAATTTTGAAGTAAGTTTGATTTGGCCACATAAGTAAGACGTCTGTAAATCATAATTGGTGAGTTTATAGAAATCTTTAAAAATAGTTTCACGCTGTTGAAGAGTAATAAGTTTATGGCATTCTTTAAAACAGCGACAGTCGGATGGATCAAATTGTTTGGCAGCAACTACCTTACCCTTAATGGTTGTATACTCACGTCCACTGTTTCGTAATTTTTTTCTTATATTACGTTGCCATTGACTTTTATCTGCAAATTTGCGCCGAGGACCACGTTTCTTACTTCTTGGAATTTCTTCAGGATTTGCAATATCGTTAGACTGAAAATTGCTTTGTAAATTCTCATCAGCCACCAGCACCTTTTCATTTTCAGCTAAAACAAAGTTTATTAGTTTCTCGCAAACGATTATAATAATAATAAAATACCTGTACTTTTTTCACTTGACGATTCTTCTATATCAGAAGGATTGTAGCTGGAACCTGAATCTGCAAATGGATCATCAATACTAGAGATATCACTGTCATCAAAGATATTATTGCTTTTGCCTGAAAGAGATAAGTTACAGTAATTCAGCCGTGTATTAAAATATACTTTTTAACACCTTATTCCAAAATGTCTGTAATAATATTACTACTTAAGAAAATGATCTGGATAATATATTTATCTGATGTGGATGGAATATCCATAATGAAATTTCCAAATTAAAGTTAAACAAATAAAGTATACACGAGCTGTTAAAACACAAATAATAATTTTAAGTTTAAAAGATAGGCCACTAGTGCACACGAGAAATTGAAACACATAGATAAGCACGAACGTTGGGCTATTACTGCACAACCGTTTGTCAACAAATCGTAATACGCCAAAGTGACCTTGACCATTCCTCTACCGTCATTTTAATTAAATCGATGTGGGTCACTATTGCACGCGATTGATTAATAAAAATACTAACGCTCGGTGTTATTAACTCAAATATCATTTTTTTTAGTTAGGCCACTTTTGCACTATGCGCCTCACATAATGGCCGTGGCGTCTGGCTGGGCTGCACCTACTCGCTATACAACTTACATTACGTCTGAGAATCTGAAAATGGTGAGGGGTTGAAAATAAATTTCCGATTTTTGCCTTTTGTGACAAAATTTTCCACAGTAACGTATATATTTTTTTACACCATCAGAAAATAGAGGTTTCAATAAACAAAAAAAATGGCAACTTCTTTAAAAAAGCTAAAAAAATTTCGGGAGATTTTTCAATTGAAAAAATGCTTACATTTTCCCTTAAACATAAAAAACACGAGTTTTAAAAAATATTTTTATACAAAAAAATTACAGCGTGTTTGGGACATAAAGAGGTAAGTTTCCACCATATTTGGTAAAAACAATTTTTTTTTCAGTGAGAAAAAAAAATAAAATCAAAATCATCGAATTTTCCAATTTTCTCGGATATTTTGAGGTTATGTGAAAAATGTTTATTTACAAAAGTTGTAGATCTTTTTATTCCCTACAACTTTGCGATTTAACTTTTTTCGATAGGATGTGCCGTTTTGCCGCAAATCGTAATTAACCGTTTTCACCCCTAAAAGCGCTCCCCCAACCCATGTTCCCCTCATCCAGATTTGGTGAAAAATGTTCCACATGTTATCTAAATATGTGTACTTTCATTTGGAATTGGTCTCATCCTGCTATTAATTTTTTATTGTTTTTTTGCTATTTGCACTGGTCTAATACCATAGTTGCAGATAATAAAAAACCGAAAAAAAATCTTTTATTAGTAATATTTTATGGGGTCGCTTACAGGAGTTTGAGGTAGCTCTGTCCGTCCACCCTGGACGGATATAGGACAGAAGGTTCCTGTGTCCGTCCAATTCCTTCAAATGGGTGTTTTACTAATTATATAGTCATTTTATCATACTTGATAATACAAACTGCGAGAAAGAACTACCATAAACATTTTTTACAAATAAAAACTAAACCAAACTTACACATCAAATTTAGAATATTTAATAAATGAATTTTTGAGTTGAATTTTAAATTGAATTTTCGAATGCACTTAATATTTGACACTAATTTTCTTAAAATGAGTTGTACCTATAATAGGTCGTATTCAGGTTTTTAAATGGAGCAAAATATATAGTATGTTAAAAATATGTTGGATTATATTATTTAACTAAGACATATTTAAAAGCGTTTGAAACTGAAGGAGTTAATTCCTAATACCGTCCGGTATCAAGAACCACTTGATATTCTGTATTACCCTATTCCGTCCACTTTAATTTCGGTAAAAAAAATCTATTGTTCGAAAATAATCACAAAAATATATGTACATTTACAATATATAAATATGTAACATTCTAACAAAAAAGTAAAAACATAACTGTTAAACGTAGTATCTGTAACATACGGAAAATAAGTATTCCTTACCTTTATGTTTTTTTTTGGAATCAGTATAGCTTAAAACAAGACATGCACTTACAATGAACTGAGTCGCACTGACAGCAGTGAACGTAAATGTCTGCGTGCTAAAGGTAGGATGAGTGGGGATTATAACCTATCAAAAATTCTACTCGGCCGTCTGATTGAGACGAAACTGTGAGATATATAGCGCAATTTCTTTGTCGGACGGTATACGGTGCTTTTACGTTAAAACATAAAGCTGATATTTGATCAATAAAAGTATAATACAAGCAAATGCAGCAAGAAGGCAAGGCGAAAAAGATGGATATTTTACTTTTAATCAATGAGCTATATGTAGAGTTGAAGAATGACTTATTGTTTCTGATCTCTACAAAATACTTATCTTGTGTATCCTTCCAGATTTTTTAACACGCCGAGATTTTCTCAATCTATCGACCGAGAAAAAAGGCATGTTTTCAATACGTACATATATTTTTAATAAAAAACACTTGATAAAAAAGTTTCTACAGTGTTTGTCATTGTTTTTTCTCTAAAACCTCACTAAAAATCACGAGTGTATGCAAAGTACCCCGCACAAACCTTATGGAAATTAGGTACCAGTGGATTTGGTTCATACTTTGGGAAAATACTCTTTAAAGCATTGTGATGAAAAGTTCTCATGGGCACAACTCGATCGTATGGAGGATTTTCAAGATATAGAGGCACAAACTCGGAAAATTATAAGATTTACTGGGTACTCCAATTTCGTGAGTTACTAGTTATCTGGCAAGATGTCGAAAGAAGTTTGGATCAAAGAAAAGTACTAGTAGTCTAGGATTTTTTCTGACTATCCAATGGCGACCTTTACTTTGACCTTGACCTTCAACGGACCTCATATTCTAGAGTTTCGAAGGTTTTCGGCATTAAATTGATATAAACAGATTACTCATGGGTTTTTGGATCGCTAAACACGAATATGCCATCAGAATTGACCCCCGGGGCACGTGGTGGCCAGGGCCACTGCAAGGGACGTCATCTTCTAGACTTTCGATGGTTTCGGCATTTAATTGATGCAAATGAATTACTGGAGGGTTTTTTGAGGTCGCTAAACACGAATATGCCACCAGAACCGACTCCCGGAGCACCTGGTTTCCAAGGTCAATAAAAGTGGCTCCTGGAGTTTCGACGGTCTTCGGTACTATATTAATGTAAACGGATTAGTTATAGGTTTTTGGGGTTGCTGAACACGAATACGCCATCAGAAAAGACACCAGAGCACCTATCGCCTAAGGCACGTCATCTTCTGGAGTTTAGAGAGTTTTCGGTACTAAATTGATGCAAAAGGGATTGGTACACACCGAGTACTCGGAGGTGTTCTGAGTTGTTATTCAAAGAAAGCGTACAAATTGTTGAAAAGTTTTTTTGGTATTTCTAGATTTTTATTAAAATAACCATGTTGTGCTATGTAATTGTTTTAATTATTTATAAATATAAACTCAATTTATATCTGATACTGTTTTCCTTTATTTTAAGATCGATTTACTATATTTTAGAATATGATGATGATGATAGCTTATTCATCGTGGTCACTAGATACTCCAGAGTCTTTTATCTAAGTTACATTCATGTTCAGCAACCCCAAAAACACAAGAGTAATCCGCTTGCATCAATTTAGTACCGAAAACTCTCAAAACCCCAGATCACGTGCCTTAGGCACCAGGTACCCCGGTGTCTGTTCTGAGGGCGTATTTGTGTTCAGCAGCCCCAAAAACCCATGAGTAATACCCATCTGCATCAATTTAATGCTGAAACCTGTCGAAACTCCAGAAGAAGAAAACATCCTGTGAGTACTCAGTTTACATTAATTTAGTACCGAAAGCTCTCGAATCTCCAAAGCATGACGTGCCTTAGGCACCAGGTACTCCGATGTCTGTTCTAATGGGCTATTCGTGTTCAGCAACTCCAAAAACCTATAAGTAATCCGTTTGCATCAATGTAGTACCGAAGACCCTCGAAACTCCAGGAGCCCCTTTCATTGACCTTGGAAACCAGGTGCTCCGGGAGTCGGTTCTGGTGGCATATTCGTGTTAAGCGGTCTCAAAAAACCCTCCAGTAATTAATTTGCATCAATTAAATGCCGAAAACCATCGAAACTCAAGATGACGTCCGTTGAAGGTCAAGGTCAAAGTAAAGATCGCCATTGGATAGCCAGGAAAAAATCCTAGACTACTAGTACTTTTATTTAATCCAAACTTCTACATGTTGCCAGATAACCAGTTACTCAGGAAATTGGAATACCCGGTAAATCTTATAATTTTCCTCTATTTTGTGCCTCTATATCTTGAAAATAATCTATACGATCGAGATGTGCCCATGAGAACTTTTTATCAGGATGCTTCAAAGAGTATTTTCCCAAAGTATGAACTAAATCCACTGGGACCTAATTTCCATAAGGTTTGTGCTGGGTACTTTAGAAACACCAATAATAAACTTTATTATTCAGTATAGTCTCCCTTAACATCAATGCACTTGTTCCAACGAGATTCCAATTTACAAATTCCATCCCTAAAGTGAGAATCTGGAAGGGTTGCAAAATACGCTTCCGCAGCTGTTATGACTTGATCATTTGATGAAAAACGCTTTCCACGCATGCATTTTTTTAGGTACTGGAATAGATGGAAGTCACTAGGGGCCAAATCTGCTGAATAAGGTGGATGCTCCAACAATTCGAACTTTAGTTTATGGATTTTAGCCATCGTTAAAACGCTCTTATGAGACGGTGCATTATCCTGATGAAATAGGATGTTTTCTTCTGCAAACCAGGCCTTTTTTCACGAATTTTTTCCTTCAACGTGTCTAAGAGCTTACAATAATATTCAGAATTTATTGCTTTACCAGTTTGTAAGTAATCCACAAACAAAATTCCTCTCGCATCCCAAAAAACTGACGCTAACACCTTCTTAGCCGATTTGTGGACGTGAACTCGTTTTGGAGCCGAAGAACCAGGTTCACACCACTCTTTAGCCTCTTGTTTTGATTCAGGATCATGGTGATAGACCCAAATCTCATCCGTAGTGATGAATCGATGCACAAAATCGACTTTATCCTTTCGAAAACGCTCTAAATGCTGCTGAGAAAGTCGCATTCGAATGTGTTTTTGTTCCGTTGTTAGCGAATGCGGCACCCATTGTGAACACAGTTTTCTGAAACCCAATACTTCAGTCAAGATATTGCTTACACTGCCCAATGAGATCCCTAGGGCTTTTACTAAATCTCTTACAGTCACTCTACGATTGTCCAATACCATATCCTGTATTTTTTCTACGATTTCTGGGGTTGTTACTGTTTTTGGACGTCCTTGACGTGGATCGTCTTCTAGGCTTGTACGACCACGTTTAAATTCAGCAACCCATCTTTCTACTGTACTAATTGAAGGGGACGAGTCCTTCTATACTTTAAACATTCGTTCCTAAATTTCCTTTGCTTTTAAACCTTCCAAAAATAAAAATTCAATCACTGCACGATACTTGATTTTTTCCATTTTGATAAGTAGTGTGTCACGTCAATAATAAATGGCTTATAAACAAAGAATGAATTGACAGATTGGCATGAAACTTCACACACGTTCATATGAAGAGTCTACCTACATAACCTCAAAAATTTATGCTGGTAGCAACGCCCACTCATATCGACCCGCAAAACTTATTAAACAACCTAGTATTAGTATTTTACTTTTTTTAAGTTTGAGCCGACTTTAATTCAAGCACATTAGTACTAACATTTTAAATAAAATCAACATTAAATTTATAACAAAAATATATATTTTAATAATTTTGCATATACAAAAATAACGTAAACCGATTACAACATCAGTCTAAAAAATAATCACAACAAGATTGAACTCTAAACTAAAAAACAAAACAATGAGGCGTATCCATCAGTCTTTCACTGGGATACACAAATCTAGTAAGTTGAGAAGTAAATAACAAATAAGTATTCTTTTTTATCGACAAATGTTTAGTGTACTACGACACAATTTTTTTAAAAGTATAAAAATATATCATAAATTTATTAAAAAATATGTCAAATATTTTGAATATACAAAAATAACGTAAGTCGATATAACATCAGTCTAAACACATCCATGAAAACTCAACTGAATTCTAGTAACTAACAAACAAAGACAAACAAACTAAATCATTTACTTGAAAGTAAAACATCACTGACAAGAAACTGTACAAAAATGAGGCGTATATTATAGTCTTTTACTGGTAAACTTCGATACACAAACCCAGTAAAAGTTTAAAAACAAACTAACAACTAAATATTCTTCTCTATCGACAAACGTTAAGTGAAATATGGTTTTCTGGGAAAACGCTTTTTTAAAAAACAATTTTATTTTTAAATTACAATTTTTTGGAATACAGACAATAACTAACAACTAAGTTAACTTCGAAACTGAATAATAAAATGACAAAGCACCTATATTTATAAGTTCCTAATGTAATATAAAGTACCTTCCACTTCCTGGATCTATTGAGTTACAAGTGTACCTTACAATATCGTACTATTGACGTTGGTATCCTTAGGGTGAACCTTGGTATTGTGACGTTCCGCCCCTTATAGAATCCATTATTGATGGGAAGATATTATTTCATTATTTTTAGAATTATTTTCTTTCAATGGTTATTAAAATATAACATAACACCATCACAGAATTTTAAATGCTTGTGACGTCACATTTTAAGTGTGGCAACATTGGTTTGCTTGCGTTTGACAGCGTATCGATGGGAGAGGGGAATTGAATTGCCCGCGGAGATCGTCAGCCAGCGAACGAGAGGGCATTGGCTTTCTAGAAGTGTGTCGGAGTGGCAGGTCGGTAGCTTGATATTTTACCCACAATTTCAAGATCCAAATTATAATTAAAGATTGAATCCATCCAGCATTAGGGAATATAAAGTGATTAGTGAATACGAAGTTGAAGAATTTGAATGCAGATTTAAAATGAGTTCCGGCCTGGTAAATAAAAAATTTTATTAATTTATTTTCCGCCATATTGAAATTTTCTTGACTAACTTGCTAATTAAGTTTCATGTCGTCTATGTTCATGGTTTCTATGGTTTATTTTCATGGATCAAAATCATCGAGAGATAATTGAATATTCTTTGCTAATTTGTGCTTTCTGTTGGAAAATAGAGCTAATTTAAACTCAATTTTTCTTATATTCCTTTCAAGTCTACAGATCTCCTATCTTTTGAACCATGATCAAACAAGTATCCATTGCCTAATCATACTATATTTCATCCTTGTATAATATATCTATATACCTGTGTATATATTATAATGAAATATTTTTTCACAGTAATTATATCTTGTAGCCAAATTGAAAATCACATGTGTTATTTGAACAAGGTCATCTGATAACAACTTAATAAAGAGTCGAGCTGTCTAGTCATTCAAGTTTTTGGACTTAATGACCTATTTCTTCTTATTCCCATAGGAATAAAAACACCTCCTCGTTTCTCTTGCTTCTTTTTGACACATTGGTGGATTGGTAGTAATACCATATGTGTTTTTTTTAGCCACCACTATGAAATCATAAAAAAAAAGAAAACCTAAGACCACCAAGGTAGACCACTTCTAGAGAGACGGTCACTAGGAGACCAGCCTGGAAGAT
The DNA here is from genome assembly GCF_917563875.1 of Diabrotica virgifera virgifera. Lineage (NCBI taxonomy): Eukaryota > Metazoa > Arthropoda > Insecta > Coleoptera > Chrysomelidae > Diabrotica > Diabrotica virgifera. The sequence goes on along the minus strand of NC_065451.1, from coordinate 106,698,249 downwards.
CTCCATATCTATCTTTTTCGCCTGTACCTTCAACTGGTTTTTTTTTCCACCTGTTTTCTTGTACCTCCAGCAGGACAGTTGCAAGAGGGAGTTAGCACCCCCTTGTGCTCATTGCATCCCGGTCAATTTGGGGAATACACAGCAAGGAACGCACCGCAAGGAACATTGGAAGATTGTGAAAAGGGGTTTGTGTTGATGAACATTCGGTTTGCTCTAAGTAAAAATTTAGACTGTTTTTTGTGATTTTCAGGATACTTAGTTTATTCATATAGGTACTTTATAAATTTATTGCACATAACCTTTCCCTTTTCAAGATTTTTATAGTATTACAGAACAGTATAATAATTGATAGCGTTCCCCAAAGCTGCGTAACCTCCATGGTGAGAATCTCTGAGCTCAGATACTTTCCCATACAATAGTGTTGGTACTCTTATATTTTTTTTATTATTCTTTGGCTTGTTTCCCTTTTATATAACTATTTAAACTCCTTTAATTATTTTAGTATATTTTAAATTAAATTTTTCAAATTAACTTCAAATATCATTAAAAATTTCTATTATTCAAATTATTTAACTTTAACTATTAATTTTTATATTAAATTCGAATAAATCCCTAGTACCCATCCCCTCAGGAAGGTATTAGTTTTACTTGCCATTATTATTAAGAACCACGAGTCGGTAAAAGGATCTTTGGTATCCAGAACTCCGTTGGTTCACTTAGGGACTTGGTACCCGTCAACTCATTGAGTTGTACATACATATATTAAATATCTTGTTCATATTATCAGGTAGTATTGAATTAAGTGTACGTATGATATTCGTACCATTGTTATTGGGTGAGGGTAGTTACTGCTAACCAAGTGTAAGTTGTACTTTCTGTATTAGAGGTACCCTTATTCAGATTTTCTAACCTTATTAAGATTATTCTTAGATTATATTTGTAAGGTAATTCTGTAAATGACTTTCACTAGTATTTTTTTTTGTCATGTTAGAGTTACATACTAGTTACTTGTCTTAACTCGGAGATTGTGAAAATCTGGTAGTTACATTCAATAAATATACATTTATTGTGATTTTTTTTTCTTATTACTCCTTTATCTTGATAATATATTTTATAACTTAATAATCTTTAATAACATTTAACCTACTTGTACTACAAATTTAATATACTCTATAGCAGCGTAGAATACCTGGAAGAGGGTTAACCCAGTTATCCTTCTTCTGGCGCCCAAAAATTTATTCTATTTTCATTATATTATTATATTTACCTTATCTACTTTGTGAACAGTGTCTTAATATCTTCTTTTCTAGCCATCATTGTCATTTCCTTTAATTTATTGTCCAGCCAGAAATAGCCGTGCAAATTGGCCGAATCCTTCCTTGAGTGTCAAGTGGCCATTCTCTTGCATATTGAGCTAGCTATTCAAGTTACATCTATCTATTCATAATTTTCCATCTCCAGTCCTATATCAAGTCTATACTCTTTGTCTTTACATCTTCCCATACAAGTACTACTGCGAAGTAGTATTTTAGTTACTTCAGCTTCTTCCAACGTAGAAGCCACACATTTTTGTTCCTTTGGCTACATTAAGTAGATCTTCTTTTTCCTACTTCTGTTGGAGTTTATCACTCTCTGTGCATTCACTCCAACAGAAAATCTTCTTCTAACAGGTTACATCGGCTTCCCAACGTGGTGGCCTTATTTTTGGTCTGAGACAGTATTTATTTAGGTCAATTCTTCTCTTTTTATCTCAAGTTTCTTTGTTATTTCCGTTTGGTATCTCTATACACATCTTGTTACTTATTTATTTTATTTTTAATTTCTGATACATATCAGGTATTCTTATACGCTGTTTTGATTTTTGTTTATATTTTGGGACCTCATTATAGTATAGGTTTGTGCAACTTACATTCTGGGTTAAATTTGAATTTTTTATTGGGAACTTATATTTAATATTGCTATTAATAATATAATTCATATAAGGTAATTTTTATTCCTTCGGCCAATAGTGGTATAGTTGGAGGTACAACTAAGCATTGATTATTATTATATATATTTTTTCCAAAGTGGTGGTAAGTTACATATAAATAAAAATTTACTTCCAGTATTTAGGTAGTAGGTTTACTTGAGTATACATTATTTATTGGATTATTTATCCATTTATTTGATCTTATATATTTATTTGATCTTATTTATTTGATTATATACTTTATTATATATATATATATATTTTTTGCTGGCCATTTTGATTTTGTTGGTGTGTTGCGAATATTTTCTCGGTATATATATTTTGCGTGCAAACTTAGGTATCTTTCATACTTCTGTTCTTTGGACTACTTGTCAATAATTTTGCTCTCATCATGTGTGCTTTTAAAGCTGAACATCTTCTGGTGGATGAACTGGATTATGAATTAAAGATTAGGGACATAATGCCAGAGGAGTCGACAACTGTCGATAAAAAACGCAATCTTCTGAGAGGTGCTTTGAAACAAGAAGCTGGCAATAGGAGTTTTCTCCAAATATCAGCTGTATCCATCCCTTTTGAGGAACAACAGAAAGGAATCTCTGAAACATTGGACAGCTTGTCTAAAAAAATCGAAAAATTTAGGGGAACTGTAAAGGATACAGAGTATGCGCGATTAACATCTCGTCTAGGCCATATTTCTGCCCGTGTACACTTGTTACACTGTCCTACCGAAGAACAGGAACCTTTCAAGAAATCTGTTTCTCTTAGAATATTAACACTAGAGGGTGAACTTGATTCTAGAGTTAACCCCATAGCTACCTCTACTCCTAATGCTCCAGTCAATGTATCTAGTTTCACTTACTCCAAACCTGTGCAAGTACACAAATGGGGTATTTCATTTTCAGGTGAAAAACAGCACACTGATGTGATGTCATTTTTGGAAAGGGTTGAATGTCTTCGAGTATCTAGAGGTGTTTCTGAAGAGGATTTGTTTGCTGCATCTGCTGAACTGTTCACCGGGACAGCTTTTACCTGGTTTAGGAATAATAGGGGTAATTTTTCTTGTTGGTCTGATCTGATTAAAAAGTTGAAGTCAGATTTTCTTCCGTACTCGTTCCAGGACGACCTACTAGATCAAATTAAGAATCATAAGCAGAAACCTGGGGAATCTGTTACTATGTTTATTAATACTATATTAGGTATGTGTAGTCGTTTAGACACTCCTTTGTCAGATTTAGCTAAAATTAAAATCATCCTTAAATGTCTATTACCCTTTTATCATCAACAATTAGCTCTTATGGACATTCAGAACATTGATGACCTTACTATAAAGTGCAAACGTTTGGAGGAAACTTTATCCTGGTCTTCGCAACCTCCATCCACATCTCGATCCTATTCTAACTCTTCTTCTCAGCCAACTTCCTTTAGGCAACGTTCTTGGCCAAATAAGGGCCATGATCATAATGTTTCGGTTGTTAGTGCTCTTGTCTGTTGGAATTGTGATCAGCCAGGTCATCCGTTTTACAATTGTGCAATTCCTCAAAGTCGTATTTTCTGCCATGGTTGTGGCCGAGAGAACACCCTTAAAAGGAATTGTTCTAAGTGTTCGGGAAACGAGACGTCGGAGGTCCGTCCCCTGAACGTTTCTCCGTCCAACACCCAATCAGGGAATCCAACCCCATCGTCAAACGAAACTGCTGGACCAAGCACATCCAGCAACCCAAACCCATCTTCACGAAAAGGGAAAGGGGTGTCGTTCAAGAAAACAGCACACACCACAAAACAAAATTAAACCAGAAATTAATTTCTATAGATGATACGTTAGATTCGCTTGATTCAAATGATCACAGATGTTCATTTACAAATTCTTCTTTGATTGGTAGTGTTCAACGTAACAATAATAATTGTGATAGTGATGTAGTTCCATTATCTATATTAGATTCTAGTTTTGTTAATGATGATGATACGTCTAGGTTAGTTCCCTATAACGGTTCTAGACAACCAAATACTTTATATCTAGATATTAATTCTTTATTAGTTAGGAAACAAAATGATAATAGGCCATATCTCCCTATTCAAATTCTAGGACAATCGTGTTTAGCTTTGTTAGATAGTGGCTCTAATATTTCCTTGATAGGGGCACATTCATTAAATTTATTGAAAAATTCTAGTATTCCCATTATGCCCATTTCATCTTTGCAAGTATCTACTGCAGATGGTACAGTTCAGTCCATTACAGGCAAACTCCAAATTGAAATCACAGTGGCCGATTTATGTAGAGAAATTACATTCTATGTTATTCCTTCCGTGCAGAATTCTATAATTCTAGGTATGGACTTTTTCAATGCTTTCAATAGCACCTTAAGTTGTTCTGATTTTTCTTTTTCCATATCTGAATTTAATTTATCTACCCTTAGTGCTATTCATGATTTTGCTAGTTTATCAAGCTCCGAACAAAGGCAATTAGAGAGTATGATCTCTAAATTCACTACTCTTTCTTCAAAAGACAAACTAGGTCGTACGTCGTTAATATCTCACACTATCGAAGTGGGAAATCCCACTCCTTTTAGGTTGTATCAGTATCCCATACCTCAAGCCTGGCAGGCAGATTTAGAAAAAGAAGTAGATTCGATGCTTGCTTTAAATATCATAGAACATTCAACGTCGTCCTATTGTTCCCCACTCTGGTTAACGAAGAAGAAGGATGGATCCTTCAGGATCTGCTTTGACGGTCGAAAACTAAACAGTATCACAACGAACAGGGATGCTTATCCTATCCCCAGAATAGATGTGATTTTGAGCAAACTTCAGAATGCCAAATACATCTCTTCTATTGATTTGTCTAAGGCCTTCTTACAGATCCCACTGAGTGAAGAGAGCAAGAAGTATACTGCTTTTGCTGTCAGTGGTAAAGGATTATTCCAGTTTGTCACCATGCCTTTCGGTCTTGTTTCTGCTCCTCAGACAATGTGTCGTCTGATGGATTTAGTCATTGGTCCACAGTTAGAGCCCTATGTTTTCTATTATTTGGACGATATTTTGGTTGTCACTCCCGATTTTTCCCTTCATATGGAAATTTTAGATAAGTTATTTTTACGTCTTAAGGAAGCTAATCTGACGATCAATTTGGATAAATGTCAGTTTTGTCGTCCTAGTCTTAAGTTCTTGGGTTATGTTGTTGATAACCAGGGGCTGAGGACTGATCCTGAGAAAATAGTAGCTATTAAAAATTTTCCCATACCTAAGACCACCACCCAAGTCCGTAGGATATTGGGAATGTGTGGCTATTATCGTCGGTTTGTACCGTCATACTCTACCTTGTTGTCTCCTCTTACTGATCTTTTGAAGAACAGGAAAAAGGGACAGACCATTACTTGGACTCCTGAGGCCGATGAAGCTTTTCGGCGCGTTAAAGATGCTTTAACGAGCGCTCCGGTCATGATGTCACCTAATTTTGATGAGCATTTTTATCTAATGACAGATTGCTCTAATACTGCTTCTGGTGGCGTATTATTTCAGTTGAAGGATGGCTCTGAACACCCAATAGCTTACACTAGTAAGAAGTTGAATAAGGCCCAGAAAAACTATTCAACCACAGAGAAAGAACTCTTAGCTATCATCCATGGGTTAGAAGCGTTTCGTTATTATTTGGAAGGTCGTAATTTCACTATAATTACGGACCATAGTTCCTTGGTATGGCTTCATAGTATGAAAAACCCTTCTCAGAGACTTTCTCGATGGATATGTAAACTGGCTGCCTATTCATATAAGATTGTCCATAGAAAGGCAAACGGGGTCGTGGTTGCAGATGCTCTTTCACGTGTCCACGATATTAATGTCCTAGATCTGTCTTCTTTAACCCCTGATGTGTGGTATCAGAATATGATTGATAGGGTTACTCAAGACCCACAAAAATATCCTGATTTTAAGGTAGAGAATAATGTTCTGTACAAACACACCTTTAGTCCGATAGAGTCCTTATCCAACATGTCGGAGTGGAAAATAGTTGTGCCTACGCCAAATAGGGAAAATATTCTGCATATGTTTCATGATGAAGTTACAGCTGGTCATTTTGGGTTTTATAAGACATATCACCGCATTGCTGAATTATATTATTGGCCTGGCATGCGGAAGTCTATTAAAAGGTACATTTCTAAATGCATGGTTTGTGCTACTTGCAAACCAAGTAACCTACCACAAGCTGGACTTATGGGTTCCTTCAGAAACATCAATTTTCCTTGGCAGATGATCTCAATGGATCTCATTGGACCGTATCCTCGGAGCTACAAGGGTAATACCTATTGCCTGGTAGTTGTGGATTATTTCACTAAATTTCCTTTAGTTTGTCCTCTTCGTCAGGCCACAACTCCAGCAATTTTGAAATATTTGGAGGAACAAGTCTTTTTGGTGTACGGTGTTCCCCAAATTGTGTCATGTGACAATGGTCCTCAGTTTGTATCAAAGGCCTTTAAAGATCTTTTAGCTAAATATAAGGTTCAGAAGACCTTTTATAATGCTGCCTACCATCCACAAGCAAACCATACTGAGAGAGTAAATCGCAGTATTGTCACAGCTCTAAGGTCCTATACATACCCAGATCACAGAGCTTGGGATCAATATATTCATTCCATAGCTCAAGCCATAAGGACTTCTGTCCATGAAGTTACCCAGTGCTCTCCAGCATATCTGAATTTTGGTAGGAATGTTGCTTTATCAGGTGATTATTTTGGTGTAATTTCAGACAATTCCGAAAATCTTCCTCAAATATCTGAGAAACTTCATCGCTTAGATGATCTCCAGACGTTACCTCATATTTTCGCAGACATTAGGAAGAAGTTAAAAACTTCTTACCTAAGGAACCAGCAGCACTATAATTTGAGGAAACGAGATCTGCGATTCTTTGTTGGTGATCGAGTATTAAAGCGCAATTTTGTCAAATCCAGTAAGGGTGATGCCATTTCTGCAAAGTTTTGCCAGAAGTATGTCCCATGTACTGTCTTAAGGGTAATATCTCCTTTGATTTATGAATTAAAGGACAATTTGACTAATAAGCGAATTGGTAAATTTCATGTAAAGGATTTACTGCCTGACAATACCATGGACGATGTTGATTCTTCAACTTCATCGGAAGAAGATTAACTTAGGGTTGTTTAAGCTAATATCTTCCTGTGTTTGCCTTTAGCTCGTTTTATTATGGTATAGTATTTTAGTCTAAATTTTTAATCACCAGAGAGTGCAGGACCATAGCATAATTTTTAACCTTCGGCATGGTTTGATGACTTCTCACTTATTAGTTACTTATTAGGTACCGAATTCTTGTGTAATACCGCTTGTATGAGTTTATCATTTTTTCTGTATTATGAATTGCATTTTAATTCATGGACAAATATTCTCAAGTACTAATCCAGCCAATAGTATTACCAAGTTGATAATCCCCACTTGTACTTTTAGTTTGTGTACTCAACCTCTTATAATAAAAGGGCTGTTGATTATTAGATATTTGGATATGTCGGCTCATACAAGTATTCTTGCTGAATAGAAATGGAACTATGTTACACTACCATATCTTAGATTATGTGTTATATTTTGGATATTTGATTACCTACTTATTATTATTTTTTTATATTATTTTTATATCATGTAAGTATTGGATTTGCCATATTGGAAAGATGGGGTTTTTAATTTGTTATTGGGTTACGCTATTGACATTTGTCACGGACATGTTAGATACTTTACAATAATTCAGATCCTTATTTTCTCCACAGTATAATTCTGGAATGAGTTTGGAATTTTGGTTTATAGATAAATTCTTGAGTCTTTCATATTTCTTCTTATGAACTAGTCTGTTAATGCTCAAAGTTGGTGAATACGTGGGTTCGAAATTCAGCAACTGATCACTGCTATCCGATTTCGTAATCCATGTCTTTCATGGTTGAGTATGCGGATGTTTATGCATGATAATATTTCCGGTCGGGAAACGGTGCGCAACATTTCCTAACCATTCTTGTGTAATTAGTCCAGATATTCCAGGCACGTTTTCACACGATAATAGGGAAGTTTAGTTTGCTTATTTTATGTCTCTTAGTTCATAGTATATTGATGCTTTGATTATCCATATACGTAGAGTCGTAATGTTAGTGATCAACCCGTCGGGACAAATTATTGATTTTCTTTTTAGTAGATTCCCTCTTCTATCCTCAGGCATTAGTTGTTGCTTAGATTCAGGAATATCTCCTGGATAATCCTATGTATGTTCAAATGAATATACAGTCTTATAAAAAAAATTGGGAGCTCGTTCCCGTCATATTTTGTATTTACCATAGAGTCATAGTACTTATAAGTTACCCTTCATTTTTATTATTTAGTTTAGATAGGCTCATATTACCGAATGAGGGAAGATGTAGAGCTAATTTAGTTATTTATTTAGTATTAGTGGGAATTGGTCCATAAATTTTCCTGATCGTTCTTCTTTGGATATGCTCTTATAAATCTGGTGTCCATTGATAGTCCGATTTTGGATTGAGTGTCCAATTCCACATTTAGTTTGGTTAATGTGTTTGGATTCGTTTGGTATGTTTACTATTTGTATTATTCGGTATTGGTGAGAATTGTTCCATAAATCTTCCTGATTGTTCTTCTCTGGATATGCCATTACAAATCTGGTGTCCATTGTTATTCCAATTTTGGATTGAGTGTTCGATTATTCTTCACTAATTTTAGTTATTGATTTATTTGGTGACTTTAGTATATTTACTTGCGTTAGGGTATGAATTGGCTCACACCTTTGCCTGGTTGTTCGTCCTTGGATATACCCTTTATAAATCTGATGTCCAGGGATAGTACAACTTTGGATTTGCTGCCAATTCGACACTTATTTGTCATTATAAATTAAATCTCATCTGTAGGTTGTTTGGCTTTAAAAAAAAAAAAAAAAAAAAAAAAAAAAAAAAAAAAAAAAAAAAAAAAAAAACCAGTCACGTTTACTAGGACTTCGGGTCATCTTTTGCAATTCCTGTTAGTTGCTGCAGTGACCATCCTGCTTTCCCTTGATTATTAGTTGTGATTATTTGTAATCTTGCGAATCAACGGGGAATGATACACTAAGTACTACTACTTTAGTTTAATATGTGAAAAAAAAAAAATTTTTAATTAAAATTTTTTTTTCTCGTGGTCAAAAGGGAATGTGACGTTCCGCCCCTTATAGAATCCATTATTGATGGGAAGATATTATTTCATTATTTTTAGAATTATTTTCTTTCAATGGTTATTAAAATATAACATAACACCATCACAGAATTTTAAATGCTTGTGACGTCACATTTTAAGTGTGGCAACATTGGTTTGCTTGCGTTTGACAGCGTATCGATGGGAGAGGGGAATTGAATTGCCCGCGGAGATCGTCAGCCAGCGAACGAGAGGGCATTGGCTTTCTAGAAGTGTGTCGGAGTGGCAGGTCGGTAGCTTGATATTTTACCCACAATTTCAAGATCCAAATTATAATTAAAGATTGAATCCATCCAGCATTAGGGAATATAAAGTGATTAGTGAATACGAAGTTGAAGAATTTGAATGCAGATTTAAAATGAGTTCCGGCCTGGTAAATAAAAAATTTTATTAATTTATTTTCCGCCATATTGAAATTTTCTTGACTAACTTGCTAATTAAGTTTCATGTCGTCTATGTTCATGGTTTCTATGGTTTATTTTCATGGATCAAAATCATCGAGAGATAATTGAATATTCTTTGCTAATTTGTGCTTTCTGTTGGAAAATAGAGCTAATTTAAACTCAATTTTTCTTATATTCCTTTCAAGTCTACAGATCTCCTATCTTTTGAACCATGATCAAACAAGTATCCATTGCCTAATCATACTATATTTCATCCTTGTATAATATATCTATATACCTGTGTATATATTATAATGAAATATTTTTTCACAGTAATTATATCTTGTAGCCAAATTGAAAATCACATGTGTTATTTGAACAAGGTCATCTGATAACAACTTAATAAAGAGTCGAGCTGTCTAGTCATTCAAGTTTTTGGACTTAATGACCTATTTCTTCTTATTCCCATAGGAATAAAAACACCTCCTCGTTTCTCTTGCTTCTTTTTGACACATTGGTGGATTGGTAGTAATACCATATGTGTTTTTTTTAGCCACCACTATGAAATCATAAAAAAAAAGAAAACCTAAGACCACCAAGGTAGACCACTTCTAGAGAGACGGTCACTAGGAGACCAGCCTGGAAGATCTCCATATCTATCTTTTTCGCCTGTACCTTCAACTGGTTTTTTTTTCCACCTGTTTTCTTGTACCTCCAGCAGGACAGTTGCAAGAGGGAGTTAGCACCCCCTTGTGCTCATTGCATCCCGGTCAATTTGGGGAATACACAGCAAGGAACGCACCGCAAGGAACATTGGAAGATTGTGAAAAGGGGTTTGTGTTGATGAACATTCGGTTTGCTCTAAGTAAAAATTTAGACTGTTTTTTGTGATTTTCAGGATACTTAGTTTATTCATATAGGTACTTTATAAATTTATTGCACATAACCTTTCCCTTTTCAAGATTTTTATAGTATTACAGAACAGTATAATAATTGATAGCGTTCCCCAAAGCTGCGTAACCTCCATGGTGAGAATCTCTGAGCTCAGATACTTTCCCATACAATAGTGTTGGTACTCTTATATTTTTTTTATTATTCTTTGGCTTGTTTCCCTTTTATATAACTATTTAAACTCCTTTAATTATTTTAGTATATTTTAAATTAAATTTTTCAAATTAACTTCAAATATCATTAAAAATTTCTATTATTCAAATTATTTAACTTTAACTATTAATTTTTATATTAAATTCGAATAAATCCCTAGTACCCATCCCCTCAGGAAGGTACTAGTTTTACTTGCCATTATTATTAAGAACCACGAGTCGGTAAAAGGATCTTTGGTATCCAGAACTCCGTTGGTTCACTTAGGGACTTGGTACCCGTCAACTCATTGAGTTGTACATACATATATTAAATATCTTGTTCATATTATCAGGTAGTATTGAATTAAGTGTACGTATGATATTCGTACCATTGTTATTGGGTGAGGGTAGTTACTGCTAACCAAGTGTAAGTTGTACTTTCTGTATTAGAGGTACCCTTATTCAGATTTTCTAACCTTATTAAGATTATTCTTAGATTATATTTGTAAGGTAATTCTGTAAATGACTTTCACTAGTATTTTTTTTTGTCATGTTAGAGTTACATACTAGTTACTTGTCTTAACTCGGAGATTGTGAAAATCTGGTAGTTACATTCAATAAATATACATTTATTGTGATTTTTTTTTCTTATTACTCCTTTATCTTGATAATATATTTTATAACTTAATAATCTTTAATAACATTTAACCTACTTGTACTACAAATTTAATATACTCTATAGCAGCGTAGAATACCTGGAAGAGGGTTAACCCAGTTATCCTTCTTCTGGCGCCCAAAAATTTATTCTATTTTCATTATATTATTATATTTACCTTATCTACTTTGTGAACAGTGTCTTAATATCTTCTTTTCTAGCCATCATTGTCATTTCCTTTAATTTATTGTCCAGCCAGAAATAGCCGTGCAAATTGGCCGAATCCTTCCTTGAGTGTCAAGTGGCCATTCTCTTGCATATTGAGCTAGCTATTCAAGTTACATCTATCTATTCATAATTTTCCATCTCCAGTCCTATATCAAGTCTATACTCTTTGTCTTTACATCTTCCCATACAAGTACTACTGCGAAGTAGTATTTTAGTTACTTCAGCTTCTTCCAACGTAGAAGCCACACATTTTTGTTCCTTTGGCTACATTAAGTAGATCTTCTTTTTCCTACTTCTGTTGGAGTTTATCACTCTCTGTGCATTCACTCCAACAGAAAATCTTCTTCTAACAGGTTACAGTATCCTTTCCTGTGCGTCTTGAATAGTAACTTTTCGCTTGCTGCTTCCCTTTTCTACTGGAAACCGACTAGTTGGTAGAATAATGGAGTTTAATAATGTGGCCAAGATATATAAGTGTATAACATCTAAAACAGAAACAAGTTTGAATCATAATATAAAAAAGAAAAATAGAATGAAATTTTTTTCAAAAGTTGTATATTTCTGAATTTAGTAGTTTGTACACTACCTATACTTCCTGCCAAGTATGAAAAGGTTACGTCGAATAGTTTTAAAATGCTGAGCAAAAATAGTTTTTAAATTTTTAGATAAAACACCATGTAACTCAGTAAGGAACCACATTTTATTTAAGTGTTTTTGGTTAAATCTTCGTATTTTGTGCTAAGGTTTCTCCAGTTACTATATGGACAATTATTAATGAAACACCCTGTATAGCAAAATCTCTTTTCCAAGAAATAGCAAGCGAAAATCAATGTCAATCTAAAAATAATAAAATAATACTAGATCCCTTGAATATAAATGCATCGCACATGCATATTATCATAGCAAGTGATGCATATTATTATAGCAAGAAATTTACCAAGTCTTTTGCATTAGCATGCGAATATAAAGGCCAGTCCTTTAAAAAATTAACTATATTTGTATCACGGCTAGAAGCTTTCAAGTCGCGATGTCGAAGGACAAAAGTTTTTTCCCATTTATTTTTCACTGCTTCCCAGTTAGTTGAAAATATGTTTTTAACACGTTCGCACCTGACTACCACTATACTGGTAGTTCGAGGTTTCTATAATATACTGACTACCACTTTACTGGCTCCCAGCTCTACTAATTTCAATGCTTTATATATTCACACAGACCAGGAGAAAAGGAACGAGATGTAGACGCCGTATATTATGTATGTAGTCTCTAATATTGTAATCTTTGCCAGTATACTGGTAGTTCGTTCCTAAGGAATAAAACTAATAAAAATAATAAACAATCATTTCGTTGTGAATCGAAACAAGAGCAGTCTTATTTTAGTTAGTTCAGAAAGCGCCAAAAGTCCTCTAATAGTCGAGGAAATGAAGCATTTTGGCTCACAATTTTTTCGTCCAGCATCGATTTATTTGAAATTTTCACAGAAGGTAGGAAATAGTCCAAGGATCATTTTCTATATCATGCCGCTGTACGCTAAAACCTTGGGGTGGTTGCCACCCCATCTCGGGGGCGGGAATTTTTTATTACATTTTAACCATGTAAATCGATGTAAAACGTGATTCTAAGAAAAAATGTTTTTTACATTTTCTTCGTAAAACTAATATTTTTCGAGTTATTCGCGCTTGAAACTAACAATTTTTCGACGAAAAAATCGACTTTTTTAGAGGGTTTTTTAAGAATAGCTCGAATAAATATGCATTTAATCAAAAAAACTATAGATATCAAAATTGTGTATTTTAATAACACAAACCAAATTCTTTTTCTGTGACATCTTTAAGACCAATACAAACCGAGATACGGCATGTTAAAAGTTAGCTTTTTTCTTCAAATGCATAATTTGAAATATTCAAAGCCAAATAACGGAAAAACTTTGCATTTTTCGAGAAAAACTTAAATAATCTTTTTTCAAGCATGCAGTTAGGTGTTTCAAAAAATAGTAATAAAATGTTTCTAGCATGAAAATTAAGCGACTTATGATCAAAAAAAGGTCGGTACCTGCTTTTCTCTATGAAAAAATCAGTGAAAACAACCCCCTAACTACCCTCCTAATTAAAAATTGGTCTTCACTTTTGTGTAAAGTTCTTTTATATTTGTATTATCAATAGACCCAAGAAGTTTAATTTATTAAAAAGGCCTAATTTTAGAAAAATTTGAGTTTAAAGGAAAATAAATTTTTGGAATTTCCCATTTTTCACCTTTTACTTCAAAATATCTCCGAAAATACTGGAGATACGAAAAAATGATGGATTACTAAATTGTAGCTTTTTTAATAGCTAAACTTCTTTTGTACATATATTTTCATTACAGTGAACAGTTAGCGAGATATAGCTGTTTAAAACCTCTATTTACGAGCAAACACCCCCTTATTCGAGCCCTTTAAACCCTCCCTAATTAAAAACTAAGGGATCTTACGGAATTTAGTTTACACAGTCTTATAACTCTTCAAAAATCCTACAAAGTCATTTTTGAAAAAACTTTTTATCGCTACAAATGAAGGATATATGTTTATCAAACGAATTTTTTTTTTTAAATTCGAATAGTCCGCTTATGGATCATTTTCAATGTATGTATAATACCACAGAACCGGTTCGTATACTGGAAGATGAGTAAAAAACTATTTTATTTGTACGTGGTACATATTTGTAAATTCGTATTTTTGTGTAAATAAATGTTTTTGTAATTCTTTATTTCTCCTTTTTTTCTATATAAATCTATTAAAATATCTACTTATAAAAACTGTAATGTTATTGAGGGTGGTTTTTAAGGGTTGAAATATTATGATGTTATTTTCTAAATTATAAAACAATCATTATTTAACCAATCAAAACCAAATTTTACCCATATTAAAGTTTACAATGTTTGTATATAATTTTTGACAATAAGGAGTAGTTTACACCCCTAAAAATAATCAACGCCCTTAAGCATGATATATAATATGAGGTACAGGGTGAGATGATCCTAATCCCAAATTTTTATGTAAATCGATGCAAGCCGAAATTATTCTTTTAGGATAAGTAAATTTTTTATATATAGCTCCAACAAAGGTGGTTTTAAGGGTTGAAATATTATGATAGTATATCTTAAAGCATAAAACAATCATTATATAACTAATAAGAACCAAATGTTGACAATATTAAAGTTTAAAATGTTATTTTATAATTTTTTACAATTAGGGGTAGTTTTCACCCTTAAAAAACCAAAAGCGTACAACGGCTCAATATAGAAAATGAACTAGAGGGTGTAATGAGCCTAATCCTAAATTTTTGTACAAATCGATGCTGGACCAAAAAATTTCGAGGTTTTGCCATATTTTCAGCTTCATTTCCTCGACTATAAATAGTTTTAACTTTTGTTAGAGTTTCTTCAGAGAGCCCATCGTCGGCTAAGAGTGTTAACCTGCTAACTCCATTTTTCACTGTTAGTGATATTGGGCTGTTTTCTGGGTCTGGGTACCTTCATACACCACCCCACAAACCTGCCGACAAAAATGTAGTTTAGAAATAACTATCTCTAAACTACACTGGAGCCAGCGGGCTTGTGGGACAGTGTATAAAGGTACACAGACCCAGAAAACAGCCCAATATCACTCACAGTGAAAAATATAAATGATTCTTTTTGAACCACCTGATCGAGGCTGACGGCCAGAATTTTGGTGGTTCAGCGAGAATCAAATATGTGCTCTCTGAATAAACTCTAACAAAAGTTGAAACTAATTAGAGCACTTTTGGCTCTCTCTGAACTAACTAAAATAAGACTGCTCTTGTTTCGATTCACAACGAATGGATTATTTATTATTTTTATTAGTTTTACTCCTATTCTGAGTATTGGGTGGTATTGGGAACTAATCTTTGTTGGAATTTTACCGTGCTAGACAGGAGGGTAGTGAGATGCAACTTGATAGATCTCCCTCGGCCTTCTTTGCTCCGGCGATTCGTTGGCTTTCAAATTTTAAGAAGCCACGAATGGTGTAGCCAGAAGATTAGTTATAATATTATTAATATTAAAAGTAAAACTTTCGTTAGTAGTTAGATAGTTAATAAATGTATTTCTTATAGTTTTAAGTTTAGAATGATAATTACATTTCTTTTGAAATAAAAAAAAATTATAAAATTGATACGACCAAATTTTTCCCAACTATACAGCGATTATTGTTGTTTATTTTGTCTAGATTAGCTTGCCAGTATACTGGTATTCAGTATATAGTTAAAAACGTACATCTATATCCTGACTACCAATATACTGACAGGCTAAGTAAACCAAAAGAAATGTTTAAATATCTATAAACTAATCCATATGTCCGAGTTTTAATCCAATATTCCCATTTTTTACCCAAAACCCATATCCGTTTCTGAGGAACGTCTAGTATCAATAGGTTAGGTGCGAACGTGTTAAAGACTTTAATATATCTTCATCAAACTCCTGATTATCCTGTATTTTAGGTTGTTCAGCGGAAGATACTTGGCGTGGCGATCGGCGTTAGGGATTGACACAGAATCACACCGAAGGATGGCGACTGCATCGAGTTTCTATTGGACAGTATTAGAACACGCGGGTAAAATTCGCCGCAGTGTTTTTAAAATGTTAGCGAATCCTGTCGAAACAATATCTTCTCGCTCTTAAAATAAAAATGTTCACATACAATTAAAAGTATATCTTATTGATATACACAGACGGGGAAAACATCTTCAAATAATAATGCATTGCTGTTTGATTCGAATGTGGTTCTTTTAAATCATATATCCGCTAATAATTGATTTAAAGGGAAATACTAGTAAACATTTCAGAAAAGCAAATAAAAATAAAAATGTGTATATTTGATTGTATCGCCGCCCTATTAATGTTAGTAGACAAGTAAAACAATTTAGCAATGCTGCTTTATTTTAAATATTGTTCTTTTAAATTATATGTGATAATTAGAGACTGGAAAATATGCACTAAAAAATGTCTAAAATATGCATGCAATATGCATTTTAAAACAAGCTGAATATGCACAATTAACATGCAAATATGCATTTATATATGCACTTATTTTTATATGAATAATTTTATGGTTTACGTTAAATACATAAATAAATAAAAAATAATAAAAATAAATAAATAGGTTTGAATTTAAACCAAATTGTATTATTATTTCTTAATATATTTTTTTAACTTCAGGTTTTGTGACAAATAAAACGGCAAAATATTTTATTTTGACCACAAGATAAATAAGAGTACAATAAAATAAATGTACATATTTTTATTGTTACAATATTGATTCATATTTTCTAAACTAATATTATAAAAAGAGTACAATAAAACAAATTTACATATTTTTATTGTTACAATAAATAATCATATATTGATTCATATTTTCTAAACTAATATTATGTCTTCTATCTGTTAATATTTGTTTATAGGCAGAAAAAGATCTCTCAACGTCACAAGATGTAATTGGGGCATATTTAAACTTTGCTATTAGAGACGGATCCATATTAATATTTTCATCGAAGTTTCCAAAATTGATTATATTATTTATTGAACGCAATAAAGTGAAACCCTCATTTTTGTTTAAAACGTCATCAAGTTTATCTTTAATTTTTACTCCAATTTCCCCATTCAGATTTGTTATTTTCTGTTTAACCGAATCAACAATAGACATACTATTGTGAAGACATAAATTTTGAGCCTCTAATTTTGTAATTGAACTTTCAATGATATCGAAATTCGATTTTATATACAACAATTGATTTTTAATAGACTTTTCTTTAAAAATATTTTGACAGTTATCAATAGCGGTACAAGTCGGATCAAAACTTGAAATAACGCTTTTGATGTCGTCGTAGTGTTCAGATAAAAATATAGCACTTTTAAGCCAAGTTCCCCATCTGGTTAATACTGGTTCTGGTGGTAAAGGAATATCGGGAAGCATCTCCCTATATACCTGTACACGTAGTGGTGCTTTCAGAAATACTTTTTTTACATTATTTATTAAGGTGTTTACATTGGGAAATTCAATTCTAACTTTCTCTGCAACTCTGTTTAGGCCGTGCGCCAAACATGTACAGTGAATTAAATTAGGGAAAAAGATTTTAAGATTGGATGCAGCTTTCATCATATATGAGGCGGCATCACTAAGCATTAATAATATTTTTTCAAATGGTACTTGATCAGGTAAAAAAAAATTTGTTAGGGATTCGTTAACAAATCTAGCTATTGTAGCATAGTTTGTTTTTTCCAAACATTTTACACTAATTAAGTATGAGTTTTTAAAATCGCCAGAGTCGTTAAGAACTCCAACAATTAGATTCGCAATTTGTCGACCCTTTGTATCCGTTGTTTCGTCGACGGAAATCCAAAGATAATCGGCTTTTAACTGATTTTTAATACTCGTCATCACATCTTTGTAACATGCACTGACATATTTTTTCCGAAGAGTTGAAGAACTTGGTATTTGAGCTGGTTTATCTTTAATCTTGCAATAAGTTTTTAAAAAGTTTTGACACGATTTATGTTCTAACTTGTGCAGAGGGATATTGCAGTTCAAAAAAAAAATGGCATAAATCCTTTGCAAAGGTTTCTTGCCCAACTGACGTATTCTGAATCTGCAAACTGTTCTGTAGAATCTGCTGGCGAGGTTTATTATCATTTTTTGATAGCTTAGTTTGGTGAAGTGAAGTTTTTATGTGTTGAACTACTTGGAATTTCTTTTGACATGGAATCTGGAATATAATGATAATGATGTTTTAGATGTTTTCGTAAATAGATACCTACATTAAAATGATCAAACTTTTTAAACCTCCCCCAATTTTTTTTTATTTCTCAAAGTGAAATTGAAATCGTCAAACAATAAAGTACAGTCAGTGTACCGTAGTATACAGGGTGGGCCACTCTCAACACCTCGCTCTGTATAAGCCAAACCGTTGCGAACTTTAAAAAACAGTTTTTGAAGAAATGGGACGGTTTGTCATTTTAGAATAGACAGACACATAGATGTGCAAAGAAGTTTGATAAGTTTAAAAATCTATTGAAGTGGAGAACTTACCTTTTTATCACAAATGGTGCAAAACATACTTTCACTGTCGATAACTTTTAGATGATTGTTACTTCCAATCCAACTTCTGAGAAGACTTGATTTTTCCCTTGCTACTTTAGGCATTTTCACAATAATAATAAAATGATTTTTTTACACAGTATAGTCAATAACTTGCAATCACAAAAGTTGAATAATCGGCGATTGATTTAAGACTAACCATTCATAAAATAAAATAATCTATCCTACCCTTAAAACAGTGTTGCCAACTCGACCAATATAGTATTTGCCAAACCTCACAAGAATGATGGAATGATCAGTTCAACAGTAGGTATTCCATTATCAACTAATAAAAAATCCCTATAGCAAGCATAACCCAGTACAGATAAATTATTTGTTTTAAAAAATGCTGAAACATGATCCTGTAGTTAATAGTAATCTCATGGTCCACAGACATAAGTACTAATATAAACATTATTGAAGGCGAAGGGATTTGCTGATGTAGGTGTGTATGTGTGAATGGTTAAACATTTTTTGTTAGGAATCAGATTTGACTCACTGATATCAGTTTCAAGTTCCTGTGAGAGAGTTCCTAAGTTGTTTTAGTAATTGTAAGGCCAACATAAAAATTTGTTCTGAATTAGAAGATTTTCGATTTTTACTAAATAATTTTTATATTATTTAATATGCTAGAAAATATGCTATATGCTAAACAAGAAATAAATAAGCTAAACAACACAAAAATATGCCAAATCTAGCATAAAATAAGCTAAATTGGCAACGCTGCCTTAAAATTTCGTTTTGGTTGGTTTTCCCAGAATAATTCATAGTTGGCCGACACCAGCAGAAAGTACAGGTAATATTTGTAATGTTATTCAAAATATAATCGGTATTTACTTAGGTAATTTGTAAATTCTGAGAAGTCTATAAATCTTAAATATCCGGATAATGATACCTGCAGCTATAAATAACGCCCATTATGTTTATGGGTACAACAACAAAGGAGCTTAACAGCAAAATATTTACTTTCACATTTTATTTTAATGGATGTTGATGTTACTAATATATACCTTATTTTTAAATGGGGTAGAGTAAATTCCCATCAAAATATGCATTTATATGCTCTTAAATCTCCAAATATGCAAGGCATATGCATTTATGAAAAACATGAGAAATATGCAGCATATATATGCATATGCATTTTGCATATAATCCAGTCTTTAGTGATAATATTTAATTTAAAAAGAAGTAATATTAGATATCAAAGAAAAGGAAATTTCCTTAATTTTAAATAATTACATTTTTATTATGTACTCAAATCAATATCATATCATTAGCGACTAAATAAATACTTTTAATTAATAAATTAAGCAGATCAACTTATTTTAACGTGATTTAGTTATTTTAACGTGATTTGTTGTGCATTTTAAAACGCATAAATTTTCTGAGTGACGCGAATGAATCAAAAAGTAAAATGTTAAGAAAGCCTAAGGCTACAGTCGAGTTTTAATTTCAGTATTTTATATAAGCTAGAATATTCCACAGGGTGTTCCAAACTTTGAGGAAAAAACACTATCATTCTTACACCCGGTATACAATGACACTTATCTGTTTAGCAACAATATTATTACATCGATATTTTTGAAGAATAAAGCTATAATATATTTTAAAAAATCACTAAAATCGGACAAGTTTAGGAAATACGAGACATCAAGAATGTCCCATTTTTAAGGCGGTGCGTTAATTTTGATGCTTAGTGTATTTGCAATTAAAAGTCATATTCAATTTTTTTTTTATTTTCACCCCTGTAACGTATTAACATAAACATTATAGAAGTTTTCAGGGACTTTCCGCCCTCGGTAATAATGTAATCTTTCATTCTGCGTTTAAATTTTTCAAAAATATTTATTAGTTTTCTCACTCAAGATTAAAAAAACATGAATACATTTAACCCTAGAACAGCACAGTTCGTTCAGCTAACGCACAGTGGGGTCTCGAAAACCCTAAAGGCTGATTCACATAATAGCTCAGGTCACGCTCCGCTCACGG
Source organism: Diabrotica virgifera virgifera (assembly GCF_917563875.1). NCBI lineage: Eukaryota > Metazoa > Arthropoda > Insecta > Coleoptera > Chrysomelidae > Diabrotica > Diabrotica virgifera. The sequence goes on along the minus strand of NC_065451.1, from coordinate 106,677,596 downwards.
TCAGCTCAAGCCACGATCAAAATATTCTCTCGGAGAAACCACGCAGTCAAAAAAAAAGGGCCGGAACTTGACCGTCGTGTTTAGTGCGGATAGCATGATTAAGATGCGTGTAAGAATAGTTGACCGAACCTTGAGCTGAGCGTGAGCGAACCGTGACCTGAGCTATAATGTGAATCAGCCTTAATTGTTTTTTTTTAGTAGAATAGAATAGAAATATGCTTTATTGTCACTGAAAATTTTTACAATTTGATGGACAAAGCTTACATACAGTCAAAAGAAAAATAATATCAATAACAATTAACTACAATTTACTAAAATTAGATAAATTGTCAATATACAGTACATAAGATATAAAACCAAAGACAAAAACAATGAATTGCAAAATTTATATAAATTGCAAATTGAACATACTTACGACAAATAAAATACAACATTAGGAATTGACAGTTTAAGCTACTGCGTGTGAAACCCAATATTTTTAGTTATTCATTAAGAAATTCTTCTATTGAATAATAGGGTCTTTTAGATAGATAGGCTTTTGTCATTTTACGGAATTTTGGGAAAGATGTTGCAGATTTAAGTTGTAAAGGGAGATGGTTGAAAAGTTTTTTTGCGGAGTATAATATGTATTTCTTTACTAACTCAGTGGATGGGATCGGTAAATAAATATCAAAGATTGAATTTCTGGTGGAGTAAAGATGATTGGGCCTTGCTGGAAAGACATGAAGGTGTTTACGAATTAAACAAACCGTTTCTAGAATATATAAAGATGGAAGTGTTAAAATTCCGTGATCTCTGAAGTAACTTCTGCAATGTGTAGATCTTCTGAGGCCAAACAGATATCTTATTGCTCTTTTTTTGCAATTTAAAAATAACATCAAATTGAGCAGCTGTACTAGAACCCCAAAAAGGAAGACCATATCGAAAATGAGACTAGAACAACGAAAAATATGTTATTTTAGAAGATGCTAAATTGAGTTCCCTTGAGGCAGATCTTGTTGCGTAGCAAGCTGAGGCGAGTTTCTTACTTAACGAATCGATATGAAGGGACCATTTGAGGTTGCTGTTTAAAAAAGTACAAGAAATTTTACAGAATCAACGGTACTGATCTGGCTGTTATTAAGAGGCAAAGGTTGAAGAGCTTCTTTATAGGATAGTGCTACTGTTTTATCTACATTAAAAGAGAGTAAATTAGAGTCAGACCAGGTCTTTACCGTCAGTAGATCCGAAGTATAGTTTCATGAAGAGATGCAATAGTTGAGTTGCTCCAAGTGATACATGTATCATCAGCAAAAAGAAAAATTTTCCCATCGATTTTTAAATTAGTGATCTCATTTATAAAGATAAGGAACAGAAGAGTACCCAATACTAAACCTTGTGGTACTCCACATACAATGTTTTTGAGACTAGAGTCAGTATCATTTGCTCTAACTAGTTGTTTCCTATTATTCAAGTAGGATTGGAACCAATTCAAAGAAATATCTATAATTCCATAGAAATTTAGTTTTTTAATCAAGATGTCGTGATTTACACAATCAAAAGCTTTGGCATAGTCACAGAAAACAGTGGCAGTATAAAGATTATTGTTTAGTGCTTGATAAACCTCATGTAGTACAGAAAACATGGCATCGGTGGTACATTTGTTAGTTAAAAAGCCGAACTGATTTTGAGATAAAATGTTATTATCAACGATAAAGGGCATAAGTCGAGTTTTAATGAGTCAATAATTTTGGAGAGTACCGTAGTAAGGCAATAGGTCTATAGTTGCAGGCATCAGATTTTTCACCACCCTTATGAAGAGGAATAATAATGGCTGTCTTTAGGCACTCTGGAAATTTACATTTTTCGAAGGAATCATTAATTAGTGAGACGAGGATTTCCAACACATTTTCTGTGAGATTAGAGAAATTTTTTATAGATAGTCCATCAGTGCTGCAGTATGATTTGCTTTTGATACTATTGATTGTTTGGATCAGTTCATTATCGACTGGTCTTAAAAAAAATGAATTCGATACCTTTCTTGAATTAGGGAGATAGGAAATGGGATCTTGTGGCAAAATAGTTGATGTTATATTTTTATTCACATTAACGAAGTAATCGTTTAGACTTTGTAACGGTCACGTTACGAAAGTAGCTCTTTAATAATTATTATTATTATTTTCCCTCGGTCTCTCATTTCTCGTCATTCCTCGTTCTCGTCAATTTTTTTCCCTATCACTTATCATATTTTTTTTTCTTCCTATTATTTATCATAGTGCCATAGACCTTGTAAGTTCACCATTCATTCTGTTTTCTTCCTTACTTATTCTTACATTATTGGTACCTTATCTGAGTCTGGTTATTCTAATACATCTGTTGTAGCAACATGCTATAGTTCGCGAATACCAGCACGAATTAGTTTATGTAGTTTCTATAATATTTTAGTCAATACACATTAGGTATTTATCTTACTTTTGATTTAGTTAGGTTACATCTCTGTTACTTAGTCTGTTAGCAATATTTATTCTGACTTATTTTGATTACTTAGTTTGGATAGGTTCATATTACCGGATGAGGGTGTATGTAGACCTAATTTATTTATTTTGTGCAGTATTAGTTACCATTGGATCCAATAATTTAGTCTATTTAGTATTAGTAAGAATTGGTCCATAAATTTGCCTGATCGTTCTTCTTTGGATATACTCTTATATAAATCTGGTGTCCATTGATAGTCCGATTCTGGATAAGTGTCCGATTCTTCATTTATTTTGTGTATTTGGTTGGATAGGTTCGTATTACCGGATGTGGGTGTACGTAGACCTGATCTGTTTATGTGGATTAGTATTGGTGTGAATTGGTCCATAAATTTGCCTGGTCGTTCTTCTTTGGATATGCCTTTTATGAATCTGGTGTCCACTGATGGTTCGACTTTGGATTACGTGTCCGATTCCACATTTATTTTGGTTATTGAGTTTTGGATTCCTTTGGTATGTTTATTATTGGTATTATTTGGCATTAGTGAGAGTTGTTCCATAAATCTTCCTGATTGTTCTTCTCTGGATATACTATTATGAATCTGGTGTCCATTGTTAGTTCAATTTTGGATTAAGTGTTCAATTCTTTACTTATTTTAGTTACTGCTTTTTTTAATCACTTTGATACATTTACTTGTGATATGGTTCGAATTGGCTCACACCTTTTCCTGGTTGTTCCGTCCTTGGATATATCCTTTATAAATCTGATGTCCATGGATAGCTCAATTTTGGTTTTGGTGCCCAGTTCGACACTTAGCATTATTATGAACTTTAGTGCAATATTTAGTTCTGTTTTGACTTTTAAGCAATATTATGTCAATATTTGGTAGCAGAGAGTAACATAGTAACATTTTAGTATGAGTTTGAGTCATGTATTTATTTATTTCTCCTTGAACATTAGTTTATGCTTAGTGGTAATCTTGCGAATCAACGTGGATTGTTAGACTATTGTAAATTTAGTTGTTAATATTTTGAAGTTTAGAAAAAAAAATTTTATGGATAAAATTTTTTTTCCCAAGTAGAAGGGGATTGTAACGGTCACGTTACGAAAGTAGCTCTTTAATAATTATTATTATTATTTTCCCTCGGTCTCTCATTTAAATTCTCGTATAGGACCACTGAGGTGACGTCATACCTCGGTGATGGAACGTACTCCACCTATCGAGCATTATTCGGGTTCTGAGAGAATTTGACGTTTACCTTGGCGGAGAAACGCCTCTCGTTCTTTACTTGACTGTGAGCTGTGGTGTCGAATAGATATACCATATAGAATGGCGGATGATTTCCTCCAACTTATTTTATCACATAAGAAATTTAACGTAAAGTAAAAAGTTACCACCAGGGATTGTCTGGAGTGAGGAGACATGTGGGTGACAACTCCTGTTGGAGTATAAATAGGAATAATTCGGTGAGATCTACTTTTTCATAGTAATTTTTTATGTATAGCCTTGGTTTTTGTGATGGAACCTTTGAGATATTAGGTTCATTGTTAAATTTCTTAGTCAACTCATTATTTGGATTTTATGTAGATTATTTCGATTATTGAATATTCATTCAAGGAAAATTATATATTAATATATTTTTTGGTTAGACATAACCAAACATATGCAATTCTCAATTAATATTAGAAATAATTATCATTTCTCTGTAGGTTTTAAATTTATTGAACCTCCAATATTTTTATAAATTCTATATATTTTTACAGATATTCCCTCAGATAAATCATATTCAAATTTCACATTTATCATTATTTGTTCATGTGTTCACACTCAAAATAGTTCAAGGTTACCTGAGATTAGTTTTTGTTCCATCTTAATGATCGGTTTTTCTATGTTAATGCTTCTAAAAAGTTTCCTCAATTATTTCTTCTTCCCTTTACTTTTTGCTAATGTTTAAAATGGGAAATAAAACTGGGAATGTTTTTAGCCATTTGGAAGAAACCCTAACATGAAAACGTAGCCCTTTGACCACCCAGGGAAACCACTGCAGCCACGGTCAAGTCATCATGGGAGTATGTCTAATTGGGAGCAAGCTATGGGAGCGTTCCAGCTCAATTTTCGTCTTGGCACCTGGGCCTACAGGAGTCATGGGGTCGCACCATCCTGGTGCATCATTTTCTAGGATGCAACCGCAACCTCGTTTGGGAACATTTAGTGAGGTGTTTTAGTAACTATTGGTTTTTTTATATTTCAGACTATCTGTTAAATACACTATGTTTTTTTTCCAGATTTAGGTTACCTCTGGTTTTTTTTGACATATTTGTATATTAGATTATTTGGTTCCCAAACTTTGTATCTACGGTAACTTCTTGTGCACAGGAATAAGCCTAGAGAAAATTAGGTTTTTAATACTTTATTATTGCTTTGATATTGGTTTATGTAATTCGGGTAAATTTATTTTTTAATATTACTAGCTTGTTTCCCAAATATTTTACTGTTATTCGCTTTATTCCATTTGTTCGGTTAATTTAGGTCATCGTCGGTATTTATCTCAACTTCATTTCTACTTTAGTCAATTGTAGATTCAACTTTATTTATTCATTATTGTATTTTCCCTTAGTGAGGCTTGGGCCTATTTATTTGTATTATTTTCATCTTTGTCGGTTTCAATTCAGTTGTACGTAGCAGGCGTACTATAACCATTTGGTAGAAGACTTATGTAATTTTGTACCCTATATGTTAGTGAGAGGTACTTATACCTGTAATTTTGTAACAGATAACATTATTGTTGTTATCTTAGAGATAACTTTTTGTATAACTTATGTCATTTTAGAGTCACATGATATACACTTTGTGTAACTCAGAGATTGTCAAAAATCTAGTAGTTATTTTTAATAAATATGTATTTATTTTGTATATCAATTATTTTATTATTCCTTTATGTTCATTATTACAGGTTTGATATATTTAATATTTGACAGCAGTATAAGATACCTGGGAAAATGATCGAAGATCATTTTCATGGCGCCCATGATTAGTTAGTTTTATTTATTTTGTTCGTTTTTAGTCATTATTCATCTCCATTCATTTTCAGTACATTATTCTTATTTTATTATTTCATCTTTTAGTCATCATTACTATCTATATAGAGCTACTGTTCTTCGACAGGCATGCAAACGAGCCGTATCCATCCTTGAGTGTCAAGTTGCTCTCTTGCATCTATAGCTAGCCAACTCTATTCAGTTTGCCTCTGTCTCTTCCCACTTTACTTCTATCCCTTCTAATCCCCCTTTCTTCAGTACAACTGCACTTAAGTAGTATTTTTTATTATTTTCCGACTTCGGCTTCACTGCTGAAGCCCCTTCATTTTCATTTTACTACTTTCAACTACCTAGTAGAAAGTAGTTCTTCAGTTATATTTTCAGAATAGCTACCATAAGTATTCTTTCTTTTCCTTACTTCTGTTGGAGTACCTATATCTTTCTTTTTACTTTCACTCCAACAGAAGTTTTCTTTTCTTATTTTTGTTACACTGGCGCCCTATACAGATAGTATTCAACTATCTAGTCTTTTCAGAAGAAAACAGAAGTTTTCTTATTTTTGTTACACTGGCTGCCCAATGCGTGGTGCCAACCGTTTATGGTTTTAAGACAGTAGTTCTTTTAGTTCATTTTTATTTTATTGGAATTTTTGTATTATTAACTTTTTGATATCTTTGTATACATGTTACTTCTGATTTATTTTTGGTCTTTAAAATTTTATTAATACTAAACAGGTAGACTTATACTTCTTTTGGTTTTGATTAGTTTATTTCGATACCTCATTTTTAGTTTTAGTGGTACAGCTCATATCTTAGTTTGGATTTTGTATTTTTATTGGAAACTTATTTATGTATTTAGAATGAGTATACATAACTGACATTATGTTCTATTAGTTAAATTTTTATTCCTTCTACCAATGGTAGTACATTTGCGCGTACAATTAATCGTTGAATATATGCATACATTTTTTTCTAGTATGGTTATATTTTATACATAACTAGAAATCATTTTCAGTATTTAGGTATTTTATTTACTTTATCGATTTGATTATTTATATATTTTGCTGGCATTTTGATTTGTTGGTGTGTCGCTAATATTTTCTCCATATGTATCTTTGTCTTACAAACTTTAGATTATATTTTATATTTGTTATTTTTGATATTTGGGTTGTTTGGTAAGACAGGCACACACCACAAAGCAATATCAGTCCAGACATTAGTTTCTATACATGATACGTTGAATTCGCATGGTTCGGATGGTTACAGATGGTCATCCAAACTATTTTTCTTTAATTGGTAGTGTTAAATATAACAATTATAATTATTGTATAGTAAAGTAGTTCCATTATCCATCTCAGTTTCTAGTTTTATTATTGTTGATAATAATATTATATCAATGTGGGTACCATAATATAATGCTCATAGAAATCAGATACTTTAGGTTGAGATTTAAATATAAATTCTTTATTAGTTAGGAAACATTGATACTATTTTCCTACTAAGTTATAGAACAGTCTTCAGAAGAAGATTACCTTAACAGTGTTGTTCAAGCTAATCTCTTCTTCTGTTTGTCTTTAGCTTAGCTCAATCTTTAGTATGGTTAGAAATTTTAGTCTGATATTTTTTTTGTCATCTGATAATGTGATAATGCAGGTACCTACATACATTGCTTGATTTCATCTTTGGCTTTGTTGTTGATGACTTTTAATTTATTACTTATTAATTTAATTATTATGTAGTACTTTATGTATGAGTTTAACTTTTTTTTTGGTATTAGGCATGGTGCATTGTAATTATTATTATGAGTCAATGTTATTAATTGCTAATCCTGTCAGTAGGATTATACAATTAATCAGAACTTCACTTGTATTTTTGTTTAGTTTTTGCACACCTAACCCCTTAAGTTAGAAGGGTTGTTGAATTATTATATATTTATATACTTATTTGGACAGGTAAGCTCATACAAGTACTCTTGTTTAATATGGATATTATTATGGAACTGTATGTTATGCACTACTTACAGTCGGAAAAATGAAAGAATACCCATGAACGAACATATAAAACACGCTGTATTTTCCTGTCACCGTGTCACAAAGAAAATTGTCCAGTGCAAGTACATGTAACAAAAATTATTACATGTACTTGCGCTGGCCAATTTTTTGTGTGACACGGTGACAGGAAAATACAGCGTGTTTTATATGTTCGTTCATGGGTATTCTTTCATTTTTTCTACTATATCTCAGGTTATGTGTTATATTATTTGGAATATTTGATTACTTACTAATTTTTTTTTTGATCATATTTATATCTTATTATTGAATTTGCCATATTGGAAAGATGTGGTTTTTAATTTGTTATTGGGTTACTCTATTATACTACATTCGCTCTCGCGAGATTTTTTTTGACACTGACGTTAGTAATTTCTTTTTTGAAAAATTCAGTTGTCAGAAGTGACTGGAAATTACTACAAAACCAACGCACCTGCTCATATCCAATATTATTAATAGTAAACAGACATAAAAATAACATAAACCTTACGCCAATCAATATTTATTTATTTAAACCATTATAATGTATTGATATCAAATGAGAAAATTATTTATTGTACAAAATAAAAATATTTTGTAGAAATAAACTTCATAAAATTTTATGAGATTAGTAGACACTCCCACTATTTCTAATAATTCTTCTTTTTTTAATGAAAGATTAAGTTCATTTGAGTTGATTTTTAGCAGTTAATAGTGTGAGGTAGGAATTTTTGTGTTGTACGTTTCCTATTCCGAATGTCTAAAAAAAAATCTCGCGAGAGCGAATGTAGTATAACATTATTTGTCTCCAATATCTTAAACACTTTATAATAATTTATATCCTTCTATCCTACACAGTATGATTCTGGAATTAGTTTGGAATTTTGATGTAAGTATGTATGAATTCTTGAGTCTTTCATATTTCTTCTTAGAAACTACTTAGTCTGTTGATGCTCAAAGTTGGTGAATACGTGGGTTCGAAATTCAGCAACTGATCACTGCTGTCCGGTTTCGTAATCTATGTCCTCATGGCAGAGTAGGCAGATGTCTTTTCATCATTACATTTCCTAAACATTTTTCTGTAATCAGTTTACTTATTTCAGTTTTTTTACAATTTAATAGGGAAGTATTTAGTTCATATTAGGCCTTTTGCTTCATAGTATGTTTGTACTTTGAGTTGATGAGTAAACATGCATAAATATCTTGCCCACTTGTTTATAAATCAATGCTTAGGCCATCCCTATACATAGTAGGTTCGTTAAGTCAGTATTTGGAGTGTTTAGACAAATGAGTTGTTCATCAGAGTATATTCCCACTTCTTTCCTTAGGCATTAGTTGCTATTCAGATTTTGGAACATTTCCTGAATAATTCCATGTATGTGAGAGCGCATGAATTTGCAGTTTTATTTAAAATTGTGCTCGTTCTCGTCAATTTTTTTCCCTATCACTTATCATATTTTTTTTTTCTTCCTATTATTTATCATAGTGCCATAGACCTTGTAAGTTCACCATTCATTCTGTTTTCTTCCTTACTTATTCTTACATTATTGGTACCTTATCTGAGTCTGGTTATTCTAATACATCTGTTGTAGCAACATACTATAGTTCGCGAATACCAGCACGAATTAGTTTATGTAGTTTCTATAATATTTTAGTCAATACACATTAGGTATTTATCTTACTTTTGATTTAGTTAGGTTACATCTCTGTTACTTAGTCTGTTAGCAATATTTATTCTGACTTATTTTGATTACTTAGTTTGGATAGGTTCATATTACCGGATGAGGGTGTATGTAGACCTAATTTATTTATTTTGTGCAGTATTAGTTACCATTGGATCCAATAATTTAGTTTATTTAGTATTAGTAAGAATTGGTCCATAAATTTGCCTGATCGTTCTTCTTTGGATATACTCTTATATAAATCTGGTGTCCATTGATAGTCCGATTCTGGATAAGTGTCCGATTCTTCATTTATTTTGTGTATTTGGTTGGATAGGTTCGTATTACCGGATGTGGGTGTACGTAGACCTGATCTGTTTATGTGGATTAGTATTGGTGTGAATTGGTCCATAAATTTGCCTGGTCGTTCTTCTTTGGATATGCCTTTTATGAATCTGGTGTCCACTGATCGTTCGACTTTGGATTACGTGTCCGATTCCACATTTATTTTGGTTATTGAGTTTTGGATTCCTTTGGTATGTTTATTATTGGTATTATTTGGCATTAGTGAGAGTTGTTCCATAAATCTTCCTGATTGTTCTTCTCTGGATATACTATTATGAATCTGGTGTCCATTGTTAGTTCAATTTTGGATTAAGTGTTCAATTCTTTACTTATTTTAGTTACTGCTTTTTTTAATCACTTTGATACATTTACTTGTGATATGGTTCGAATTGGCTCACACCTTTTCCTGGTTGTTCCGTCTTTGGATATATCCTTTATAAATCTGATGTCCATGGATAGCTCAATTTTGGTTTTGGTGCCCAGTTCGACACTTAGCATTATTATGAACTTTAGTGCAATATTTAGTTCTGTTTTGACTTTTAAGCAATATTATGTCAATATTTGGTAGCAGAGAGTAACATAGTAACATTTTAGTATGAGTTTGAGTCATGTATTTATTTATTTCTCCTTGAACATTAGTTTATGCTTAGTGGTAATCTTGCGAATCAACGTGGATTGTTAGACTATTGTAAATTTAGTTGTTGATATTTTGAAGTTTAGAAAAAAAAATTTTATGGATAAATTTTTTTTCCCAAGTAGAAGGGGATTGTAACGGTCACGTTACGAAAGTAGCTCTTTAATAATTATTATTATTATTTTCCCTCGGTCTCTCATTTAAATTCTCGTATAGGACCACTGAGGTGACGTCATACCTCGGTGATGGAACGTACTCCACCTATCGAGCATTATTCGGGTTCTGAGAGAATTTGACGTTTACCTTGGCGGAGAAACGCCTCTCGTTCTTTACTTGACTGTGAGCTGTGGTGTCGAATAGATATACCATATAGAATGGCGGATGATTTCCTCCAACTTATTTTATCACATAAGAAATTTAACGTAAAGTAAAAAGTTACCACCAGGGATTGTCTGGAGTGAGGAGACATGTGGGTGACAACTCCTGTTGGAGTATAAATAGGAATCATTCGGTGAGATCTACTTTTTCATAGTAATTTTTTATGTATAGCCTTGGTTTTTGTGATGGAACCTTTGAGATATTAGGTTCATTGTTAAATTTCTTAGTCAACTCATTATTTGGATTTTATGTAGATTATTTCGATTATTGAATATTCATTCAAGGAAAATTATATATTAATATATTTTTTGGTTAGACATAACCAAACATATGCAATTCTCAATTAATATTAGAAATAATTATCATTTCTCTGTAGGTTTTAAATTTATTGAACCTCCAATATTTTTATAAATTCTATATATTTTTACAGATATTCCCTCAGATAAATCATATTCAAATTTCACATTTATCATTATTTGTTCATGTGTTCACACTCAAAATAGTTCAAGGTTACCTGAGATTAGTTTTTGTTCCATCTTAATGATCGGTTTTTCTATGTTAATGCTTCTAAAAAGTTTCCTCAATTATTTCTTCTTCCCTTTACTTTTTGCTAGTGTTTAAAATGGGAAATAAAACTGGGAATGTTTTTAGCCATTTGGAAGAAACCCTAACATGAAAACGTAGCCCTTTGACCACCCAGGGAAACCACTGCAGCCACGGTCAAGTCATCATGGGAGTATGTCTAATTGGGAGCAAGCTATGGGAGCGTTCCAGCTCAATTTTCGTCTTGGCACCTGGGCCTACAGGAGTCATGGGGTCGCACCATCCTGGTGCATCATTTTCTAGGATGCAACCGCAACCTCGTTTGGGAACATTTAGTGAGGTGTTTTAGTAACTATTGGTTTTTTTATATTTCAGACTATCTGTTAAATACACTATGTTTTTTTTCCAGATTTAGGTTACCTCTGTTTTTTTTTGACATATTTGTATATTAGATTATTTGGTTCCCAAACTTTGTATCTACGGTAACTTCTTGTGCACAGGAATAAGCCTAGAGAAAATTAGGTTTTTAATACTTTATTATTGCTTTGATATTGGTTTATGTAATTCGGGTAAATTTATTTTTTAATATTACTAGCTTGTTTCCCAAATATTTTACTGTTATTCGCTTTATTCTATTTGTTCGGTTAATTTAGGTCATCGTCGGTATTTATCTCAACTTCATTTCTACTTTAGTCAATTGTATATTTAACTTTATTTATTCATTATTGTATTTTCCCTTAGTGAGGCTTGGGCCTATTTATTTGTATTATTTTCATCTTTGTCGGTTTCAATTCAGTTGTACGTAGCAGGCGTACTATAACCATTTGGTAGAAGACTTATGTAATTTTGTACCCTATATGTTAGTGAGAGGTACTTATACCTGTAATTTTGTAACAGATAACATTATTGTTGTTATCTTAGAGATAACTTTTTGTATAACTTATGTCATTTTAGAGTCACATGATATACACTTTGTGTAACTCAGAGATTGTCAAAAATCTAGTAGTTATTTTTAAGAAATATGTATTTATTTTGTATATCAATTATTTTATTATTCCTTTATGTTCATTATTACAGGTTTGATATATTTAATATTTGACAGCAGTATAAGATACCTGGGAAAATGATCGAAGATCATTTTCATGGCGCCCATGATTAGTTAGTTTTATTTATTTTGTTCGTTTTTAGTCATTATTCATCTCCATTCATTTTCAGTACATTATTCTTATTTTATTATTTCATCTTTTAGTCATCATTACTATCTATATAGAGCTACTGTTCTTCGACAGGCATGCAAACGAGCCGTATCCATCCTTGAGTGTCAAGTTGCTCTCTTGCATCTATAGCTAGCCAACTCTATTCAGTTTGCCTCTGTCTCTTCCCACTTTACTTCTATCCCTTCTAATCCCCCTTTCTTCAGTACAACTGCACTTAAGTAGTATTTTTTATTATTTTCCGACTTCGGCTTCACTGCTGAAGCCCCTTCATTTTCATTTTACTACTTTCAACTACCTAGTAGAAAGTAGTTCTTCAGTTATATTTTCAGAATAGCTACCATAAGTATTCTTTCTTTTCCTTACTTCTGTTGGAGTACCTATATCTTTCTTTTTACTTTCACTCCAACAGAAGTTTTCTTTTCTTATTTTTGTTACACTGGCGCCCTATACAGATAGTATTCAACTATCTAGTCTTTTCAGAAGAAAACAGAAGTTTTCTTATTTTTGTTACAGGATTGGAAGGATCTTGAGTTCAGGATTTGGAAGGGAAAATGATTGAGCTGTGTGAGTTTTATTTCGAAGATCGTTTACTATAGACCAGGTTTCTTTTGCAACACCTTTAGAACTTCCCAGGCGATTTTGTTAATAGGCATTTTTAGCTGATTTGACAAGTTTTAGATATTTTGTCCTGTACTTCGTGATATATTCAGTGACAGAAACATTGGTAGTAAATTTCTTGATGTATAGAAGTGAACGCATATTCTTGGCTGATATGTGGATACCTTTCGTAACCCAAGGTTTCCGATGTTTTGGCTTAATAGGAATTAAAGGAAATGCCTTATTGAAGATGCGGAGAAGATTATCTAGAAAAACACTGAAATTATAGTCCACGTCTATAGAAGGAAAGTGCCACTCAGAAGTTAAGGATAAATTTTGGAATTTACGAAAATTCTGGGTGGAAAAAATCCTACCTAAACGTCCTAATCCTAAACTAAAGATATTAAACTTAGTATACACTGCTTCATGATCAGATAGTCCCGCTTTAATAACTGTAGAGCAGACATCAAGGGGTGAGAAATCTGAGACAATATAATCGATTATGGTAGATGTAGTTTTTGTAATCATTGTAGGAGAATTAACATGCATTGAGAGACCATACGATTCAAATCTGTTGACCAGGGACACTTGGGTAGCAGCAGCATAATTAATGTTAGTCACCGCATAGAATTTTTCTGCTTTTATTTTCTTCTAACAAATTCAGCGGGTTCTGAAAAAATAGTTCCACGGTAGAGTCAGGTGATCTATAAATGCAAATAATGTAAAGCTTAAGATTTTTATTACAAACTAAGGAAAACTCAAAAAAGGATTCACTTAACAAAAAGTCATATTTTGTTACCAGACAAAAATCATTATTTCTAGAAAGAATAAGGCTGTCTCCGTGAGCCGAACTTGGACGATCATACCTGGCAATTGTAGTATATTTTTCTACAAAAAGGATTCAAATTTATGGATGGTTCCAAAGTATCTTTCTTAATAAAATTGATATGGGAACGGAAAGGCTCTTTGGATTTGCAAATTGTGATGGCCTGCTTGTCTGTAAATATATGTGTGTTTTCAACTTCATTTTTGCTGTTGCTTGGAATGGTAATTGGATTTTCCAAGCTAACCGGGCTTCTGATGTACTTCGGATTCATATTTTGTTAGATGTTCAGAGTATGATGATTCTGTGGACCATTTAATATATATTCAATGTGGGTTTCGTGAAAGTATAAAGATTTCTTTATTGAAAGGATTCATTGAGTAGTCCCTGTTTAGGATCTTGTCCTCTTCAGGGTATGTGTTGAATTTGTTAGTATGGCAACATACTAGCAGGAGTCTGTACAACAGTGGAGCTATGGGCCATTCCACGAACATACGCCTGTTTTGGATTACTTCGACAACGAATATTTTACTGTGCAAAATAAGAAGAACGAAAGTAAATGGCGCTAATAATTATTCCAATAAACAACAATGTAATTTGCAATTTACTTTCGTTCTTCTTATTTGGCACAGTAAAATATTCGTTGTCGAAATAATCCAAAACAGGCGTATGTTCGTGGAATGGCCCATAGAACTGATCCTTGGGGAACTCCAGCTTGTGGAGTAAATGGGGTTGATTTTTGATCACATACTTTCACTCTAACAGTTCGGTCGTGGAGGTAAGAGTGTACAATTTTTGTAAATTGTAGTGGAAGCCTGATGTCAATTAACTTTCGAACAAGTCCGTCGTGCCAGACCTGGTCAAAAGCCTTTTGTACATCGAGGAAAGTGGCTATGGCGAATGAACCATCGTTGATGGTTTGGGTGATTTTAGTGGTGAAGTCAATCAATGCATGTTGTGTAGATTTACCGTGTTGGAATCCGTATTGAAATTTAGGGATGATGTTGTGGGTTTCGAGAAAGTCATTGAGCCTCTCTTTTAGAATTAGCTCAAGGACTCTTCCCAGAGTGTTTATGAGAAAGATCGGTCTATAGGATTCCACGTCGGTGGGGGTTTACCTTTTTTTGGTAACATGATTGTGTTGGCTACTTTCCAAGGAGTAGGAAAGTAGCTGTTTTTGAGACGTGTATTGAAAATTTTTGTGGGAAGGGGAATAATACTTTTAGGAAGATTCTTTAGGCATCTTCGGTTGATGCCATCAGGTCCGGGAGCACTGTTTTTGCCTTGGTGGCAAAAGCTCTCCGTTTCCCTGTCTATGAGAGGGTATATGGATCATGGACCGGAACGTAAAAGTTGAGAGTATTTCTGACTATGAATTCTGTGTTGAGTTTAAATATGCGATCAAATTCGGGTTGTTAGAGGTTTGAAAGTTGTTTTGAAGCGAATTTTTGAATGCTTCTGCTTTCCCGTCTGGGGAATTGATAATTTGATTGTTGACCAACAGATGGGAAGGTTTAGATAGTTTTTGTTTCGTTAGGACTTTGAATTTATTCCAGAATTTACTTCCGTCTCTGTTTTGAGATAGTATCTTCCCACCGGCGAGCCGTTAGGTCAGATATTTCCCTCTTTTTCTGGCACATATTCGGTTGTATTCTGTCTTGATTAGTGGGTTTCTGTGTTTCTGTTGGCCTTATATTGGCGTAGAAGACGCTTTGTTTGATGAATTTTGACAAGGATGTATTGAAGAAGTGCCGGATATGAATAGTTTAGCTGTTTTAGTGGAATTGCGTGCGTGATAGCTTCGGAGATGAGACTTTCAATTTGTGTTGCACTTCTGTCGATACTTTCGTTTGTATCTAGTTCGCCTAATAATGGTAGCTTTTGTGTGATGAAGTTTTGTAATTCGTTCCAGTTCGCGTTACGATAATCTCTTATAGTTTTTGGAGGGTTGGGTTGTTGTGGAGCGAGTATGTCGGTGTCGACAAGAAGAGGTAAGTGGTCTGACGTTATTGAGTCGCCTATGTGGCATCGATCCTCGAACCTGTTCAGTATGTTACTAGTAACTAGGATGTGGTCGTTGATCGATGCCCGAGTTGCGTTCAAAAACGTGTATTCAGTATTGGTGATTCTTGATATAGGAAGGTCTAGAAGTAGATCCGTGAGGCGGATGCCTTCGGGATTTTGTCGATGATCACCAAACTGTGTATGTCTACAATAATTGTAGACATATACAGCTTGGTACCTTAATTATTAAGGTCTACCATCAGCACAGCCTTGCCAAGCGTTGAAAAATACTTAGCAAGTCCCTACTGAGAGGCAGACCCGGCGTTTTGTAGTAAGAGATTATCGCGAGAGTCTCGTTGTTGGGTATGTGCACGTCAATTGCCAGGAAGTTCACTTCTGATGGACGAATATTTTGAGGGAATGTGTGGATGTTGTGCGGTATTCCATGCAGAACCGTGCGGTACATCTTTTCAATATGATGCAATTGTTCGAAAGTCCGCCCCTTAAATATAATTAAAACTTAACTTTTATTTTTATTAAATGCGACTGCGCAAAATGAACACATTTTTATTTTAAAAGCAGAACATAATTTAAATTAAATCAAATACGTATTAACATTACATAAAATTTACAAACATTACAATTTTACCCTTTGACTTTAATTTTGACAAATTCGTCAATCAGATTGGTGTAGTCTAAAGTAGCAGCTAGTTAGGACTCTATTGAAATGATGTTTTTTTAGTTTTGTTTGTCTTATGGAGCTTCGTAAATAGTTTTTAATAATTTTTAATTTTGAAAAACTTCTTTCCTCACTAACTACCCAGTGTTAATAAAATTCTTAGCGACACAACTACATTTGGGTATACAGAAATAGTTCTAAAACTTCTAAATGTTTCATGTTCATGGACTACGTTATCATTTGGGATGATATACCACGCAATTCTTCTAGAAGATCCGATTCTTTTTCTATTGAAAGTATTGAATGAAGATGCATACAATATTTTTTAAGTGATTTCCCTTAATTTAAAAATATTATCAAAAATTTATTTATTTATGAATTTCTAGAAGAGGAAATCAACCAATCAAAGAATTAATGTCAATGTCTAAAATTAATAGAGATGAAAAAATTTATTTTAAATTTATCTTCTTCTGACGCTTTATTATTGACGCTTTTTTCTCCTTTTCTGCAATTTCATTAGCAGTAATTTTCGTTTGGTCATAGCCAGACTGTATGTAACTTTTAATTTTTTTTATTGTTTCTGACAAACTTTTTACACAATCTGACAAATTTATAGTTATATGTTGCAACATCTTCGACTCTGAATTTATATGAAATAAAATATCATACCAAAGAACTACACCGCATATAAATTTATAATTTTTAATGTTTTCTGCTAATCCTCATGCTTTGACTTAAGTTCCTGCATCTTTGTTGACTTCTATTATTTTGAATAATGCATCATATATCACAAAATTTTAAATCTTAAAGGTTTTCATGCATCTATTCGACTTGGCCATCTAGTATCGCTTAGTTTTAGAGTTAGTTGTGAAACATGTTTTATCAGAACTTCCCAACGCTTTGTAGAACCAGAAAGAAAGTGTAAATTTCTTGTATAATACAAAAAAGGTTGTTTCTGTAGACGGTGCTTTTACTTTTAAAACTAAGTTTACAACACGCCATCGGATATTTTCAAATATTCTATTTTGCACTTCTTCCTATTATTCTTCTTTCTTATTCCTATGATTATTTGGATGTATTTTCATTTTACTGATTACGCCGCCCCCCTTGTGATGCCGCCTGATGCGACTGCCTCACCGCATCATAGCACCGCACGGCCCTGATTCCATGTTTTACGAGAATGCCATTCCACGTGAGACCTGACAGCGGTTTCGGTGGATAGTAGAATATCCTGCGAAAGTTGGATCCTGCTTTCACAGGGTGTCTGTGATTGCTAGGCTCTGGATGTTGTGTTTCGACAGGATATTCTTGATGAGGGGTCTCTTTTTAGATAGGCCCTGACAGTTGACTGCACCAAGGGTGAAATTCATAAGGGGGGGGGTTCGTAGTTTGGGCGGAAGGCCAGTTTGACCTGGTTGCAGTGTCCATGCATTACAGTCGAATGGTCAGACTTGGCTAACCAGGTTGGCGGTGATTGCTGAGATATGTTCGCGGAGCTCGGGCAGCAGGTTCAGCAATAGGCAGTTTGGATCGTCAAAATATCCTGCGTCTCTGTGGTCATGTCGAATGGGGAAATGATCTTTCGATCGTTAAGGGCTGTATCTCGTGAGATGCAGTTAGAATCGCGTGCCTTTGCGGGCACTTGTTTGAGTAGGCAGGGTGGTCACCACTACAATTAGGATATTTAGGCTGTTCTTGAGTAGTACAGGCGCTTGACTTGTGATTCTCGCCGCAGTGAGGGCAGACTAATGCTTTTTGACGGCATTTGTTGATAGAGTGGTCGTTAGTGCAGCATTTGCTGCAGTATTTCGTGGTTGGTCGTACAGGATCAGAGCTGAATAGAAGTTCGACATTGTAGATGATACCATCGAATGTAATGCCTTTGCTCAGGGCTTCTGTTTATTTCTCGAGAGACTTGGTCAACACCTTTATTACCTTCGAATCTCGACTAAGCCTGTAGGATTTTACTCTCCACAGTTTGACGATTGGGAAATCCTGATCGGCTAACAAGGCGGTGACCTCGTCCTCAGAGTAGTCCACATCGATTCCAGTAATGCAGAAGAGATATGTTGGCGATTGATCTGATTGATTGGAATTGTTTCTGTTACGGCTAATGACCGTAATCACAGATTGGCCTGTGGCTTTGCGAATTGTGGATTCTATGTCTTCTGCATTGATATAATGAAAAAGTCGCATGTGTGCGATACCATGAGATCGAACTTTGAGTGAGTGTATTTTGTTTGCTAGGAGGTTGGTGGCATTTAGTTGCCGAAAGAAGGTCCGTTGGTTGCAGAGGTCCTTCGGGAGATCTTTCATAAGGAATTCGAAGATTTTTGGGTTCTTTAATGAATTGACGATGTTTGGGTTTCGTGGGCGAGAAATTGCTGCGGCGTTGGCATAGGATCTGCCTTGACTTCGTTGGAAGACAAAATCGGAAGATGGTTCGTGTGGATTCGTGTTGCTGATGTTAGCTGGTTGCGAAGGTGGAACTTATGTTGTTGAAGTATGAGATTGAGAAATTTGTTGCGTTTGATTGGTAGATGATTTGGGTTTAGACGATTTTTTAAATGGTTGATTGTTTGACGGTTGAATGATTGTTGGAGATGCACCTTGTTCTGTTAAATAAATAAAAGAGTTCTTGCACTTTCTCAGGTTTATTGAATTCAATACAAACGATACAAACAGTCAGGTTAGGAGAGATGAGATCTGCCATCGGCCCCGGCCTTGACGTATATGTGACTGACTTCACAACTTACAGAGTGGCCGGATTGTGCCGATAGCACATCTCCCTCTTTACAACAAGTTTTCATGAAACTAAATAATCTTTCAAATAAGCTGGCCGTCGAGATATTCTTTTCGGACTGGAAGAATCCTATTCCATATCACAACAGTTATTTTCTGTATTTGGAACCGTTAGCGCATTATCGTTATCACTACACAACTCACTGTTTCCCGCACACTCCTTCCGGCTCACACAATCTTCCCACCTACCTTCTTTACAATTAAAATCAGAACCAGAAGTGGGCAGAGGCAGTGCTAGAGTAAATTCAGGTTCAATGTAGTATGGTGCTGGAATGAGATGACGGTTTCGTCTGAAATTTCCTGACTTGGTTTTTACTATATAATATCTTGGTTCATTTAAAATGGACGAAATTTTACCGTACAACCTCAAATCAATTACCCAAACACTGTCTCCTATAGATAAATCTGACAAAGTCCTGGCCCTATGTCTTTTATTAAATTGGGAGGCTGATTTTTCTTTCGCTCTATTTTCTCTTTATACCATCGAATCGGTATTAACGGGAATATTTAACAGTTTTGGAGTTACGGGTAAGGAAGATCTAAATTTACGATACATTAATAGTTCGGAAGGCGAAAATCCACATTCAAGGGGTGTGGTACGGTTAATAAAGCTAGACTAAGGTCTTCTGCTCCAGTGTCAATTAAAAATTCAAATTTTGTCCGCAGCTCAAACACAAGTATAGAAATCAGTCACTCTCGAGCCTCAATATTATTAATATAAATAGAGCCGACAAAATTCAAATTATTCTCTGAATTTATCATAAAATTATCAATTTCTACAGTACTAACCTTATATTCCCTTTGACCTTTACCAGATAAACAAACTGATGCCTAATGACCTTGAGTGAGACTGCTGACCACAAAACATACACGTGTCTCCCCGGAAATTCTTTCTTCTGATGTTTTCTGCCTTCTGAAACGATCCGGTGACATTACCTCGTTCTCTATTTTGGACACCCACTTCTTTGAGTTGGATGATAACGGTTTTCATTACGCAATTTCCGAGTCTGATTTGCCTGCATTTCTGCTTGTTTTGCAGCAATAATACAATCTTTCAAAGTCAGAGTACCTTGTAGTTCGCTAGTTTTTGTATCCAACATTCCTACCAGTATGCTATCCCTAATTCCTTAATCCTTCCTTAAGGGTGCTGTAGTCACAATATTCTGCCAACGAACGTAAACTGGTAATAAAGTGTTCTATACATAGCTTCTCTTGGTTGTTGAATTCGTGAGTTAAACTTAAACCGTTCGAATATTACGTTAAGACGGGGAATAAAGTGATTTTCAAAATTCTGTAACATCTCTGAATAAGTATTTGGAATTTTCGGAAACTGTAGAACGATTTCTTCGGACTCATCTCCCATTATATACATAAGAATGTCGATTTTGTCTTTCTCCGGCTTCTGATCTTGTCCCGACACGCTCATGAAACTCTGGAATCTCTTGCGCCACTGGGGCCACATAATTTTATTCTCCGGTGGATTTACCTGAACAGGCATGTTAATTGTCGTTGAGCCGCTACTAACGTCTAAATCTGTATTTGCCATTGTCATTTGGCTTTGTGTATGATTTCAACGCAACCTACATAACCTAGACACTACACGTGGAAAAGTTAAACTTCACTAATCATTTTTCTCTCTCTTCACTTGAAATATAAAGTTAATCTGAAAAAGTGCACCAGCTGCCACCATGTTCTGTTAAATAAGTAAAAGGGTTCTTGCACTTTCTCAGGTTTATTGAATTCAATACAAACGATACAAATAGTCAGGTTAGGAGAGATGAGATCTGCCATCGGCCCCGGCCTTGACGTATATGTGACTGACTTCAACTTACAGAGTTGCCGGATTGTGCCGATAGTACACACCTAGTTTTGAGTAATCCGGTTTGCCTTGCTGCTTGAGCTGCGGGAACTCGTGGTCGTATCTTTTAAGCATTGGGTTCGAGCTATCGTTTGTTTCCATACGGTGGTAGACCTGACGGCACCTAGCCTGGATGATTGCCATCTCGGCGTTATAGTGCGCCAGGTCCATCCCCGTCTGGGAACGATTATACTCGTTCGGGGGGGTGTTGTGCCTTCTTGTGTGAGGCTGGCGAATTGGTTGGTTGTTGGGACATATGATGCAACATTTGTCTGGGCCGTCCGAGAACGGAGCGACCGGGAGGATTCGACTGACCTTACTGAGGAAGGCATCTCAACTTGGAAAAAGATGTCGTTCGGGCGAAAAGAGGGCATCCCAGCCTCAGGGTGTTCTGGGGGCTAAACCCCCAGGGATAAGGTGTCTTGTCCAATCTCTCCGTTCCTTTCCGACAATTTGGAAGATGACTATAATTACCTGTGGTTTTTAACGCGGTTTACCCCGCTGCCAGTGGGTCCCTCGTTGGAAGCCTTTCAAAGGTTAAAATTTTGTTCCTGCGACTTGTTCTTGGAGCCTTGCTTCTCTAGGTAGAGTTCGAGGCGAGTGTATTGCACACGAGCCCAGAGTGGGCTCGAGTGCAATACACCTCCAGTAAGGGGTTTCAGAGTATTCCTCTGAAACCCCTTAATCCGTCTACCTTTTGGATTGCGCAGCCAAGCGTCGTTGGTTTTTCCGTGGGAAAATCTAAGCTTTTCGGGCTAACCGTGTGCCTCAGTCTTCAGCGATTGACGCTGCTTAACTCCTCAGTAGCTGTCGTTACGAGTAAGGTATGCTAGCAGTGACCTTACTACTCGACGGCTGGATCGAGAATGTCGACTCGATGTATACCATTTAATGTTGGCACCAGGTGACTTCAGTTATGAAATGATTACTAAACCAATTCTCAAAAAGGGGAGCTGTCGCCCAAGCTTTACGATTAGACTTCCAAATCACAAGCTAGCCAGATTTAGATTTATTTTTTAATACTCTTGTATTTTCTGAGCGATAAACTAAGAGTGGTTTTAACTTGCAATCACCAACTGCATTTGCCCCAACCATCACCGTCAATCGATCTTTGGCAGCCTTAAAACCTGGAAAGGTTTTATCTTCGCGTGCGATAAAAGTTCTCTTAGGCATCTTCTTCCAGAACAGGCTAGTCACATCTACATTATAATGCAACCCCGGACAATTCCAATTCAGCAGTTATGTATAGATCTATATCATACATAGGTTATCCTTCGGACAATATAGCAAAAATCTTAAATAACATTCCTAACTTAAAGCTTTCATTTAAATGTAAAGATAACATCAAGTCCATTTTTTCTCATACTAAAGACAAAATTAAAAAAAACTTCAAAGAGTGGCATTTATAAATTGTCATGTGGTGACTGCCCTGTGACCTACGTGGGTAGAACGATGCGACCTTTGGATACTCGTATCAAAGAACATCTGTCAAAGATCGATACATCTAGCTTTGGTCATAATTTGCATGCATCGAAACATAAATTTAGTCCACAAAGAGATAGTAGGATCCTACATAGCATACCTAATAATAACTATACCAAAATGAATCTACTAGAAGATCTAGAAATAAGTAGAGAAATGAAAAGAAACCCTCAAAACTGTGTTAACACCCAGATTCAATTAAATTGTAAATTTGATCCTATTTTTAAGAAATTTCTTTAATAATTTTGGTTTATTATTAAGTCTACCCAACAATTTATGAAAGTTTTTTGAACATTACCTTAGGTATTCTTGAGTTTTCTTTCTTTGATTACATATTTGTAAACAAGTAAAATATTTGAGATTTGTCTGAATTAATTAATTGGATTGTTAATTTATAAAATAAAAATAACAGCTTTCAACCTCTGAGCTTATCAAATGAAATTTCTCCTAGGTTTGATTTCATCTAACTTCTACACTTGGTCAAACTATAACAGTTTTGTTTTTGGAAGAATTTTGATAACTTATATTCACTTCAATATTAATATTAGTAATTTTTGAAAATTTAACTTTAAAAAATTTAGTATCTTAACTTAAAATTCATCTAACCTATACATGGCTTTTTAGTCATTTTCATTTTTTAATTAATTTTAATAATTATTTACGAATATAGAGGTCGCTTAAGATTGTGGTACCTTATTTATCATTTTAATAAATGACAGTCATCCTCAGCTGAGCTGTTCACGTAGGCTCAAAATGGTTTGACTCAGCCATGTTGTCTTTTTAATTTAAAAAAGAATTTAGATGTGATTTATTCATTTTAAGGGGTTGTTATACCCGATATCTGTGGCTTTTGCCCAGTATCCATGTTTTTTATTGTGTCGTTTAGCAATTGCTCTTCTATGAAGGTTTTATAACAGGACGTAAGTTTTTCACTCTTTTTTTTATATAAAAAAATCTTATCTTAAATGTCCTTTTAGGAAGCTCTGATGATGGCACGTTATGTGTTGAGTAGCCTCTTTATCAGCACTTGCCGCTTCTCCGCTTTATGCAATGCTATGCCAATTACAGCGACTTTTGAATCGGCTGAGTCAACCATTATTAGCTTTAAACTCTTCATCTCTAGCGATTTCTCCAGCATTCTCTTTCAATCTCTCAAAAATTGGCTTAGCTTAGGAGCACACTGTATTCTGGTCAATAGGACAATTTTTCACATTCACCTGATTATCACACCATAATTTTAAAATTGTTTCCATCTCGACGATAATACCATGACGTTTACGTACGATGGTGGAATTCAAAGATTGTGCCCTTTTCACAGCGTCGAGAATTTTTTCCTTGCCCTTTATAATTGTTCTGACCGTCGCGTCGATTCCGGTAGATCAAACTTCTTTGATAATTCAAAAAATTTCATTTTTGATTCAAAATCTTTAATTTAAAATTTTTCTTTTCTTATTTGATGCAGGCGGACCAGTTTTACTTCGTTTGGATGACATTATTACTCTTTCAAGGTGTGGCGCTCAAATAATGAATCGGCAAGATTTTAAAATCGCATATCAAATAACAAATCGACAAGATTTGAAAATCGCGTAACTCTGGGTTCGCGTAAGTCGGGGTAGCGTAAGTCGAGGTATTACTGTACATGCAAAACAGTGTATATTTAAAAAATCTGACGATTTGAGCGGGACGTAAGGAAATGGGTGGGTCCGAAAGTTTCACAAGAAAAAAGCGAATATTTCGCGAAATGAATGACAGATCGAAAAACTAAAAAATACGTACTCAATTTTTTTCAAAAATCTATCGAATAATATCAAACACGACTTCCCACGGAGAGGGGTGGGGGTAAATTTTAAATACGAATCCCGCGATATTTCGCGAAATGAATATCAGATCGATAAACTGAAAAATACACTTATTCAATATTTTTGAAACATCTTTCGAATGGCACCAAACATGACCCCCACGGATATGGGGTGGGAGGTTACTTTAAAATCTTAAATGGGAGCCTCCATTTTTTATTGCAGATTCGGATTCCTTACGTAAAAATAAGTAACTTTTATTCGAGCCATTTTTTCTAATTATGGATAGATGGCGCTATAATCTAAAAAAACAATTGTTGGAAATGGAAAATTAAATTAAAAATGGAAAGTCCCCACTAAAATGGGAAACTTTACTCAACTTCTTTTGGTTTTAGGACCTACTTTTCACAGCCCAATAGGCCCCCATAACGCTCGAGTGACTGCACATTTAACATACTTTGCTCCCCTACCATAAGCACTTTTCGGGAAAAATCTGTTTAAACTTTTTTTAAAGTGTTTACAAAAAGCTTCATTTTAATTGTTTTTACAAGTTTCTAGCATTGAAAATAAGCGAGTTAGCTCAAAATAAAGTTGGCACCCTTTTTTTGGTAAAAAAAATCATGAAAATATCCCCGTGTTTAGCTCCCCAAATGAAATAAATCGTTACCGCTTTACCAACAATTTACTTTACTTTTCTATTTCTTTTATGATCTGTCATTTTCACCGGTTTAAAGTTTTTATCTTTGAAAGTGTTATAGTTGAAAGAGCTTGAACGAGTCACTATGCACGAGTGTATGCAAACTTTGAATAGCTATATCCTAACCAATTTTTATCTTACGGAAAAGCAAAATGAAACTATCATATTTATAACAGCAAAACCTACATTTTTTACTCTTTGAGATTTTTCGTATCACTAATACTTTTTAAGTTATTTCCAAAAAAGGATATTTTTCCAAAAATTTTAGAAACATTTTTTTAATATACAACCTAATTTTTTCAAAAATAAGCACGTCAAACTGACAGATTATATAAACAATATACATACATTTAAAGTAAATGGTAAATATTTAATTTAGGGTGCTTAAAGGTGATTTAATGTAGGGTGCTAAACAGAGGGAGATTTTTACAATTTTTTTTACCAAAAGAGGGGCCAACTTTTTTTTAGCGTTTAACTCGTTTATTTTTGATGCTAGAAACTTTTGTAAAAAATAAAAATAAAGCTTTTTTAAAAAATGTTAATCAGTTTTTCCCGAGAATTGCTTAATTTTTCGGTGATTCCACGTTGAAATATTCGAATTGGAATTAGACGAATAAGAACGTATTTTTCACGAGTTACAACATTGCTTTTATTCGATTTGTAGACTTTACTGATACACCATTTTTTTTTTTTTAGTTTTTATTATAAGCTACACTTTTTCTAAGAATATTTTTTTCGGTAAAATATTTACTTTTTGAGTTATTTGCTGAAAACCTTTTGAAAACGTAGTTTTTTTTTTTGTGGAAAAATAAACATTTTCAATCGCAAATATCTCGAAAAGTATTGACTTACGTAAAAACTCTCTAGAACAAAAGTTGCTGATAATCAGTTAATTTATCCATTTTCGGGCTTATCTTGAACGTATGTTTTTCCACCCCCGAGAAGGGGTGATTGTCACCCCCTAAGTAAAAGCAACCAACGGCACAAATTCAACTTTGAAGTGGAGGGTAAATAGAACCTAAATCCAAATTTTTATGCAATTCGGAGTTGCCCCTGAAAATTACACTCCAAAACGGTCATTTATTGGACTAAATACTATTAAATGACTACCATAATTTCCAACTTAAAGAGTGTCTAGTGACTATTGACCTTTATTTGCAATTTATGTAAATAAAACAAATTTATACATTTTTATAGTTTTAATATCTTTCTTAACAATTCATTTCTCTCTTCCTGAATTTGATTGCTTCTTTGAATGGCTTCTCTCAATGCCTTTAGTTCCTGAACTCTATCTCTTTCAACTAGCAGTTGTTCTTTCCGTAGGCCATATAATTGTCGAGCTTTTTGAGCCTTCCTCTTTTTATTTGGAGTTTCAGTTACAAGTGAAGTTGGAGTAGAAACTTCTTGAAGTAGTGAAGATTGCAAAGTTGTAGATCTTTTAAGCAGTGGTGATTCTACTGATGTAGAAGACGTACCAGATTGCGCAATATTGATTGGTTGAAAATGGGGCGACCAAATATCTAGTTGTATTCCTGTGGAAGTACTAGGAATATTTAGAGATGGCGGCACATTTTTTTCTATCATAGAGGATATTGTATGACCAATATTAATGGTTTTGTCTTCACCAAAGATATCCTCCATGATCTCGAAATACTCCCATGACACCTGTCCTCGTCCTGTTCGGTTTTTGGCTTTATTGTCCTTGATCGATTTGTGAGTTTGTTTCATGTTTCTGAATTTTCTCTCTATTTGATTTTCATCCGTGTCTATAACCTCTGGTTATAAATTCCTTTTTAATTTCTTGCCGAATTTGTTTTGTTTTAATTTTTGGATCTCTGAACATCTCTTTTCTTTCTCGGATGCAGTTTAAGAGCAGTAATGTTGTTTTTTGCTCCACGAAAATTCATCTGCAACAAAAGGCATGTTAAATGATTGTGTAAATTAGTATATACAGTTTACATTATGTAAAAGTGATTAAACATTATGAATGTCTTAAGCCTTTCAATTTAGTAACAAAGTTACTAAGACCTTTTCTGTTTGAAATGATCCAAAAAGCCTAAAAAGACTGTTCGATACAAAAAAATAATTTTAAGAGAAAAAAACGTTTAAAAAATGTTTACCCACTTTTGGACCTGGTAACATGCAAATTTGTTAAAAGAGGTCCTTTTTGAGTAAGATTGTGCAAAAAATCCGAATCGGAATATTTTTCCTAGCGGATGCGCAGTAGCTTTCTGGACTAAAGGAAGTCCGATATTTCTAGACTTATATAAACATCACGAGTGCCTCTGGAATAACAAATCAAAAAATTATAAAAAAGGGTATTGAGAGAGAAGGCAATAAAGACCCTTTTATTATAATTAAATATTGCGGAACTTTCGGAATTTTGAAACGAAAAGACTAAATTAAGTGTATGCTTTTTAATTTAATTGAATCATCTACATTGTTCAACTTATTGTATTCTTGAACTTATTGTTGAACATTGAATGAAAAATAATTGAAGCATGTATGCTTTTCAATTTGATTGAACAATGTATTTGATTCAGTTTGAACATTGTTCAAACTGAATTGAATGGTGTATTTCCGCCCTTAAATAATGCTCTATATTGGGTCACTTTCAATCTATGTTACCTATAATATAATTAGTATGGGAGAATCCATAAACTACGTCGCTGAAAAGGGGGAGGGGGGCTTTGCTTATTACGACGGTATACGACAGGGGGAGGGGGCCATAAGTGCACATCCGACGTATTAGAATTTGCACATTTAGAATGAAAAAGAATTGTATATTACTTTTATCGCATACTTTTCATTTCGTTTTTATCACTCACAGCCTTAATAATATTGCTAGAAGTTTTATACAGAATAACAAACAATAAAACATTGTCCTATGTCTTTAAACAAACGTTTCTTTTCAGAACAACGTCTGGAAGCAATAAATATTAAACTGTTCACTTATTTACTGAATACTCTGTGTGAAACAATTCTACAAGAATGAATAGAAATAAAATAAATACTCTATTCTATTTAGTTAGTACATTGTATCTATTTATACTTAATAAAAGAAATGGCATTGAAATCAAAACAAAATAAGTATCAAGATTTATATGATGCAGTTAAGAAAGCATAGGAACTCCGACAAAAGTGTTGTCTTTTGTCCCTATAAAGCTAATTATATTAGTTGTACAGTGAATTGAGAGAGCACGCAGATATTAATGAGCTATATAGTAATAGTGATTTGGATACATTCGTAAATAAACTTTGAGAGCTAACTTTTAAAAATCTAGCAATAACATGGAATTTAAAACAAAAATCACTAAAAAGGGTGTCATGAGTTGCAATTGCGACATCGATATTGGGGGTGGTCAACTGCAAACGACGCTTTACGACGGATGGGGGGGGGGTATTAAAAACTCCAAAATTTTTACGACGTAGTTTATGGATGCTCCCTATAAGTACCTAGTTCGATTCTTAACATACCTTTTTGATTTTCCTTCTCCTGTTCATTTTGTATGTTGGAAGGATTGGCATTGGAGTCATTAACGCTCACCATTTCCTATGAATTGAGGTTATCAGACATGTACTGTAAACAAAAATCAGCGTCTGAAAACGAAAATGATCTTTTACATGTCTGTATTACATAAACAACAAATTTTGTATGAAAGTAGCAACACATTAGTAAGTATATATAATTTACCTGTTTGCAATCGGTAATGCAATTTTTCCCTGCCATACACTGTATAAATAACCCCATTAAAATAGTAAAGAGTATCAGATTCTTGAGACATTATTAACCTATTTGTAGGAATAATTAAACAAAGCACAAGCAGCTAAGATATTTATCAGCGTGATTTTGTTAAAAGATAACCGATAACAGATAACTTAAAATACACGTGTTAGTCACACGGCATACGTCAATCTTGTTCCGATTCGCTAAATAATCGTATTTCAAAACCGATGTTTAAATTGGCGACCGATAAGTCATCGAATGATAACTAATCGACAATTTATGTGGCATTCAGCAGAAAATCACTAATGGATTAGTCAGCGATTGCGTCTGCTGAATGCACCCATTGGTTACTTCTGAAGGGTTTCCAGTTCGATCTGCACATAAAGGCGGGTATACATATGCGTTCTGCTCGGTGTCCGAGCCGCTCGCGCGCAGCATATTTGTTAGATTACTACGTGTTTTCAAGTGGCACACAAACGGCTCGCACACGGCGTAACACGATCTAACTTCTGTCGGCTTTTCAACAAATGCTTTGATGGTTCGCAATACGTATTTGGACGGGTTTGCGAGTGGTTTGTTGGTTTTGGGGCGCCTGAGTTGAATATTTGTTAGTAATGGAGTGGTCGGAAGGAAATATCAAACTTATTGATGTTTACCGTGGAAAATGAAAATGAGATGATGACATTGAATATATTTAAACATGTTAGCTTGCAACCCCCAACTTGCAACCAACATACAACCAACTTACAACCAACTTGCAACCAACTTGCAACTCAACCTGCAACCAATCGGAATGAAACCAAACACTTCTCAATGAGAATAGGAGAAGCTACTCCCGACGTCGGCCGATATCGGATCTGATCTGATCGGAGAAAAACGGATCCAATGTAGGCACCCACATTTAATACTAATTATCTACAATTACTAAATGTTCGTAAGTTTCCTCTGGATCGCGGAAGGTTCGTGAAAATGAAAAATTTTAACGAACATTAACCGCGCCACGAACGCACGGCGCGGATATGTATCTCCGCCTTAACGTACCGGTACAAAAGGTGTGCCGTGTCAACAGATGTTTGGCCAATAAATTACTATTATAAAAGTTATCCATGTAGATGTCATATCCCGAGTCGAGAAATCTTTTCACTATTTCTACTACTACCTTGGTGGAATGTTCTTTCCTCCTATTGCCGGGTCCGAAGCTCCTGTGCGTATTCCGATATTTTGTATAATACCAGAAGGTTCTATTATAATATACAGTTTGATATCGAATTGATGTTTTCTGTTTAAAATTTAGTCTGCCCTTCCATGGTACCATGGATTCATCTATAGATAAGTCTCTCGTTGGATAACATAGGGCAGCCATTTTATTATTAAAAAAATGTATGATTGGTCTAATTTTATACATCCGATCAGCAGGTACATCATTTGGTATTATCGGTAATGTGAGAGAAGTGTAAGTATCGCAAGATTAGCCGAAAACGATCTCTGCTCATGTTGTGGGAAAACATTTCAGGCTAAATAATGGATCCTAGTAATCTTCCAATTTTGAAATAGGTATCGTACCAGTATGGAAAATTAATCCATTAAACACCAAAAATTCTGATGTGAAAAACTGTTCCCATCTAGAAATCCGGGTATTTTCCTGAGCACTAACTTTAGACAAAAATGTTTGTTCGGCATAATAATTTGTTTCATCTACCACCATATTCAAAAACTCATCATCGGATGTCATTCGAAAATAGTCGATTGGTTTAGAGTTTTTTGGAGGATCAACCAAAAGTCTGTTATTTCTGGTAAAAGGAAACCGAAAGCAGCTCATTTCCGAAAGCTCATCTGTCCAAACTGCAGCGGTGTTTTCTCCTTGCTATATCAGCCATACTTTGGTGATATCATCCATAACAGCCATTTCAGTTAATATTTCATAATCTGTACAATAAAATATTCCTTATTTTCTGGCATATATCAAGATACATATTACCGAAATAATCATCTTCGGAAGGTTCAGAGTCTTCGTCGCTAATATGTATGCGGCGTTCATTCCCAAGATAAGCTCGAGGTCCCAGTTTGAGACACTTGATCGGTGGGTGTATCATGTCATCGCAGTTTGTCATTTGAAGTTAATTTCTAACCAATGACACGCTGCGAAGAACACGGGACATTCACCGATCAAGCGTCTGAAACTGTGAGGAGCTTTTCTTGGGAATGAACGTAGTATATGCCATTATCACTAAATGTTTCGTTTAGAATTGTAAATAATTCGTCCTGTGAATTTTACACTGTAGTTTAGGTTTTTTTAATCCTCGAAGGTCAAGGTTGCTGTTCATCCATATTCGCAAACTTCGCAACTCTCAACCATTTGTGCTATCCCTAAAAATACAAACGCTACAGATTGCAATGAATACAGAACAATATCATTAATAAGTCACATTCTCAAATTATTCTTGACAATAATACATGGTTGTATAAATAAATAACTGGAACAAGGAATAGATGATAGTCAGTTTGGGTTCAGAAGCGGACTAGCAACCAGAAAGGCGTTATTTGCTTTTAATGTGTTAGCTCAAAGATGCATGGACATGAATGTGGATGTGCATGTTTGTTACGTTGATTTTGAGAACGCATTTGACAAAGTAAGACATGAAAAATTAGTCTATTACAAATATTCTAAAATTATTTTAGGCCATTGTTCAAGCACCTTTTAATATTTTTTGTTCAAACTTGACACACAGTTTACACATGTTAGGGTACTTTAACTAGTCTTAAAAGATAGTTTCCGCTGTTACCAGAGGCGTGCTGTAGGGGTATATACTTCATTTTCGCCCCTTTTTCCCCTCTCAATTTACGCCACTGCCGTAATAATCATTTTCAGCACGCCGTGCGGAAAAGTGCAACTTTCGGAAACGAAATGCGTGCGTGAAAGTGTCTGTTTTAGCACGGCCGTAGAAAAATAACATTCCAGTACAGTTATTTTTCGTTTCCAGGCAACGGCTAAGTATAAGTAAGGATCGAGCGTTTCTTTCAAAAATGTCTAAATTCCTGACCGATTTTCGGAAAATAATATTTTCTAACTTCGTATTATGTTCTGTCGTTGAAGACATTCTCTTTCTTCAGTGTTTTTCCTTATGGCTTGAAGTTCATTTAGTACTTTTATTGGTTTGATTTGCCTCGGGTTGGAACTTTTTCTAAATCTCTTTATCTCGAAAAAGGACTTCCCATTTTGATTGCGACTGCCACATTATGTGTTATTCAAAGTATTAAAAATTCTTATTCGATGTTCTTACCGATAATCCTTTTTTATGCAATCTTAGGTTTTTCTCAATGATTTGTTGGGGAATTATGACTTTTTATCAGTTATCCTTCCTGTAGCAAGATTTTTTATCAGTGATCGTTCCTGCAGGAGTTTTACCTAGACCGGAAGGTGAAGGTCAGGAAGTCCTTTATCACTGTCAGCAGTGATCTTTAACCCTAAGGATTAAACCGGAAGTTTTCAATGATCTTTAATCCTATGGAGGAAGCCCGGAAGTCTTCAATGATCTTTAATCCTATGGAAGAAGGCCGGAAGCCTTCTCTATATAAATAGAGGGGTTAGGAGCAGAACCAGAGACTTTCGCCGGAAGTCTCTGATCCTGATCCTAACTCCCATCTACTTATATCTGCTACATGCTTGGCCCGTAAATATACGTATCTGTCCATTAAAATGGCCATGGTCTACAACAATTGTATCTGTAGCCAAAAAGTGTATCTGACAAATAAGATACATAGTTGCTCCATTTGTATTAGGCTTTTCGACCATAGGTACAATTGTTTTTAACTTGGAATTTACAAATTTCGGCCATTTCTTTTGCGAACCACTCCATGCAATGTTCACCTCTACAGCTTTTAAAATAGGATAAACTGAGCACATTTAAAATCATAACCTGCACTAAAAAGGTACATGTTTGTGATATTTTGCTGTTTTACTCAAATATAAATTGGAATCCGTAAAATTATGTAATTGGCATTCAAAATCGGCATAAACTATAAACGGAGTTGTTTGTAAGTAAAATTGTGAAAAGCCATATGATCATATTTAAGAACGGTCGTTTTGCATTTATTCATATCCGAACACATTTCTTCATGATCTGTTAGTTTGCTTTCACTGTTAAAACAGTTTAAACAGCGATCACAAATATATTTCTTACATCTGTTCTTGCTCAATTGCGACTTCACTAATTTTCCCAAATTTTTAATCCAACAATAATGAAGACGTATTTCAGACTGAGCTATACTGACACGTATTTCTGGAGGAGCATCGTACTTATTTAATTTTGAGATACATTTATCTTGAACAAAAAGCAGATTCACACGCTTTTCCAGCTTTTTCGGTGTCAGTCTGGCAAGTGTGTAAAATTGTTTGTCCTTAACTACATTTAATTCTAATACAAAAACATTTACTGATCTGCTGTTTAATTTTTGGAGTTTTGAAATATGACTGAATGGTATTGGGCTTTCTAATTTTTCCGTTGCAAGATAGTAGAATAATGTGGATATTGGGATACTTTTTGAGCATCTTTGTTAGCAGGATACAAAGCGATAACTGTTAACCAATAAAAGAATGTTTGATCAAAATTACGAATATTAATACAAGCTAGTTTTTTCTGAATATATTGACAAGTCAATGCGGGATGGCCGTTTCCTATGTCCACTCTATTATTATATTACCTCTAATGAAATTTCCTTAGACAGCGCGACACTTGAATATTTCTCTAGAAAGTTGGACAGCTTTGTATACATTTCATTTTTAACATTTTTACTAAACCAAAGATGTAAATCGGTCGATGTATCTACATATAATAGCATTTTTCGTAATAAAATATTTTAAATCTAAACTTTCGCTATAACTGGATTTTTTAATGAACACCCCGCAAAATGCAGTATTGCGTTTTAAGTATTCTATATGTTTTCATAATAATTTTAATTTTTCTGCTAAAGACAGCATAAGCATCCTCCAAAAATTGGCTCAGGTCTTTATGCGTTAAATTTAATATTACACCGGTTTTAATTCCACTAGCAACACATGAAAGACCATCTTCCAATTTAACTCTATTGCGTAATTTTTTTAACTAAGCCCCATCCCAACATGTTTATTATTGAAATTTAAAATAATTTGCCTAAAATGCTTAAAATGACCTATCTTAGTTTGCAATTTTTTAACTGTTCCAATGGGCAGCCTATTGTTGTTTTTAATTACTTTATTGCATGTTCAAATTTGACTATTTAAACATCTTGTCCAAACTTTACTATTATATTATGTGATTATATAGTATTTTATAGATTATAATAGTATTATATTAGTGAATTTATCAAAAATTATTTTATTATTGTATTTAGCTTAATAGAGAGTATTTCTTGTCGACGAAGTATTGCACATATGGCTTGTAAATTTCTGTCAGAAACACAACTTCAAAACCCAAATCCAGTAGAACTGCTTCCCCAAATTTACCATTCACCACCTTTACAGCGTGAATTGGGTAATCGGTTCCAATTGGTATGTCTTTCAATTTTTTTATTAGATTTCGCTCTGCAACCGAAGAAGCTGAATTTAGTTTTGATAGATCCATCCAAAATAGTAGAAAAATTGCTACAATATTGCTATACACACAACTATTTTTAGTATTTAGACGTAAATAAGACAAACGACAAAATAAAAAAATAGAAAAAGAAATTGTGAAGACCGACAAAACATCGGGGAGAGAGAAATAGAACAAGCAGTACCTACTCCACAATTACTAGAACAGTAAGAAAAAATTTCTAGACATATTGCTATACACACAACTATTTTAATATTTTCCAATAAATAATAATCTGGAGAAAATAATTTCCAGAGACGTAAATAAGACAAACGACAAAATAAAAAAAAATATGAATAGATATTGTCAAACCCGGCAAAACATTGGAAAGAAAAAAAAGTAATCCACAATTATTTACAAGGAGACTGATTTTTAAAGATACATAGATAAAAAGATACACAAGTACATAATAAATACGCAAAAAATATTTAAAAAATAAAATACAAAAATCGCTTACCTTAATTAAATATTTTTCACTGAACTGACTATACTGAACTTACTGATGAAACTGTCAGATTCTGACTGAGCAGTATTATTGCAGTGTTTGATTATTTATAAGTGACATTCCACGTGGTAGGAGCGTGTTAATCGCATGTTCACACGGTTACATTGTCTTATCCATTTCACAGGTAACACACACATGTTAAAGATTTTTTGTTTTTCACTCGTTACAAGATAAAGAATTTCCCGGTAAAAATTATTACTGTGGCTAACTAACAGCCAGTTTCCGAAAGGATGATCATCTCAAACATTATGTAATCGATTGTTAATCGTTGATCAAATACATTTTGAGTTTCAATAACACCAGTTAAACGGGAGTTCAATAACAGTCGATCATATGATTTAACAAACGATTAATAGTTAGTTAACAGCCGATCATAAGTGTTTTGAGTTTCCGAAACGCTGATTAACCAATTTCGCATGTCACACGGCGACCAAAAGTCACATAATTTGAGGTTATTGGTTGATTAAAGGGCTGTTAATGTTTATAAATAGTTGTTTAGAGTTATTAAATAGAGTTTTTTAGTTATTATATAAGTTAAATAGTTATTAAATACAGGGTATTTTAGTGTTTAATTAAAATTATTAGTTATTTAATTATAATTTAATTTTTAAAATTAAATATATTATAGTGTAATTATACAGTGAGCACGTAAAGGTTGGAATAAATTCATTTTTTCATGAATGGGCAATTTTGGAAATAAATCCCGAAACAGGTCAATTTTTATTTTTAAATTACGACTTTTTGGCATATATGTCATACTAGTGACGTCACCCATCTGGGCGTCATGACGTCATCCATGATTTTTTTAAACGAGAATAGGGGCCTTGTGATAGCTCATTTGAAAGGTAATTCAATTCTCTATTCAGTAATATAAACAATAATATAATTATTTATAGAGGCTGTCAAAAAAAAATTTAATTAAATTTATTAACATAAAAAGACGAATGCGTGTAATTTATTTAATTCAAAATACATTTTACTGCTATCAGAATACAGGAAAAAATGTTTATTTGACAAATAGATATTGTTTTTTGCTTAAATTCAATATTAAAGCAGCCACCCACCTGCCTCTTGACACTTTGAACATTTAATTTAATCGAAAAGCAAAGAATATTTTTCAAATAAACATTTCTTTCTGTTTTTTAAGAGCAGTAAAGTCTATTTTGAATTAAATAAAAGACATAAAATATATTCCTCTTTTTATGTCACTAAATTTAATCAAAAAAATTTTTTTAGCAGCCTGTATAAGTAATTATGTTAATGTTTATATTACTGATTAGAAAATTCAATTACCTTTCAAATGAGCCACCATACGACCCCTACTCTAATTAAAAAAAATCATCGATGACGTAATCACGCCCAGATGGGTGACGTCACTAGTATGATAATAATGCCAAAAAGTCGTAATTTAAAAATAAAAATTGACCTCTTTCGGGATTTTTTCTCAAAATCGTCCATTCTCGAGAAAATGAATTTATTTCAACCTTTACATGCTCACTGCATGTTGGGCTGCACAGTGCACACACATGTAGATGGTGCTACAGGGGAGCATTAGTTTAGCTCTACTTCAACATATTGTGTTAGTGTGAAAATCTCAGCATCCGTATGGCTTGCAAATTGTAGAAGCCTCGGAGGTGTAACCAGAGAAGGTTCCCATTGTTTTCATTCTGGTGGGATATGTTATATGCCATTAGAGTGAAAACTTAGTCTTTTGCTAGCAGTTGCCGCTAGGGCATCTATGCCATTTCGTTCGTTGCAATTCGGGACTGCACGCTGGGGTTTGTTTTGGTTGGATCGGGGAGAGCAGCATATGTGCCTCCTGATGAGAGACTAATAAGTTTCGAAACCGGTAGAGGTGCTTGCAGCACTCTCTGATTGGACTGGAATATGGTTCGGCTGTATTTTCGTTTTGCAACGAAATTGAAAATGGTTATTCATTTTTGATTTACATTTACTCTGTGTGGAGTATGAAGGGAACCAGTCTCGTTGGAACTTTACCGCGCTGAGCAGATGTGACGTGAATTGTAAATTGTAGAATTCCCTCATCTTCCTTAGTCTCAGCATCCGTATGGCTTGCAAATTGTAGAAGCCTCGGAGGTGTAACCAGAGAAGGTTCCCATTGTTTTCATTCTGGTGGGATATGTTATATGCCATTAGAGTGAAAACTTAGTCTTTTGCTAGCAGTTGCCGCTAGGGCATCTATGCCATTTCGTTCGTTGCAATTCGGGACTGCACGCTGGGGTTTGTTTTGGTTGGATCGGGGAGAGCAGCATATGTGCCTCCTGATGAGAGACTAATAAGTTTCGAAACCGGTAGAGGTGCTTGCAGCACTCTCTGATTGGACTGGAATATGGTTCGGCTGTATTTTCGTTTTGCAACGAAATTGAAAATGGTTATTCATTTTTGATTTACATTTACTCTGTGTGGAGTATGAAGGGAACCAGTCTCGTTGGAACTTTACCGCGCTGAGCAGATGTGACGTGAATTGTAAATTGTAGAATTCCCTCATCTTCCTTAGTCTCAGCATCCGTATGGCTTGCAAATTGTAGAAGCCTCGGAGGTGTAACCAGAGAAGGTTCCCATTGTTTTCATTCTGGTGGGATATGTTATATGCCATTAGAGTGAAAACTTAGTCTTTTGCTAGCAGTTGCCGCTAGGGCATCTATGCCATTTCGTTCGTTGCAATTCGGGACTGCACGCTGGGGTTTGTTTTGGTTGGATCGGGGAGAGCAGCATATGTGCCTCCTGATGAGAGACTAATAAGTTTCGAAACCGGTAGAGGTGCTTGCAGCACTCTCTGATTGGACTGGAATATGGTTCGGCTGTATTTTCGTTTTGCAACGAAATTGAAAATGGTTATTCATTTTTGATTTACATTTACTCTGTGTGGAGTATGAAGGGAACCAGTCTCGTTGGAACTTTACCGCGCTGAGCAGATGTGACGTGAATTGTAAATTGTAGAATTCCCTCATCTTCCTTAGTCTCAGCATCCGTATGGCTTGCAAATTGTAGAAGCCTCGGAGGTGTAACCAGAGAAGGTTCCCATTGTTTTCATTCTGGTGGGATATGTTATATGCCATTAGAGTGAAAACTTAGTCTTTTGCTAGCAGTTGCCGCTAGGGCATCTATGCCATTTCGTTCGTTGCAATTCGGGACTGCACGCTGGGGTTTGTTTTGGTTGGATCGGGGAGAGCAGCATATGTGCCTCCTGATGAGAGACTAATAAGTTTCGAAACCGGTAGAGGTGCTTGCAGCACTCTCTGATTGGACTGGAATATGGTTCGGCTGTATTTTCGTTTTGCAACGAAATTGAAAATGGTTATTCATTTTTGATTTACATTTACTCTGTGTGGAGTATGAAGGGAACCAGTCTCGTTGGAACTTTACCGCGCTGAGCAGATGTGACGTGAATTGTAAATTGTAGAATTCCCTCATCTTCCTTAGTCTCAGCATCCGTATGGCTTGCAAATTGTAGAAGCCTCGGAGGTGTAACCAGAGAAGGTTCCCATTGTTTTCATTCTGGTGGGATATGTTATATGCCATTAGAGTGAAAACTTAGTCTTTTGCTAGCAGTTGCCGCTAGGGCATCTATGCCATTTCGTTCGTTGCAATTCGGGACTGCACGCTGGGGTTTGTTTTGGTTGGATCGGGGAGAGCAGCATATGTGCCTCCTGATGAGAGACTAATAAGTTTCGAAACCGGTAGAGGTGCTTGCAGCACTCTCTGATTGGACTGGAATATGGTTCGGCTGTATTTTCGTTTTGCAACGAAATTGAAAATGGTTATTCATTTTTGATTTACATTTACTCTGTGTGGAGTATGAAGGGAACCAGTCTCGTTGGAACTTTACCGCGCTGAGCAGATGTGACGTGAATTGTAAATTGTAGAATTCCCTCATCTTCCTTAGTCTCAGCATCCGTATGGCTTGCAAATTGTAGAAGCCTCGGAGGTGTAACCAGAGAAGGTTCCCATTGTTTTCATTCTGGTGGGATATGTTATATGCCATTAGAGTGAAAACTTAGTCTTTTGCTAGCAGTTGCCGCTAGGGCATCTATGCCATTTCGTTCGTTGCAATTCGGGACTGCACGCTGGGGTTTGTTTTGGTTGGATCGGGGAGAGCAGCATATGTGCCTCCTGATGAGAGACTAATAAGTTTCGAAACCGGTAGAGGTGCTTGCAGCACTCTCTGATTGGACTGGAATATGGTTCGGCTGTATTTTCGTTTTGCAACGAAATTGAAAATGGTTATTCATTTTTGATTTACATTTACTCTGTGTGGAGTATGAAGGGAACCAGTCTCGTTGGAACTTTACCGCGCTGAGCAGATGTGACGTGAATTGTAAATTGTAGAATTCCCTCATCTTCCTTAGTCTCAGCATCCGTATGGCTTGCAAATTGTAGAAGCCTCGGAGGTGTAACCAGAGAAGGTTCCCATTGTTTTCATTCTGGTGGGATATGTTATATGCCATTAGAGTGAAAACTTAGTCTTTTGCTAGCAGTTGCCGCTAGGGCATCTATGCCATTTCGTTCGTTGCAATTCGGGACTGCACGCTGGGGTTTGTTTTGGTTGGATCGGGGAGAGCAGCATATGTGCCTCCTGATGAGAGACTAATAAGTTTCGAAACCGGTAGAGGTGCTTGCAGCACTCTCTGATTGGACTGGAATATGGTTCGGCTGTATTTTCGTTTTGCAACGAAATTGAAAATGGTTATTCATTTTTGATTTACATTTACTCTGTGTGGAGTATGAAGGGAACCAGTCTCGTTGGAACTTTACCGCGCTGAGCAGATGTGACGTGAATTGTAAATTGTAGAATTCCCTCATCTTCCTTAGTCTCAGCATCCGTATGGCTTGCAAATTGTAGAAGCCTCGGAGGTGTAACCAGAGAAGGTTCCCATTGTTTTCATTCTGGTGGGATATGTTATATGCCATTAGAGTGAAAACTTAGTCTTTTTAAAAAAATAATGTTTAATTTAAATATTTAATTTAGACTTACTACTTACCTTTTGTTAAATAATTAAATAAAATAAGGACTCACTACATGGCAAGTAAGCAGATGCACCATCTGCAACTGTTGTATAAAGATTAGATTTGGTTGCCAATTAAATCCAACATTGGGATATGCAATATGATATCTGCTTGATATCACATACAATAGATGGCATGAAGAACGTGATAAGGAAGCTGGAGGGAAAGGCAGATGAGGTTGGTCTTAAAATCATCACTAATAAGATAGTAGATATGAGAATAGGAATAAGTGAGCATGGTAAACTATACATCAATCAAGAAGGAATAAAACAGGTTAAAGAATTCTGCTATCTTGATAGTATAATAGTGCAAAAGTTGGAGTCCAGGCAAACATTAAACATAGAATAGGAAAAAGAACAACAGACAACAGGCCTTTGAAATCCTCTCATATCATATCTCAACATAAATTAGCCAAAACACATTTAATAGTATCATCAAATCAATACTACTATATGTGAGGGATACTACGATATGGGAGTGAGACATGAACAATATCAGAAGGAAATGCAAGGAAGAGTTTTTGTAAATAGATTCCCACAAAATATTCTGAAGATGTATTGGCCCAACACCATAACAAATGAAGAATTGTGGAATGCATTAAGACAAAGAAGCAGAGGACGAAGCTAGTAGGTAATAATTCATTCTAACAGGTGGGTAAATAAACTTTGAAAAACACATTTTTGAAGTTATACTTCTTTACCGGCGATAGAGGGTAAATTTTTATATGGTAAAACCTAGCGACCGGGCGCATGCGCATTATAACTTTGTTCTGATTGGATGTTCAAATGACATGTCAAAAATTATTCAATATGGCGGCTGTGGCACAGCTGTAGTTAGATGGTTGTTTGGTTAGATGATGCATTATTTATGGTTGTTGCGTTTTAAAATTTGTGTGAAAAGAAACAACAAACAAAAGTTAGTTAATAGTTATACTGCCTTTTTAAATAGTTTTCATATACCTATATTTTTGGACTTTTGGACTATTTTGGACAAGGAAAACTCATTCTAATTTGGTAAGTAGTTTTTATTATAATCATATTGTAATTATACATTTGGATTAGGTTGAAATACATACATTTATTTTCTCAAGAATGCGGATTTTAGAGAGAAATCCCAAATTAGGTTCGATTTTTATTTTTAAATTATGATTTTTTGGCGTAGATTTATTTATCTAGTAATCTAGTAGGTATGTAATGCTTTGATTTACATACTTAATTTGATTACCAACAAAAGTTCTACAAATCTTCATCTAATATATTGTTTTCTTACTGTTTTGTTATATTTTTATATTTTCTTCCACAAAATTTAAACTACATAATTTAATTTTCAAAACAACTGTCAAACAGTAAAACGTTCAGTTACCGTATTTTTCCACATGATAAATAATGTGAGATTGGACGAGTGAGTCTACGCTTCGATTACGAATCAAAGCGCCACGAAATTCACGGGTTCAATTCCCGATGCAAGTTTTATTTTTTTATTTTTTTATGCATGTTATGATTGTAAGTATATTTGTTATATATTTTTTTTTTCAGAAAATGCGTATTTAAAATTTTTGCCAACAATTATTATCGTTCAGAAATCATTTTTTCTTTGTGGCATTTTTCATTGTGTTTGTGTGCGTTTTATTCTTTTATTTTTTTAAATTTTTGGTATTGTCTTAAAAATCAGATAATATGTAGTAGAAGTATAACTTCTTACGTGCGTACAAAGTACACACACATTCTTGTTTATTAATTTTATTATTTAAACAAATTACAATTTTTATTTAAAATTACTTCATTAGGTACATACCTAACCACTATTACCTAATAATTTATTGAGTTTGAATTTTTTTATTTGAAGCTCTACTTCTAAAATTTCTTTTTTTCTTGTTGAAAGATACTATCTTACTTCTTTTTTCTAGTCTTGCTGTTTCATTTTTTTTTTTTTTGTAAAAGATACATTAGCTCCCTAGATCTTTTACTTTTTTATTTTTTGAACGAGCCTGAGACATCTTGGCTGTCTTCTTGGGCAGGACAGCAGTTGTCGTGGGTGTACTGAGCAGCACAGTGGAAGTAGAGGGTACATTGGACGTCTGCTATGTGTTTTCCAATTGTAGGTAATCTACTTCCACTTGACTCTCTTGTGCAACTATAAAAATAAAAAAATTTCAATTGTTTTAGATGTACCAGATAGTTTTTTCTTTACTTTAGCTATCTTAATAGCTAAGTTAATAATCTACTAGGTCTGGATCCCGCGTATGAAAAAAAAGTTGATTAATAGCAAGCTGAAAATTTGTTAATAGCTTAAGGGTGTCTAGTCGAATAAACTTTGATATGTGTGAACACTGGAACAGGGGTAGTTTTAATTGTGGAACAGGTTAAAAATTTGGAACGGTCATAGCACGAAAACGGCACATTTATTTTGTCCGACAGAACAGACTTAAACTCTTCGAACAGAGATTAAACTCTCATGCAAAAATCAGACTGCTATTTATCACCAAATGGGCGTTTTAATGAGTGGAACATGTAGAATATGTCAAATGACAGGAATTATGACAGGTAATAAATAGCAGTCTGATTTTTTCATGAGAGTTTAATCTCTGTTCGGAGAGTTTAAGTCTGTTCTGTCGGACAAAATAAATGTGCCGTTTTCGTGCTGTAACCGTTCCAAATTTTTAACCTGTTCCACAATTAAAACTACCCCTGTTTCAGTGTTCCCATATATCAAAGTTTATTCGACTAGACACCCTTAAGCTATTAACAAATTTTCAGCTTGCTTTTAATCAACTTTTTTTTCATACGCGTGATCCAGACCTATACCTTAATTTAGAATTGGAATAATTATAATAGTTAATTCGTATTAATAATATTTATAGATATTAATTCTCATATTTTAAGTTTGCGTAAATTTGGTTTACAGAAGATCTTTTTTTTTTTTGTTTAATGATGTCTATAGATAGGCACAAGGTCTGGCTATGGGTAACCGCTTATCACCCTTGTTATCAGATTTATTATTGATCAACATAGAAATAATATCTTTAACAATCAAACTTTAAACAATAATACCTTTCAAAAAATCTTAAATTGGCTTTGAACTGTAGGATACAATATCCATTTTAGATGGAAATCTTTCAGATGCCAAAAACATTCTAGATTCACTCAAAAACTTACATCCGGATGTACGTACTTTGGAAACAATGGATAAACTTAAGTTAATCTTTAGAAAAGTGACTAGACCGACTATACCATACCTCCCTCTTCTAATCATCCTTTTTAACAGAAGGTGGCTTCTTTCTATTGCTACATCCATAGAATACATAAACCTAGCATTATCAGATAATAGTTTTAAATAGTTAAACTAATGGTCACTCTACTACATTTGTGGATAACGTGCTGAACAAAAAGATGTTCTAATTCAGAAGTTTTGTACAGATCAAGACCATATGCAGGTTATTGTTCAGATAATATTGGAAATATTGATCAGGCATTACATATATAAATAAATTTTAGAATTAGTTACCTTTACTTAAATAAATTAATAAAATAAGGACTCACCAGATCTGAAGAAACCAGATGCACTGTCACAACTGTTGGGTAAAGGTTGGATTTGATTGCCAATCAAACTCAACATTTGTGCCCCTACATCTGTGAGATGAGGCCTAAATGTGCCACCACCTGTTGCAAGTATGTCTTTCTGAAAACAATTCATTAGTTCATTACTGATTAAGAAATGAATGGGTTAAAATCAAAGTGGTGTAAGTCATATTCTTGAAATTATGTAAGCCCTATTTTATAATCTTGATATTATATACATAGACCTCTTCAGAGAAAAAGTGGTGTGTAAGTTTTTACTGTAAATACTTACACCACTTTTCCTGATGAAAAAATGTCTATTTATCAAAGTTATAAAGCAAGACTTCCATCATTTCACAAATAATATGACTTACACCTCTTTGGCGTTAATACCCTCAAATACTAAACTTCTATTGTCTCAACACTAGGTTAGTTCCCATCATGCAATTAGTTTCATTGGATTATATTTTTATAAAAATATACCACTCAGAAATAGTGTAATTCGACTGACCTGGTGTTAAGAGCTTTAAATTTAAATATACCTGGTCTCTCTTCAACTGGTCCAAAACCTTCTGCTCATTATATTTTTGAATCTGCAATGTAATTAATCCATATAGCTCTAAATCAACCGAAAGTTTTATACACTTACATTTTCCTCTGCTACTTTTTGGCGAGTGACCCTTTTTAAGTTTATATATGCAGTGTTCAGCTGCTTGGGAGCTCTGGGAAATTCAGCGCTATTTTTTCCCAGGTTTCATTGTTTTGGTTGGTGGACATATCATTGGTACATTATTATTTGTTTTCCATTATAATATGCTTGTATCTGAAAACAAAAATACAATTAGAAATTTGTTCTATAAGACAATTTCGTACTTACTTTCCAATTATTTCCAACAGCAAACATTTCTCTCTCTCAGTATAATTTTTGCGTGGAGGATTTCCGTTGGTATTGCTCATTTTTAATATATTTTTTAATTTTATAAATTTTGTAGTTATTTACTATGGATTGAAATTTTTTGGTTATAAAATGGAATTTTGAAGGATGACAGCCGATTGTGACAGTATCGATACCAAATCAATCGTATGTCAGATAATCGATTTTCTACGATCATATAATTTTAAGATGATCGACGTTTGAGAAACCGGTCACTGGTTAACAGTTGATCAAATCTAACAGCTCGATTAGATGATCGAAGATTTGAATAACGTTTCGGAAACCGGCTGTAAAACTGTTAACAGTGTATAAACTTACAGGTGTTATCATTTAATTTGATTATTTTTACAAAAATATACGTCTGCAATGTCTATCAGTTGATTACAGTTGACCAAATAGGTTAATTTAACATCATACTTGTCTC
The DNA here is from genome assembly GCF_917563875.1 of Diabrotica virgifera virgifera. Lineage (NCBI taxonomy): Eukaryota > Metazoa > Arthropoda > Insecta > Coleoptera > Chrysomelidae > Diabrotica > Diabrotica virgifera. Next base: position 106,632,777 of record NC_065451.1, on the reverse strand, counting down.
TGTCAATAAATATGGAATAAATTTTCATTAAGATAAACCCTTCTAAAAATAATGAAAGTAAATTTTAACTGTTAACTTACTTCTTTATCGTAGAATACCAAGCCATAATTAAAAGTTAAATGTGTGTGTGTTTATGGGTTGTGTAAGGATATAATATGAGAAAGATGTAGACGTACCTATGTCAGAAATGTTATAGTCTCCTGTCCGTTACAATTAGGTTGAACGCAAGGACGTAATCCTTGTATTGTAATGTCCTATTCGGTCTCATTAATAGTATTATTTAATTGAACCTCTAGTTTAGCTTGAATTAGAGGAAATGTTTTGGTCTTTAAGGACAGCCTATGTCGCGTTGAGATACTTCTTTAAATGATACGTAATTCTGAAATAAGTTTTTGCACAAAAAACCAATTATTACCTCATATTTGATGTGATTTGTTAGAAAATATTTCTTTTAGTATCATTGTACGAAGTGTTTACGATGATCTTTTATACATTGACAAACTATATCATTTATTAACGTAACAAATTTAAAATCAGTTTCATTATGTACAACATTTTTAACAACGTGGTACCAAAATACGCTGAAAAAATAATTGTAAAATGCTGTCAAAAACACATGTATTTGTTAAACAATAATATTTTTCCTATTTTAAGTTTTGTTACATTTTATTTTATTTCCGTTTTTACATTTTATTTCCGTTTCTCCTTATTGGTGTTTTGTTCATGTGTGTATCTAATAAAAATTCTGTTTGTACAGCATTTTTTTTCAAATATTTTCCTTTGGATTTGTATTCCGCTCATTTTGCAGCCAAACGTCGCCAATCTTCAACTTCCTTGGTGGCAATGATACCTTGAAGATTTTTTATTTGGTTGCACTCTATACATATTCGTTTCTGTCCATATCATTCTCAAATTGGTATGGAACATTCATCGAAGGCATGCACACATTTTTTGCACACATGTGTGTCCACTTTTACAAGCTGGACATTTCATTTAATTTCTTGTCACTACTTCCTGTTCGTTTCTTACATTTTCTGTAATAATATCGTGTTCATCTTGGATAGTTTCTTATATTGTATGTTGGGATCTGTATTTGCGTGCGTTAGTTTTAAGCGACCACTCAAAAAATTTATGTGTTTTGTCACAAATTCATCCGCACGCATAGATGCTGTCTCTGTCTTCAACATAATATTTTTTACAATATTAAAGTCGCTTTCCACATAAGCACTGCTGGCGGGTATTCTACCGTATCCAAAGTTATCTCAATATTGTTCTGAAGCTGTTTCTTTGTGGCATCTTTTACAATTTACTATTTCATTGGGAAATATTTTATATTTCGATAACGAGGTCCGAAGTGGAAGTCGAAACGTCAATAAATTTCATTTTAAATTAAATTATGGCTTTTTTTCCAATAAAGTAGTAAATTGCAAAGTTATCTCGGCATATGCAACACCATAATTTTGTTCACCAGAAATTTGACGTCTTTTATTAGATATTCCCATGTATGTAGTGGGCATTTTCCCGATCTCCGTTATTGTCAGCTAGTAAAATTTTTATTTTATGATTGATGTTTTCTGACCAGTATCTCCACTTCTTATTAAAATTGGTGTTTACGTCTTGTGTATCATTATATCTTGTTACAACATTAGAGAGTACTTCATCTTCGGTATGTGTAATAAGATTTTTCATTTTTATTGTGTACTCTTCACATTATATTTTTATTGTCTCTGGTGTATCCTTCTGTTTCGCTTTGAGTAATGAGTAAAATTCCACTTAATATTTTCTTAGCAGTCTCAATGTTTCGACATAAAATTAATTGTCCTAACACATGTATTTAGGTAACATTGCTTTATGCGAAGACGTACATATTTTAAAAAATTTGAATATTTTTTATAAAATGTGCTAGGTCGATGCGTATGTAACAAAGAGGAAAATTACCTTTTCTGCAAGCGTCCGCATATTCCTCAAGCGTAGAAAAATTTACGAAACTGCATACACCTGCTGTTAACAATGGACGTGAAAAGTCGCACATGACTTCACGTGGTTATTGAGCTACCCATCGTATCCACTCCATAAGCCAGTATTGAATAATATTCGTATTATATTTTCAGATAGCATTTGTGTCACTGGAAAGCGACCACTTTTTTCAGAATTAATGACTCAGTCGTATAAAGAAATGTTCCCTGATTTTTATTTTACTCCCAGTTGCATCAATGCAAGCACAATCTGTTTCATCTGATGTGTATGTTTTATATACGTGCAATTGATACGTATACTTCTTTATCGTAGAATAGCAAGCTATAATTAAAACTTTTATGTGTGCGTGTGTGTTTGTGCTTTGTATAAGGATATAATATGAGAAAGATGTAGACAGGAAGATAAAGGTAGAAATTTAACGTCTTATTAGATATTCCGCTAATATCATGTATGTAGTGGGAATTTTCCCTATCTCTCTCATTGCAAGCTAGTAAAATTTGTATCTTATTATTGATGTTTTCTGACCAGTATCTCCACTTCTTAATAAAATTGGTGTTTACGTCTTGTGTATCATTATATCTTGTTACAACATTAGAGAGTATTCCATATGTGTAGTAAGGTTTTTCATTTTTATTCTGTACTCTTCACATCTTGTATTTTTATTGTCTCTGGTGTATCCTTCTGTTTCGCTTTGAGTAATGATTAAAATTCCACTTAATATTTCCTCAGCAGTCTCAATGTTTCGACATAAAATTAATTGTCCTAACACATGTAGTTAACATTGCTTTATGCGAGGACGTACATCTTTTAAAAAATTCCAATATTTTTTTATAAAATGTGTTAAGTCGATGCGTATGTAGTAAACAGGAAAATTACCTTTTCTACAAGCGTCCGCATATTCCTCAAGTGTAGAAAAATTGGCGAAATTGCATACGCCTGCTGTTAACAATGTACGTGAAAAGTCGCATATGACTTCACGTGGTTATTGAGCTACGCATCGTATCCACTCCATAATCCAGTATTGAATAATATTCGTATTATATTTTCAGATAGCATTTGTGTCACTGGAAAGCGACCACTTTTTTCAGAATTAATGACTCGGTCGTATAAAGAAATGTTCCCTGTTTTTTATTATACTCCCAGTTGCATCAATGCAAGCACAATCTGTTTCATCTGATGTGTATGTTTTATATACGTGCAATTGATACGTATACTTCTTTATCGTAGAATAGCAAGCTATAATTAAAAGTTTTATGTGTGCGTGTGTGTTTGTGCGTTGTATAAGGATATATGAGAAAGATGTAGACGTACCTATGTCGGAAATTGTTGCAGTCTCCTGCCCGTTACAATTAGGTTGAACGTAAGGTAATTCGTGTATTGTAATGTCATCTTCGGTCTCATTAATATTATTATTTAATAATAATATAAAGTTTAGCTTTGATTAGAGAAAATGTTTTTTTTTCTTCGAGGACAGCCTTTGTCGAATTGAGATACTCTTTATTTTTTTATTCTTTAAATGATGCGTAATTCTGAAATCAGTTTCTGCACAAAAAACCGATTATTACCTCACATTTGGTTAGAATTCAATTATTTGGCAATAGTGTTCTAGAAAATATTTCTTTAAGTGTCATTGTACGAAGTGTTTACGATTATCTTTTGATACATTGACAAACCATATCTTTTATTAACCTAACAAATTTTAACCTTTTATTAACCTAACATTTTTAAAAATTTGGTGTTAAAATATGCTGCCAAAAAAATTGTAAAATGCTGTAAAAAACACATGTATTTGTTAAAGAATAATATTTTCCTACTTTAAGTTGAGTTAGGGACATTTTATTTCCATTTCTCGTTAATGATATTTTGTTTATGTGTGTATCCAATAAAAATCCTGTTTGTACAGCATTTTTTTTTCAAATATTTTTCTTTGGATTTGTAGTCCGCTTCTTTTGTAGCCGAACCTCGCCAATCTTCAATTTGCTTGGGGGCAATGCTATCTTAAAAATTGTTTATTTGGTAGCACTCAATATATATTCGTTTCTGTCCATATCCTCCAATTGGTAAGGAACATTAATCGAGGGCATGCACAAATAACATGTGTGTCTGTTTTTACAAGTTGAACATTTCATTTCTTCTCACCACTTCCTGTTCGGTTCTTACATTTTCTGTAATATTATCGTGTTCATCTTGGTTAGTTTCTTTTATTGTATGCCTATCGTCGGGGTCTGTACTTGCGTGTGTTAGTTTTAAGCGACCACTCAAAAAATTTACGTGTTTTGTCACAAATTCATCCGCACGCATAGGTGTTGTCTCTGCCTGCAACATAATATTTTTTACAATATTAAAGTTGATTTCCACAGAAGCACTGCTGGCGGGTATTCTACCGTATCCAAAGTTATCTCAATATTGTTCTAAAGCTGTTTCTTTGTGGCATCTTATACAATTTACTATTTCATTGGCAAATATTTTATATTTCGATAACTAGGTCCGAAGTGGAAGTCAAAACGTCAATAAATTTCATTGTTAAATTAAATTATAGTAATAATGCAAAGTTATCTCGGCATATGCAACACCATAAAGGTAGAAATTTAACGTCTTATTAGATATTCCGCTAATTTCATATATGTAGTGGGCATTTTCCCTACCTCTCTCATTGCCAGCTAGTAAAATTTTTATTTTATTATTGATGTTTTCTGACCATTATCTCCACTTCTTAATAAAATTGGTGTTTACGTCTTCTGTATCATTATATCTTGTTACAACATTAGAGAGTATTTCATCTTCCGTATGTGTAGTAAGGTTTTTCATTTTTATTCTGTACTCTTCACATATTGTATTTTTATTGTCTCTGGTGTATCCTTCTGTTTCGCTTTGAGTAATGATTAAAATTCCACTTAATATTTCCTCAGTAGTCTCAATGTTTCGACATAAAATTAATTGTCCTAACACATGTAGTTAACATTGCTTTATGCGAGGACGTACATCTTTTAAAAAATTCTAATATTTTTTTATAAAATGTGTTAAGTCGATGCGTATGTAGCAAACAGGAAAATTACCTTTTCTACAAGCGTCCGCATATTCCTCAAGTGTAGAAAAATTGGCGAAACTGCATACGCCTGCTGCTAACAATGCATGAAAAGTCGCATATGACTTCACGTGATTATGGAGCTACCCATCGTATCCACTCCATAAGCCAGTATTGAATAATATTCGTATTATGTTTTTCAGACAGCATTTATGTCACCGGAAAGAGTCCACGTTTTTCAGAATTAACGACAAAGTTGTATAAACAACGTGTCCTGTTTTTTATTATACTCCCAGTTGCGTCAATGCAAGCACAATCTGTTTCGTCTGATATGTATGTTTTATATACTTGCAATTGATAATTTGACCAATGATGTACGACGTGATCATTAAAACTTGTTTTTATCTATTCACTTTATTATTCTTAAATTCCTCTTCTCCATACACCTCGGATTTCTTCATATTTAATATTTCTTTGATACAATTCCTTCAATCAAGGAATAATAAAATATAAATTGAGTCGATTGTAGTACCTCAACGTGTAAACACCGACGATCGCAGCTGTGTTTATTAATAGCGGTGAAATACGAGTTGACCAGTGAGAGTGATAACAATAATTATAACGTACGTATTTGAACATTTTAAATTGGATTTGTTTAGTTTATTCGGAACTATTATTAGATCCAGTTTTTTTGCTTTTTTACATTAATTAGAAACATCAATAATATTAATGGACTAGCATAAACATCGAAAAGTGATCTAGCCGGCTACCAGTGGTGCCGGCAAAATGTGTAAATATCAACAATATTCTAAACTAAACAAATAATTATTATATTTCATAATATTGTTTCTGCTTCTGACTACATGGGCAGTAACGTGCAAAACAGTTCAGCTTCAAATGTGTCTCAAACTACAGATAATGCAACTTCTAGACAAACAACTTCGTATGCATCCATAGTTACATCCATATTAAAACCTTCGTTTCCAAAGCACACCCAAGCGGTAGTATTACATGCTGATCAAAACCTTAAATTACATGACTATGTTAGAGCTATAGGCGACATTATCGGTCCCAAACAAATTTCTTTTGCTTCTAGGATATCCCATAATAGGATATGTATTTATCTTACCAATTCCAATCTAGTCGAACAGTTATTAACATCGCATCCTAATATTCAGATAGGGAACATTACCCTAAATATTCGCAGACTGGTTTCCCCCACGAAAAGAATTGTCATATCAAATATTTCCCCAACCGTTCCGCACGATTTAGTAGAAAGTGCCATTAAAAATTTTGGGCTTGAGTTAGCCTCCCCGATTTCCTTTTTAAGAGCTGGTATCCCAGGTGATCAGTACTCTCACATCCTTAGCTTTAGACGCCAAGTATATGTTTTTTCCAATACAGATAATTTTGAGTTACAAACGTCAATTGTAATACCTTTTGAAGGTATTGACAACAGAATCTTTTTATCTACAGATAAAATGGAGTGTTTTATCTGTAAACAACCAGGACACATTGGTTCTAAATGCTCTAATCCTCCAACTGTTAATGTAACCCAAACTCCTAATTCAAATCCCGAATTATCCACGAACACAACCCTTTTACTAGATAACACACAGCCGACAGACACCTCCAGCGTGACCCCTATTACAGATACTGCACAACAGGACACAACGACTGCACTAAAACCAGGCCTTAAACGAGGTCGCTCAGAAGTATCAACGGCCACGAATGAAAACAGTTCCCTAGATGACACTGTTAGCATGCCTCCACCCGTTTCACCTGCCAGTCACATACAGCAGGATAAAACCATTAAGCGAAAAAGAAAGAAACAAAGGACAAACCCACCAATAGAAACCGGACTGACTGAAGAGGACTGAAACTAAAGAGGATATAAAAGAGGCCTACAATAAAACACCAGAAGCATTCATACTTCCTCAAGATGGATCTACGAAAAAAGGTCGCCAACAATTGGTCGAGCGAAAAAATGTCGCGCACATTTGAGCGCGTATCAAAAGGTCGCCGGCGAAAAAACAGCGCCGACGAAATAAGGTCGCGTGCAATTGATCGCGCGAAAAAAGATCGCGTCAGAAAATATGTTTTCATTTGCATACTTTAACTTTCCTTCACACTTAATCCAGGCTTAGGTCAGATTTAGATGATGCAATAGAACTAAAGGATTGCTGTTAAATAATGACCCAAACAGTTAAATATTTTCTTATTAGTCATTTTAACATATTGGTAAAAAATATTTCGTCAACCCAATATTGACTTCTAAATGACTTCAGTTTTATTTTCCACTTTAAATAATAGGAAAATAATTGGAAGTAAATAATCCTATTTGAAATTGATCATGTAAAATGTTCGACCAATTTAATGGTCGAATTAAGGTAATTTTAACTGTAAATGTTGTAGGGAAAGTACCTAGAGGTATTATTTCACGACTTGGCAGTGTCGCAAAATTTACCCTTGGTTATTTAAGAGTAAGTTTTAATATAAGCTTAATATATTTTACAGGGTATATACTACATATAGATAGGGTAGGTTAAGGGCTACCATCTTTATTAAAATAAAATTTCCCAAATAAAATAATGATATTGTGGTTAAAAATTATATAACAGGCACAATTTCATTAATACATTGTCACTGGTGAGTACTTATTGAAGATATCATAGTTAAAGAATACATTTATATTAATAACAGATTTGCATACTTTAACTTTCCTTCACACTTTATCCAGGCTTAGGACTGGCAGTTAGTAACTGGCGTGTTTAAAAGTTTTTTTAATTTTTATTTTTTTATTTTTTTCTAATTTTTATTTATTTTTTTTTTATTTTTATTTTTTTGTGTTTTTTTAATTTTTATTTTTTTTTTGTTTTTTTAAAATTTTTTTTTTAATTGTTTTTTAGTTTTTTATACTTGCAGTTAAAAATTTTGGGCAATTCCTCTTAAATATTCTAGATTTGGCCGGTTCCCGTATTGCAAACAAATCGTTTTTATTCGCCGCGCTGTATCTTTATAAATTTTTTTTTGAGGTTGTTGGTTTCCAGCTATGTATTGCTCCACTTTTAATCGATTTAAACTCTCTTCTTTCTTTAGCCCCGTAATAAACTTCCATAGATTTGGGTGTGCTGCATTTAATATCGAGGAGAAGCTGTTGTGCCAACCTTCGACAGCATTATTAGTACGCGGTAGATCTTCCTCTATAAATTCGAAGCAATTCCAAAGATTCCTTGGAAACATTGGCGGTCTTCTTTGTTGTCGTCGATCCAATCTGCCTATCCATACATCCTCAAAGTAGTTTATTAAAGGTGTTAGTAAATTTTCATTTTGAGTGTAAAACTCGCTGTCCAGTAGCTCTCCGAATGTTGCAACAACATCTACTTCAGGTACGAAGGCTAGGGCTGCCAATTGTCGCAGATGTAGAGCAAAATTCGCGTCTTCTGTATAAACTTGTTGCAGTCCTGTACCTTGCATGTTTCTCCACAAACATTGTGTGAAATGAAGGAAACATCCACGGATTCTGACTTCAGGAAACTCTTGTTGTAAAGCATTAATTGCTGCTTTTTCATAATCCACCATTATTGTTGTAGGACGTAAACCTGGTCGTAACGTTTTTAATTCATGGAAGAGTCGAGTGTATGTTGCCTGAGTTTTATTAGGAAGTAGAGCAAAAACAGTTGGAATAACGTTGCTATACTGTACGCCATGTATTGTATACAGCTGACCAAACAATAGAGGAGTACATGTGAATGTTCCATCGGCATACCAGTGTTCACAGCTCGCCATCAAAGTTAAATTTCTTTCAGTGGAAAATATTCAAATTCTCTGTTCGTTTGGACCACTGTCAAATAAAAGAAACGGTTCGCCGTTATTGTTTCTGGTGTATTCTTCCGGAATAATAAGCTCTGTTAAGCTTCTTGGATTTGCCGGAATAGCTTCCACTCTTTGGCGTGTGTTCTGAATAGTTCGCTTTAGGGATGAAATAGAAGGTAGCTGCCCAGTTGCACCCACAGACACTTCTTGTGAAACGGTAGCTATGATTCCTTGTGTTGTTAGTTCAACTTGATGAGCCAGTTCTTTCATTCTGTTACAAGCCTTTTTTGCTTCTAATATTGACGCATCGGCAACGTGGTTGTGACTTGTACTTTTCACTACTTCATCTCCCACTGTGTGAACTCTCCCGGTACATTTATGCTTATTGTACTGAGCGCACTTCCAAATTGTCTCTTGATCAATCGTTTTTTCCTTTCTATGGATATATCCATTATACACCAACATATTGGCACCTTTTTGACTCTTTACGTAAGTTAAGACCATCTTGACAAATCGACAAGCTAATGAATAATGAGATATACGATATTTTTCCCATCTTCTTATACATCCAAAATACATTAAAAAGTAATAAAAGTACGTTTCACGAATATGGAATAATAATTACCACATTAGTGAATAACGCACAATTAGACAAAGAACTTTTGTACAATATTTATTTTAGCATTTCCAATAATGTCTTATCGTAATGACTTCATGGAATTCCTAATAAATACCTACACAATAAGGTGCCCTTATCTAAACTACTTATTCTTCACTAATCTGCATAACGACTTTCTACTAAGAACCAATTATGCTAATTACCGGTCTCTGAAAATACCAAAAATAGGTAAACTGGTACCTGGTATTCGTTTGTATGTAATATATACTGTAAATAGAACTATTATTACTGTGCATTTTTAACGATATCCGATTAGGAAGAGCAAACACTTTTAAACACGCCAGTTTTTTGCTGACAGTCCTAAGCCTGTAAAAAGTGTGAAGGAAAGTACCTTTCTGAATTTAGATCCATATATTAAAATTATTCACGTAGAACAAAAAAAATACTTTCTTCATGTTAAAAATTGTTCAATTTTCAAGTATATTCTCTTGAATAACCTGAAAATACCATATGAAATAATTTCCCATTCTCCTATATTTCCCATCTTCCTACACATCCAAAATACATTAAAAAGTATTTAGATATACGTTATTTTTCCCATCTTCTTATACATCCAAAATACATTAAAAAGTAATTAGATGGAATTCCAAGACTAATCGGCTCATAATGCATAAAGTTAAAGTATGCAAATAGAATTTCTTTAGAACCTTTTTGAAAACCAATTGAATGGTTTTAATAATGTAAAACATGACGCGATCTTTTTTCGCGCGATCAATTGCACGCGACCTTATTTCGTCGGCGCTGTTTTTTCGCCGGCGACCTTTTGATACGCGCTCAAATGTGCGCGACATTTTTTCGCTCGACCAATTGTTGGCGACCTTTTTTCGCGACACCCCTCAAGATAACGATCCTTACACTGAAGCATTGAAATTTACGAGCGATATTAAATCTTTGATCTTATATTTACAATTTCTGTACTCATCTCTCCAAGAACGGGCAATTAGATATCGTATAACACGTATAAATAATAAACTCCAACTGGAACCTGATGATGCCGAAAGTGTATCTAGCATTGATATATCCCATGACGTAAGCGATGAAGACAGCAACTCAGACGTATCTCAATTATCTCAGCAGTCTCAAAATTCCTTAAAATAATCTGTAATTATATTCACATTAATTCAGTGGAATTGTGACGGGTTTTTCCCCGTCTTGAACGCTTACAACAATTAATCTCAGATCACCTCCCAGACTTTCTCTGCTTACAAGAGACTAACTTTAGCACAACACACAATCCGTATCTTAAAAACTATTCTAGCTATCATTTTATTAGGACAACGCATTTAAGGGCCAGCGGTGGATCCTCCATTTTTATCTCGAATGATGTTTTTCACCAAGAATTTTTGTTAAACACAACGCTAGAAGCTGTAGCAGTAACTGCATGGTGCCCTAACAAAATTGTCATATGCAATGTTTACATTCCCCCTAACTATAATCTTACCAGTGCTGAACTTTTAAATCTCATTAACCAACTTCCAGCTCCATTTATTTTTGTTGGAGATTTTAACGCTCATGGTATTATATGGGGATCTAAAAATACGTTTGGTAGGGGTAAGATCATTGAAGATATTATCATTAATCATGATGTTAATCTTTTAAACACAGGAAGTAGCACGTATTTTCATATACAGTCTGGCTCCTTCTCTTCAATTGACCTGAGCATTAGTGATCCTAAAACAGCTCCTCTTCTTACCTGGTACACGCTTGATAGTCTCTATGACAGCAATCACTTCCCTATCTTCATCACTAATAATGAAGCTAAACCGTCTTATGTTAAGAGCAAATGGAATATCTCAAAAGCTAATTGGGAGCTTTTCAGCGCATCTGTTAAGGATCGAGTTAACGAAATTGTTTATCAAAACAATGCTGATACGGATGTTGATAAATTTAATAGATGCATACTGCAAGCAGCAGAGGAACACATTGGAAGGTACACTATTAATTCATCCCATAAATCTGTACCATGGTGGAACCTATCTTGCAAGCTAGCAGTTAAAGCTAGCAAAAAGGCCTTAAACAAATTTCGCAGAACACGAGCAGAAGTGGACTTAATTAATTTCAAGAGACTAAAGGCCAAATCAAAACGAGTAATAAAAGAAAGTAAACGAGAATCTTGGATTAAATTCTCCAGTACTATAACCGCTGACACATCTCCAACTCAAGTATGGAACAAAATAAAACAAATTAATGGACGCAACACAACGTATAAAATACCCGCTCTTATCCACGAAAATAATATTATCACAGACGACCAGAAAATCTCTGATACCTTTGCACAATATTTTTTAGACAAATCCACAGGGGCGGATCCAGAGATTTCTTGAGGGGGGGCGTAACCTTGTCAACATGGGCCCAATACCGGGGGGTTTGGGGGGTATGGAATACCCTTTTTTGAGTTTTGAAAATTGACGTTTTAAAACACATTTTTTTACTCTGTTCACACTGCGTTTACAAAAAAATAACCTTGAAATTGACAAATAAACTCAGCTATTTTCAACTCTCTACTCTAGCAGATAGAAATGATTTAGGATGATACGTGTAGTGACTGGTAGTAGACACTGTAGTCCTGTGGTACATTTAGACTGGAAACTCATCCTACTTAAATACTTTAAGAGTGGCTTATAGTCATTCCATTTGAACTATTAAAAAATGTAACAAGCAAAAAACACTTTTTTTATGTTTCATTATTTAAAAATATTTTTCAAATATCAAGATTACGTTTTTATAAGACACAAGGTATTAATATACTGTATAAAAGAAGGTTGCAAAATGATTAACTAACATTATGTTTAGTATGATTTAATTACTGACATTAGAAGTAAATTATAAAACAAAACAAAAATACTTTGGCTTAACAAAAACTACGTTGTTTTCCCTTAAATTACAAAATCCAGTTTTCTATTCTTCTTGCTGGAATATCGATCGATAATTTTATTGATGTCCACTTCTATATCCCTGTGAACATTCATGAGAGCCAGTCCGGTCAGGCGGTCTTCGGTCATTCTGGTCCTCATCCAGCTTTTCAATCGCCTCAGCGTAGAAAATGATCTCTCTGCTGTTGCTAAAATAGAAACCCTTTTTAAGAAACATTGTAGTTATGATATTGCAATGCAGTTAAAAGTACAGTATAACCATTCCAAGTAATATGGTAAACTTACCTTTCCATCAAATCCAAAAATTGTTGCTTTTTGTTGTTACATGTTTCGGTGGATGCCCATCATCGTCAGACACAGTATATAACACTCATTAAAGTTAAAATTAAAAACACAAACATTGAAAACATTTAAAAAACGGACGATTAAAATATTTATAATGTAGGCCTACAATAATGATTAACGAACCGTACCGCGGCAAGACTGGCAGACGACTCCCAGTCTTGCCGCTTGAGTCGTCTGCCAGTCTTGCCGCGGTACGGTACGTTAATCATTGTAGGCCTACATTTACATTATAAATATTTTAATCGTCCGTTTTTTAAATGTTTTCAATGTTTGTGTTTTTAATTTTAACTTTAATGAGTGTTATATACTGTGTCTGACGATGATCGGCCTCCATCGAAACATGTAACAACAAAAAGCAACAATTTTTGGATTTGACGGAAAGGTAAGTTTACCATATTACTTGTCATATAAATCCAAAGGGGCAAACAGGATGAATATTGATAACCATTCCAATGTTATTTTGTCTAAAATTTAAATATTTTATGGTAATTGTTTAAATATTATTTGTGACACAATTGGTCAGCTAGTTTTATAATTTTTATAGGTTGCGCCTCTGCTGGTTTGGGATAAGTCATCATCGATTAATTTTAGTAAACAAAAATTGTTAACCTTGTGGTTTTAACTCTAGAAATTTTACTAAACATATGACGTAATAAAAGCCAAAAGCCTGTGATGATGAAGTAATAATTAATACTTCGAAATGTATACATAGCACAAATGTAAACTGAAGAACTGTATCGACGATTAAGGTAAATATAACCTATATATCTCTAATTTATTTATCATGCCAATGTTTTACTCACCTATTGATATTGGTAAAGTAAGCAGGATCTGCACCAAAGACTTCAAAATAGGGTAGTTGTGCTCATCAAGATTTTGAAAACACGTCATAGGGGTACTGATTTCTTTGAAGACGTTGTAGTTAACCATGTCCTTTGGGGAGCAAATCTCATTCAAAATCTTCATTAGCATTGTTTCCTTTTTAATTGACAATACAGAAGAGTATTTATCACAAATACTTTCAAAGCTGGATTTCACATTTGACACGGAATCTAACGTTGATGGAACTAAAATGTTTAGCTTGTAGCAATCCAAAGACTCGTCTGAAAATCTGCTTGTCAAATCAGTTATGAGATTGTCTAGAATCGGTATGTAAACAGCAGTTTCCCAATACTTTGAAACTTGTGATCGTTGGTTGTCACCTGTTAATAGTGTGTAGTTGGGCCTATTAACTTGCTTCCGTACAATTCTGGGGACACGCATTTGTACATCCATCGCGTCCATGGTTTTTTCAGCACTACTGAAAATTAAAAGGAAGAATTCGTTGGTCTTGTCTCTTTTATTCTGAATGGTTTTCATCATATTGTCAATTTTACTTTTGGCTGAGCATACATCTATAGCTTCTGTTTGTAGATATTTACTAAGACCACATGTAACATCTGCTGTGTCACTCAGGCAATGCATTGTGATGATAAAATCACGAGTTGAAATTGAGCACAACAGAGCGCGGGCTTTACTTGACGTTGTGCTGTCCCTCCACTGTGATATGCATTTGAGAGCTTCCGCAATTTTAGGCATGTCTTCTGTGAATTCTAAAACAGCCTCGTGACGCTCTACCCAACGCGTCTCACAATAGCCTCTCATCTGATGTCCCAACACCTTTTTCAAAACTGAATTTCTTTTTCCTGATGAGTTGAAAAAGCTTGTTACTTCTTTGATGGTTCCTAGAGCATTTCTTACGTGTTGGACCTTATTACATTTGGATATGCTTAAGTTCAATGCATGGTTTTTACACCCACACATAATGCTATTGGTCGCCACCTTTTGCATCTCTGTAACCGCACCCCGCATTTCAGACATGTTGACGGAACAGCCATCACAACTTATTCCAACACAATTATTCGTGTTTAACCCCAAAAATATCATAAAATTCACCACCGTCTGACCTAGGATTTCCCCTGTTATAACAGGTTCCACTTCGGGATCAACATCAACATGAGAGTAGTTGGCTTTATGAAGATCAATAAAGCCAACAAAATCTTCTCTTATGACATCTTTATATACATAACGCAGAGAGAGGCTTAGCTGGGAAGTATGAGATGCATCAGTCGTTTCGTCAAACAAAATTGAATAAAACTTTACCTTTGAAACTCTTTGTTTTATTTCATCTAAAATTTCCTCGCCACAACAGTTAATCAAATCATTGGCCGTAGTTTTGCTTATGTACGTAGCATTGGCACCACTGGATTTCAAGTGTTCTGCAAGTTGAGTGTCACCACTGTCAATTCTGAACCGTAACAGTGTTCTAAAATTACCATTATTCTCCACGGGATTGTCTGCACTTTCCATCAAATTTCCATCATCACGATGTCCCCTCAGTGGAATGTTTTGCTTGCCATGTAACAATATAGTTTTGATTATCGGCACCAGTCTTAAACGGTTTTGTGCCACCTGTTCTTTTCTGTTTTGATCCAACCTATTTACTATTTTAAGGTCAGGATTTTCGAAGATTTTTATATAGTTTTTCGAATCAAGTTCAGCTTTCTTGTGATACTCATTAGAGTTATGAGACTCAAGGTCGCCATCTTTTCCAGAAAGTTTTGCGTATTTATTCAATGGTTCGGATACTAACTTTCTCAAAGGCACTGTATTTTGACCGCCAGCTTTCTTTCCGTGGCAAAAAACGGCACAATATTTACAAAATAGCCCTTGTTTGAATTCGGAAAATACCAACCAGGGGTATTTTTCGAAGTGCCCATGATTCACTCGCCTTAGCTCCTCACGTCCTCTTTTGATGTGAGAAGACGTAGGGAATTGGTAGTTTTTTTCGGGTGTCCAGTGTTGAGTTAAAATAATATACTTTGAGTGATCATTTGAACTTGAAATGTTTTGTAAATAATAACCAATGTCGTGAGAAGAACTATTTACATTATCAACCGATGTCGAGGTCGATTGTTGATCCTCTGCAGGTTCATCAACTGGCATTAGGTTATGAGACGGAGACAAACCAGACTGTTCCTCAACATCTTGTTCCTCTTGATAACTTATTCTTCTCTTTTTAACTAAGAAACGATCCATTTTCCAACACCAACGGTATACCAAATATCACAAACAACTCACACTTGACAAAAATATCGCAACTATGCAATTAGCTGAAACACTTTGGTATGATACAAGCTGCGATCACGCATTAGCTACTGTGCTCATGACGGACCGGACACAAACACTAGGAACACTAGGAACTACTAATAAACTAGCAGACAGCTTCTAGGCTACTCTCTGCTTCCAGCTTAGTACTCAAGCGCCCCGCAGGCACCAGCACCGCAGCCGCGCTGCGATCGTCCCGCCAGTAGAGATGGGCGTTATATATCGTATTAGGATAAGTCACCCTATTACCACCAGGTATTCGTGACAAAGGTAATACGTTACGGCAATATCCCTAATATTTCTGTAACCGTCTCCGTCTGCCGTCGTCGAATATCGCGGTGAGGTATTAGGACGCTGTCTCGCTGTCACCCTTTTCTGTCACCGTATTCATGGGTATTTGTCATAGTAGTTGTAATATTGATCTATACTATTATTAAGATGAAGTGGTTTCTTCCTGTCTGTCTTTACGGCCAATCACGCTAAAACTACCTAACTATTTTTAAGAGTATAGAGACTATAAAAGGATACTTTTTACTGAAAAATAAAACTATATTGATTATAAAATATCAATTTTACCGGCCACAATTTATGGTTAGAATAAGGTATTAAATTAGTTTACCTATTAAAAGCTGATTGAAAGCAGATTGAAAATTACATTTTTATTAATGATAAAATATCAAATGTATTTATTATTATTTTAGTATTTGTATAAATAATGCTGAAATACTCAGACAGGACCCATAATACCGAAGGGCTGGGGAGTGGATAGCAGTCTCCTGCTGTCAGGTAATAGGTGACAAAAATAATATAATACCGTCACCTATTACAGCTGAGTCACGGAACGCCGTCACCTAATACCAGAAAGTAGCGGTATTTTCCATCTCTACCCGCCAGTCCGTCAGCGTCCAGACGGCTGGTTAACTCCCGTTTACACCGCTGCATCGCTCATCACATGACTATCCGTTACCTCTTACCGCGAGAAATATACATCATTGGTGGTTTTTAAAATCATCATACTATCAAAACATTATTAAACTTGTGTTGTTAACGACTTTTCCAAATCAAATTTTTCGTTTAAACTTAAAAATATGGTATAGGCTATAACTTTCTTTAACTGAGGGGGGGGCGCGCCCCCCTCTGGATCCGCCACTGCAAATCCAAAAACAGAATTAACCATTTATTGACACGAGACGAACAGCACCCTCCTCAGTCCTCCTCATCTAACCCTACCGGTAACCTACCGTTTACTCTGGACGAACTCTATGATGTTGTTAACTCTCTAAAAAAATCTGCTGCCGGACCAGATGACATTCCCTCAATATTTTAATTTAAGAAAATTATTAGATCTGTACAATATTTTATGGACAGATCAACTGTTTCCCAGACTATGGAGAAAATCCATTTTAATTCCAATTAAAAAGAATTACTGCATGTCAGCATTACCCAGTTCATTTCGACCCATTTCTTTAACTTGCTCATTATGTAAAGTCTTAGAAAAAATGATAAATAATCGTCTTAACTGGTACTTAGAACGACATAAGTTACTAAATCCATTTCAGTCAGGATTTAGATCAAATAGATGCACTATGGACAATTTGGTTTCACTTCAGTCTGAAATTGCGTACGCCATGCAGAACAAGAATGAGGTAATTGCCGTTGCTCTAGACATAGAGAGTGCTTTCGATACCACTTCAAAATCAATAATTCTTTCAAAACTTAGTGACCTCAAATTAGAAGGTAATATAACAACATTTATTAATCACTTTTTAACGGATAGAACGTTTCAAGTGTCCATAAATGGTAAAATGTCTGCAACACAAGCTGTAGAGAATGGACTACCTCAAGGTTGTATACTTAGCACCACACTATTCTTAATCTGTATTAATGACATAAGCTCTATGATAAAAGCACCAGTTCAACACGCTATTTACGCTGATGATATCATTCTATTTTGTCAAGGTAGGACCACATCCAGTACATGTGCGTTACTCCAAAACGCCCTAGAGTCTATTACCAATTGGTCAGAAAGTACAGGATTCAAATTTTCACCACCTAAATCTGTAGTAATCCAATTTAGTAAAAAATACAAGTCTCCCCAACCTAATTTACAACTACATGGAACTTCGCTCCGTGTAGTAGATAACCATAAAATCTTAGGTATGCAATTTGATAAAAGACTGTCTTGGAGAAATCATATACAAACCACTAAAGCTAATTGTTTAAAAAGAATAAACAATTAAATCCCTTGCTCACTATCACTGGGGATCTGAAGAGGAAGTATTACTCAGAATTTACCAAGCTCTAATTAGGTCCAAACTTGATTACGGTAGCATACTCTATATGTCTGCATGCAAGTCTCTCTTAAATTCTCTTAACGTCGTTCAGAACACATCTCTTCGTATTTGTCTTGGTGCTTTCAGATCTAGCCCATCTGAAGGCATCTATGTCGAAGCCTATGAACCTCCACTGACTGATAGGAGACAAAGACTTCTTCTGAATTATTTTGCAAAGGTCTCTGCCAACCCCTCAAATCCAGCTGCCAATCTTGTTGCCAGACACACAGTAATAGATCCAACAGAAAAACCTAGGTCTGTATACCCAATTGACCGCAAATTACACCAGTTAATTAACAACATAGATTGTTCAAATATAACCCCGATCTGTATCCCTCATACCCCGCCTTGGACCAGAAAGCAGCCTAGTTTTAACATTAGTCTATGTAGATACGACAAAAAGGAAACACCCAGCCTTATGATTAGACAAGAGTTCAATAAAATGATCGACATGGAGAAGTTTGATACAATCTTATACACAGACACCAGTAAAGATGAACATGGTACAAGTTGCGCAGTTACTACTACAAATGAAACAATAGCGTGATTCCGCCTCCCTACAATCTGCAGTATACATACAGCGGAATTATATGGAATAAATAAAGCTCTAGAAGTCACACCAAAAAGCAGCAAACGTATAGCCATATGCACCGACTCACTGTCATCGATTCATTCACTAAAAACCTTAAGATCACTACACCCAATAGTCAATAAGGTACACACTCACTGTCATCAGCTGTTAACTTCGGGCACCTCAGTCTCCATAATCTGGGTTCCTTCGCACGTAGGTGTTACTGGTAACGAGAAAGCGGACCAAGCAGCGAAAAAAGCTAATTGCCCTAATAATCCTGTCGAAAAGATACAGCTCCATCAGGACCTAAAATATCTCTTCAAGCAATCAGTTTTGGAAAATTGGCAAGATCAATGGAATAGAAGCACATCAAAATTACATCAAATACAACCAATAATTCGACCATCGCAAATTCCCATACAAAAAAGAAGAGACAAAGCCATAATCAGACGAATAAGAATAGGTCACACTCGTCTCACGCATGGTTACCTCATGAGTTCTGGAAATCCACCAGTCTGTGAAAGCTGCAACAACACGCGGCTTTCCATACAACATATCCTACTTGAATGCAGTACTTTCAGCTCCACCCGACGACGGCATAACATTAGTGGTACCCTTAGTGATATACTTAGTTCACCTGGTTCAATGAACTCTCTGATTGCTTTTCTGAGAGACTCTAAATTGTATAATTTAATATAAAATATTTATAAATTTTGTAGAAGTACCTAAAACTTGTAGCTTAACCAAATATTGTAACCAATTATTGTAACCAACTATTGTAACCAATTATTGTAACTGTTTTTGTTCCCGTGTCAATGACCATAGTTGTCGAGACACGTAAATTTAAATAATAAAAAAATATATATAAATTATCAGCGTACAAGGTTCTGCCCCTTCTAGTCTAAGTGATTTTTCATGGGTATTCTTTCATTTTTCCGACTGTATTGTTAATATTAACCGGGTCGCAGTTTTTACCTGCATAAATTACCAAATTGTGCGTACACCCGTCTTCTGTACATAATTTGTATAGTTTGGTTCCATATTTATGTGTTTTATTCGGAGTGTATTGTTTGAATAATAATCTACCCCTCCAAAGAATCATGCTTTCATCTATTATAATCTGTTACTGGTTTTATTTTGCAGAGCCTATTTTCACTAGCAACGGTGTTATCGAAAAAATGTAGATATTTAAGCAATGTTAAAAATCTGTCACGGCGCACGATGGAACTTACAAATGCATTATGAAACATTTCGTCTCTACTTCAAAAGCACTAAGCTTCGGCAAAGGAACTGAGCTCATTGTTAAAATTATTGCGAAAAATTATAAAATTTTATTCTTATCAGCGTTATTCCATTCAACTCTCTTATTTTTCTTGGAAATATACAGGGTGTCCCGAAAAGAATGGTCATAAATTATACCACACATTCTGGGGTCAAAAATAGTTCGATTGAACCTAACTTACCTTAGTACAAATGTGCTCACAAAAAAAGTTACAGCCCTTTGAAGTTACAAAATGAAAATCGATTTTTTTCAATATATCGAAAACTATTAGAGATTTTTTATTGAAAATGGACATGTATAATTCTTATGTCAGGAACATCTTAAAACAAAATTATAGTGAAATTTGTCCACCCCATAAAAAATTTATGGGGATTTTGTTCCCTTAAACCCCCCCAAACTTTTGTGTACGTTCCAATTAATTCATTATTGTGGTACCATTAGTTAAACACAACGTTTCTAAAACTTTTTTGCCTCTTAGTATTTTTTCGATAAGCCAGTTTTTATTGAGATGCGGCTTCTTTTTCAATATATTTACGTAAAAATTTTATGGGGGTTTTGTTCCTTTAAACCCCCCTAATGTTTGTGTACGTTCCAATTAAACTATTATTGTGGTACCATTAGTTAAACACAGTGTTTTTAAAACTTTTGTCTCTTAGTCTTTTGTTCATAAGTCACCTTTTATCGAGATGTAGCTTCTTTTTCAAAATATACCTAAAAATGTAAATTATAAATAAATTTTCAGATTATTAACAGGTCTCTATAACCGTACTTAACCATATACAAATATGTGGTGGATTCGACAAATATTCAAAATATCTCGATAAACACTGGCTTATAGAAAAAGTACTAAGAGGCAAAAAAGTTTTAAAAATAATGTGTTTAACTAATAGTGCCACAATAATAATTTAATTGGAACGTACACAAAAGTTTGGGGGGGTTTAAGGGAACAAAACCCCCATAAAATTTGTATGGGGTGCACAAATTTTACTTAATTTTTTTTTATCGTAAAAATGCCACATGTCAATTTTCAATAAAAAATCTCTGCGAGTTTTCGATATATGAAAAAAAATCGATTTTCATTTTGTAACTTCAAAGGGCTGTAACTTTTTTTGTGTGCACTATTGTATATAGGTAAGTGAGGTTCAATCAACCTATTTTTGACCCCAGAATCTGTGGTATAATTTATGACCAATCTTTTCGGGACACCCTGTATAATGTTTGACTTGAATGTCAGCGACATTTTGATCACAGTATTGATTATCTTGATTCTCTGCATCTGAAACAGAAAATAAATCTGATTCCTCTTCAGAACTTGATTCTTCTTCAGAAGACAGCGGGCTTGTAATGAAAAATATCTGCCTAAAAATGGTTAAGATTGTAAAATAAACCGAAACGTTATAATAATTTTAATGTGTTGTAATTTAAATATTAGCGTAATTTTTGTCTAAAAACTATAAATAAATGTATAGGTACCTACTAATCACTTCCTGCGCCTTTCGGTTTCTATTTTCAAGCCGCGTCGATCTGTCCAATCTCCTGGTCGTAGATCTCTCTCAGACATTGCTTTCTGGATTCGACTTATCCAGGTAGTTTTTGGTCTGCCCCTTTTCCTTCTTTCCGGGGGTTGCCATTCCATTATCAGCTTTTACAGTCGGTGTTCCATTCTGTGTACATGGCCATACCAACAACGTTGTTTTTTTTTTGGATTTATTCTGTTATGTTTGTTTTCCTATTCATAATATCTCGTACTCGTTCATTCGTTATGTGTGAGACTCTAGAGATGCAGGCCGATCTTCGCCAGAAGTCCATTTCAAGTGCGAGCAACTTTTGTTCTGTTCGCTTATCCAATTGCTTGGTTTTACATCCATACAGTACCACGCTTTTTAAAGATACAATACTGTAATACAATCTTCTTCTTCTTCTTTAAGTGCCATCTCCGCGGCGGAGGTCGGCAATCATCATAGCTATTCGTATTTTAGAGATGGCTGCTCTGAAAAGTTCATTTGATGTACATCCGTACCACTCTCTCAGGTTGCGCAGCCACGATATTCTGTGTCGCCCTATGCTTCTCTTTCCTTGAATCTTTCCCTGCATAATCAATTGGAGCAAGCTGTATATCTCTCCACGTGAAATATGTCCGAGATATTCCAATTTTCTTGTTTTGATGGTATTTAGGATTTCCATTTCTTTATTCATCCTTCTCAGAACCTCTTTGTTTGTAAGGTGTTCTGTCCACGATATTTTCAGAATTCTTCTGTACACCCACAGCTCGAATGATTCTAGTTTTTTCATTGATGCAGCATTCAAGGTCCAAGCTTCCATTCCATAAAACAGAGTCGAGAAAACGTAGCACCTAGCCAACCTAACTCTTAGCTCCAACTTCAAATCTCTTGTGCAGAGCACTTTCCTCATTTTGTTAAAATTTTCTCTAGCCTTTTCTATCCTGATTTTGATTTCCTGTAAGTAATCTCCTGTGGAGTTGATCATTGTTCCAAGGTATGCATATTGATCGACTCGTTCGATATTGGATCCGTTGATGACGAGATTTTCGTTATTTCTTTGAGTTTTCGATATTCTCATAAACTTTGTCTTCTTGACATTCATTGTTAGCCCATATTCTTCTCCAAACTCTGCTATTCTGGTCACCAGCCTCTGAAGATCCCCAATATTTTCAGCTAAGATGACAGTGTCATCCGCATATCTAATGTTGTTAATGGGAACTCCATTTACCTTTATTCCAGCTGTTTCACCATCCAGAGCTTTTTTCAAGATCTCTTCCGAGTAGGCATTAAAAAGAACCGGCGACAACACGCATCCCTGTCTCACTCCACGTCTGATTTAAATTTCCTCCGACAGCTGATCGTTAACACGTACTTTTGCTCGTTGCTTATAGTATAAATTCGATATAATCCTGAGGTCATTGTAGTCCAGCTTCCTTGATTCCAGAACATGCATTAATTGTTCATGTCGTACTTTGTCAAATGCTTTATTATAGTCAATAAAACACGCATATATATCTTGATTGACGTCCAGGCACCTTTGTGTAAGTATGTTAAGTTAAAAAAGAGCTTCACGAGTTCCCAGGCCTTTGCGAAACCCAAATTGCGTATCATTAATGTCTATGTCTAGTTTATGATATATTCGGTTATGGATGACTTTCAGTAGCAACTTTAGCACATGGAACATCAAACTAATGGTGCGGTAGTCGCCGCATTCTCGTGCGTTTTTCTTTTTAAATATCGACGTCAACCATTCTTTGGGTAATGTGCCTGAGCTATAAATTTTGTTCAAGAGTACCACTAAAATATCAATATGCTGCTCATCTATAATTTTTAAAAGGTCGATAGGAAGCATGTCAGGTCCTGGGCTTTTTCTGTTCTTCATTGTTTTTAACGCATGTATTATTTCTTCCGTTGTAATATATGGACCTATTTCTCCTGAAGTAAGTTCTATGTGTTCCAGGTACCCTCTTTCATCATCGAACAGTTCAGCGATGTATTCTGCCCAACGTTGTACTTTCTCATCGGTCTCTGTTATAGCGACCCCGTGTCTATCCAGAAGTGCACCAGTTACATTTTGCTTTCTTAGTCCAGCCATTTCTTTGACTTTCTTATGTAGGTTAAATAGATCGTATCTTTTTTGGAGATCCTCGATCTCTTTGCATTTCTCTTCAAAGTGTTTTTCTTTTGCCTGCTTTATCATCTTCCTTATCTCGTGGTTAATCTCCCTGTATTTATTGTCATTTTTGTTCTTATATTGTCTCCGTTGTTCAGTCATATTCAGTATCTCGTCATTCATCCATTCCTCTTTTCTCCTTGTGGAAGTCTTTAGTATATCTTTACAAGGTTCTAGTATGCAATGTTTTAGTTGCTCCCAGTGCTCGTAATACAATACAATACTGCAATTGCAAAAATAATTCGTTTTATAGCGCTGTTTTTGTTTTTTTGTCCATGTGCTGAAGGATAGTGTTTGAAGTGTAACAAGTTTGAAAAATATTTCTTATCTATTGGTCCATGTGGTGAGACCGCTCCCGTCTGAAACATTTCTAATTCGGTTTCTTTGCGGATTCCTATTCAAAACTGTTCCCTTTAAACAAATCTGAAGGGTGTCGGGCGGAATTTTTGGGCAGAAATTGTTTAAACAATTTTTTTAAACAAATACAAAAGATCACACTTTTTTCTCGGGAACATGTTTTTTTTAGGTTTTTTGGGCCATTCTAAACAACTTATCTTGTGATTTTTCTCACAATTTGATAGTTTTCGAGTTGTTGTTGTTTGTTTGGGTTTATATGACTGCGGACACTAAATCCATTCGCCAATTTTACTATTTTTTATTTTATTAGTCATTTTTTCGTATCTTATCCTAAAACTAATACTAATATAATAAACAATTCTACTAATAAATAATTATTTTTGTATTTTTTTTAATAATTTTTTATATATACACATTTTTATATATATACATGTATATATATATATACACACATATATATTTTTATTAATTTTTTCCAAATGATGTTCTCAGAGTTCCACAGCAAAAACTGCAACATTCTTCTTTAGCCCTCTACTTCATTCGAAAGCTATTTTACTATGGACTGTCCAAGTTCGTCATTCATTTTTATCTACATATTTTTTTTATATTTTTTAATTATTATATTTTTTTTTCTATTTTTTTTTATATATCTTTTTTATATTTTTTCTTTCTTTTTTTTATTATTTTTTTTTTATTTTTTCATTTTTTTTTTATTTTTATTTTATTATTTTTTTTTATATTTCTTTTCTTTTTTTTTTTTTTCTTTTCTTTTCTTTTCTTTTTCTTTTAACATATAACAATTTACAAGAAATACTTACTCTATATTTTACAATTACAATTTAAGCTTAATATCTAAAATATGTTTATACAATAGTCGGTATACCAACTCATTATTTTCTAATGTTAATAAATAATTTAAATTAATGGGATGGTGGACATCAGTCAAAGAATACAGTGAATTTAAAAACATATTAACTTTATTAGAGATAAGAGAACAGGTCAAAATTTTGTGTTGTAGATTGCCCAACTGTCCACAAATACATTGTGGACTATCAGCTATATTAATTTTAAATAAATATGATGGAGTAAGACAGTGGTCAAATCTCATTCTGCATATGGTTCTTATCATATCTTTTGTCGACTCCATTTTAGAAAACCAAGGTTTATCCGTTATATAGTTTCTGATTGATCTGTAGTGGTTTCCTGTATTTACGTTTTCATCAATATACCTTTCTTTCCATTCTTTCTTAATCTCTTTGAATAAATTTGATTCAATATCTTTTGGCGTACAAAGATAATGGGTTAATACTCCTTGTGTCACCGCGTTTTTAGCCAATTCATCTACCATTTCATTTCCAGTTATTCCACAGTGGCTTTTAACCCATGCCAACTTAACAGACTTTCCTTGTTGCTGAAGTTCTTTAATTTTATTTATGATATATAATTCAATGTAGTTCACTTTTGATTTAGGATTTATAGCACTAATTTTACTAAGAGAACTTTTACTGTCACTAAAAATTATAAACTTTGAATGATTTATATTAGATAAATATTTTAGTGCTTCCATTATCGCTATTAATTCAGCTGTGTATATACTCATAATAGAATTTAGTTTAAACATTTTACTAATTTTATTACTGCTATCCCAATAGGCACATCCCACACCTTCAATATTTTTTGATGCATCTGTATATAGCATACAATAATCTTTGAACATTTGTGAACTGTCGGAGATAAACACTAATTTTCTTAAAGATATAGGCAACTTGCTATAGTCCCTTAAAAAGTATACCTGAACTTGTTCCATACTATTAAAGTCAATATTATAATTTGGGTTTATGTCATATTTATAAAGTTGTTTATCATATATTGTCATTTTTGAATATAAATCTACCATATTTAGAGTTTTCTTTTTTATCCAATATTTTTCTGTCAAGTCTGCTAAAAACAGTTGATGTATTTTGGAAATTAAACTTGCCTTTTTTTCATACAATCTAACTAAAAGGTTGATGCCAAGTTTTTTTCGTCTTATATCCATCGGCATTTCACAGCATTCAACTTGTAGATTATTTATCGGTGTACTTCTTAGGGCTCCTATACACAATCTAAGGGATTTATTAATGATTTTGTCTATTTTATTTAAATGACACTGTGATGCGTCACTGTATAATATTGATCCGTAGTCGAATATAGCTCTTATATTATTTTTAAATAACAACAAAGAAATATTTGGATCTGCTCCCCAACGTAAGTGTGATACGAATCGAAGAAGGTTTATTCCTTTTTCTGTTTTTTTAACTATATGGTCTATATGTTCTTTCCAGAGAAGCTGTCTATCCAGAGTAATACCCAAATATTTTACATAACTTTGTACAGGATAGGATATATTGTTTATTAAGATGTGATTGGGTATTTCTTTTCGTTTTCTTGTAAAAATACATAATTTGGTTTTGGAATCAGATATATTTAGTCCATGTAATTCACTCCATATTTTAATATGTTTGTCTCCTTCTTCAATGGATTTGACTGCATTTTCTATTTTAATGTTTTCTTGATAAATAACTATATCATCTGCAAATTGTAAAATTTTTGTTGAGTTTAAATTTTTTTCTATATCAGAAGTGTAAATTAAATATAACAAAGGGCTTAATATTCCTCCTTGAGGTAAACCACCCATCGCTAGTCTTGGACCAAATGTGTTATTATTTACCGATATATAAATTTTTCTACAGTCATACAATTTTATTATTTTTTGACAGAAGCATTCTGGCAGACCTATTTGTATCATTTTGTTATATAGTATATTTAAATTAACGTTGTCGTATGCTGCTTCAACATCTAATAAAAGAGCGATTACTGAAGAATTTTTCGTAAACGCTAAATTTATATCTGTTACCAAATGACTCACAGCTTCCACAGTAGAATGATTTTTTCGAAATCCAAATTGTGTTTGTGATAATTTATTGTTTTTTTCTAGCCAACTTTCGAGCCTAAGTTTTATCATTCTTTCCAGTGTTTTTGTTATGCAGGAGCTCAATGAAATACCTCTATAAGATTCTGCTGAATCAGGATTCCGATTTGTTTTGAGAATAGGAATCACCCGGTACTCTCTCCAGTTATCTGGAATATCTTCTGATAACCATATTTGATTAAAAAAATTTAATAGTGTTTCTTTCCCTTTTTGATGTAAATTGGCCAACATAATATAATGTACATTATCTATACCTGGAGAAGTATTTTTCTTATTCTCAAGGCTTATTTCTAATTCACAGAAACTAAATGGAATTGAAAGTGGATGCATAGAGTTTTTTCTTTCCATTACATTAATTTTTGAAAATATATTATCTGGACATAATTTTCTTAAAAACTCCTCAACCCATTCTCCTTCAGTCACTGGATTTACTTGTGGTTTAAAAATGTTTTGTAATCGTTTGGCTTGATTCCACATATCTTTAATTGGTGTATTTTTGTTTAAAGTTTTACAAAAATTTCTCCATGCATTACGCTTACTCTCTAATACAACTTTTTTGGTTTTCGCTACACATTTATTATAATTTATATAATTTTGTATATTAGACTGTAGTTTAAACTTGCGTAAAGCTAGTTTTTGTTCTTCTATTACCTTTTTACAATTGTCATTCCACCAAGTTTTTCTAAATCGTGGATTAGTCCCTGTTCTCTTCTCCGGTATACATATCTTACAATATTCGTTTAATTTATTTAAAAATTGTTGGTAATTTAAATTATTATCTATTTCCATGAAATTATCAGTGATAGAAGAGAAAAGAGACCAATCCGCTTTATTTATGTTCCATTGGAATTTTGTATTTACACATTCCGCTTTATTAACATTAATATTTGACTTAATAATAATAGCAAAATGATTTGATCCTAATGTCTCGTCCACAACATCCCAATCGAAAAAATGACTAATATTTGCTGAGCATATTGTAAGATCTATTGCAGATTTATTATTGCTATTCGGTCTACGCATCAAAGTTTCTTTACCATTATTTAAAATTACAAGATTACAGTCCTCAATAGCTTCTAACAGATTTTTTCCTATAGTATCTACAGTACTACAACCCCAAACATAATTGTGGCTATTAAAATCACCACCAATTATAAAAGGCTTCTCTAGACTATTAAAAAACTTTTTCCATTCATTTAGAGTGATTTTAAGATTTGGTTTTACGTATATTGAATAAATGTTTAACTTTTTTCCGGATTGAATTTTAATTGATATGCTATTGCACATTATGTCATTAATTTGATGAAAAGTAGGACTGTTGTAAAATTTTATTAATTTTTTCAAAAGGATGGCTACTCCACCATATCCATCATCTCTATCATTCCTAAAGACATTATAACCAGTAAAGTTAATAAAATTACTTTTTTTTAACCAAGTTTCTGATATTAATCCTATATCTATTTTATTGTCATACAAGAATTTTTCTAAATAACCCTTATTTGTTTTAATTGATCTCGCATTCCATTGAAGAAATGAAACGTTAGCCATCACGAGGTAATAATAATTGTGAAATATTGTTTTTTAATAATTCCAACGTTTTTTGATCTAAATTGTGATTAATTTGATTTAATGTTGCTGAAATAAAGTTTACTATTATTTCTCCTATATTATTTTGATTATCGTTTTGTGTTTGTGTTGTGTTAGAATAAATGGGATTATTAAAATTATAACAAGGCTGACTTTGTATTCTTGGTGTTTGCAAAATTTTTCTGCGTGCTTCCATTGTTTCTTTATCTACACTACTAGAATCAATACTACTTGATCTTTTTCGTTTAGATATTGTATATTTATTTGAAGTATTTTCTTGGTCTTTACTTACTGTTGAATAACATTTTTTATATTTATTATTAGCTTCATAATATGTTATATTTTCATTATTCATAATTTTTTTAATATATTCCTGTTTTTGTCTTTCTGTACAATCTGCTCCCTTGTCAGTAGCGCTGTGTTTTCCTTTGCACAATACACAAAGTAAATTATTCGGATTGGAACAATTAGATTTGTTGTGTTCTTCGCCACATCTTTCACACCTATCTTTTCCTCTACATTGGGCACTTATATGCCCAAATCTCAAACACTTTAAACATTGGATTATTCTGGGTGTATAATTTTCCACCTCGTATATCATTTTTTCTATTATTACATTTTTTGGTATAGACTGACCTTTAAAAGTGACAATTACGGTTCCTGTTTTTACATAATTAGTATTACCATTATCTTGAATCACTTTCCGCATAATTCTTTTTACATGTAATACTTCGAATTTAATTCCAAATCTAGGTTTAATTAATGATACTAAATCATTATCTTCTATCTCTTTATCTACCAATTTTATAACACCTTTCTTTTGAGTAAAAAACGTTGGAATATATGCCTCATACTCTTTGCTTTTAAGAATTTGAGAATCAATTAATTTATTAGCACTAGCAAAATTATTTAGTTCTACCTTGATTTTATTTCTACCAACTACTGTAATTTGTGTGATATTATTTTCAATTTCAGGTACTGCACTTAAAATCAAACGGGCCGTGCCGATCCTGTGTAATCGACCAATGTTACCGTTTTTATTTTCTATGTGTACTATATAAGGTGCATTATCTCCAAATTGATATCTATGTTTTAATCTTAAATTTATTACTTTATTTAAATTTTGCTTACCTGACTTATCTGTTTGATTTAAATTTGTCAAAGTTTCATCGTTATTGCAACTAAATTTGTTACTTACCTCAATAGTACTACTTGTTTGGTTTTGTTTGTTTGTTACCTTATTATTTACTCTATTGTTATTTTTATTTAATTCCTCATATTCCATCATCCCATCTCCTTCCATTTCTACATAAAATTTACCTTTATCTGGAGGTTCGGGTGGTATACCTTCCATATTATTTGTTTTCTGAAATTTAACTTCTAGGCGCTAAATTTCACACTTTCTTACAGATCACTGGTTTAGTACTTCTTTATACTACTCGTAATACTCAAAAAGTTAAGAAAAAACCTTAAAAATTAATAATTTTTAGGAGAACTTCTAAATAAACTGCCTTTCAATTTGACGTTTATTTGACATTGAGTTTTCGAGTTATAGGCGATTAGAAATTTAAAAAATGCGAAAATACGCATTTTCTATGATTAAAAACTAATATTTAAAATGGTATTTTTGAGGTTGCCAAGTACTTATATTATAGTTTAAACATTCATTTTCAAGATCCTAAAGAGTGATCGGGTCTAACTTCAATTTGCACCGTTGTTATTTAATTGTTAAATATGCGTTATTTATTTACCGGTGCGGCGCGCTCTATTCCAACAATCTTCTATTTTCCTCTGAAAACTATTTTTTAGATTCCTTGGGAGATTCTAAATAAAATAGGTTCCTTGTCATTTTTCTCAAAAGTTTATAGTTTTAAAGTTATAAGCGATTTAAAATCCGAAAAAAATGAAAATACACATTTTTGGATTTTAAATCGCTTATAACTTTAAAACTATTAACTTTTGAGAAAAATGTTATAGATATATTTTTCGTAGGAAAATAGGAGATTGTTGAAATAGAGCGCGCCGCACCGGCAAAAAAATCGGATGGGCACGCATATTTAACAACCAAATAACAACGGTGTAAATTGAAGTTAGACCCGATCACTCTTCAGGATC
This sequence comes from Diabrotica virgifera virgifera, assembly GCF_917563875.1. NCBI lineage: Eukaryota > Metazoa > Arthropoda > Insecta > Coleoptera > Chrysomelidae > Diabrotica > Diabrotica virgifera. The sequence continues at coordinate 106,602,024 of NC_065451.1, read as the reverse complement.
TTGAAAATAATTGTTTAAATGACAATTTAAGTACTTGGCAACCTCAAATACTATTCTAAATATGAGTTTTTAAGCCTCAAAAATGCGTATTTTCGCATTTTTTAGATTTGAAATCGCCTGTTACTCGAAAACTATTCGTTTTTGAGAAAAATTACAAGATGCCTTTCTTGTTTAGAATGACCCAAAAACCCTAAAAAATATGTCCCATAGCAAAAAAGATGATCTCTTGTATTTGTTTAAACAATTTCTGCCCAAAAAATCTGCCCGGCACCCTTCATATTTGATTAAAGGGGACATTTTTTAATAGGAGCGGTTTCACCACACGGACTATATTGTGGTTAATGTGGGGTGACAATTTTTCCAATCATTAAGTTTCCCTCCAAGTCATTGTCATCGCGGGTCATTGGTCAGCGGACACCCGCGATGTGCATCGCCCCGCCGTTTTCCCTCGGATTTTCCCAAGCAAAAGATTGTAGGTCATCGTCATACATTTGTATGATTGTTCAAATTAGTTCACCTCTAGAAGTATATCTACCCTCAAAACAACAGATTGGGTTTTCCAAAAGATACAGAAACTATTTTCTTTTGAAGAACGGTGTTAATAGAGAATCTTGCATAAGACTGGGTGTCAAGTGGAGCATCTCGACCAAAACGTACTCATCTAGAAATTATTTTTTCGTTTTTTAAATTTTATCCAATGATAATGTGGAGTAGCACTAAAGCATAAGACGGTGAAATTTTATAAATTTCAATATTTTTATTTTTTCGACGCCGATGCCTAATGATGGCAGAATTTAATAATTCGATGGCACTGTTCGTAGGAGTACAGTTGTAATTAAATTTATAATATAATTGAGGAGAGATTGCTGTAAGAAGGATGCAGCTCCATATTTGGCAAATGTTGGGAAATTGAAATAAACTGTTTTTTAATAAAAGTTTTTATTTTAACCCGAAAGATATAATATCAATCGATGACAAACATATTTTAGTCCAGGAACCGAAGCTTTTCACCTCACATTTTTTACAGAATGGATCGATTCGCTTGAAAATTTGAGAATAAGTAGTGGATAGTCCAAGGATCAAAATCTATATGATGCCGAAAGGCGCTTTTACCATGGGGGTCGTTGCCACACCATCGTGGGGGTGGAAATATTTTATTACATTTTGACCACAAAAGTTCATAAAAACATTCATTCTAAGCAAAAAATGTTCTATACATTTTTTTAATAAAATTAATAGTTTTCGATTTATTCGCTATCGAAAGTGTTAGTTTTATTATTCTGAAGCTATTTCCTTGTGGAGTTTTTATAATCAACTATTTAGATGGGAAATAAGCCACAGTTAAATTGAAAAAAAATTATTAATTTTTTCCCTCCTGATTTACAATGGAATCTCTAACGCGAGAATTTTACTGTCACCGTTGCTTTTGGTTGTCTTTTTAAAGACAGATCACATATTATGATATTTTTGTGACGGATATTCTTGGGTTGGGGTTGATTTCATGTAATCGAATGAACTATCTTTCAGTAAAGTCGCCCCAGGAACGCAACTCATAAATATTGGCAATATCATTTTAAAGTCTTCTACTTTTAAAATGTATAATATATGTCTGAATTGCCGATATAAATGAGTCAGATTAAATAAATTATTAGAAGAATTTTTTCCTAAGCAACGTTTTTGTTTAATTTATAGTATTTTGGATTTTGACAACGACATCAGATTTGGGCGTCGAAACGTTAATAATTTTTTTTCAATTTAATTGTGGCTTATATCGAAAAAATCAATGTTTTCGATTACTCATTTACGCTTCACTCAATTTTTGCCGTAGAAGAAATTTTTTCAAACCAAGTTCTTGGGAATGAAATAACCTACAATTTTATATTTTTTCATTAACATTTCATTTAACATTTTTTCGTATCTGTGATGCTAATCTTTCTATTCTGAAGAAAGTAGCATTTTTTACCAAACTACAAAAATTCGTTACTTGTTTTTAACTCCAGTTTTTTTTAAAACTAATCATTCTAAGCCAGTCAGATCTCTCTATATATTAATAATACATAAATAAAGAAGACTAAATAAGGCCAATGACTAAAAACACCGCTAACTTACATTATTATGCTTCCAATTTGATTTCTCTTTTTTTTTTAAATATATTGATTTTTTAACCGTAACTTTTTTATTTTTTTATCTTAAAAAGTTTGGTAAAAAAGTATTTTGTAGGTTTTTACAAGATCTTTAAGGATGTTAATATTAAATCCTTTTAAAATCCTCAGTTGCAAAAAGAAGTGACTTTGAAAGGGTTGGTAAAGGTGTTTTTTCATGTTAATACAAGTTTTAATTGTCAATAGCTCACTCAATCTTTGCAACCCAACTTCTTGGAAATTAAATAAGCTATAATTTCATCTTAAACATTTTTTCGTATCTCTGATGCTAATCTTTCTATTCTGGAGAAAATGCCAATCTTTACCAAACTAAAATAATTCGTTATTCGCTTTTAACTCCACTCTTTCAAAAACTAATCATTCTAAGCCGGTCAAACTTCTAGAACCTATTAATAATACATAAATAAAGAGATTTACGGGCGTTTCGCCCCCGCCGTTTCGTCCCCGACCGTTTCGTCCCAGCTGTTTCGCCCCCGAACCGTTTCGCCCCCGAACCGTTTCGCCCCCGGGATTTTACCTAACATTTTTAATTAGTTGCATTGAATTATAAATACATTGTTAGTAATACATTTACCTATTGATCATTTTTTTGTTTATTTTTCTTAGAAGTGCTTTGTTACACATATTTATAGTAGGTAGGCCTTACTTACAATATACGGATAAAGTAAGGATTAAGATAAATTAGGATTAAGATAAATTATTATTAGGGGATTTGTAAACATAAATTTAGTAAGGGTGGGTTATTTAAATCAATTTGGTCATTCAAAAGATACTGAGAGGATTTTTTTTATTTAAAAAAATGGCAAAATACATATAATAGTAACAAAGATACATAAAAAGAATAGACCAGAGAAATTAGCAATTAAATGGCGTCTTTCGTGACATCCGTTGATACAGCTATCTAAGAACTGCTTTGGGTAAATTTAGTTACAACAATATCCAATATAAGAATTATGCAAAAGATTTACCGTACTTTTTAACTTATAAACAATATATAAACAATTAAAAATCGCTGTTTGATTTGAAATACAAAACGGGAAGACCGGTAAATTATATGAAATAGCGACACAATTTTTCCGAAGAAGCACAGAAAATCCTTTAAAATGAGGGTTTGTAAAGTTATTTTGGTTAATTTGTTGCTTAATTATCGGGAAAATAGCTCCAAAAGTCGATTTTTTGAAAATGATTAATAACTTTTCTGAAAATAAACAAAAAACTGTAATTTTGCGTCAGAGTAGGAACAATGTTACAAGCATTTTGCTATTAAAATTTCAAGAAGGTTCACTTAATAGTTATTGCAAAACTGCGTTTGTTTATCCCAAAAAGCATTTATCTACAACGTCATTATGCGTAAACTGTTAGGTTTACATAAATTGTAAATGCATCAGATTAAAAAAAAAGCTCATTTTATTAAACTAAATCATTTAATGGTTAAAAAATGTACGCTAAATATTGTAAAATATTTTTTAAAAAGTGGTATGATTTTAAGCTTATAAACAATTTGAATAACTCACGAGGCATTAACATGTAGAAAGTTAAAAATTTTTTTTGACATGTTGGAATTTTTATACAAATTTAAACCAAAAATACAAAAAAAATCAAAAATAAGGCCCTTAAGACCCGAGTTAACAATTTTTTCCAAAAATTCACCGTGGTTTTGTTTATAAACATTAGGAAACTTATAAAGTAACATTTAAAAAAATAGAAGTTCAAGTATAAACAAATAAAAAATCAAAACGATTCTTCTAAAAGCGAGCCGTCCATGATGCGCCAAAAATGCAAGGTTTAAAAGCAAAGCGATTGTTTGATTTTACTGTCGAAAAATGAATTCACAACTACACATTTACAAAAGTCGCAATAACTCCGGTTTTAATCAACGAAAATTGATGTTCTTTTTTTAATTTGCGGTGCCTTGGTTCATATATTATAAAAATACGATCAGCTAATTTTTAGTATGTTTATTTAAGCCAGTATTTTGTTTAAACAATTTAAAATAAATATTTTTTTTGCCAAATTTTGCATCTCTCTTATTATTAGTAGTATCAAAAGTTAATTAAGTGAAAAATAACCTTAATATGTATCTATAACAGTTATACATAATATCTTTTAACCATTTAATGCATTATACCATGTCTGACACAGAGCAGCTTGCCGAAAAAATTGGGACTTACACGTGTCTCACACGGGCTACCGTAGTACAGCGCTATTCAAATACTGTATGGCAGTTTTTGGTTTATAACGAATATATTATGTTTTGTTAATGGTAGCTGTACTTTCGTTGAAATGTTTTGAGGCCGTTTTTGGTTTATAACGAATTTATTAGGTCATTTTCGTTTCTGTCAGCTGGTAAATGTTTCTTGTAATGTATTTCCAATATTTACAGTTTATTTTATTTTCGTTACTGTCAGGTAGTAAGTAGATATTTTTTGTATTATCTACAGTTGCAGTGTTTACAGTATTACAGACCGGTGTACAAAATATTTTTGAAGTTTTTACGACTTTATCATCAGACTTCAAATAAAACTTTTTTTATTTCTGCCTTTACCATAATTCTACGCCCCTATAAATCTTTGCTTTTAATTGTACATACATAAATATTTAATTTACAAAATTAAAAATACTAACAATTTTTAATTTTTTTTAATACGCCCCTGTCATGAAAAATACACTTACTACGCCCCTGATAATTGTTTTTAATTGCCTTATAATGCATAACCTAATCATAAAATGAAAAAAATAAATCATTTTTTGACAGTCACCTCAAAATAAATAATGTGTGCATTAAGTGGTTAGCAATAAAGTTTACAAAAAAATCAATTTTTTCAAATCAATAAAATTAATTAAATAAAAAAAACATCGCTCTGTGCCTATACGATAAGAAAGATATGCTTCCCCTCCTTGGTCAGGCCCAGACTGCCACATCCCGTATTTATAATAATTACCTTTCTTGACTCAGAAATATTACAAACAATATAATGTGAAATAAATTCATAATTAAAATAAAAATACTATAAGCATTAAAATTAGTGTACATTAATGGAATTATCTGTATATAGTCCGTCCGCTATAACTTTTCCCATGCAGTACGATTCATTTTCAATCAAATTAAGTCAAAACATAAGTTGAAACGAACTCGATGTGTATATACATTTTGTATACTGTATACTATATACTACACACATCGGCGTACGTTTCACTTTTGACTTAATTTTGATTGAAAATGAATCGTACCGCATGGGAAAAGTTATAGCGGACGGACTATATGTAATACATATATACAAAATCATTTTAATATATGGCGCATTATTAAATTAAACGTGATTTTTTAGCAACTATTGTATCACGTTGAATGTCACAATAATTATTTTCTACATATGTATTCGTTATCGTTGTCAATATTAAAATCTATGTCTAATTCTAAATTGTCGTCAATTTCTATGTTTTCACAATTTTCACCAACGCATTTAACACACAATTTAGAGCAGTATAAACCGAGTATTTTGCAACTGCAAGTCATTCTTTTACACCCAGTTTTGCAAGAAAAGGTAATTTGTTTAAGTAGGGACTCTGGTACCATAGGTTCTAATGAAAATCTTGGCACTAATAATTGACCATTTAATAATTTCCATCCCCAATGTGTTGGATTAAGTGTACGTTCATTTGAGTTTGACATTATTGTTTGCTCAAAATGTTTTAACCATAATTGTAGTTGATAATCAGTTCGATATGCATGTTGTCTAAGAGCTCCTTCCGTAGGTGGCAAATTTTCTAATTTACATTTCGATTTTAATGTAAATCTGTGAAATTGGATGTAACGTAAATCATGTAACTTACTTTCATTTTGATCTATTTTTTAAGTTGCTTCTTATCGGCTAACGTGGAATACATATTTGAAACTATTTTAAACGAATGATTTGCTAAACTATCAGGTTGTATGTTGTTTTCATAAAACGGCTTGATGCATTTTTTTAGTTCCTCTAATGGCAACGCTTTAAAGATTTTACCTTTACCTTGATAATAAAAGACTGATGTCATATCACACCCAGTAAAAATATGACAGAATCTTACATAATCTATTAAATCTTGTTTGAAACTGCGATAATTGTAATACTCTGAATAATGTCTCTGTTGAGCATCTACAGATTCTTTTACAAAAAAAAATATTACCTATTTCACTATTAGGTTTTGCTTTATTGTAAAAACTTATATATTGTGTTAAAATGACAAGCAAATCAATATCTTGACCGATAACATAAACATCTACTCCAGAATTGCGAATAGAATTTTCAAGAGCAGTGCTTACTATTAAACAATCTGCATCTTCTTCAGCAATTTTTACAAGAAATCCCGAATTTTCTAATGCTGGTTTTAAAATGTTCATCAGCTGCTTTTTATTTTTGTCATTTGTATTACTGAATAGACAATTGAATCACCTTTCAAATGAGCTACCACACGACCCCTATTCCCATTTAAAAAAATCATCGGCGACGTTATCACGCCCAAATCGATGACGTCACTATTATGTACTATATGTCAAAAAATCATAATTTAAAAATAAAAATCGAACTCTCAGAGCTTTAACTCTGAAAATAATTAAGTAATGAGAAAATAGACCGTTTCCACACTTTATAAAAAATGCACTATATATGTATACATACAGTGCACTGGAATAATTGTTGCCCCCCTGATTAACGTATTTATTTTTAGCACATAAGCAAAACGCTCGGACAGGTCGATTTTTAAAATAATCGTAGTATATTATAGCATCAATGTTTCGAACTTTGCGCAGTCCCTGTTTAGGTGACAGTCATAACTTTGATTTTTTTAAATGGGAAAGAACATCATGTGACATCTTATTTAAAAGCTTTTGAAATACTGATTACGAAAATGTATAATATTTTATCTCACAATAAAACACTGAAAAACGTTTGTTTTCTATACTTCCACAAAATTTATTACAACTATGTTATTACTACAGCTGTTTCGGCAAAGTGCCTTTCTCAAGTGATATATTTTACAATGTGTTTGCCTTTTTAAGTCTTTAACTGAAGAGGTTGAGGAGTGGGGAGCTGTTTGTCTCGAGTTGGTCATTCAGAATTATATCTGTATTTTTCAATTTATTAATTTCCATTGATTCTAAAAGTGATAGCTTAAGGCCTTTATTTTGAATATGTAGAATTTGAAACTCTTCATTGAAAGAATGATTATGATCTAGAAGGTGAAGTGCGTATGTAGAAGTGTCTGTTTTTCTATTGTTGAAAGCCCTTTTGTGTTCTGCTATCCGTTTGTCAAAAGTTCTGCCAGTTTGACCGATGTAAGTTTTCGGACAGTCACCACAAGTTAGTTTGTACACACCACTCTGTAGTTGCTTTCTCTTTCGGCTTTTATTGTTTTTAATATGTTTGCTTAAGTTGTTGTTAGTTCTGAAAGCTGGTGTTATTCCTTTCTTTTTTATGTATCTGGCTATTTTTGTTGTTATTTTGCCAGTATATGTGAGAGAGCTAACATTTTTTTTTCGAATGTATTATTTTTTTTTTCGAGTCCTGAGAAAAGTAATACGTATTTTTTTGAAAAATTTAAACGCAGAATGAAAGATTACAGTATTATCGAGGGAAAAATTTCCCTTAGAACTGCTATGTTTGTTTTAAAGAGTTACAGGGGTGAAAAAAGATCAAATTTAGTGTGATTTTTAATTTTGAATATATGATTCAAAAGCAACTTTTTGTTCATTATAAGGGACTTTAGGTCCTCGGTAATAATGTAGTCTTTCATTCTGCGTTTAAATTTTTCAAAAATATTTATTAGCTTTCTCAGGATTCGACAAAAAAATAATGGATTTAAACAGAATTCGACCGAAAGTTTGCGCCTACGCTCTCAAAAAGGAATTAGGTGCTTTACATTTTTGTAACCAATATTTGAAAAGCTTTTAAATGATATGCCATATGATGCACTTTCCCATTTACAAAAATCAGAGTTATGTCTGTTACCTGAAGAGGGATCGCGTAAAGTTCGAAACATGGATGCTATAATATACTATGATTATTTTCACAATGTCAAAAATTGTTAGTATGAAAAGTTGTTTGGAATTAAAAATCTGAAACCGACATTATTTTTTCATCAAGTAATCATAAAACAAAAGTATTATTCAAACAACGATCAATTTATAGATACCTATAAGTATTATAATGAACCAATTAAAATTTACAGACTTAATTTTATTTTACCATATTTTATAATTATACGAAGTTTATAATATTTGTAGCCTTGCAGGGTTTAGTCAAGAAAAGTAATTGTCACAAAAAATATACCTAAGCATAACGCAAGAAAAATTAACAACGCATAGATTTGATTTCACATAAAAATTAATATTTTTTGTACAATTTGTTGTTAAATAATATTATTTATAACTGTAATACATAAATATTTAAGTTACTTAACATTTTATTTATTTTAAATTGTTTAAACAAAATACTGGCTTAAATAAACAAATTAAAAATTAGCTGATTGTATTTTTATAATCTATGCACCGAGGCACCCCAAATAAAAAAAAAGAACATCAATTTTTGTTGATTAGAACCGGAGTTATTGCGACTTTTGTAAATGTGTAGTTGTGAATTCATTTTCCGACAGTAAAATCAAACAATCGCTTTGCTTTTAAACCTTGCATTTTTGGCGCATCATGGACGGTTCCTTTTTAGAAGAATCGTTATGATTTTTTTGTTTATACTTGAACTTCTATTCTTTTAAATGTTACTTTATAAGTTTCCTAATGTTTATAAACAAAGCCACGGTGAATTTTTGAAAAAAAAATTGCTAACTCGGGTCTTAAGGGCTTTAGGGCATTATTTTTTTGGTTTAAATTTGTATAAAAATTCCAACATGTTAAATAAAAAATATTAACTTCCTACATGTTAATGCCTCTGAGCTATTCAAATTGTTTATAAGCTTAAAATCATACCACTTTTTAAAAATATTTTACAATATTTAGCATACATTTTTTAACCAATAAATAATTTAGTATACTAAAATGAGCTTTCTTCTTTAATCTGGTGCATTTAGAATTTATGTAAACCTAACAGTTTACGCATAATGACGTTGTAGATAAAAGCTTTTTGGGATAAACAAATGCAGTTTTGCAATAACTATTAAGTGAACCTTCTTGAAATTCTAATAGCAAAATGCTTGTAACATTGTTCCTACTCTGATGAAAAATTACAGTTTTTTGTTTATTTTCAGAAAAGTTATTATTCATTCTCAAAAAATCGACTTTTGGAGCTATTTTCCCAATAACTAAGCAACAAATTAACCAAAATTACTTTACAAACTCTCATTTTAAACGATTTTCTGTGCTTCTTTAGAAAAATTGTTTAACTATTTCATATAATTTACCGGTCTCCACGTTTTGTATTTAAAATCAAACAGTGATTTTTAATTTTTTATATATTGTTTATTACCTACACCCGAGAGGGTAGAAGGTCTAAAGATTATATATATATATATATATATATATATATATATATATATATAAGGAAAGGAAAAGAAGTCTTTGCTGACAACGTAGAAAACGGAATTCTGAGGTTATTGGGATATGCAGCGGTGAAATAAGTGTACTCTTTTAACTAAGTTTCAAGCTTTCGAAAATGTTTATTTTCATCATCAGGAATAACTGAAATAAAGTGCTACTGTTAGTACAGCATCCTCGAAAACATACAGTACAAGGTGTAAAGGTTTAAAAACTTACGTTATTGAGATTTGCTTTCCGTGGATGTTATACTCACAGGTGACAAATTCACGCACCACTCATTGATTGAGTCAAATATTAAAAAATACATGGTGTAAAAGACCAAATTGACAAATTATTTTCTACACTAACACATAAGAAAAAGACAATTAAAAAGGTTTACATGCCACGTGTGCCGGCAAGTGTGAAATGTGAGGTTAGAAGTCAATGTCATTCCTGGACATACGCAAATGACACCACTTCTTCTTTTTTCTTTGTCTTATGTAGTACTAATACTTTAAGAATACACATCAAAAATTTACCAGAGTTTTGTTTGAAGTTAAAAACCAAAATTATAAATAATTTACATTTCAATGTACTGAAAGCTGGAAACTTTACAATGAATCAGTTGAAAAGACATCATTGAAATGAGGATAGTTGTCCAAACATAATAGATATGAGTAAATAGAGCTTAATTGATTTATGTCACTCCTTTTGTTCATTGCATTAGAATTCTGCGAAATGAAAGCCATCTCTAAGAACAGTCTTTTAGTATAGTTGGATTCAGAAGCTAAAACTCTGACCGATTCGTAATTCATTTTGTGATGTTCTTTATTAACATGTTCGGCAAGAGCAGATCTTTCAGGATATAATCTGCTATCACTGCGGTGACTAACTAAACGACTACCTAAATTGCGTGCGGTTTGTCCAACATATACCAAATTACAGTTGTTACAGGGAATCTGGTAGACAACGTTAGAACAATCCCTAATGTCACTCTTGTCCTTAACCTTTGAAAATATAGATCGTGAAGTTAAAGATGTTTTAAAGGCTATTTTCAAGTTAGGGATGTCTTTAAACAGTCTAGCCAGTCTGGGTGTTATGCCTTTCACGTATTTTAAAGAAGTATATAAACAATTGGCATTTTGTTCTCCGCTTGTAACAGTAATTTGCAACTCATCATTATGGCGTATTATGTCAGGGGTCAAACTGAATAATATCTTGGTGACTAGGTGTTTTGGATAAGAGTTGTCGATAAAAAGGTTAGACAGGATTCTCAGGTTCTTCTGATGGCAAGAAGGATCACTGATAGCTATGATTCTAGCCTTCATTTGCTTAATCAAGTTGATTTTTATTGAGTGTCGATGATATGACCAATAGTTAAGAAAACGTCCAGAACTATGAGGTTTTCTATGCCAGTCAATTCTCAGGGAGTTGTTATGGGTTCTAATGAACCGGGTATCAAGAAAGGGGACTGAGCATAGATCATCCTCATGTTCAATTGTGAACTGTAATAGAGGGTCATAACTATTGAATACTTGCAAAATTTCAGCTGATCTATTGCTAGGAATAGCGAGGATTAAGTCATCCACATACTTTTTAACAAAAGGAATATAGAAGGACAATTCTGGGATCACCATATCCAGTAAATGATCCATCACATAACAGGCCAGAATGGGAGAGATAGTACCTCCCATAGGAGTCCCTTGTGTTTGTCTAAACACAGTATTATTAAATGTGAAATAGGTGTTGTTAAAAAGAAAGGAGATGAGTTTTTTGAAAGATTCCAAGCTAATATTGCAATGAGAACTAATAAAATTCCAATTGTTTTCAACAGCTATTAAGGCTGCATCTAGATGTACATTAGTGAACAAAGAGACTACATGAGGATGATCTATGCTCAGTCCCCTTTCTTGATACCCGGTTCATTAGAACCCATAACAACTCCCTGAGAATTGACTGGCATAGAAAACCTCATAGTTCTGGACGTTTTCTTAACTATTGGTCATATCATCGACACTCAATAAAAATCAACTTGATTAAGCAAATGAAGGCTAGAATCATAGCTATCAGTGATCCTTCTTGCCATCAGAAGAACCTGAGAATCCTGTCTAACCTTTTTATCGACAACTCTTATCCAAAACACCTAGTCACCAAGATATTATTCAGTTTGACCCCTGACATAATACGCCATAATGATGAGTTGCAAATTACTGTTACAAGCGGAGAACAAAATGCCAATTGTTTATATACTTCTTTAAAATACGTGAAAGGCATAACACCCAGACTGGCTAGACTGTTTAAAGACATCCCTAACTTGAAAATAGCCTTTAAAACATCTTTAACTTCACGATCTATATTTTCAAAGGTTAAGGACAAGAGTGACATTAGGGATTGTTCTAACGTTGTCTACCAGATTCCCTGTAACAACTGTAATTTGGTATATGTTGGACAAACCGCACGCAATTTAGGTAGTCGTTTAGTTAGTCACCGCAGTGATAGCAGATTATATCCTGAAAGATCTGCTCTTGCCGAACATGTTAATAAAGAACATCACAAAATGAATTACGAATCGGTCAGAGTTTTAGCTTCTGAATCCAACTATACTAAAAGACTGTTCTTAGAGATGGCTTTCATTTCGCAGAATTCTAATGCAATGAACAAAAGGAGTGACATAAATCAATTAAGCTCTATTTACTCATATCTATTATGTTTGGACAACTATCCTCATTTCAATGATGTCTTTTCAACTGATTCATTGTAAAGTTTCCAGCTTTCAGTACATTGAAATGTAAATTATTTATAATTTTGGTTTTTAACTTCAAACAAAACTCTGGTAAATTTTTGATGTGTATTCTTAAAGTATTAGTACTACATAAGACAAAGAAAAAAGAAGAAGTGGTGTCATTTGCGTATGTCCAGGAATGACATTGACTTCTAACCTCACATTTCACACTTGCCGGCACACGTGGCATGTAAACCTTTTTAATTGTCTTTTTCTTATGTGTTAGTGTAGAAAATAATTTGTCAATTTGGTCTTTTACACCATGTATTTTTTAATATTTGACTCAATCAATGAGTGGTGCGTGAATTTGTCACCTGTGAGTATAACATCCACGGAAAGCAAATCTCAATAACGTAAGTTTTTAAACCTTTACACCTTGTACTGTATGTTTTCGAGGATGCTGTACTAACAGTAGCACTTTATTTCAGTTATTCCTGATGATGAAAATAAACATTTTCGAAAGCTTGAAACTTAGTTAAAAGAGTACACTTATTTCACCGCTGCATATCCCAATAACCTCAGAATTCCGTATATATATATATATATATATATATATATATATATATATATATATATATATATATATATATATATATTGTTGTGATCTTATTTATTTATATGTGATGATATTCTTATATGTAATTTAATTTAATTAATGCATTAATGATAATCTAATTAATCAACCAGATCACATACCAATATGTTTTCAATCTCAGGGCGAATTATAAAATTACTTACTAACTTTCGTGACTTCTAAGTATTTCTCAGTGGTTCCTAATCGGGATAGGAAAAAAATAAAATAATACACACATATGGATTACAATTATGAATCAAAATTTTGTTTATTTTATATAAATGGTAATTACTGCTTAATATTTGTTAGATCTTATATTTATTTAATACAAACATTTAAAAATGGGAATCTTATTTCCTTTTGGTTTCCAATTTAGAATTTTTATTAATAATGAACTATTAGGATTTATTAGCAACAAATTGATTTAAGTTTGATGAAAATCTTCTGATATTAGCGATTATGTTCTTCAATTTTTAATGTGGTATTTAAACAAAACCCATACATTCATGTCCTGACAAATGAGACTGACCTTTATCTGGTGAACTGCGAATGTCCTCACACAAAACCCGTTTCCTCCTACCCTTGGTTGCGATGAAAAACTCGTCCTGGCCTTCAGTAATGTTCTCCTTTGAAAACTACCTCGTATAACTCTCGTTCATGCTTTTCTCGTGATGCCGTGTTCTACCTTTTTCGAACCACTTCAATCAGCTACCGGGACACTCTTTGCTCAAGGAGATTCTTTTCTCTCGACTCGGCCTACCTCTCGTTCCCCTTGGGTACTCAACACTCACGGAACTACCGGCTTTTTCACTCTTCGTACACTACCGTCTACCACTGGACTTCACCTCTCGACAGCTCAAAACATTCTGATCTCTCCACCTCATTCCTTTCCCTACTTTCTAAATATCCCTTCCAGATTCAAAAATCAACATTCCACCACAAATTTTAATTCGCCGTATTCCTCAATACCAACTTTTAATCTTTCTAAATATGTTTAATGGATTTCAAGAAAAAATAATCATTTCCCAATTTAAACTTACTTTCTACTTTTTACAAAACTTAATGACCTATTATCTATTTCACTGAGTCTTATTTAGCGTAGGCTAATGATCGAATCTTCCGCGAACACTATAATGTTCCGCGTCACTCAACTTGTTTATCTTATGCGCATTGTTATCGAGTTTCGTACACTTCTTCGAATCACTTTCTTAAAAACTAAATATAATAATTTGTTGTATACAGGTTGTTCTAAATTTACATGCCCGTGGTTGAGAAAATTGAAGATCTTTTATATTAATTTGAATTTTGCTTATAATTATAAAATTTTAATTCTCATATCAAATAAGAATATAACAATATATATATATATATATATATATATATATATATATATATATATATATATATATATATATATATATAGTGGAACCCCGATAAGTCGGCCCCCGATAACCCGGAAGTCCGGCTAACCCGGACCGATTTTCATCAGACAAAAATTTAACAAATAAACAATTTAACAATTTTATCAAATAAAAATGTATGTAGGCCAAATAATATTTCAGAGATAATGTGTATTTGTGTAATTTGAACACATAAGTACAATAGTAAAAATGATTCATGCACACGGCGGCAGCCAGAGCGACCGTCTCAGCTTATCGGAAAGAACAGACACCTGTCTGTATTCCTTTTTCTTTATTTATGTCAAACTGTCTTAGCATTGTTTAAAAAAGACGTGACTATTTAAAAATTCTTGTATTGTGTGTAGTACAGCCTATTAATCACTTCCGTTCTGTAATGTAATCGTGCTTCAGATTGTGTTTGCTTTGTCTACGTAATGGTAACAAAACGTAAAAATGTTGCAGTGACAATGGAAAAGAAACTATTAGAAACATTAGGTAGGATTGATAAAGACGAATAATAAATTTATTGCAGCATCATAATATGATATTATGCTACCATAGGTCTGGATCCCGCGTATGAAAAAAAAGTTGATTAATAGCAAGCTAAAAATTTATTAATAGCTTAAGGGTGTCTAGTCGGATAAACTTTGATATATGAGAACACTGGAACAGGGGCAGTTTTAATTGTGGAACAGGTCAAAAATTTGGAACGGTCAGAACACGAAAATGGCACATTTGTTTTGTCCGACAGAACAGACATAAACTCTCCGAACAGAGATTAAACTCTCATGCAAAAATCAGACTGCTATTTATCACCTGTCATAATTCCTGTCATTTGACATATTCTACATGTTCCACTCATTAAAACGCCAATTTGGTGATAAATAGCAGTCTGATTTTTGCATGAGAGTTTAATCTCTGTTCGGAGAGTTTAAGTCTGTTCTGTCGGAAAAAATACATGTGCCGTTTTCGTGGTCTGACCGTTCCAAATTTTTAACCTGTTCCACAGTTAAAACTTCCCCTGTTCCAGTGTTCCCATATATTAATGTTTGTCCCACTAGACACCCTTAAGCTAATAACAAATTTTCAGCTTGCTATTTATCAATTTTTTTTTGTACGCAGGATCCAGACCTACCATATTATGGTGTCGGTACATCTCTACAGTATGACTGAGTTTTTTACCAAGAAATGAACAAAACTCTACACTCTATACCAGCGTTTCCCAACCGGTGGGTCGCGACCCACTAGTGGGTCGCGGACAGATTTCAGGTGGGTCGCGGCGTGGCTCTTACAGTAGCTGAGTGACGTACAGAGTACAGAATAGCGTATCATCATGGGTGAGGGATGGGTCGCGAATATGAAAAAACATCAGAAGGTGGGTCGCCAGACATAAAAGGTTGGGAACCACCGCTCTATACAACTATACGTAATTTAGATGTGTACTGTGCATATGTGTTTCATGTTTTTGTAATTGTAATGGAGGTTATTTATTAATTTTTACTATATTCTCCGGCTAACCCGGATTTTCGATAACCCGGATCGGCCGCGGTCCCGATTAATCCGAGTTATCGAGGTTCCACTATATATATATATATATATATATATATATATATATATATATATATATATATATATATATATATATGTCTTCATATCAAGGCGAGATCCGTTTGTATCATAAGCTATACAAGATGAGATCCGTTTTGCAAGGCGAGATCCGATTTTGGATCTCACCTTGTATTCACGTGTATATAGTGACATCTCGATGTAACAATGGTTAGGGTACAAGGAAATCGATTTTTGTCTGGACCTCATTTTGCACCCCTTTTGGTGAATTTTATATTGTAGTGGTTCCACTAAATCCGCTGTAGAGGGCAGCGCGCGCGATCCGTTGTGTATATGGTAAATATATATTTTGCAGACAACCCGAGATCCGGTAAATTTGGAAACATCGCAAATGAATTTCACGGTCAGCTCTCTCACTCGGCTTATGTCTAGCTTGAATAAGAATGTTTACGTTATTTAAGGGCTCTGTCCAGAAAGGCGATTGTCAAATATCTCGAGAACTAGACGGCATATCGAAAAAACTTTGGAATGCTTTTTGAATGGTTTTTCAAAATCTATATACTTATGCAATAGCAGGGTTCTTATTCTGCCTGCGAAAGCGGTGGGTGTAGCAACTTTGAATTTTCAACTGAAACACTTTATTTTTAATTAAATAGTTGAAATTTAGAATTAAAAATACACAACTTTTGTTTGAATCGATAATAGCTTCTTTAATCCAGTCGGAAGAGCTTCAAAATCGTCGTTTTGATGACATTTTTAGGGTTTAGGGGTACCTCAGGTAGTTAGCTTAAAACGTAAGAAATAAATTTGAATAGTTAATGTTTATTGATTAACAAAGCTCCAATTCTATTTTACTTCAACTCATTTTAAGGCTATTTCAATAATAAACTAATCGGTTCTTTTTTCAGTTTTTTGGTAAAACATTGTAACTTGTAGACAAAAATTCTTAAAATCGGCTATTTTTCATTTAAATTGTCAATAAATAATTTAATTGAGAAAAATTGGTCAGATTTACATAAATTTTGTTATTCCGTCCATATAGAAACTAAAACAATTGTTACGTAGTTACACTGAGTGTCATAAAAACCGTGTATTTTTACTCATTTCTTTGAGCTATTTCACGTAATATCGAGGTATAAGTTGTATTTTTTACATAAGTTATATTAACGTTAAACTGACTTAATTTATAGTTTTATAAGCAACAATTAAGTATAGCGAAATTTATAAAACCTTGTTTAAATTGTTTTACATGCTCTGTAATGCGGTTATCTTAAATTTTCTTTTGAATGTTTTTCTTCTTACTGGTAGACAAAAAATGGCAAAATGTGCATTTTTGACATCAAATTGTTGATAACCAACATAGTTACTACTCAAAATATTAAAAAAACTAACCGTCGGTATAACAGGTTGCCTGGAAACCAGATGCAGAACAGTACCATAAATGTTTTAGACTTTTTAGCACTTTCTTTAAGTGAAATTTAAAATCATTTACCACCCATGTACACTCATTACGGAATCTTTTACAAGAATTTCAGCGATGTCAGCCATTTTTTCAAAATTTATTTGGATTTTCTCTAGTAATCCTTTCAAAAGACAATACATAAATGGTGAATACCTTTTACATCAACTTCAAGGAGGGTAATTTATAGAGCTACATACCTGGAATTATTATATGGACCGTTCACTCTTGTTAGAGTATAGTTCGCTCAAATATGAGCTCTTTTAATCCATTTCACGCGGTAAATTAGTCCGCGTTTCCTTTAGGTCGTAGTTCATAGGTTGTGATGTTTTTTTGCCCTCTCTACTATCTTCTTCCACTCTCTCCGGTCCTGAATCTTTTCTCTCCAGTTTGCAATTTCCATCTTTGATATATCGTCTAGCAGCTGATCTTCCCATCTAATTTTTGGTCTTCCTCTTGGTCTATTTTTTACTGGTTTCCAGTTCATTATCTTCCTGATCAGTTCTTCTACCCCTCTTCTTTGTGTGTGCCCAAACCATCTGAGGCTTTGTGCTTTAATGAATTTTACTATATCTTCTCCTTTATTTATATTTATTATTTCATGGTTCATCAGCTTTCTATATTCCCCTGTTTCTGTCTTTACTGGGCCATGTATCCTTATAATTTTTCTCTCAATTATTTTTAACTTTTCTTCGTCTTTTTTCGTAAGGCACATTACTTCTGCTCCATAGGCTATCACTGATCTGATTGCTGCTGTGTATATTTTTGATTTTGTTTTTTTGCTCAGGTTTTTGCCCTTGAGTAGTTGGTGATATTTCCAATATACTCTATTACCTGCTTTAATTCTGTCGTTTATCTCTATACTCCTTCCGTTTTTGCCGTCCACCATCACCCCCAGGTATTTGAAGCAATCTACTCTCTGGAATGTATTTTCACCTATCTTTATTTCTGCTATTCTGTTTACATTGTCTCGTGTGCTTATAAGATATTTTGTTTTATTCTGATTGATTATTAGTCCTCTCGTCTTTGCTTCTCTTACCAGGGTTAAAAGTGCCTCTTCTAGTCTTTTTTTATCTCGTGCTACCAGTCCCAGTTCATCTGCATATCCTATGTCTGTGTTGAGCTTTGAATAATTGTCTTTTTCAGCCCTGTGTCCCTAATTACTCCTTCTAGAGCGATATTAAATAGTGTCGTTTGTCGTTGACAGACTGTCTCCTTGTCTTACTTCAAGTTCTATTTTGATGTCATTTGTATCGCCTTCATTTGTTTTAACTTTTGCTGTTGAGTCTTTTATTGTCATTCTAGTTAGTCTTATTAATTTTGCCGGTATCTCCATTTTTTTCATTTCTTTTAATAATTGTTGTCTGTATATGCTGTTGAAGGCCTGTTGGAAGTCGATGAATAGTATGTGTAATTCTATGTCATGTTCATAGATTTTTTCAATTGTTTGTGTCAGTACGTGTATTGCATCTATTGTTGATCTTCCTTTGATCTATTGTTCTAAAACCCTGTTGATATGGTCCTATAATTTTTTCTGTGTATTGATTTAGTCGGTGTCTTATAATTGTGGTCAATATCTTATACGTTGTATTTAGTAGCATAATTGGTCTGTAGTTGCAGCACTTAGTTGGATCTCCTTTCTTAAAGATTGGTGCGATGTGTCCGTTTTTCCATTCTATGGGCATGCTTTCGTCCTTCCAAATTGTAACCATTAACTTGTGCATTCGCTTCGTGAGCTCCTCTCCGCCGTTGATGATCAGTTCGTTGTTGATTTCATCTGGCCCTGGCGTTTTGTTTACTTTTAGTTGTTTTAATACCTCCATGAATTCCTGATAAGTAGGTGCGACTTCCTCTTCATCTCTGTTATCTCTTATATCCTCATCCTCTGAATATGCCTTATTGTCGTTTTTGTATAGGTCCGTGAAATGTTTTTCCCAATCTTTTTTGTTTATTTTTGTGACAGATTTTTTGGTAATGTGTTGTTGTTTTATCTATTCGAACAATTTCTTGTTGTCTTTATTATTCGTTTCTAATTCTTGCATTTGTTCAGAGATCCATGTGTTCTTCTTTCTTCTATAGAGTTTCAATGCTTCTTGTTCTTCTTTTCTATATTGGTCCAGTTGTTCCTGTTCGGCACTTTGTAGCCATTTGTTTCTTGCGAGGTGCTTCAGTTGACTTTTTTGGTGACATTCCTCATCAAACCATTCTTTCGATTCTTTGTTTTTTTGGAATCCTATTATTTGTTCTGCTGTCTCTATTATGCTGTTCTTTATGTTTTTCCATTCTCCTTCTATTTCTATGTGCTCGTACTGACCCAATTTCTGTTCCAGTTGTTCTGTATATTGTTGCTTTGTTTCTTGCGTTTTCAGATTGGCTATATTCCATTTCCTCCTTTTTCCTTCCTTATGATTATTTGCTTTGATTATTTTCATCTTAAGTTTTGCTATCAACAATATGTGGTCAGTGCCTCCATTTGCCCCTCTATATGACCTTACGTCTTGTACTATTTGTGTCCACTTTTTCGAAATTAGAGTATGATTTATTTGGTTTCCATCCATTCTTCCTGGTATCATCCATGTTATTTTGTTTTCTTTTTTATGTTTATGCCCAGTACTAACTATATATGTATTTGTTGCTGCTGCTAGGTTGCAGATTTCTCCTCCATTATCATTCGTAGTTTCATGAATGGTTTCTTTGCCAGCTACATTACGATTATAGTCCTCCTTTCCGATCTTTGCATTGAAATCACCCAATATTATTAATATGTCATTCCTCGGAATATTTTCACAGGTTTCTTCCAGGATGTCTTAGAATTCTGTTTTATCTTCTTGGTTTGCTTCTTCGGTGGGTGCATAGCAATTGACTATCGAGATGTTGGCTTGTTTATTTTCTTATGTAAGATATCCTTTCCTTAACTGCTTTGAATTGTATCAGTTTTTCCCTCATTTTTTTGTTCACCATAAATGCCGTACCATTCGTTCCCTGTTTGTTTTCTCCCGAATAATACATGCTAAAGTTTTTCTTCTCAATTTTTCCTTCTTTCTTCCATCGTATTTCCTGTACGGCTAGGATTTCTAGTTGGTATTTTTTCATTTCAAGAGCTATTTCTTGCATCTTACCTGCTGCCAGCATGGTTCTAATATTCCAAGAGCCCATTCTAATGGGTTTTGTTC
This sequence comes from Diabrotica virgifera virgifera, assembly GCF_917563875.1. Lineage (NCBI taxonomy): Eukaryota > Metazoa > Arthropoda > Insecta > Coleoptera > Chrysomelidae > Diabrotica > Diabrotica virgifera. Next base: position 106,581,404 of record NC_065451.1, on the reverse strand, counting down.
TTTTCTTCTTATTGAGATTCTTTCTTTATTTTGTGTGCGTTAGTTTTCGTTAACCGTTTACATTTCCGAGTCTTTTTTTGCCATGTCAATATCATATTTCAGCCGCTGTTCTTCGTTTATTAGTTTTTTGAATTTTCTATCAGCTGTTCTCTCTCTTCGTCCCATATCTAGATTTTGCCATTCACTATTAATTTCTTGTAGCCGATTTTCGTGTGCTTACCTTTGCTTCTTTCGTCCTTTGCTATTTTAGTTATTTCCTTTTGTATTTCTTTTTCTTTCGATGTCCAATCGTTGTTTATATAGATACGATCTTTATGCTGTTTTAGTTTACGTTTCGTGTTTAGGATTTCCATTTTATCCGTGAGGGCTTCTGTTTCTATTGCGCATACTGTTTCTCCTATTTTTTTTTGCACTTCTTAGTTTTATTTGTATTTGCAACTCTTGGGCTCTGAAATTTTCCATTTCTTCTTTTAATTTCTTATAATCATTTGTTTCTACTTTCAACCCAGTTACGAACAAGCTTTTCTTTTTGCTAAATTTCTCCAGTTGCTCCATTCATTCATGTAGCTGTTTTACTTCTTTTTTTAGTTTTTGTTTCTCTGCTTTTACACCCATTAACTCTTTATTGGTTTGTTGTTATTCTTTCCTTATTTGTTTTATTTCCTGAAGCATTTCATCGTTTTTATTCATTATTGTAATCATAACATTTTCCATGTCTTCCTTGTTTTCGTTGCCTGCTTTGCTTGGTGACCGTTTTTTAATTTTACTTCTATTAAAACAATCATCCAAGTTTTCTCTTTTGCGTTTCGTTTCATCATCGGTTTCACTTCCTGTGACATTTTTTCCATTTTCTAGGAGTTCAGCGCTAAATACCTGGAATACCGATATTAGATTATCAACAATACTTAAAAAATGAAAGTTACCAATTCACCGGTAGTTAATGGGTTATTTAAAAATTACCTGCGCACCAGAGTTGCCAGTTGGTCTGTAATTAGGATGGGGATTAAAATAGATACGAATTCACCGGGACCCGGAAATATGCACACCCTGATATTCTAGTTACGTAACTTCGTCCGATTGGCGCATGACGTTAACAACAGAGTAAAGCATAGTCCCGTCTATGCGTTCGTAATACGAACGCGAATGAAATTTGAGAATAGTACAAATGAATGAATTATGACTAAAAGAAACTAAGTGATTTTTATAGTTTAGAGGAAAATTATTAAACTATTTACTTTTATTTAAATTGATTTTCAGTTATTTGTAAAGTTCCCAGTTTCTTGATTATATTGGTATCCGGAAAATAAAAATATTCATATAATCGATATCTACTAAAATTATTATATTTCGTTAGTTGACAAAAATTGATTAGTGGCCTACACATTAGTAAATATAATTTTTACCAAGGGGAAGAAAAGCCCCAAAATAAAACCATAAATTTAATGGATTGATAAAAAAACAAAATTTTTTACTTTTTAAATAATGTATTTCATCACATTTAAGTAAGAGGCTTGGAAAAGACAAAAATAAGTTTTACAGTTTTCATGCCATGCACTTTATTTAAATTTTGTGCATGTGAAATAGACGTACATACAGCAACTATGTAGCAGTTTTCATAATTTTTCTTTTACGCAATGTCAGGTTGTTAAGAGACTTGTTTAATTCTTTAATTCGGAAGTACATCCGAGTCCGAGACCTAAAAAATAACTTGTTCGCTTTGTTAGAACAGTCTACAGTCACACTTTTGGACATAAGGTTTTCTAAATAATTTTTAGTTACCAAAATGGAATCACCATTCATGTGGAAGGAAAAATTGTCTCCAGTTACTTAATATATGACAAGAGAGTGTCTGATGGTTTACATAAACCACACTTACTCAAATGATCAACCAACGTGTACGTTGAAACATCTTCGGATTGAATACTGGAGTCCTTCAATTTATGGCAGATATAACCAGCCAAATTCTCCAAACCATCATACTCGAGGTCACTAATGTTTTTTCATTCTAACTCTCATTGAAAACTTGAAAATCCACAACTGTTTCGTTGTTAGAATCCAACCTTTGGATCAATTGTCCAGAAATTGGTAAATCTGGGATGTCGTCTGTTTAAACGTTCGAAAATTCGTTCCGTTGTCTCTCCTACCCGTATATAACTTTTATAAAATAAAATAAAGCTTTTTGTTAACACTTTAAAAAAATTTTAATGGGTTTTCCCCGAAAAGAGCTTCATTTTTTGGCACTATGTATCACGTTAAAATATTTGATTTGGAATTTGAAGGATAAGATCGTCTTTTTTATGAGCTACAAATTTACTTTTACTGGTTCTAAAGACTAAGAATATACCATTTTTTCGTTTTTTTTATATGCTACATTTTTTCCAAGAATATTTTTTCGATATAATACTTACTTTTTGAGTATTTGCGAAAAACCGCCGAAAAACGTGTTTTTTTTTGTTGAAAAGTAAATATTTTTAGTCGCAAGTGACTCTAGTACCTACTACTAAATTAACCTAGTACCTAAGTTAAAAAAACTCTATAGAACAAAAGTTGCTTAAACTTAGTCAGATCTGTTTCCGGACTTATTTTAAACGTATATTTTTTCACCCTCCAAGTAAAAGCAATCAACGGCACAAATTCAACTTTGAAGTGGGGGATGGGTAGAATCTAAATCCAAATTTTCATGCAATTAGGAGTTGACCCTGAAAATTATGTGTGTTTCTTTTTATCTTTTAAATCATTTTATTTAAAATCATTTTTTAACTATCAAATAATAATTACATATTGAGTTATTTTATTTTTTAAACTTTAATAATATTCATAAAAAATTTTACTTTCTTGTAATGTATTTTTAAAACAAGCAATCATTTAAATAATTATTTTGTAACAATTTGTATTATTTAAGAATATAATAATTACATTTTGGTTTCGTAGTAAGTGTTTTTTAAGAATATTAATGTATAGTTTTAAAATATTGTATTGCAAATAATTATCACTATTAAATGGTTATTATTTGTCAAGTATTCTTTTTATTTTTTCACACCCTTATGTATGTAATAAAACTAAGGGACTTTCTGAAAGGTCAATCGTAGACGTTAAAGACACAAAAGAAGCGATACTTAAAAGTTACGCCCATTATATATCTTTATATCGTGGGAAATATACAATACAACACGAGCTCCAACCGCTCGACTAATACTCTTTAGAGCTGGCATCAGTGTGTGATCTCGCGTTGAACGGTAAATATCTAAAATTTCGTATATAAGTCCTCCCCTTTACTTTTCAGCGACGGATCTCGTTTCGCTGTAAATTTATCAGAAAAATTTAAGTACAAAAATCTTTTCCCCTCTAAGTGTGCCATGATTAATATGTTAATTATAAAGATACTTATGAACAATATACTCCAATAATTAATTTCCTATTGGTGGATCTCGGGTTGTCCTCGATTTAGTCGGATCTCGCCTTGATATGAAGACGTATATATATATATATATATATATATATATATATATATATATATATATATATATATATATATATATATATATATATATATATATATATATATATATATATATAACAAAAGATGAGAAGTTATTGGTTTAACGACCACTCGTACGATATCAATCAAATGAAATAGAGAATGTGGAGAAATCCCCTTACGAATAATTCACACATCCACCATTTTGGGTTGGGAAAATTTTTTGAATAGAATTAAAAATCCAAACACTAGTTCTTAGAAATGTGTTTCGCCCTCTTCAACCTCTCTGGGCTCATCGTAAGGATGAGAGGTTGAATATCCTTAGACACATTCCACTCAAAAACAACATTCGAGACCAATACATAGCAGAAGCGTAGATCTACGCCAAATCTGAAAATGACAGTCTCAAGTTTTAATTCCCTAATTACTGGAAGTAAAACATATGTTTAAAACAAAAGATGAGAAGTTATTGGTTTAACGACCACTCGTACGATATCAATCAAATGAAATAGAGAATGTGGAGAAATCCCCTTACGAATAATTCACACATCCACCATTTTGGGTTGGGAAAATTTTTTGAATAGAATTAAAAATCCAAACACTAGTTCTTAGAAATGTGTTTCGCCCTCTTCAACCTCTCTGGGCTCATCGGTAAGGATGAGAGGTTGAATATCCTTAGAATGTTGGTCTTCTTGGTCTCGAATGTTGTTTTTGAGTGGAATGTGTCTAAGGATATTCAACCTCTCATCCTTACCGATGAGCCCAGAGAGGTTGAAGAGGGCGAAACACATTTCTAAGAACTAGTGTTTGGATTTTTAATTCTATTCAAAAAATTTTCCCAACCTAAAATGGTGGATGTGTGAATTATTCGTAAGGGGATTTCTCCACATTCTCTATTTCATTTGATTGATATCGTACGAGTGGTCGTTAAACCAATAACTTCTCATCTTTTGTTTTAAACATATGTTTTACTTCGAGTAATTAGGGAATTAAAACTTGAGACTGTCATTTTCAGATTTGGCGTAGATCTACGCTTCTGCTATGTCTTGGTCTCGAATGTTGTTTTTGAGTGGAATGTGTCTAAGGATATTCAACCTCTCATCCTTACCGATGAGCCCAGAGAGGTTGAAGAGGGCGAAACACATTTCTAAGAACTAGTGTTTGGATTTTTAATTCTATTCAAAAAATTTTCCCAACCCAAAATGGTGGATGTGTGAATTATTCGTAAGGGGATTTCTCCACATTCTCTATTTCATTTGATTGATATATATATATATATATATATACATATATACATATATATATATATACATACATATATATATATATATATATATATATATATATATATATATGTCAATGGTAAATATATATATATATATATATATATATATATATATATATATATATATATATATATATAGTAAAGTTTTGAATATTGGGGAAATCTGCAAACCAAAACTCAATGCGTATCAATTGTACGGCCTAACGTTTTCGTGAATGATTATTCACTTCTTCAGGGCTGAAATAAAGAAAATGTTAATTAGCCATATATATTCCATGCAAAATGTTAGTTTTCATTACCAATACGTAGAATTGTAGAGTTACGGTGTTAAGTAATAAAAAAGACGATATGTATAAAAACATATCTCTTTTTGTTTGAAGTAAAAAGAAAACACAACACTTCAACTTGGAAAACTATGGCTATATGGTTACAATCAATGAATTATTTACTCAAGGAACCAATTACACTAGCATATAACTACATTTTATGTTGGAAGTAACTTTACATGTAGATGAGAACAATGAATGTTTAAATATGTCCTTCTTTTTTTGAACTTTCCCGTTCGGTGTTAACTATATTGAGCGCATGCTCATGAATAGACATGTAGGTTCATTTGACCTACGCATAGAAGTACCAAACACCCAATCGGTACGGACAAAAGGTATTATTAAACAAAAATATTAAGGTTTATTTATCTAAATATTACAAGAGGATGTACCGCAACATAAGTGTCATGTTACATAATTACATATTCTATTTATTTAAAGGTTTTTTTTTTTTTTTAAATTTTTTAAAATTATTGTTGATTATTGGCAAACAAAAATTACTTTTTATTCTAAGAACTATTAATATTGACAATTACGTATTATCAGTCAAGTTGGAGTCATGCAAATTCGATCTATGGCTGGTATCTGATCTGAGTAAAAGATGATAAATATCACTCAGATTTTTGAAGTCACCTTTAACATTAATAGAGGAATCATTAAGGAAGATATAGGACATTTCAATAAATTCCCTTTTAAATTTATTGTTCTCTTGATGAAGAACGAGGGTGTTTTCAAAATCCATGGAATGACCTGTGGTATGGACGTGTTTAGCCAATGCACAACGGTCGGGCTGAAGACGTGAATCACTTTTGTGTAAAGTGATCCTAAATTTAAGAAGTTGAGAAGTTTGACCAATGTACGATTTGTTACAAGAAGAACAGGGAACTTTGTAGACAATATTACTAAGCTTACCTATTTCTGTTTTATCCTTAACTTTTGAAAAAAGGTTGTTAATTGTTAAAGCTGATCTGAAAGCCACATTGATTTTAAAATGATTATCATTGTTGTTATTGTTACTTTCTAAATTATTAAATATCCTAGTCAACCCCGGAGTAATATCTTTGATATAAGGTATTGAAAAATATCTATTTAAAGTTGGAGTATTAGAGACCCTGTCATTGCCTAAGCCATCAAGGTCAACATTGTTAGTCGCGGGGGAAGGTGTTAAGTCTTCATTATGGACTGTGTTAAACAAGATCTTATTTATTAGTGTGGTTGGATAAGAATTTGAGATGAACAATTTAGTTAGTATTTGCAGGTTTTTGTTATGGAAGGAAGGATCTGATAATTTGATGACTCTGCTTTTCATCTGTTTTACTAAATTAACTTTGGTGGAATGTTTGTGATATGAATGGTAGTTTAAATACCTGCCCGAATGAGTAGGTTTCTGATACCAATCAATTTTAATTATATTGTTTGCATCCCTTATCATTCTGATGTCTAGAAAGGGTACTGAAAAGTTAGTATCCTCTTTCTCTATAGTAAATTGGATATTTGGGATGAAACTGTTGAAGGTGTTTAATAATTCATCAGTTTTATCAGATGGCACAGCCAAGATTATGTCATCAACATATTTTTTGATGAAGGGAATGTTGAAGGATAAGACAGGAATGACAGTGTCTAACACATAATCCATAACATAAGCAGCAATAATAGGAGAGATCTTTGCTCCCATAGGAGTACCGAAAGTTTGTTGATAGAATTTGTTGTTAAATGAGAAATAAGTGTTAGTAAACAAAAATTCGACGATGTTGATAAAGTTGTCAAAAGAAATGGAACAACAACCTCCAATACGGTCCCAATTAGCTTCTATGACCATTAAGCTTATTCTTAAGTAAACATTACTAAATAAGGATACGACATCCAGGCTGACGAGAACATAGTTATCTGGTAATTTGTAACCATTAAATTTTTCCACCATTTGAAAAGAATCTTTTACATAATACCTATTTTCATAATCGTACGCTTTAGTAAGAATGTCTGTGACAAAGGCAGAGATGTATTCAGTAGGGGTTCCAATTGAAGCTACTATTGGACGCACTGATAGAATCGGTTTGTGGATTTTGGGCAATGCATAAAATTTTGCAATTGTGCCATTATAAGTGGTAAGTTTCTTTTTTGTGTTGTTATCGATTTGTTTAGAAACAGCTAGGGATGAAATCAGTGCATTACATTTTCTTTGTAACGTGGGAGTGGGATCAGAAGAAATAGGTTTATATGATCCATCATTATCAATAAGAGAAGAACAGAGCTCTAGATACTGTGTTTTGTCTAGAATGACAGTGACGTTTCCTTTGTCTGCTTTGGTAACCACCAGGTCAGGATTAGATTTTAGGAATTGCCTGGTTTTAAAATATAAGTTGTTGAAAAAGGTATAAGATGATCTGGAAGTGTTCAGAATATGGTTGGTAATGATGTTCGTAGATCTAGCACGAACTGAGTTTTGTTCTAATTCAGATGGTAATGAACTAATGATCTGTTCCAAGTCAGCAAGGAGAGATTTGATTTGAAGATCTTTTCCTAATTTAGGTTCAATACTAAATTTGTTTCCCAATGCTAGAAAACCCAAAATATCGTTTGGAATAATTGAAGTAGATAAATTCTTAATCCATTTAGGATCTGTTTTTAGAAAAGTTTTACAACAAGACTGGTAAAGTGTGTCAATTTTCTTTAAGTTGTCAGATTTAATAGAAAAAAATAATTTCTTATAATTAATAGATTGTGTATGTGAGAATTGTAACCAAATATTTTCAGAAGTAGATTGAATGATATTATTTTTCAATAAAGATAATGAATTCTCTAGTTTTTTAAGATTTTTGTGATTGGTTGCAATCTCAACATTTAAAAGTTTACTGTCTAACCTGATCAATTGTTGACATCCTTCCAGTTGCCAAAATTCATTTCTGTGTATGTAATTATGAACAGATGTAGTGGCATGACAAATATGATTAGGTGTGATACCTTTACTTCTACATGAAAGCAAGAAAAGTCTCCGATTCCTTTCCTTGGCCAGTTTTAAATTGGTTCTTTGGTAATCCTTGAGAAACCTCACCGATTGTTCACCATACTCTACCCTTATTGTGTTGTAAAACCCCATGTTCCTATAAAATAAAGAAAGATTAATCTTTGCAGATAAGTTAAACAGTAAAGTTTTGAATATTGGGGAAATCTGCAAACCAAAACTCAATGCGTATCAATTGTACGGCCTAACGTTTTCGTGAATGATTATTCACTTCTTCAGGGCTGAAATAAAGAAAATGTTAATTAGCCATATATATTCCATGCAAAATGTTAGTTTTCATTACCAATACGTAGAATTGTAGAGTTACGGTGTTAAGTAATAAAAAAGACGATATGTATAAAAACATATCTCTTTTTGTTTGAAGTAAAAAGAAAACACAACACTTCAACTTGGAAAACTATGGCTATATGGTTACAATCAATGAATTATTTACTCAAGGAACCAATTACACTAGCATATAACTACATTTTATGTTGGAAGTAACTTTACATGTAGATGAGAACAATGAATGTTTAAATATGTCCTTCTTTTTTTGAACTTTCCCGTTCGGTGTTAACTATATTGAGCGCATGCTCATGAATAGACATGTAGGTTCATTTGACCTACGCATAGAAGTACCAAACACCAAATCGGTACGGACAAAAGGTATTATTAAACAAAAATATTAAGGTTTATTTATCTAAATATTACAAGAGGATGTACCGCAACATAAGTGTCATGTTACATAATTACATATTCTATTTATTTAAAGGTTTTTTTTTTTTAAATTTTTTAAAATTATTGTTGATTATTGGCAAACGTTAGGCCGTACAATTGATACGCATTGAGTTTTGGTTTGCAGATTTCCCCAATATTCAAAACTTTACTGTTTAACTTATCTGCAAAGATTAATCTTTCTTTCTTTATATATATATATATATATATATATATATATATATATATATATATATATATATATATATATATATATATCCTCTTAACATTGCGGACTCGGTATTAAGGTTTTGACCATACACAACGGACTCGAGCGATTTACGGCCTCAATATACGGAGTCCGTAATTTTTTTCATGTATTTCTTTTAACTGGTTGTCATTTTCTACCAAAGTTTTGTTGAATGAGAAACTAGAGACCTCTACCTACCAAACAAAAATGTTACAAATCTTGTTGGTGTCTTAGAATTCCTGTAAATCTTAAAACAAAATGAGTCCGTAACGTCGCTTATAGTTCAGCCATTTGCCGTTAGAGGTCGCTTTTATGTGTATATTCAATGTGTATATCCTTCATGTGTCAAACTATCATACGACATTATGGCCTCGACTTAGCTGGCAACACTGTTGCTCGAATATTGAATCATTCTATCCCGCATATTTTACAATCGTCTTGCTTACAGGTGATTTACTGGTATTGTTCATTTTTATGTGTTAGAAAATGTATTGAATTGCATTAGGTATATTTTATTTTATTAATAGTCATACGCGAGGATATTTTGTTTCACAGAAATTTTCCACAATTCTTTAAATTTTCATTAACACATGTATTAAGGTAGGTATGTATATATGTTTGTAATTCAGAATATAACTATCGCTGTTACATAAATAAAAATAAATATTGTTTTCGCCCATTCTAAAAAAATGAGAAAACGTTGAATTTATGCATGTCTGTCTGTCTGTCTATAAACACAACTTCTTCCCGTCATTAGACCAGATAGAAGGATAATAAATGAGGCTAAATGCAATGTTGAATGAAAGCTTATAACCTAAGGATGGTATTAATCAATCAATCAGCCAATCGCGTTCACTGCTGGACGTAGGCCTCCCTCAGTTCTTTACAGTATTCTCTACACTGGGCCTCTTGTAGCCAGTTTCCTGCAATGTCGTCGGTCCATCTAGTCGGTGGTCGTCCTCGGCTTTTTTTATAGTTTCTGTGCCTCCATTCCATGATTCGTTGTGTCCACCGTCCATCTTGTGTTCTAGCTAAGTGCCCTGCCCAGTTCCACTTAAGCGTCGTATCGTTTTCGATGACGTCTTGAACTCCTGATCTTTGCCTGATTTGTTGGTTTGTTATGTGGTCTCGAAGGCTCACGTTCAACATTGCACGTTCCATGGCTCGTTGTGTGACTCTGATGTTATTTGCTGATTTTTGCGTCAGTGCTAAAGTCTCTGCTTCATAAGTTTGTACTGGCAAAACACATTGGTTATAAACCTTTCGCTTAATACACCTAGGAATTGAGCTTTTTAGAATATGGCTTACTTTGCAAAATGATGCCCATGTAAGGCCTAATCGCCTCTGTGTGGATAGTATTAAATGTGGTAAATTTGCCCTTGCACTTCCGGTTTTATAGTTACAACCGGAAGTACTGTTATAAAGTCACCGAAATAGTCCACGCGATATATTATTCGACGCACCTTAGCAAGATGAGAACAAATTAATATATACTTCCGGTTTCATGCCTGTCCGTCCGTCAGTCTGTCTGTCAGCGAATATAACTCCTCCGTTATTAAAATAAATAGTGACAAATGAGGTGTCGAATGGGAATTTCTAACCCAAAAATTTTATTAGAGGTATATTAGAAATTTGATTTCCGACTTCCGGTTTTACAGTTGAAACCGGAAATATTGTTTTAAAATCGCTGAAATAGTACAAGCGAAATATTAGTTGACAGGCCTTAGCAAGACGAAAACTAATATATACTTCCGGTTTCATGCATGTTTGTCCGTCCATAAACACAACTTCTTCGTCATTATACTAGGTAGAATGACAAATGAGGTGTCAAAAGAAAGTTTATAACCAAGGAAGGTACTAAAGGGGGTAGAAATTTGACCAAGGATTTCTGGTTTTAGAAATGAAACCGAAAATACTGCTTTAACATCGTCAGAATAGTACAAGCGATATATTATTCGACGCGCCTTAGTAAGACGAGAACAAATATATATTTCCGGTTTCGTGACTGTCTGTCCGCGAATATAACTCTTCCGTTATTAATACCGATAGAATGACAAATGAGATATCGAATGAAAGCTTGTAACCCAAGGGTGGTATTAAAGATGAGAAATTTGACGCCCGACTTTCGGATTTAGAGTTGCAAGCGGAAGTACCATTTTAAAGTCACCTAAATAGTATAAGCGATATATTATTCGGCGTGCCTTAGCAAGATGAAAACAAATGTATATTTTTGATTCTTACATCATTTCCGATTAAATAATTCTAACCGGAAAGTGCCATATTATAGTTGCAGAAATAGTACATTGTGACATAGCAATCGAAGCTTATTGAAAAGTCGAGCATGAATTTTTAGTTCAGGTTTGGAAGTCATTTCAGGTTAAACAGTTATGACCGAAAGTTTATTAAAAATTACTCAAAATTAGTGAAATCGTATATCAATCGACGGACGCAAAGTTACACGAATAGTTCAAATATCGACTTCCGATTCTACTTTCGGTCACTTTGGATGAAAACCTAGGATTTACGAATTCCAATTACTTGTTTTGAATAGTAAGAAGAATAATCGCAAACACTATTGGACAGATAAATGAGTAATGAGATTAGACACATATGCAGAATAAACAACATCAAAGAATGAGTGCAAAAAAGAAGAAGAGAATGGAATAGGCTTACCAGTAAAATGTAACATGACAGAATAGTTAGAATAATACGGGATAAATAGCATTTCAAAAAGAAGCACATATCTACAACGAAAGAGACGAGATGATAATATTTCATTTGAGTAGGAGGCACAGCCGAAGAAAAACAGGCATTTTGCCTATTAGGTAAATGACGGATTTGCTTGAAAATATGGATTTAGGTTCCTTTTCCCCTTTACTTCAGTTTTGGACGTGAGCCCAGGGTTGCTTTTACTTGAAGGGTGAAAGCCACCCCTTCTCAAAAATGGATAAACTGACTAATTCTAAGCAACTTTTGTTTTATTGGATCTTTTCACGTTTAAGATAATACTTTTTGAGTTATTTGCGAGTGAAACTGTCCATGTTTCAACAAAAAAAAAACACAAATTTATAGACGGTTTTTCACAAATAACTCAAAAAGTAAGTATTTTATCCAAAAAAATATTCTTAGCAAAAATGTAGCTTATAAAAACATGAAAAAATAGAATATGAATTAAGTCTGTAAACCCCGTAGAAGCAGAGTTATGAAAAGTAGGTTCTTAGTCGTCAAATTCCAAATTGAACATGTCAACGTTAAATAACCAAAAAATTAAGGACTTTTCAGGGAAAACTCATCAAATTTTTTTAAAAGTGTTTAATAAAAGCTTTGTTTTTGATTTTTATAACAGTTTTTAGCACCAAAATTAAGCAAGTGACGCGACGCTCAAAATAAAGTTGTTCCCTTTTAGTGGAGTCACTGAAGGTGGATATGAGCTATTACCTCCGATTTCGTTGAACCTCCATCGATTTGTATGAAAATTTGTGAGTAGTTAGAGGATATCTCAAGGAACAAAGGTGACATGGTGCCAACTTGCGCTTTTACCCTGGGGTGGATGTCACCCCTTCTCGGGGGTGAAAATTATTTTATTCAAAATAACCCCATAATTCGATAGAGGAACAAATTCTAAGCAACATTTGTTGTATAAAGTTATTAAAATAAATGTAAACTTTTTGAGTTATTAAAGATCATTGATTTTAATTTTTCTTGAGAAAAATACATGTTTTTAACCGATTTTTCATCAATAGCTCAAAAACTATAAGATTTTACAAAAAAGTTATTATTACCAATATTGAAGCTAATAAAAAACGGAATAAACTCCTTACTAGAAAAACCTTTTAGTGTTAACTAAAAGTGAGTTATAGGTGATTGAATGTATATTTTTTTCGGCGAGTAAAAAATCTAAGTGTTCAAGCTGAAATAACGGAAAAATGATGCATTTTATAACATAAACTTATTAAACATTTGTCAAAGTAATTAAAAATATCTATCAAATGAGCCCCGAACATGTTGATGGCATTCAAATTTATGCTCCAAAATTTTTTCAAAATTTATCTTTTAAAAATGTTTCCAAAAAATGTTATGTTTTTTTAATACCTCCGTCCACTTTTACGATATCATGTTCACCTAAAAACCGTTTGAAAGTTAGTTTGAAGGGCTATTTCACCACGTAAAACTTAATCTTTTATACCTCTTACTTTTTTAAAAATAAAAGGTTAATTCAAGATTTAAACGTTTCTATCTCGGCTATTTTTTACCCTATAGAAATAGTAAAATATTTGACAGAAAAAACTAAAATTTGGTTCTATATAATTTTTTACGTATTGTGATTATTTTTGGAGTTATTATCAAAAGAATATGAAAATTACAATAATTTGAAAAATTATGATTTTTTTAAATTATATCTTTTTTTCAAAAATATGCATTCTAAACCGGTCAAAATTATTGAAATCATTACTTATGCTAATATAAAGAAGTTCTTGTAAGGATTATTATAAATTTTAATTTTTGTGGAAATGGAATTTTTTTTTAAAATTCCAAGGGGTTCTCTTATTTTCATAATAACTTGCTTAATTTTGACGCTATTAACTTATTCTTAAGCTCATTTGATAGGTATTGCGAAGTACTTTGACAAATATTTAGCAGGTATATTTTATACATTGCATCGTTTTCCCGTTATTTAAGCTTGAATACTTAGATTTGACTACTCGTCGAAACATGTATGATCTTTAAGTTTCACCCACCGGTTCAAAGTGCTTATTTTTGAAAAGAAAGTGGTTACTGATAAAATAAAAAAACAAACTTCGAAATGTTGAAAAAAAAATGCTTTTTTTAAAAATTATATTAAAAAGTGTTAGTCATAAGAAAGGAAAAATTTAGAAAAGTAAATAAAAGTTTTGAGTTTTCTGCATATTTTCCCAAAAAGTGCTTCATTTTTTGGTTATTTCACGTTGAAATACTCGATTTGTAATTTGAGTCTACAGACTTCATGAATGTACCGTTTTCTATTTTTTATAAGCTATATATTTGCTAATATTATTTTTTTTACAAATTATTTAGTTGTTGAGTTATTTACGAAAAACCGTCTAAAATCGTGGTTCTTTTCGTTGAAAAATTAACATTTTCACTCACAAATAACTGAAAAGTATTAACTTAGAGCAAAAATTCTATAGCACAAGAGTTGCTTAAAATTTGATAATTTATCCATTTCCGTACATTTTTTGAACGTACGTTTTTTCGCCTACAAGATTTCAACTCCCAAGTAAAAGCAACCAATGGCACAAGTTCAGAAGTAAAGTTGAGTACTTATAAGAGGAACCTATATCCAAATTTTTGTGAAATTTTATCGCCGTATTTCACGTTAATTCATCGCCGTATTTCATTTTACTGACCTATATACAGGTTGTCCCGAAAAGATTGGTCATAAATTATACCACACATTCTGGAGTCAAAAATAGTTCGATTAAACCTAACTTACCTTAGTACAAATGTGCTCATAAAAAGTTACAGCCCTTTGAAGTTACAAAATGAAAATCGATTTTTTTCAATATATCGAAAACTATTAAAGATTTTTTATTGAAAGTGGACATGTATCATTCTTATGGCAGGATCATCTTAAAACAAAATTATAGTGAGATTTGTCCACCCCATAAAAATTTTATGGGGGTTTTGATCCCTTAAACGGCCCCCCAAACTTTTGTGTACGTTCCAATTAATTCATTATTAGTTAAACACAACGTTTTTAAAACGTTTTTTGCCTCTTAGTATTTTTTCGATAAGCGAGTTTTTATCGAGATGCGGCTTCTTTTTAATGTATTTACATAAATATTTTATGGGAGTTTTGTACCTTTAAACCCCCCAAATGTTTGTGTACGTTCCAATTAAGCTATTATTGTGGTACCATTAGTTAAACACAGTGTTTTTAAAACTTTTTTGCCCTTAGTCTTTTTTTGATAAGTCACCTTTTATCGAGATGTGGCTTCTTTTTTTAAAATATACCTAAAAATGTAAATTATAAATAGGTTATTAACAAATTTTCAGATTATTAACAGGTCTCTATAATCGTACTTAGACATATAAAATATGTGGTGGATTCGATAAATATTCAAAATATCTCGATAAACACTGGATTATCAAAAAAGTCTTAAGAGCAAAAATTTTTTAAAAACAGTGTGTTTAACTAATGGTGCCACACTAATAATTGGAACGTACACAAAAGTTTGGGGGGTTTAGGGGAACAAACATAAAATTTTTATGGGGTACACAAATTTTACTATATTTTTTATTTAAGATGCTGCTGCCATAAGAATGCCACATGTCCATTTTCAATGAAAAATCTCTAAGAGTTTTCGATATATGAAAAAAAAGTTTATTTTCATTTTGTAACTTCAAAGGGCTGTTACTTTTTTTGTGTGCTTTATTTATATAGGTAAGTGAAGTTCAATCAACCTATTTTTGACCCCAGAATCTGTGGTATAATTTATGACCAATCTTTTTGGGACACCCTGTATAAAAAATAAATTTAATAAAAATTCAAGAAATTTGCTTTCTAGGTGTATATTAACTACGAATCTAATTATATTCTATATTACCTAATTATCGAATATAAAGTTAGATTCTATATATTTATGTATTATCGTTGAGAAATTAAACGAATGAACAACGTGAAATATTAAAAAAGTATTACATTGACCCAACCAAAATTATTATATTTCTTTCAATACATATTATCGTGTTCAGATTATTTTTAGAAGTCATTAAAATATTTTACCAGTAAAGTTATAAGCGTTTGTTTAAAAATACAGACTATTAAATTATTATACTTTTGTCGATTTTAAAACCATATGTTCCGATTTCATGTATCCCATTACTTAAACAATCGCGAAATAGGAAATAACTTCGTTGAAATCACAAAGGGGAAACCCCAAATTATCTAAATACGCAGTGAGCGAATTGACAACACTGTTTGAGTCTATAATGTTGTGTATATGAGGCCGCAACACCACAATACTGTTTAAAATTATACTCATGAGGCTGCAAAAGTAAGAAATCGTAATGAGTTTATAATGATAACGGAACCAAAAAGACAAGTATATATTAATTTTCATCTTATCAAAATAGAAATTTGGGCATTAAGAATGTTTTGTCACTAGATTCAATATATTCGATTATTAAAATATTATATACACCTCTAAATAGGAGAGGCTGTACGGTTGCGGTATGGATTGAGTCCTTAAGAATAGTAGGATGTAAATATATATATATATATATATATATATATATATATATATATATATATATATATACCGGGTGGTGAATTGGAAAACGGGCCATAGGAAACTCAATGTAAAATTCTAAATTGTTGAATTCCTGCTTCCCTAATTATTTTACATCAAAAGTCATGAGAAACTATTTGTAGAGGATTAAAATCTGTATTAAAAACAAAAGTTAAAATTGTTCTACGATTTAAACAGAGTTTAAAATTTTGAAAAATAGAATACATTTGCCATACCTAAGTAAGTGCGTAAAAGGCCACACGTTACTATTTCTGACAGTACGCAAACTATTGACTGAATAAAACATCTTTATTATTACTACTTTCTCCTCAACTGAGGACATCTTTTCGACTTTATTGTTTTTTAAACAATAAAATAAAAATACTGACAGTTCAAAATATTGTTAATATAATAATTTCATTGTGACCGAAGGCAACCTTATACACATTCTTGCACTCTTATACACATTCTTGCACTGTGTGTAGCCTAAATTTGGCAAATACTTTGATAAAATTTATTATATTTTACAACATTTTGGAATGTGTTTAATTCGTAGAACAATTTTAACAATTGTTTTCAATAAAGATTTCAATCCTCTACAAATAGTTTCTCATGTCTTTTGATGTAGAATAATAAGGGAAGCAGGAATTCAACAGTTTAGAATTTTACATTGATTTTCCTATGGCCCGTTTTCCAATTCACCACCCTGTATATATATATATATATATATATATATATATATATACATATATATATATATATATATATACATATATACATATATATATACATACATATATATATATATATACTATATATATATATTATATATATATATATATATATATATATATATATATATATATAGAAAGAAATTTAGGATATTGGGTTATGCAGCAAATGAAAAGTGTACTCTTTCAAGTTTCTTTAATCCAAGCTTTCGGTTATGATTATAACCATCATCAGGGTGCTACAATGATATTTTTTCTATGTAAAAGAATATGAAAACATGTATAAATAAATAGTACTTACAAACTTATTGAGGATATTTCAAATGTGATGTAATTGAGGAGAATGAGATGCAACTTGATCAATGGTCATGCCGATGCCTCGAATCCAACAAAATTTAATGTAATAAGCGGGGTGGTTTGTATTATATCACCATTGCAGGAACGACCAATGAGCAAAGGTTACGTTGTTATGAAGTATCACCCGGTGACGGGTTTGGCATGACATTTGAAACATCAACAAAACTTTTTAAAAAAGAAGAGTAAAAGAACATTAAGGGTCAATGGTAAATATAAAATAATGTTAAAATTTATAAATAATAGTAAGACACTATCATAAAACGATTATAAAATTAAATTAAGGCTAAGAATTTAAAAAAATTGACATACACAACATATAGAATTAAAATTTGTTAAAATTGCGGTTAAATTGAGTAACAACAATATTGATTAAAATTGAATTTAAAATTATTTGTACAAATTATAATGTTGATGACAGTTCAGAGTCTCTAGAATGGGAGTTAGGAGATGACTCACGATTATCTAAATAGAGTAAGTAGGAAAACATTTCATTGAGGTGGCCTATATCAGTACGATGGTTCATCGAATTTGGATTTTTGTTTATGTGGGCCATTTCCAAAAATAGCCTCTTAGCCGCATGTGACTCACGGTCCAATACCCTCACGTTGTTATAATCAATTCGGTGGTCATTATTGAAAGAATGTTCGCCCAGTGCACTTCTATCCGGGTACAATCTACAGTCTGACCTATGTGACGTTATTCTGTCTTTTAGTCTTCTTGATGTTTGTCCGATGTATATTTGATTGCAATTTAAACAAGGAAGTTGTCTGCATCAACATTGTTATTGACAATTGTTGGTTGAATGTTACTTGTATTAAATAGTAATTTCCTCAACAAAGTCTCCGGATAACCGTTTTCCAAAAAAAGGTGAAGCAATATTTTTAAATTTTTTGAGTGGAAAGAAACGTCGCTGATTTTTAAAACGCGGTTTTTCATTGCTTTTATTAAATTGAGTTTCATAGCATGTTTGCAAAATGTAATTCATAACATAATCAGCTAAGATAGAGGAAATTGTACTACCCATAGGTGTACCGAAAGTCTGCTTGTAGAAACCACCGTTAAACACAAAATAATTGTTTTCAAAAAGAAAGGTTAAAAGTTCCAAAAATGTTGACTGAGACAACTCACAATGATTCGAAATATTGGGCCAATTATAGTCAGCCCAATCAGTCAGTCATAGTTGTTGGCCAACCAACAATTGTCAATAACAATGTTGATGCAGACAACTCACAAACCATCGACATTCCCAATACTAACGTGGCTTACATGACGCTGCCATATACCAGTGAGATTGCACCGAAGTTGACTCGACTGTTTAAGCCGTTTGAAAACATCAAACTTGCGTTTAGGACTGCCCTCACAGTCAATAGGGTTTTCTCGAACGTCAAAGAAAAGACACCAGTGCTTTCTAAAACTGATACGGTCTACAGCCTTCCTTGTTTAAATTGCAATCAAATATACATCGGACAAACATCAAGAAGACTAAAAGACAGAATAACATCACATAGGTCAGACTGTAGATTGTACCCGGATAGAAGTGCACTGGGCGAACATTCTTTCAATAATGACCACCGAATTGATTATAACAACGTGAGGGTATTGGACCGTGAGTCACATGCGGCTAAGAGGCTATTTTTGGAAATGGCCCACATAAACAAAAATCCAAATTCGATGAACCATCGTACTGATATAGGCCACCTCAATGAAATGTTTTCCTACTTACTCTATTTAGATAATCGTGAGTCATCTCCTAACTCCCATTCTAGAGACTCTGAACTGTCATCAACATTATAATTTGTACAAATAATTTTAAATTCAATTTTAATCAATATTGTTGTTACTCAATTTAACCGCAATTTTAACAAATTTTAATTCTATATGTTGTGTATGTCAATTTTTTTAAATTCTTAGCCTTAATTTAATTTTATAATCGTTTTATGATAGTGTCTTACTATTATTTATAAATTTTAACATTATTTTATATTTACCATTGACCCTTAATGTTCTTTTACTCTTCTTTTTTAAAAAGTTTTGTTGATGTTTCAAATGTCATGCCAAACCCGTCACCGGGTGATACTTCATAACAACGTAACCTTTGCTCATTGGTCGTTCCTGCAATGGTGATATAATACAAACCACCCCGCTTATTACATTAAATTTTGTTGGATTCGAGGCATCGGCATGACCATTGATCAAGTTGCATCTCATTCTCCTCAATTACATCACATTTGAAATATCCTCAATAAGTTTGTAAGTACTATTTATTTATACATGTTTTCATATTCTTTTACATAGAAAAAATATCATTGTAGCACCCTGATGATGGTTATAATCATAACCGAAAGCTTGGATTAAAGAAACTTGAAAGAGTACACTTTTCATTTGCTGCATAACCCAATATCCTAAATTTCTTTCTATTTACTGTCAGCAAAGACTTCTTGTCTTCTATATATATATATATATATATATATATATATATATATATATATATATATATATATATATATTGATGTGATCTTGATTTTTGATATGAGATAATACTCTTATATGTCACTTAATTTAATCAATGTATTAATACTAATCTAATTAATTAACCAGATCACATATCAATATGTTTTCAATCTCAGGGCGAATTATAAATTAATTACTTACTTTCGTGGCTTCTAAATATTTCTTAATGGTTCCTAATCGGGATAGAAAAGAAAAGAGTAAAAAAAATACACATATGGGTTACAATTATAATCAAAATATTTTTTATTTTATTTAAAAAGGCTATCAATGCTTAATATTTGCTATTTCTTATTATTCTTAAACATAACATTTACAAATGGGAATCTTATTTCCTTTTGGTTTTCAATTGAAAGTTTTTATTAACATTTAATTATTAGGAGTTATTAGGAACAACTCTATTTAAGTTTGATGAAGCTTTTCTGATATAATTGATTATGTTATTCAATTTTTTATGTGGAATTTAATACAAAAAAAACCCATACATTCATGTCCAAACAAATGAGACTGACCTTTTCCTGGTGAACTGAAAATGTCCTCACACAAAACCCGTTTCCTGCTATCCTTGGCTGCGATCAAACCTCGTCCTGGCTTCCAGTAATGTTCTCCTTTGAAAAACTAGCTCGAATAGATCTCGTTCATGCTTCTGTCGTGATGCTGTGTTCTCCCTTTTTCGAAACTGCTATCAGCTACCGGGACACTCTTGGCTCAAGGAGGTTCTTTTACTCTCGACCTGGCCTACTTCTCGTTCCACGATAGATACTCCACACTCACGGAACTACACCGGCTTTCTCACTCTCCGTACACTACCGTCTACTACTCGACTTCACTTCTCGACAGCTCAAAACATTCTGATCTCACTTTGTCATCCATTCCCCTACTTTCTAAATATCCCTTCCAGATTCACACATCAATCTTCCACCACCAACTCTCATTCGTAATATTCCTCAAAACCAATTTTTAATCTTTCTAAATATGCTTAATGGATTTCAAAAGAAAATATTTAATTCCCATTCTAAAATACTTTCTAACTATTTACAAATTTTAATGACCTATTCTCTCTTTCAAATGAGTCTTATTGAGCTTAGGCTAATGATCGAAACCTTCCGCGAAAAACGATAATGAACTATCATCTATTTCACTGAGTTTTATTTAGCATAGGCTAATGATCGACCTTCCGAGAAGAACGATAATGGTACGCGTCATTCACTTTGTTTATCTAAGCACATTGTTCCGAGTTTCGTACGCTTATTCTAATCACTTCTTAAAATTACATATAACAATTTGTTGTATACAGGTTGTTTTAAATTTATATGCCCGTGGTTGAGAAAATTGAAAATATTTTATATTAAATTGAATTTTGTTTATAATTATCAAGATTTAATTTTCATATCAAATAGAAATATAACAAATGCCTTGTATTCGATAAAATTTATCTGCATTTTTAAATAAATTTTCTCGAGGCAAAACCAACTCCCTGTATATTTCCTTACTTTAATCTACGTCTTATACCCCTTCTTCTTGTATTACTCTAATTAGTCCCACCTGTAGAGTAATTGTTTCCTTATTTTCAGTGTCCTCATCCTGTGTTAGAGTGTCGGCTATTATGTTGTCTTTCCCTTTTTCCCATATTAATCTTCTGTCTTTTTCCTCAGATTTTTCACATACTTTTATCGTGTATTCTGCATCCTCGTTTTCATATGCCTCCTCTTCAAATGCCACTGTTTCGATCATATCTTTTTCGCTTTCATTTTTTTGCTTTATTTCTTCTTCTCCTGAGCTCGTCTCTTCTTTTGAGGAATCCCAGGTTTCCTTTGTTTCTGATACTCTCAAATTTTCTTCTTCTGGGCTCAACTCTTCTTTTGAGGAGCCACAGGTTTCATTTTCTTTTGTCTTTTTCTGACTTTTTCTCCCTTTTCTTCTTTGTCCTTGCTTCGTTGCCAAATTCATTTCCACTGTTTGTTCTTTACCTGATTCGTCCGTATTTTGTTTCTCCTGTTCCTTGTCCTGTTCTTCTTCTTTTTCTTCTGTTAGATTCATCGTATTATTTTTAAAATCTATCACTACATGTTTTTCTGCCAATTCGTCAACTCCTACTATCATGTCATGTGACATGTTTGGCATTATTACACATTGTAGTGCATACATCTTCTTACCCAGTCGTACCATTACTCGTATGCCTTCATTTATAGTTGCCAATGTCCGTTTGTTTGCGCCCACTAAATTTACCCTAGGTATTTTGTAAATTAAATTTGTTAAGTTAACTTCTTCTATTAGTTTTCTGTTGACCAATGTTATTTCAGATCCAGTGTCTATCATAATTTTAATTGGTTTCTCGTTGATAAATCCATCCACAAATTTTAAATTAACTCCATTTTTCTTTTCGTTGTTTCTTGCCAATTTAATAAACTCCTTGGGGTTACAAAAGATTCCTGTTTGATTTTTGGTTTTTAGTGAGCGCCGTCGTGAAAAGACGCCGGTTGCTCATCGTTGTTTATATTTTCGTCATAATGTCTCTCTCCGTCATATTCATCTGTCTGGGTATTATTTACTTCTCTTCTATTTTCTCTTGGTCTGTCGGATCTGTTTCGGTTTTCTCGATATCCCTGTTCATTTTGTCTACCATTATTTCTGTTTTCTTGATTTGAGCGTGTGGTGTTTCTATTCTGGTATTCTCGATTTCTGTCCTCATTCCATTGCCTATTTCTTTGTTCATAATTTCCTCTTCCGTTGTCTCTATTTTCGTTTTCCCTTCTGGGATTAAAATCTCGTCTTGTATAGTCCCTCCTATTTTGATTTCTATCTCTGTAATCTTGTGTTTCTCGGGGCCTGTAATCTTCTCGCGACCTTCTTGATTTTCTTTCTCTTAGACGTGATTCTCTTATTTGTAGGAATTGGCATAAACTATCTATGTCTTTGTAATTTTGCAATGTGATATGGTCTTCCAGCGTTTCCTCGAAATGTCTTGCAATCAGTTCGACTAATTGTTCCGATGAGTAATTATATTGTAAATGTTTTGCATTATTGTAAATTTGCAAAGCATATGTCCTTTCTGATACACCCATCCTATCATTGTATTTCCCATTTTGCAATTCCTTGTTAATTTCCAATTGTTGGACTTTTCCCCAGAAATAATTCAAAAATTTTTGTTCAAATTGTTGCCAATTGCCGAATTCTTCTTCTTTACTATCGAACCATAGGCTTGCTTCATATTTGAGATGGTTTCTGATAGTTTCTTTTGCTGTTTCGAAATTTCCGATGTGCTGTATTTTCTTTTTCAGGCTATTTATGAACGGCACTGGGTGTAATCTTCTTACGTCCCCGCCAAACCTTATCTTCACGTCATCTGTGCTATGTATAACCATTTCTCTTCTTTCTCCGACATTTTGTTGAGTATTGATTTCCGCAATCTTTCTTTCCACTTCTTCTATGTCTGCTTGAATAGCGTTTTGCAACTTGTTTTCCAAACTTTCCATTTCTTTTTTCTGGCAATTCGTTATCTCCTTTATTTTGATTTTGATTTCTTTAATCTCTAACTCCTGTTTCTCGCTCTTTTCTGCAATCTCTTCTATTTTTTTAACCATTTCCTTCTTAATACTCTCTATATTTCTGTTGTTTTCTTCTATGGCTTGTTTTGTTTCCTGTTGATTGTCATCCAATTTTTTTGATGTTTCTTCCTGATTTTTATCCATTGTCCTTTTTGCTTCATCCATTGCTAGTTTTGTTTCTCTTTGATTGTCATCCAGTTTTTGTGACTGGAGTTGCATCAGTTGTAATAGTTTATCTATTCCTGATAATTCTTGCTGTTCTGATGCCATGATTGTCGTGTCTAAAATATCTTCTTGGTCTGAATGTTCTTTTTGTTTTTTGTTGTCTTTGCTTTGGCTTCTTGTCACAGACATTTGTTTTCAAGAAGTACTGTCCCCGCCAAATATGAAATTTTACTAGTATGTTACCAAGACGACTTTTTCTCACCCAAATATTATAAATTGTCCATAAATATATCAAATGTAAATATCGTAAAAATAAATTATTAAATCAGTTATGTAAAATTTGTACCTAAAGAGATCTAAAATTTTATGTTATCAAATGTAAGTATCTCACTTTTTACCACAGGCATATAAATTTTCAAATACCGGCTTTACTCTTTCTATCCTTCAAATTTGCCACTAGAAATACTTTACAATGCCCCACGTTGGGCGACAGTTGATGTGATCTTGATTTTTGATATGAGATAATACTCTTATATGTCACTTAATTTAATCAATGTATTAATACTAATCTAATTAATTAACCAGATCACATATCAATATGTTTTCAATCTCAGGGCGAATTATAAATTAATTACTTACTTTCGTGGCTTCTAAATATTTCTTAATGGTTCCTAATCGGGATAGAAAAGAAAAGAGTAAAAAAAATACACATATGGGTTACAATTATAATCAAAATATTTTTTATTTTATTTAAAAAGGCTATCAATGCTTAATATTTGCTATTTCTTATTATTCTTAAACATAACATTTACAAATGGGAATCTTATTTCCTTTTGGTTTTCAATTGAAAGTTTTTATTAACATTTAATTATTAGGAGTTATTAGGAACAACTCTATTTAAGTTTGATGAAGCTTTTCTGATATAATTGATTATGTTATTCAATTTTTTATGTGGAATTTAATACAAAAAAAACCCATACATTCATGTCCAAACAAATGAGACTGACCTTTTCCTGGTGAACTGAAAATGTCCTCACACAAAACCCGTTTCCTGCTATCCTTGGCTGCGATCAAACCTCGTCCTGGCTTCCAGTAATGTTCTCCTTTGAAAAACTAGCTCGAATAGATCTCGTTCATGCTTCTGTCGTGATGCTGTGTTCTCCCTTTTTCGAAACTGCTATCAGCTACCGGGACACTCTTGGCTCAAGGAGGTTCTTTTACTCTCGACCTGGCCTACTTCTCGTTCCACGATAGATACTCCACACTCACGGAACTACACCGGCTTTCTCACTCTCCGTACACTACCGTCTTCTACTCGACTTCACTTCTCGACAGCTCAAAACATTCTGATCTCACTTTGTCATCCATTCCCCTACTTTCTAAATATCCCTTCCAGATTCACACATCAATCTTCCACCACCAACTCTCATTCGTAATATTCCTCAAAACCAATTTTTAATCTTTCTAAATATGCTTAATGGATTTCAAAAGAAAATATTTAATTCCCATTCTAAAATACTTTCTAACTATTTACAAATTTTAATGACCTATTCTCTCTTTCAAATGAGTCTTATTTAGCTTAGGCTAATGATCGAAACCTTCCGCGAAAAACGATAATGAACTATCATCTATTTCACTGAGTTTTATTTAGCATAGGCTAATGATCGACCTTCCGAGAAGAACGATAATGGTACGCGTCATTCACTTTGTTTATCTAAGCACATTGTTCCGAGTTTCGTACGCTTATTCTAATCACTTCTTAAAATTACATATAACAATTTGTTGTATACAGGTTGTTTTAAATTTATATGCCCGTGGTTGAGAAAATTGAAAATATTTTATATTAAATTGAATTTTGTTTATAATTATCAAGATTTAATTTTCATATCAAATAGAAATATAACAATATATATATATATATATATATATATATATATATATATATATATATATATATATATATATATATATATATATATATATATACATGCCGCTATCATTATGTCATCTTTTCATGTTGCAGTCATTTGGCATCACTAAGAAATACTATCATTTTCGAATTTTAATTCGTGTATGTTTGTTGAGCGCATTTTTTAATGCCCTGTATCGTTCTCAGTTTTCTAAAATTTTGATTTTAAAAATTTAAATTATATACAAAAATTTTTACACTTCACAGCCATTTTGACTTCCACCACATAAAAATGTGTATTTGCGGTGTATTTGCCGTCAATCGATGTTGCCACGAGTTAAAAATATCGAGCGTTTGAAGCCAGGTAGAAAAGGTATATTATGAACTATATAAAAGGTGGGTTCTTTACCTGTTCGGCTGGTAAGGGTCCAAATATTTTACGAGTTGAATTGTGTTTATTTTATTTCATCTGTTAAATTATAATTTTCTCATAACGACTTAAAATATTTGTTTGAAAAATTAATTTTGTGTCATTCCATTTCAAATCACTCAATTTTGGAGCAAAAAAAAATTTGGACCTCCGATTTGTCTGAAAATTAGTATATAGCTTCTGCGGGACGTAAAAATAAGATATTTAAGGTCAAAAAATCTTCTTCTTCTTTTTTTCTCAAAATGTTATTTTATTCGATTTTACAGTGATTTGGTGTTTATTTATACAAATTTCCATTTTCTCTCGTAAAGTATCAATGGAAAACATAATATTTTAATAGAAGGGACTCAAAAATGTCATTATATGGCATTATAACAAGTTACTTTGATTCAAAACAAGCTGTTGATCAAATTTTATAGTGTAGAAAACGTTAAAATACCGTTTTTTTACATTTTTCTCCATTCCCAAAATGCATCATAATCGATTTGGCTGAAAATTTGCCCACAGATAGACAAAACATAGGACTTTAAGTGGTCATAAGGATTTGAATTATATTACAATACCCAAAAAGTTACATGCAATATTATAGTCAAAAATATAGGCGTCTACTGTAAGTAAAATTAACTCGAAAATATCGACATCACGACAAAAATTTTTAAAAAGAAATTGTAATAATTGTAAATAGGATTTATTTGGAACAATTTCAGTTCCTTCCATTTTTGTCGAAAAGTTAAAAATGGCGGAGATATTGAGCAAAACAGGTTCTCCTTTAAAATCAAGATGGCCGCTAACGTAACGGAGGAATTCATTCGCGATTTTAAATTTAGGCTACTATTGACTCCCCTAAAGATCAGAAAAATAAATTTTTGTGCAGCTTGGCATTCAAGGTCAAATGCTATCCCGACTGGACTAATATATACTTTTGAGTATGATATTACTGCATGTAACTTTTTTGGTATTGTAATATAATTCAAATCCTTCTAACCACTTAAAGTCCTATCTTTTAGCTATCTGCGGGCAAATTTTTAGCCAAATCGATGATGATGTATTTTGGGAATGGAGGAAAATGTAAAAAACGGTATTTTAGCGTTTTTTACACTATAAAATTTGATCAAAATCTTGTTTTCATTCAAAATAACTTGTTATAATGCCATATAATGACATTTTTGAGTCATTTCTATTAAAATATTATGTTTTTCATTGATACTTTACGACAGAAAATGCAAATTTGTTTAAATAAACACCAAATCACTGTAAAATCGCATAAAATAACATTTTGAGAAAAAAAGAAGAAAAAGATTTTTTGACCTTAAATATCTTCTTTTTACGTCCCGCAGAAGCTATATACCAATTTTCAGACAAATCGGAGATCCAAATTTTGTTGCCTGAGTGATTTGACATGGAATGTACCTTTTACATTTTCATTTAATTTACTTACGGTTTTTGTTCAGAATTTTGAAGAAACGCTTGGTTTGACATAAAATTTGGGACACGCATAGCTAATATGTTAAAGAAAAAAAGTGATATTGTGCCGATATGTGCTTTTGATCTGGAGGTGAGTTTCGTCCGTTATCGGGGATGAAAACAAATACGTTCAAATAAGTCCGGAATTGGATAAACTGACTAATTCTAAGCAACTTCTATTTTATAGAGTTTTTCACTAAGTCAATACTTGTAGAGATATTTGCGAGTGAATATGTTCATTTTTCAACAAAAAAAAAACACGTTTTTAGACGGTTTTTCGCAAATAACTCAAAAAGTAGGTACCTACTTTATTGAAAAAAAAATAGCAAATAGCAAATATAGCTTATAGAAAAGTGAAAAAATGGTATATGTGTCAGGTCTGTAGACCCAGTAGAAGCAGAGTTATTGCTAAGCTTTGTTTTAAAACCAAGAGGAGTAGGTAAACTAACCCTAATAGCACACGACGTCCTCTGGACGTCCAAAATAGGTCCATTTTTGGTCCTAACGTCCATGGACTATAAATGGACGTTCTTTGGACGTCCGGCGTTGGACGTCCTTCGGTGGACTAAATATGTACGTCCTTCGGACGTCCGACGTTGGACGTCCTTCGGTGGACTAAATATGTACGTCCTTCGGACGTCCGATGTTGGACGTTCTTCGGGTGGAATAAATATGAACGTCCTTTGGACGTCCGTACTGGACGAAATACGGACGTTTGCTGATCGTCCATATTCGACATATTATACGAATTACGGGATAAAATAGCAAAATAATTCAATAAAATATTAACTTAATTATGTTAATAAAATAGTTTACATCGAAAAGATAATTATATTTAATTCAAAATTGCACAGTTTAATATTCTAAACATGTTTTTGTTTTTTTTTTTTTGTAAAGTGTGAAAATCTTATTTGTAAATTATTTGTTACAATGTTTTATTATTCTAGTTACCAAGATGACATAAGTTTGCTAATTAATTCTAGTAAGCAAAAATATAATTTTTATCAATGTATCTGTACTAAAAATGAATCTTAAGAGCATCTTTTTGAAGTTGAATATACGTGGCCGTGCCCAAAATAGGTCCAGTCTTAGTCCTAATGTCTATGGACTATAAATGGATGTCCTTTGGACGTCCGACGTTGGACGTACTTCGGGTGGAATAAATATGAATACGGTGGACTAAATATATACGTCATTCGGACTTCCGATGGTGGACGTCCGATGGTGGAATAAATACGAACGTCCTTTGGACGTCCGTACTGGACGAAATACGGACTTTTTGTGGACGTCTGAAAATCACCCCCACTACTTGGTTCCTCTGTTCACAAAACTATAACGATAGGCGATAGATTTTCGATTCACCCACCGATATCAGTTCGAAGTTGGAGAGTTGATCTCTCAGTCGTTGTCGTCGTTAGGGCTCCCGCGTAGAGTTTTATTCATTAACCACTGATTTTCATAATGTAAGAAATTATATTATATATGAATTAAAGTATAATATACTTATACATATACTATATATTACGTAAAACTATGAAGACGCTGTTTCACAACATAACACAGAGTCCGACCGCCTCATCGGGCCATTTAGAGCATCAATGCATAAGCCCATCCAATGGATTATTATGTGCCCCTTTGACATAGGCGCACAACATTTTAATTTACCACCCTGAGGATTCCTGCTCCTGGAGTTTTTCTGAAGTGCCGAAACAGTCTATGTTCCTGATTTCTCGATCAGATGAGGAGTTTTCGGAGCCATCAACCCCAGACAGCTACTGGAGCTCCACGTTGCAGCCAGTCACTTCTTGGTAAGTGAACGCCAAAGAGGAAGCATTCAGACTCTGCTGCTACCACCGTCTGGACATAGCCTATCGATCCCTGATGGCCTAGAGGACAAACTCACCGAGAATGATGGAAAAAACCACCAGCCAGGACAACTGGTATCCAAACATTGGTATTATTTACGTTTTTTATTACATTTGCATATTTTTTCATGCTCTTTGATATATATTTCTTATTCTTTCTGGTATATTTTTCATACATTTTTCAATCTTATGGGTGTTTGGTAAAAAATAGGCCATAGCTTAACCTTGGATTACTGAGCTTAAAATAGGTCGATTTAAGCTAACTTACTTTAGTACGAAAGATGATAATAACCGAAATACAGGGTGTCAAATTTAAACTTTTATTTTATTCTTGATTATTTCCTGGGCAATACATCAATTTTGGTGTTGAATTTAGATTTCTTGTCCCAAAAAAACCCCGCTTACCAAATTTCGTGATATTATCCCATGTTTGTTAGGAAATATTCAAGAATAAATAAAATAAAAGTTTAAATTTGACACCTTGTATTTCGGTTATTATCAACTTTAGTACTAACGTAAGTTAACTTAAATCGACCTATTTTACCCTCCGAAATCTAAGGTTAATCTATGGCCTATTCTTTACCAAACACTCTGTATAAGTACATATTTGTATTCTAGCCAATCTTTTTGATTTTCTATAAAGTATAGACTTCCTTGAATTTTGAATTCAATGAGTTAAAGGAAAGTTTCGCTACCGCGGTCGCCTTTTGTTCGTCTTAACTTATTACCTCTACCCATAAAGTTCTTTTGTCAAACAGATTGGGTTGGTTATTGTACCTAGTAAGCAAAAAGTATTTATCTCAGTATTTTATAATCTATTTATAATATTGAATTATCTAAAGACAGAAAGCGAAGGCGGATGAAAAAAAATTAGACAAAAGTTGAATGATTATTATAATATTATAATATAATATCCACAGAGAACGACAGTTCTCACCAGTGGCGCACAACACCCCTACAAGCGACACTATATATACACGAAATTTTCGATTTTCTAAACCTGACTGAATTGAAAATTGGGCCAAATCCCATCTTAAAGTTTAGGAAAAGACTCGTTCATCCATATGTTACCTCTCCATTTTGGTCCAAGGGTGTGGATTTTACGGCCCTTCCCATTTAAAGCCTGTTTTTCGTTCTCGTCCCCAAAACTTCCAAAAATTTCAAAAATTCAAGCCCGGCCTTTGCGGCTTCTGATAGGACAGATCATTACCTTTCCAACGCATGTTTAATTTTGAAAATCGGTTATACCATTCAAAAGTTATCGAGCTCAGAAATATGACTCAATTTTTATTTAAAAAATGGAAAATGTTTGTGGATATGTATGTATGTATGTATGTATGTATGTATGTATGTATGTATGTATGTGTGTGGAAAAGTTGCACCGATCTGAATTTTTTTTTCCTGTGTTTCAAGAAGGTGTGAGGTTCGATTCAGAATAGGTTTAATTTTTGACTTCTGACTACCCGTAAGCCAGCTAGAGGACTAGGTAGATACAAAATAGCATATTTTTTGGGCGTATATATCTTAGGTTCAAGAAAAGACAGGAAAACCGCAAATATACCAAATCAATAGGGTTGAGTTAAGCTTTCAAATGGCGCCTAAGCGATCAAGCTGAGATATACACACTGCTAACCAGAGCCAAAAAACTGAAAAATTAAACTTTGAAAATTTTGGCTTTTCGACAATTACTCAAAATTTCAACCTACGAATTGCGCCAATAACTGAGCGTTTGTAGAAGGACTCAGGACGCGTCTAACGGTGTATACCTTATATCTGGGAAAATTCGAATTTTTAAGTTATAGGCTTCATAAGTATAATCAAATCTATTTCTTATGGGAAAAACGGTTTTTCAAGCTCAATAATTCCTGTAATACGTTTAGTTATCATACTAGATCTTGGATGCGTCAGATACTACTTGTCAATACGTTTCAAATTCATGTTTAGTGATCAACATCAGGTAAACCGTTCAGAAGTTATAGAGCTCCAAAGTATAATTAGTCCAGGAACGGAAATTTTTCACTTCGCAATTTTTACAGAATGGATAGATTTGCTTGAAAATTTGACAACAAGTAGTGGATAGTCCAAGGATCAAAATCTATATGATGCCGAAAGACGCTTTTACCATGGGGTGGTTGCCACCTCATCTCGAGGGTGGAAATTTTTTATTATATTTTGACCGCAAATGCTGGTAAAAATATTAATTATAAGCAAAAAATGTTCATTATACATTTTTTTGATAAAATTAATAGTTTTCGATTTATTGGTTATCGAAGCTGTTAGTTTTATATCGAAAAAATTACCAGAGAACGGCAGTTCTCGCCAGTGGCGCAGAAATACACCCCCCTACACACGACACTATATATACACGAAATTTTCGATTTTCTAAATCTGACTGAATTGAAAATTGGGCCAACTCCCATCTTAAAGTTCAGAAAAAAAAGTCACCCATTTATATGTCAACCATCGATTTTGGTCCAAGAGTGTAGATTTTACGGCCCTTCCTATTTAGGGTCTGTTTTTCGTTCTCGTCCCCACAACTCCCAAAAACTTTAAAAATTTAAGTCTAACCTTTGCGGCTTCTAATAAAACTGATCATTACCTTTCCAACGCATGTCTAATTTTGAAAATCGGTTATACCATTCAAAAGTTATAGAGCTTAGAAATGTGACTTAATTTTTATTTAAAAAAGGGAAAATGTTTGTGGATATACAGCGTGTCTACTTGAGTTGGAAACATATGGGAAACTTTTTTATTATTAATTTTACGAAAAAAAGTTATTCTTTATAAAAAGTTCTGCATGCCCCAAAACCTAAGATTCAATTATCAGATATCAAATTTTCTCAATATTATACGAGGTATGTCAAAAAATATGAATTTCGGCTAAGGGTAAAGTACCTTTATTTCTCTCAATATCGAAAATTCTTATGATAAAAAGTTGTTTGGAATTAAAAACTAAGATGAAATATGCAATTACATGCTTCTTATTGAAAAAAAAATATTTTTCTCAAATTTATGGATACCCAACATCGTTTTTAATTATTACAAATATCATAACTCGTTTATTATTCATTTTACGAAAAAAAGTTATTCTTCATAAAAAACTTTGCATGGTCTAAAATCTAAGACACAACCATGATATATCAACTTTTATTAATTTTATACGAGGTGTGTCAAAAAATATGAAATTCGCTCAATATTATAGCACCTTTATATTTCACAGTATTTCAATTAGAAGGATGTAATTGCATATTGACACATAGTTTTTAATTCTAAACAACTTTTTTAATAACCGTTTTCAATATTGTGAAAAATAAAGGTACTTTACTCTTGAGTGAAATTCATATTTTTTGACATAACTCGTATAAAATTAATAAAATGTCATATCTGTTGGTTGAATCTTCGGTCTTAGGACATACAGAGATTTTTATAAAGAATACCTTTTTTTCGTAAAAGTAATAATAAAAGAGTTATCGTATGTGTAATGAATAAAAACGAAGTTTTAATAAAATAAAAAATCAATGGGAAAATCCCAATAGTTGGCTGTATACCATAGTTTAAAAAACCAATACAGAAGTAAAAACTTCGAGATGTATTCTGGTATAAAATCGTTTATTTAAAAACTATAAAATGTCATCGATTGCAGAACGTTTTCGTTCTAAACAGAACATCTTCAGTGCCTAGAATGAAGTATTTCCACGTTAGATTAAAGCAAAAGGTTAAAAATGTGACTGTTAAAATGAAAAAAGTGTGGGAATACTTACATCCTGCCGAGTATTTTGAAACTAGCACACCGTAAATAGTGTTAACATCATCATATATGGTTTACATAATGTAATATGTTAAAATGTTATGACTACAAGTCGATGTTAATGGATAAAGTGGAACACATGCTAAAAGGGTGCCATGGTTCCCTGCTCGAAGATACTAGGTACTTGCCAATTCAATGGGCACAGACCAACTGAGAAATTATGAAGTGGATTTACAATTTGACAAGGGTGACATGACATGACAAGATAAAGCCAATTTTTGGTTAAAGTTTCATTTGATTTTGGATTTTTTAATAAAATGCGGAGGTTTGTCTGCAAAAATAATTTAAATTATTTGAATAATAAAATCTACTGTAAAGTTTAAATTAGCAACTCTCTATTCCAGAATAACTTATAGATTCATTAAATTTAATGCAGATATATTACGTGGTTTAAGTTGTGACGTCATCGGATGTGAAATGACGAGTTGAAAGTTAAGTTTGTGGAAACAAGGAAATACACTACATAGTAAGATAATTAGACTTGCATGGAAAAACAAAGCTAAACAAGCCGAGAAAACCAGAATTTAAGAGTGTTTTTATGTGATGAAATGTTGGTTGCCTAACAAGGCAAGCAGACAACAGGTTGAAGGTAAATGGTAGAATATTGCGAGAAAACAGTATATATACAAAAGGTGGCTATATGTTGTGTTAAATTTATTATTATACTATTGTAATGAATAATTATGTCTGTTAAAAGTTGGAAAATAGTTGTTAACAAAATTAAATAACTAAAGATTACTGTTAGTGAGGTAGATATATGTGTGAAGGATATGATTGTATATAGTATTGTGAAATGAATGAGAGTATGTAATAAAATAATAAAATTAAACTATGTGACATAAAGTCTAATTCATCTTTATGTAGTTTTGAAAGGACTGAATGAATTGGAAGTAATGTATCTTGATAGTCTACCAACGTGGAATAGTGAATAAAATAATTAGAATGAGAGCTACCAATATAGGTCAAATTGTGGGTTGGTGTCAGTATGCAAAGAAGAATCTAAATTGAATGAGTATATGAAATAGAAAAGTATGAGATTGATTTCTATTGGTGATAGTGGAGTAAATAGACTGAACTAAATGATATATATTTAAGTGCACAAACTTTATGAACGTATGTGATTGTAACTGAAATCAAACAAATGCAAAATGTGAAAAAATTTTTATTTTAAATTGGGATAAATGGATATTGGAAGTTGCCTGATATGAATGGAAATGAAAAGATAGATGAAAAAAGAAGAATAGTGAATGCAATAAAACTTATGAAAGAAGTTTGACTGAATGGGTCGTAATGGATATAGGTGTGCAGTATCCTATTGTTAAGTAAAGTCTAAGAATCTAAAAAGAAAGCAGTGACAGAATGTTACTAAGTAAGGAAAGTGATATATATGACAGACCAGAGTGATTGGATGTATGGTGTTTTTTATTATTGTAAGCGGAGATGAGAGAAAATGAGTAAGTAACATAACAGGCAACAGGATAAGTGAGTGTGAAGAACATTCCAAAGAGACAATAAACCAGACCGATTTAAGGATTAATAATAATAAGAGGCATTTAAATAAATTATGAAAGAAATGGTGAGATGAGATATAGAGGACCTGAAAAAGAGACAGAGACACAAGGTCAAACCAGAAATGACTAGGAGTGGAGAAAAATATGAAGGATAGGAAAATAGAAGAATCAAAACTGTGTGAGGGATGGGATAGTGGGGGAGGCAGCAATGAAGTTGAAAAGAAATGCAAGTTGAGATATGTGTTAATGGGTGATTAGTATGGAAAGAGAAGACTGTTATAAACTAGTGGGGTAGTGGAAAAAGAGGGGGAGGGGGAAATGGAGAATAGGAGTATAGGGTTAGGGGGGTGAGAGGAAAAATGAGAGAAAACTAGGGTTGGATTAAGGGAATAGTTGTCGATGGATAGGAGTGAAAGGACGATTTAAAGTTGTTTGACGATTAACGCAATTGGGGCTGGTCCTCATGTCTCTGGAAATCTCAAGGTCCTCGTACAAATCCAGGCGTAGATTGTTTCTGTCTTGGATGTTATGAATTAATTTAACACCATCAGGGATGTCGAGATGATGATTATTAACTTTCAAATGATGGGAAAAGGCTGATGTAGTGTCTCTTTTAGAATGTTCAGCAGATCTGGTTGAGAGTGATCTGTAAGTCCTGCCGATGTAAGAGGCATCACAATCAGAACAAGTCAGTCTATAAACACCACTACGATTCATATAGTGTATTGTATCCTTAGTATTTGTCAAAAAGTGGCCAAGGGTATTTCCAACTTTGAAAGAAATATGTATATTCTCAGAAGAGTTAGATACAATACGTTTAATCTTTTCAGATAGATGTGGGTTATGATATGGTAGTGACCTGTAAATAGCAGAAGAGGAAGATGACTGATGGAAAGCAGAATTTTGAAGCAATTTAGATTCTCTTTTACGGATGAGTTTATCTATTATAGAGGGATCGTAACCATTGTTGACAGCTATTTGTTTTATAATGTTGAGTTCTTTGTTGAAAGAATCTGTTGACATAGGTATAGAGAAAAGTCTGTGTATGAAGCTTCTGAAAGCTGCTAGTTTGTGTGATAGAGGATGATTAGAAGAAAAATGAATTACATGGTCAGTTTGGGTGGGTTTACGAAAGATACCAAAGTTGAATTGGTTGTTAAGTCTGGTAATAGATAAATCAAGGAAATTAATGGCCTGAGAAGATTCTAGTTCCATGGTAAATTTGATATTAGGGTGAATTGAGTTAATTTTAAGAAGTAGTTGTTGAGCTGAGTCATGATGTCCAGCGATGAAGACCAAACAGTCATCTACGTAACGAAACCAATGTAAAATTTCTGGATTTTTCATAATGTGATTGGACTCTAAATGATCCATAAAGACATCAGCTAGGAATGGGGATAAGCAACTGCCCATTGCTAAACCATCTGGTTGTTTATAGAATTTGTTGTTGAATTGAAAGAAATCTTGAGATAGACATAATTCAAGGATATCTAGTATCGGTGAAATGACATTGGGCTGAAAAGACTTGTTGACTAAGAGTGATTTTACCAGACTTAAAGTTTCGATTTTGGGCACTGAAGTAAATAGGTTGCTTACATCAAAAGAAAGCATAGTTATGTCTGGATTGAGATTGAAGAGTTGAAGTTTATCAACTAATTGGTATGAATTTGATACAGTAAAACGGGGTGTGAAGTTGATTAAATTTTTTAAGGTGTTGAGTATGAATTTTGATAAAATAGAAACTGGAGTGTTAATGAAACTGACGACAGGACGTATAGGAATTCCAACTTTATGTATCTTGGGTAAACCGTACAACCTCGGAATAAGAGGGTTGCCAGGCAGTTTGTTGTAAGGGGCCTCATAATTGGATAAAAATTCAGAGTGTTTTTTGATGTTATCTTTCAATTTACTTATGAATCTCTTGGAAGGATCAGTTGGTAAAATAATGAAGTGGTTGTCATCTAGAAAAGATGAAACTTTATTGTTGTAAGTATCACGGTCTAGAATAACCAAACAATTACCTTTATCAGCTTTAGAAAAAATTAGGTTGTGATTAGCAATTTTATGTTTAATTGATTTAAGAGTTTTGAGATGAGATTGAGCTTGTTTAAATGATAGATTATCAATAAAAGAAGAGTTCTGAGAAGAAGAAGAATTTGAAGATGAAGAAATCTTATTTTTATATTTATTTATGTAACGGTAACAGGAATTTCTAGTTGACGTTCTTTGCGAAAGAGATAATGAAAGGTTTTGGATTACTACATCTGTCTCAATAGATAGACTCTCAAGATCGTGTAAAGATAAATCTTTAGGGACGGAGTATTTGAGACCATAGTTTAATAATTTAATTTCATCTGTTGAAAAGCTGATATCGGTAAGGTTCTTTATTCTAGGGTGGAATTGAAAATCTGAAAACTTTTTATTGTTATTTCTATCCTGAGAGGCTTGATCATATACAGTTTTGTCTCTAATGAGATTAATAAGCTTGTTATGTACTCTATTGAATTTAATTGTGTTAGAAGCATCTACCTTGTCATGCACATCTGTCAAAAAATTATTGAAGTTAATGAATCCTATAATATCGAGCAAAGAATCATACATTACCTTAAGCTTACAATTGATGTAATTAAGTTTACTATAATGTGAACATATCTCTTTTTTCATAAGTTTTATCTGTAGTGAAGTCCTGATGTTGGGTGGTACATTTTTTGATGTCCTGACTATACTAAAAGTTGGAAAAACTTTGAATTTGAGACACTGTTGAATAAACCATATATCGAGTTTCAAGTTGTTTCGTCGTGTTGCTAGTCGCAAATACTGAAGAGCCAAATTGACCATACTGTCATTAATAAAAAATCAATGGGAAAATCCCAATAGTTGGCTGTATACCATAGTTTAAAAAACCAATACAGAAGTAAAAACTTCGAGATGTATTCTGGTATAAAATCGTTTATTTAAAAACTATAAAATGTCATCGATTGCAGAACGTTTTCGTTCTAAACAGAACATCTTCAGTGCCTAGAATGAAGTATTTCCACGTTAGATTAAAGCAAAAGGTTAAAAATGTGACTGTTAAAATGAAAAAAGTGTGGGAATACTTACATCCTGCCGAGTATTTTGAAACTAGCACACCGTAAATAGTGTTAACATCATCATATATGGTTTACATAATGTAATATGTTAAAATGTTATGACTACAAGTCGATGTTAATGGATAAAGTGGAACACATGCTAAAAGGGTGCCATGGTTCCCTGCTCGAAGATACTAGGTACTTGCCAATTCAGTGGGCACAGACCAACTGAGAAATTATGAAGTGGATTTACAATTTGACAAGGGTGACATGACATGACAAGATAAAGCCAATTTTTGGTTAAAGTTTCATTTGATTTTGGATTTTTTAATAAAATGCGGAGGTTTGTCTGCAAAAATAATTTAAATTATTTGAATAATAAAATCTACTGTAAAGTTTAAATTAGCAACTCTCTATTCCAGAATAACTTATAGATTCATTAAATTTAATGCAGATATATTACGTGGTTTAAGTTGTGACGTCATCGGATGTGAAATGACGAGTTGAAAGTTAAGTTTGTGGAAACAAGGAAATACACTACATAGTAAGATAATTAGACTTGCATGGAAAAACAAAGCTAAACAAGCCGAGAAAACCAGAATTTAAGAGTGTTTTTATGTGATGAAATGTTGGTTGCCTAACAAGGCAAGCAGACAACAGGTTGAAGGTAAATGGTAGAATATTGCGAGAAAACAGTATATATACAAAAGGTGGCTATATGTTGTGTTAAATTTATTATTATACTATTGTAATGAATAATTATGTCTGTTAAAAGTTGGAAAATAGTTGTTAACAAAATTAAATAACTAAAGATTACTGTTAGTGAGGTAGATATATGTGTGAAGGATATGATTGTATATAGTATTGTGAAATGAATGAGAGTATGTAATAAAATAATAAAATTAAACTATGTGACATAAAGTCTAATTCATCTTTATGTAGTTTTGAAAGGACTGAATGAATTGGAAGTAATGTATCTTGATAGTCTACCAACGTGGAATAGTGAATAAAATAATTAGAATGAGAGCTACCAATATAGGTCAAATTGTGGGTTGGTGTCAGTATGCAAAGAAGAATCTAAATTGAATGAGTATATGAAATAGAAAAGTATGAGATTGATTTCTATTGGTGATAGTGGAGTAAATAGACTGAACTAAATGATATATATTTAAGTGCACAAACTTTATGAACGTATGTGATTGTAACTGAAATCAAACAAATGCAAAATGTGAAAAAATTTTTATTTTAAATTGGGATAAATGGATATTGGAAGTTGCCTGATATGAATGGAAATGAAAAGATAGATGAAAAAAGAAGAATAGTGAATGCAATAAAACTTATGAGAGAAGTTTGACTGAATGGGTCGTAATGGATATAGGTGTGCAGTATCCTATTGTTAAGTAAAGTCTAAGAATCTAAAAAGAAAGCAGTGACAGAATGTTACTAAGTAAGGAAAGTGATATATATGACAGACCAGAGTGATTGGATGTATGGTGTTTTTTATTATTGTAAGCGGAGATGAGAGAAAATGAGTAAGTAACATAACAGGCAACAGGATAAGTGAGTGTGAAGAACATTCCAAAGAGACAATAAACCAGACCGATTTAAGGATTAATAATAATAAGAGGCATTTAAATAAATTATGAAAGAAATGGTGAGATGAGATATAGAGGACCTGAAAAAGAGACAGAGACACAAGGTCAAACCAGAAATGACTAGGAGTGGAGAAAAATATGAAGGATAGGAAAATAGAAGAATCAAAACTGTGTGAGGGATGGGATAGTGGGGGAGGCAGCAATGAAGTTGAAAAGAAATGCAAGTTGAGATATGTGTTAATGGGTGATTAGTATGGAAAGAGAAGACTGTTATAAACTAGTGGGGTAGTGGAAAAAGAGGGGGAGGGGGAAATGGAGAATAGGAGTATAGGGTTAGGGGGGTGAGAGGAAAAATGAGAGAAAACTAGGGTTGGATTAAGGGAATAGTTGTCGATGGATAGGAGTGAAAGGACGATTTAAAGTTGTTTGACGATTAACGCAATTGGGGCTGGTCCTCATGTCTCTGGAAATCTCAAGGTCCTCGTACAAATCCAGGCGTAGATTGTTTCTGTCTTGGATGTTATGAATTAATTTAACACCATCAGGGATGTCGAGATGATGATTATTAACTTTCAAATGATGGGAAAAGGCTGATGTAGTGTCTCTTTTAGAATGTTCAGCAGATCTGGTTGAGAGTGATCTGTAAGTCCTGCCGATGTAAGAGGCATCACAATCAGAACAAGTCAGTCTATAAACACCACTACGATTCATATAGTGTATTGTATCCTTAGTATTTGTCAAAAAGTGGCCAAGGGTATTTCCAACTTTGAAAGAAATATGTATATTCTCAGAAGAGTTAGATACAATACGTTTATTGCATTCACTATTTACGTATAGTGAATGCTTATTGAATAGTGAATGCAATAGGTTGGTCTGTGCCCATTGAATTGGCAAGTACCTAGTATCTTCGAGCAGGGAACCATGGCACCCTTTTAGCATGTGTTCCACTTTATCCATTAACATCGACTTGTAGTCATAACATTTTAACATATTACATTATGTAAACCATATATGATGATGTTAACACTATTTACGGTGTGCTAGTTTCAAAATACTCGGCAGGATGCACTGAAGATGTTCTGTTTAGAACGAAAACGTTCTGCAATCGATGACATTTTATAGTTTTTAAATAAACGATTTTATACCAGAATACATCTCGAAGTTTTTACTTCTGTATAGGTTCACTATACCTTTATTGCATTCACTATTCTTCTTTTTTCATCTATCTTTTCATTTCCATTCATATCAGGCAACTTCCAATATCCATTTATCCCAATTTAAAATAAAAATTTTTTCACATTTTGCATTTGTTTGATTTCAGTTACAATCACATACGTTCATAAAGTTTGTGCACTTAAATATATATCATTTAGTTCAGTCTATTTACTCCACTATCACCAATAGAAATCAATCTCATACTTTTCTATTTCATATACTCATTCAATTTAGATTCTTCTTTGCATACTGACACCAACCCACAATTTGACCTATATTGGTAGCTCTCATTCTAATTATTTTATTCACTATTCCACGTTGGTAGACTATCAAGATACATTACTTCCAATTCATTCAGTCCTTTCAAAACTACATAAAGATGAATTAGACTTTATGTCACATAGTTTAATTTTATTATTTTATTACATACTCTCATTCATTTCACAATACTATATACAATCATATCCTTCACACATATATCTACCTCACTAACAGTAATCTTTAGTTATTTAATTTTGTTAACAACTATTTTCCAACTTTTAACAGACATAATTATTCATTACAATAGTATAATAATAAATTTAACACAACATATAGCCACCTTTTGTATATATACTGTTTTCTCGCAATATTCTACCATTTACCTTCAACCTGTTGTCTGCTTGCCTTGTTAGGCAACCAACATTTCATCACATAAAAACACTCTTAAATTCTGGTTTTCT
This sequence comes from Diabrotica virgifera virgifera, assembly GCF_917563875.1. Lineage (NCBI taxonomy): Eukaryota > Metazoa > Arthropoda > Insecta > Coleoptera > Chrysomelidae > Diabrotica > Diabrotica virgifera. The sequence goes on along the minus strand of NC_065451.1, from coordinate 106,540,180 downwards.
CGGCTTGTTTAGCTTTGTTTTTCCATGCAAGTCTAATTATCTTACTATGTAGTGTATTTCCTTGTTTCCACAAACTTAACTTTCAACTCGTCATTTCACATCCGATGACGTCACAACTTAAACCACGTAATATATCTGCATTAAATTTAATGAATCTATAAGTTATTCTGGAATAGAGAGTTGCTAATTTAAACTTTACAGTAGATTTTATTATTCAAATAATTTAAATTATTTTTGCAGACAAACCTCCGCATTTTATTAAAAAATCCAAAATCAAATGAAACTTTAACCAAAAATTGGCTTTATCTTGTCATGTCATGTCACCCTTGTCAAATTGTAAATCCACTTCATAATTTCTCAGTTGGTCTGTGCCCATTGAATTGGCAAGTACCTAGTATCTTCGAGCAGGGAACCATGGCACCCTTTTAGCATGTGTTCCACTTTATCCATTAACATCGACTTGTAGTCATAACATTTTAACATATTACATTATGTAAACCATATATGATGATGTTAACACTATTTACGGTGTGCTAGTTTCAAAATACTCGGCAGGATGTAAGTATTCCCACACTTTTTTCATTTTAACAGTCACATTTTTAACCTTTTGCTTTAATCTAACGTGGAAATACTTCATTCTAGGCACTGAAGATGTTCTGTTTAGAACGAAAACGTTCTGCAATCGATGACATTTTATAGTTTTTAAATAAACGATTTTATACCAGAATACATCTCGAAGTTTTTACTTCTGTATTGGTTTTTTAATAAAATAGCTTCAGAAAAACGAAGTTAGTATCAATAAATTTGAGAAAAATTTGGAAAATATTTTTTTCCAATTAGAAGCATGTAATTACATATTTGAGCTTGGTTTTTATTTCCAAACAACTTTTCATAATAAGAATTTTCGATATTGAGATAAATAAAGGTACTTTACCCTTAGCCGAAATTCATATTTTTTGACATGCCTCGTATAATATTGAGAAAATTTGATATCTGATAATTGAATCTTAGGTTTTGGGGCATGCAGAACTTTTTATAAAGAATAACTTTTTTTCGTAAAATTAATAATAAAAAAGTTTCCCATATGTTTCCAACTCAAGTAGACACGCTGTATATGTATGTGTGTTTGAAAGTTAAACCGATTTGATATTTTTCCTCTGTGTTTGAAGAGGGGGTCAGGGCCGATTTAGAACCGGTGTAGTTTGTGACTTTTGACCACCCATAAGCCACGTATAGGACTTGGTAGGTACAAAATGGCATATGTTTTGGGGGTATATATATTCGGATCAAGAAGAGCCAGGAGAACCGCAAATACATCAAATTAATAGTGTTGACTTAAGCTTTCAAATGGTGTCTAAGCCGTCAGGATCAGACATACACACGGCTCAGTATAGCCGAAAAACTGAAAAACTAAACTTTGAAAATTTTGGTTTTTCGACAATTACCCAACATTTCAACCTACGAATTGCGCCAATATTGCGTTTGAAGAAGGACTCAAGACGAATTTAACGGTGTATACCTCATATCCCGGAAAATTTGAATTTTTTAGGTTATAGGCTTCATAAGTATGATAAAATCTATTTCCTGTGGGAAAAACGGTTTCTCAAGCTCAATAATTCCTGTAATAGCTTCAGTTATCATACTTTACCGTAGATCCATCAGATACTACTGGTCAATACGTTTCAAACTCATGTTTACTAATCAAAATCGGTTAAGCCGTTTAGAAGTTATTAAGCTACAAAAGTATAATCCAATTAACGATTATTCCCGAATTGATTTATGTAGTTGTAGTGGTTACGACGCTAAATTTGATCTGGCAACGGGCAATCCTACTTCATTTACCGGCCATCTCAATATTTTTTTTCAATCTATTTCGAATAAAAAAAAATCTAGTGTACATTCGATGGACACTAGATCATTTTGGAGATAATGCAACAAAGGTGACCATTTATAAAGCTTGACGTGTAATAGAGGAACATTGTATTCAACTTCATACATTTAATTTATAAATAACTTTGAAAAACTCCTGATACAAGAATAAAAAACCGCTAAACGCCGTAAAAATGAGTGGCGCATAAAATATTTCAGCTACAAAAGATCTGATATGAATATTACGTGGCGCGAAAATGGATTTTCATTTGATGCAAAACAAAATTCTAGTTTTATTTTAAAAGATTTTTCCATAATATTTGCTAAATTTGAAGTAAACGCGTCACAAAAGAGTTTCAAAATTCAAACTGTACCAAAGTTACTCTTTTGCGGCGCGTTTACTTCAAATTTAGCAAATATTATGGAAAAATCTTTTAAAATAAAACTAGAATTTTGTTTTGCATCAAATGAAAATCCATTTTCGCGCCACGTAATATTCATATCAGATCTTTTGTAGCTGAAATATTTTATGCGCCACTCATTTTTACGGCGTTTAGCGGTTTTTTATTCTTGTTACACTATACAGTGAGCACGTAAAGGTTGGAATAAATTCATTTTCTCGAGAATGGACGATTTTGGAAAAAAATCCCGAAACAGGTCAATTTTTGTTTTTAAATTACGACTTTTTGGCATATATATTATACTAGTGACGTCACCCATCTGGGCGTGATGACGTCATCGATGAATTTTTTAAATGAAAATAGGGATCGTATAATAGCTCATTTGAAAGGTAATTCAATTCTCTATTCAGTAATATAAACATTAACATAATTATCTATACAGGGTGTCCAAAAAAAATTTTTTTGAATTAATTTTATTGACATAAAAAGAAGAATGTGCGTAATTTATTTAATTCAAAATACATTTTACTGCTATCAGAAGACAACAAAAAATGTTTATTTGGCAAATAAATATTGTTTTTTGCTTAAATTCAATATTAAAGCAGCCACCCACCAGCCTCGTGACAGTTTGAATATTTAATTTAAGCGAAAAGCCATGAATATTTTTCAAATAAACATTTTTTTGTTTTCTGTGAGCAGTAAAATGTATTTTGAATTAAATAAATTACATACATTCTTCTTTCCATGTCAATTAATTTAATAAAAAAAAAATTTTTGGACACCCTGTATAAATAATTATGTTAATGTTTATATTACTGAATAGAGAATTGAATTACCTTTCAAATAAGCTATCACACGACTCCTATTCTCATTTAAAAAAATCATCGATGACGTCATAACGCCCAGATGGGTGACGTCACTAGTATGATATATATGCCAAAAAGTCGTAATTTAAAAACAAAAATTGACCTGTTTCGGGATTTTTCTCCAAAATCCTCCATTCTCAAAAAAAAATGAATTTATTCCAACCTTTACGTGCTCTCTGTATAATAAGTATACATAGATAGAATATCTTCTTTTTAAGAAATTATCCATTATCTCCAAATGAGCAAGGTGTCGATTTGAAATAATATGTATATGTATAATATAGAGCCCATTACGCACCACCTTAAAAATTGAGCATTTTTGATGTCTCGAATTTCCTAAACCAGTTGTCCCATCTAAGTGATTTTTTTTATAATATTATAGCCTAGGCTATAGGTTACTTCCTTAAGCTTGTCATGCACGGGGAGCTATATACTGTAATATATATTATATCACATCGCTCTCTATAGTAATGAGTGAGCCTGCACACACGGAACCATTAGTTCCGTGTCTCCAGGCTCACTCATTTCTATAGGGAGTGATATGATATAATATACATAATATATTACAGTATAGCTCCCCGTTCATGACAAGCTTAAGGAGGTAACCTGTAGCCTAGGCTATATATAATATTATAAAAAAAATCACTGAGATTGGACAACAGGTTTAGGAAATTCGAGACATCAAAAATGCATCATTTTAAGGTGGTGCGTTAATTTCTTGGAGAAGTGTAATTGTAATTTAATGTAAATAATGTAATATCCAATAATTGTAATTTAATATAAGATGTAATATAAGTTCCTTAAAAAATGTATTTTTTATTTCCCACAATACATTCTCCACAGGTCTAAATATCGTCGCTAGACGTCCACCGAACGTCCTCTCAGGACGTTAGATGGACGTTCGGCAGCACGACATTGGACCAAACTGGGACGTCCTATGAAGGTCCAATTGACGTCAACCGAACGTCCCCTCGGACTTTAGGTGGACGTCCATTGGACGTTAGATGGACGTCCATTGAACGTTTGGCAACGAGGCATTTGGACCAAACTAGGACGTCCTGTTAAGGTCCAATTTACGTCCCCTAGGACGTCCGATTAAGGTCCAATTTACGTCCGATTAAGGTCCAATTTAAGTTCGATTAACGTCCAATTTACGTCCGATTAAGGTCCAATTTAGGTCCCCTCGGACGTTAGGTGGACGTCCATTGGACATTTGGCAATGTGGCTTTGGACCAAACTAGGACGTCCTGTTAAGGTCCAATTTACGTCCCCTAGGACGTCCGATTAAGGTCCAATTTACGTCCGATTAAAGTCCAATTTACGTCCCCTCGGACCTTAGATGGACGTCCAATGGACGTTCGGTAGCGCGACATTTTGACCAAAATAGGACGTATAAAGGACGTTCCTCGGACGTAAACGGACGTCCTTAAAGTCCGTAAAGGACGTCCTATGGACGTCCATTGGACGTCCTTGTGCTATTAGGGTAAAAAGACAGATTCACACCCAAGAAAGTCACTAGAAATATCTTCAGATACATCTTCTTTTTTGGTTGATCATATCGGCCTTTGACGGTAATATTGACTAAAAATCTAAAAATAAAAGGAATAACGCAGAAAATGCAAAAATCGCTGATAAAATAAATAAACTAACCTATGAAATGCCAATAGTGTTAAAATTTTATAAATGTCATTATTGTCAAAATTTGATATGAGTAAAATTGCCTGAGGTTGTACCAATTACAAACAAGGTTTACGGCGCGGGAAATTTGAATTACTCCTCTTGGTTTAAAAACAGACTATAGTGAAAAATAAGCTCTTATATGTCAAATTCCAAATCGAATATTTTAACGTGAAATAAAAAAAATGAAACACTTTTCTGGGAAAACTTATTACAACTTTTTTAAAGTGTTTAAGAAAACGTTTATTTTTATTTTTTTAAAAAGTTTCTAGCAGCAAGAGTAAGCAAGTTACGCTCAAAATACAGTTGTTCCTTATTTTTTGGTTAAAAATATCGTAAAAATCTCCCTCTAATTAACAGCCCAAATGGAATTAATCGTTACCACTTCACAAGTAACTTTATGTATTGTTTGTGTTTGTAAGTTTCATCAGTTCAAAGTGCTTATTTGTGAAAAAATTTGGTTTTAAAGTAAATTTTAAATCTTTAATTTTGAAAAAAAAAGACTTTTTTCAAAATAACTTTAACCCTTAAGTACTAACATCTTAAATCAATGGCGTAAACACTAACTAACCGCCTGACAGACGGGTTTAACATTTTAGTGGTAATTTTTGTTATTGTTAAATATTTTAATGCAAAAAAGTATCTCGTTGACTTACTGAAAGTATTGATTATCTAAAAAACACGATAATTAATCTAGTTTTTCTGTATTTATCAAAATAAAAAACATTAAACCAAGAATGGAAGGATTGTTTGTATACCTTTTTACTCCTGAAAAAAAGTGTGATAAAAATTAAACAAATTAAACAATCTTAATAAAAATTTTGAATCGAGTTAAAAAAAGAGTAAGAAAAATGAAAATAAAAATGGTTTTAAAAAATGTTAAAACAAAAAAAAATTGACAGGTACTATAGTTAGTACAGTGTAGCAATGGTGGTTAGTGGCAACATTTTCATCACAAATTGATTCTACTTCGCTTATGTCGTCTTCTACTTCATCAAACCATTTCAAAAGAGTTTTCTCATGGTCTTTATTCCCTTATTTGACGGATTTTGACGAACTGGGGCACATTATGTGTAATGACGAACTGGGCACAAACACTAACACCCCGTCTATTAGACGGAAATCACACCTTGAGCCTAAATATCTTTCGAATAACAAGCTTTCGCAAATTGCCGAATTCAATACTACTAAAGAACAACCCAACTTGAAAAGTCATAAACGGGTGACCTTCAAAATTTTCTAGGAAGTGAAATATCCCACTTTCGACTAGTGATGCCGTCTGAGAGACGGGGTGTTAGTACTTAAGGGTTAAAATTATTAGTGATACCAAATATCTTAAAGAGTAAAAAATGTAGGTTTTGCTTTTTTAAATATTTGGGATTTTTTGATTTTCTGGAAGACACTCCCGGGCTTATTTTGAACGAATGTTTTTTCACCCCCAAGAAGGGGTGAAAGTCACATCCAGGACAAGAGAACATATCGGCATAATCTCATTTTTTTCTTTGGCATTTTAGCTACGTGTGTGCCAAATTTCATGTCAATCCAAGCGGTTCTTTAAAATCTGGAGGTTTTGCGATATTTTACCGTGAGTGAATGGAATGATTGCCGTTGTCACTTTTAGATAAGAAGTCATTATCACAATGACATAGTCAGGTTAACTGAATTATATAATTATTGTTTTTATTATTAAATGTGAAAACCTAGAATTATCCATGTCTGTCCGTCAATAAACACAACTCCTCTGTTAGTAGGACAGAAAGAATGACAAATAAGGTGTCAAATGAAAGCCTATAACCAAAATATGATATTACATGTGAGAAGTTTGACCTCGGACTGGCGGTTCCAGAGTTGCAACCGAAAGTACTGTTTTAAATTCGTCGAAATAGTACATACTATTATTCAACGCTACTAAGAAAGACCAGAACAAATACATACTTCCGGTTTCATGCCTGTCTGTTCGTCCATGTCTGTCGGTGAACAAAATTCATCCGTCATATCAACTGACAAAAAGTTACACGAAGAGTTCAAATATCGACTGCCGGTTCAACTTCCGGTCACTTTGGGTGAAAAATTAGAACTTACGATGTCCAATTGCTTGTTACAATTTTTTTATAAGTGTTCTACTCTATCTATTCTGACTTTTTCTATAACTTACTTAGATCACATATAATTTAATACAGTTTTGATATCAGGGGCTTCAAAATTTATGTGGTGAGTTCCGGTATGTGATGAATGAAAAACGACTCCATAAGCAGAAGAAAAAAGTGTTCTTTAAAGTGTTCTCAAGACCTAAGACAATACATCGACTCACAAGAGCGTTGTCACAGTAGCAAAAATTCGAGTTGGGGTTCGAATTACTTTCTCATGCGGCTTAGTCTCCTGACCTGGCCCCCTCCGATTATTAAGTGTTCCCAAATCTGAAGAAATGACTCGTAAATAAAAAAATCAGCTGATATAATTGAAGAAAAAAATAACTATTTTTCAGAGCTTTCAGAATCGTATTATGTGCACGGCATCGACATAAAAAATTTGTAAAACCGTTAAAATCACTGTATTGAACATATTGAATAAAATTAAAGAATTTTCATGAAAACATGTTTTTCTTGAAAATATGTCTACTTTTATAGGACGCACTTCAGCAGTTCATAAAAAAAGCTTACAGACTTTCTAATGCTTTATGCTAAGTAGAAAAAATAACAAAAAATTTATTACTCATGAAGAAGATCAAGCAGCTAAATTTAAAGTAAAATCATTAGATGGCATATAAATAGATATGGAATAATGGAATAGAAGTTGATATCCACTTCTGAACCCACCTCAGAAGAAGTGGACGAAATAGAGTAATTGGGAGTCCTTCAAAGGTCACCTGAGCACTCAGAACCTAGTACCAGTGCATGCAGCTGCGATAATATTAAAGAGAAATCCGACAAAAGAATTGAGAGGGAACTCTGGACCAAATATCAAAAACCAGTGTAACCTAACACTTCCAGCTTCATATTAATAATAGAAAATCACCGAAAGACAAATATGTAATGTAAAGAATTAATATCTCAATATTCCGGTCTACTAAACAATAACGACTGGAAAAACATTAAAGTCTTTATTCAAGTCGTATATTCAAAAAATAAGACAAGTAGAGTAATAAATGGATAATTAAAAATTGCGAGAAACAGTGCAAGAAAATGATTTAATAGACCCGAAGACAAAACAAAAATTAATGTGCTAAATAAAAGTATTGATTCGTTACTGCAGAACTAGAACTGTTATATGGAGCTATACTAGTCTGGATCGGTGTAAATTAAATGAGAAAGAAAATAATATAATAAACACACTTTAAGAGCAGATAGAGAAAATATATGGATTATCAGAAGGTTCAAACGGCAGAATTATCAACGATAAACAAGAAACAGTCAACGAGATAATGATTCTGGACCAACTGTTTTATTATAATTAGGGGTACGGAATTTTCGTTTTTACGAAATAGATGCGAATTTCGGCGAAATTTTGAACATAAATGTGAAATATGGAGTTTTTGTTTATTTCCGCGAAATACCTGCAGGTGCCCAACTCGCCCGTAAATAAGTAGGTAGTTACGTAGTAAATAAGGCATGGAAAGATTTTACGGAAAGTTTTCTATTGTACATAATTTTTGAAAGGTTGTTTATTTTTCTAACACGTGTTGAAACAGAAGGAACTTTCATTGTTCATCATTAAATAGATAAAGATAAGATAAGGAATTGATATTTTTCAATGTTGATTCTTTGAGAAATATAAATAATCCGACTGTTGTTATCTGCATTTCAGTCTTTTGTATTGGTAAAAATCTAAGTAGGAATAAAAGTCGGCTAATTCTTATTTTCTAAACATATAAATTAGTCAAACATGACAATCAGTGCTCATTCCGTCAATTTTTATTAAGAACATGGTCTATCAAAAAAGTTTTCATAGTAACATAAAGTTACTTAAAGTATCCCCTAAAATGGGACGCCCTAAAACAATTTTGAGTGATCGAGTCAAAGAATTTGCAACAGATGACCTATATCTGTGTGACACAAGACACAATTGCTACACAGTGCAGTTTTCCGTCATTTGCTAAAGCAGCATTACAGAGCATTTGGAGTCCAACGAACAGCGTAGACGCAGAACGATTCTTCAGCACATATAATATTGTAGTGACAGATCGAAGAACAGCTCTTAAAGAGTCGAATGTCGAAATTACAACGATGTTAGCTTTTAATTAATGTTTTCTGTTGTTTTACTCGTAGTTAAAAATAAATGCGAAATTTTGTAATTATAAAAAAAGTAAATGCGAAATTCATGTTTTTGTTTGCGAAAATTCCGTACCCCTAATTATAATTAGTTATAAAACAGCTTCAATGGGGAAAAGCTGTAAGCTTAGACCAAACACCAGTAGGGGGCATCCAATTAATTGAGGAAAAAAATTAAATGTATAACAATATTCACTTCATTTACTGAAAAGGCATTGTCCCGCAAGAATGGTTGAAATCACAATTAATAGCCCTACAAAAAGACAAGCGCTTAAAAGTGATAAGACCATTGAACAATAAGCATGTAAGCTACCTTTTAAACACATTCTCAAAAATTATCCATAACACAAGGATTGTTCCGAAATTCTTTTATAGACTTCAGGCAACAAATTCCCCTGATCATGTTTAAAAAACGTACGGAATGTACTAAATAAAAAAATATATTTTTATCATTTAAAAATATATACCCTTATACTATAACATAATTCTAACGTTGAATATATAATGCTTTCCTGTGGAGTATACAAAGGATGGTCTTGTTTTTCCCGCACGCTGCCTTGTTTAGTCTTCTTTGTCGTTTAATTCGTTAAATTCTATCCTCTTATGTCACGGCTTCAGGAAGCAGTGGATATATGCAGTGAACGGGAGGCCTATGTCGAACAGTGACCGAACGGAGCCTTTTCGCGTTTATCATGTAGAGAAGTCACTTGTCAAAAACTGGACATATGTAATCGTATTCAATTTGTTAAATACTGTCACATAATATGTCATGCACCTCTGTGCGTTAATCCATTTTATTTCTACAATTTTAAGGTGCTATTACATGCCGCCATTTTGATTTGTCTACAGTCGCATTCTGCCCGTTAAATCCCATCGTTTGAGGCGCTGTACGTCACGATTGGATCAATTGTAGCGAAGCTGCATGACTAAGGCCCTTTTAACATGTTGCTGTATTTGATTTTTCTGTGCCATTTTATATTATTTGTCAAATACTATTATTTGAGGTGCTGTACATCACGATTGGACCAATAGGACCGTAGATACAAGACTAAGGCCCTTTTGACATGCTGCTGTATTTGATTTTTCTATGTCATTGTATTCTATTTGACAAATCCAGTTATTTGAGGTGCTGTACTCCACGATTGGACCAATAGGAGCGAAGATACGTAAATAAGGCCCTTTTAGCATGTTGCTGTAATTGATTATTCTGTGCCATTGTATTCTGTTCGTTTAACCCTATCATTTGAGTTGCTGTATGTCACGATTGGACCAATAGGACCGAAGATACATAACAAAGGCCCTTTTGACTTGTTGCTGTATTTGATTTGTTTGTGTCAAATTTGATTCTATTTATGAAGTCCTATTATTTAAGATGCTGTACGTCACGATTGGACTAAAAGGACCGAAGATACGCTACTAAGGCCCTTTTGACATGCTGTTGTATTTGATTTTTCTATGTCATTGTATTCTGTTTGTCAAATCCTATCATTTGAGGTGCTATACATCACAATTGGACTAACAGGACCGAAGATACATAACTAAGGCCTTTTTGACATGCTGCTGTGTTTTGATTTTTCTGTGTCATTGTCTTCTATGATGCCTAAGGCATGTCTATGATATGCCTTATTTTTAAACAAAACAAGTAATTGGACTTCGTAAGTCCTAGGTTTTCACCCAAAGTAATCGAAAGTAGAACTGGAAGACGATATTTGAATTTTACGTGTAACTTTGCGTGGATTGATATACGAATTTACTAATTTTGAGTCATTTTTACTAAACTTTGACATTTGTCACCTCATTTGTAATTCTACCCGGTATAATGGCGGAGGAGTTATATTGGCGGTCGTACGAACCGACAGAAAGATTGTCTAGGTCAAATATCTCACCTTTAGTACCATCCTTGGATTATAAGCTTTCATTTGACACCTCATTTGTCATTCTACCTGGTATAATGATCGAGGAGTTATATTCGCGGTCGGACAGACCGACGGACAGACCGCCAAGGTCAAATATCTCACCTTTAGTACCATCCTTGGATTATCAGCTTTCATTTGACACCTTATTTGTCATTCTACCTGGTATAATGACGGAGGAGTTATATTCCCGGTCGTACGGACCGACGGAAGGACAGCCTGGGTCAAATATCTCACCTTTAGTACCATCGTTGGATTATAATCTTTTATTTGACACCTCATTTATCATTCAAGCTGGTATGATAATGGAGGAGTTATATTCGCGGTCGAAGGGGCCGACGCACAGACCGCCTAAGTCAAATATGTCACCTTTAGTACCATCCTTGGATTATAAGCTTTCATTTGACACCTCATTTGTAATTCTACCTGGTATAATGATCGAGGAGTTATATTCGCGGTCGGACAGACCGACGGACAGACCGCCAAGGTCAAATATCTCACCTTTAGTACCATCCTTGGATTATCAGCTTTCATTTGACACCTCATTTGTCATTCTACCTGGTATAATGACGGAGAAGTTATATTCGCGGTCGTACGGACCGACGGAAAGACAGCGTAGGTCAAATATCTCACCTTTAGTACCATCCTTGGATTATAATCTTTTATTTGACACCTCATTTATCATTCAAGCTGGTATAATAATGGAGGAGTTATATTCGCGGTCGGAGGGGCCGACGCACAGACCGCCTAAGTAAAATATGTCACCTTTAGTACCATCCTTGAATTATAAGCTTTCATTTGACACCTCATTTGTCATTCTACCTGGTATAATGATCGAGGAGTTATATTCGCGGTCGCACAGACCGACGGAAAGACAGCCTAGGTCAAATATCTCACCTTTAGTACCATCCTTGGATTATAGTATTTTATTTGACACCTCATTTATCATTCAAGCTGATATAATAATGGAGGAGTTATATTCGCGGTCGGAGGGGCCTACGCACAGACCGCCTAAGTAAAATATGTCACCTTTAGTACCATCCTTGAATTATAAGCTTTCATTTGACACCTCATTTGTCATTCTACCTGGTATAATGACGGAGGAGTTATATTCCCGGTCGTACGGACCCACGGACAGACCGCCTAGGTCAAATATCTCACCTTAAGCTGAATAAGCTTTCATCTGACACCTCATTTATCATTCAAGCTGGTATAATGATGGAGGAGTTATATTCGCGGTCGGACAGACCGCCAATGTCAAATATCTCACCTTTAGTACCATCCTTGGATTATCAACTTTCATTTGACACCTCATTTGTCATTCTACCTGGTATAATGACAAAGAAGTTATATTCGCGGTCGTACGGACCGAAGGAAAGACAGCCTAGGTCAAATATCTCACATTTAGTACCATCCTTGGATCATAAGCTTTCATCTGACACCTCATTTATCATTCAAGCTGGTATAATGATGGAGGAGATATATTCGCGGTCGTACGAACCGACGGAAAGACAGCCTAGGTCAAATATCTCACCTTTAGTACCATCCTTGGATTATAAGCTTTCATTTGACACCTCATTTGTCATTCTACCTGGTATAATGATCGAGGAGTTATATTCGCGGTCTGACAGACCGACGGACAGACAGCCAAGGTCAAATATCTCACCTTTAGTACCATCCTTGGATTATCGGCTTTCATTTGACACCTCATTTGTCATTCTACCTGGTATAATGACGGAGGAGTTATATTCCCGGTCGTACGGACCGACGGAAGGACAGCTTGGGTCAAATATCTCACCTTTAGTACCATCGTTGGATTATCAGCTTTCATTTGACACCTCATTTGTCACTATCTGGTATAATGACGGAGAAGTTATATTCGCGGTCGTACGGACCGACGGAAAGACAGCATAGGTCAAATATCTCACTTTTAGTACCATCCTTGGATTATAATCTTTTATTTGACACCTCATTTATCATTCAAGCTGGTAGTTATATTCGCGGTCGGAGGGGCCGACGCACAGACCGCGTAAGTCAAATATGTCAACTTTAGTACCATCCTTGGATTATAAGCTTTTATTTGACACCTCATTTGTCATTCTACCTGGTATAATGACGGAGGAGTTATATTCGCGGTCGTACGGACCGACGGAAAAACAGCCTAGGTCAAATATCTCACCTTTAGTACCATCCTTGGATTATAAGCTTTCATTTGACACCTCATTTGTCATTCTACCTGGTATAATGATGGAGGAATTATATTCGCGGTCGGACAGACCGACAAACAGACCGCCAAGGTCAAATATCTCACCTTTAGTACCATCCTTGGATTATAAGCTTTCATTTGACACCTCATTTGTCATTCTACCTGGTATAATGATGGAGGAATTATATTCGCGGTCGGACAGACCGACAAACAGACCGCCAAGGTCAAATATCTCACCTTTAGTACCATCCTTGGATTATCAGCTTTCAGTTGACACCTCATTTGTCATTCTAGCTGGTATGTTGACGGAGGAGTTGTGATTACAGACAGACGGACGGACAGACGGACGTGGATAATACAAAGTTTTCACATTTTTTCAAAATTGGGTGAAAACAACATGATGCCAGAATGATTTGTTGATGAAAATAATATATACATTTTCAAATTGCCTATTTTTCGGTGTGGATAATATTATATTCAACAGTGATGCCAAATTTCTGATGCCAAAATGATTGATAATGAAAGTGGGATATACGTTTTCATGTATATAGCGGCAGCGACAAAACGGTAAAACACTGAACTAAATGTATATAATATTTTCACTGTACCATCATTTTGGACTCAAACATTTTATGGAATAAACTTATATAACTTAGTAAGGGATAAACAAAGAAAGCTGATATATTAAAGTAACATCAAGAAATCAAATCTCTAACTACCGAGTTGATTAGACTTGTGGCCGGTTTGCGGGCTGCAAAGTAGTCGGGGCACACTTTAAACTATTTTATTTGTTTATTTACAACAAACTACATACTAAAACAAGTAAGAAAAATTATGACAGTTGTATTCTAAGTTTCTAAAATCTTCTGACAGACGTCCGTCAATCCGTCTCCTCTTCTTTCCCCAGCCGGTCAACACATATGTGGTCGTAGGCTAACTGTCAATCTGCCACAGGGCTCCCCTCCAGTGAAGAACCTACTGGTTTCGAACGGCAATGTTGACCATGTTACTCATCAGACGGTTGGCATATACATGTTCTTCCTGCACCTGTTGGGCCGCTGGAATATATGCTGGCTTGAGTCGGTCCATGGAAATTCTCTGAGGAACATTTTTGACATCTACAGTTAGAAACTTGTCACTTCGTTCCAACACTCTGAGCGGGCCGGTATAGTGAGGTGTAAGCGGAGGCTTTACTTTATCAGTCCGCACAAACACATGACTCGTAGTCTGCAGATCCGGATGGACAAAGGCAGTGCGGACTGAGTGGTTGCTCGTCGGTATAGGCCGCAATGCTCCCATGGTCTGACGTAGTCGTTGGACAAAACTATGCTCGTCGGGTGTAGCAGCACTAGGGACAAGCAGCTGTCCAGGGAGACATATTGGTTTACCATACACTAACTCGGAGGCTGTACACGCAATGTCCTGTTTGAAAGTGTTTCGAAGGCTTAGCATGACCAGAGGGAGGGCGTCAACCCACGATACTGTGTCCGCGGCGATGAGAGCAGCCTTAAGGGTTCGGTGGAAACGTTCAATACATCCATTTGACTGTGGGTGGTAGGCAGTGGTTTTAATATGTTGTACACCTAGCAATCTATTGAGCTGGCGAAATAAGTGGCTCTCAAATTGCCTACCTCGATCCGTTGTTATGGTTGCTGGCACACCAAACCGAGATATCCATCCCTCAAGGAGCTTCTGCGCAACAACTTCGGCTGTAATTTCCGAGATAGGTATGGCCTCGGGCCATCTTGTGAAACGATCGATGATTGTGAGCAGGTATCGAAAGTTCTGATTTGTTGGAAGTGGGCCCACAATGTCGACATGTATGTGTGCGAATCGATCGTCTGGCATTCCTATAGGTGTCACAGGTGTAACAGTGTGACGTCCAATTTTGGCACGTTGACATTGGATGCACTCTCGTGACCACTGCTTGACTTGGCGATTCATGTTATGCCACACAAAGCGTTCGGCAATCATTCGTAATGTAGCAGCATGTCCTGGGTGGGACTGCGTGTGGAACTTCAGGAAAACGTCTCTCTGGAACACAGCTGGCACATAAACTCGTATACGACCATCTTGGACTGAACAATAAATAGGTCGTTGGCTATCTGGTAGAACTATTCGCTGAAGTTGTAAGGAGCTAGCAGGACCGTTCAGAGTTTGTTGGAGAGTCTCATCTGTAGTCTGAGCTTCGGATAGCCGGTTATAGTCAATCGTAATGGGTGTTGTGACAGCGTCTACTTCGGGTCGTGAGAGACAATCGGCAACGATATTGGCTGCACCCTGAATATGTCGAATGTCGGTCGAGAATTGTCCAATAAATTCTAGTTGGCGTATCTGTCGTGGGGACTGCCGCTCATGTCGCTGTTGGAAGGCAAACGTTAAAGGCTTGTGGTCAGTATAAATGGTAAACGGCATGCCCTCAAGAAAATGGCGGAAGTGATGTATGCCACTGAATATGGCCAGCAGCTCTCGGTCATAAGTGCTATAGTTTCGCTCCGTCTTAGAAAGCTTTCTAGAGAAGAAAGCGATGGGTTGTAGATGTTCACCTATAAGCTGTTGCAAAACACCGCCGATGGCAACATCTGAGGCATCAACTGACATGTTCAATTGGGCATTCGGTGCTGGGAAAACCAATTCAGTCGACGCGGCCAAGAGTTCTTTGACTTTGGAGAAAGCTGCTGCAGCTGCTGGTGTTAATGTCAGTTCTTGCTTCTTTTTCTTTTGCTGAGACAGTAAGTCGGTTAATGGCATTAGTTCATTCGCAGCATTTGGTAACCAACGTCTGTAGAAATTGAGCATACCCATAAACCTTCGTAGCTGTCGATAGGTCGTAGGTTGTGGAAAGTTGCGAATTGCGCCTACTTTAGCCGGCAATGGACGAACGCCAGTTGGGGAGACCGTGGCACCCAGGAAGTTTACTTCACTTTCACGGAATTTTGATTTATCCTTATTGATTTGAAGTCCATTTGCTTCCAGAATCCGAAGTACTGATGCCAGGTGTTTCTCATGCTCGGTATCAGTCTCCGAGGCAACCAAAATATCGTCGATGTATACATACACATATGGGCATTCTCGAAAAAGGTGATCGAGGTACCTCTGGAACGTCTGGGCAGCATTTCGCAAACCGAATGGCATTCGGAGAAACTCGTAAGTCCAAAGGGGGTTATTACAGCCGTCTTTTGTACATCCTTCGGGTGGACTGGAATTTGGTAAAAAGCACGTACCAAATCAATACAAGAGAAAATTCTCTTTCCATGTAGCTGGTTAGCAAAATCCTGGATGTGCGGTATTGGGTAGCGATCTGGTTTGGTCATGGCATTTAGACGGCGAAAATCTCCACAGGCTCGCCATCGTCCATTGGACTTCTTAACCAAGTGAAGCGGACTAGCCCAAGATGACTTTGATGGTCGGATAATGCCTGCCTGTATCAGCTCATTGAATTCTGCTCGTGCAGCTTGAAAACGATCTGGTGGAAGTCTTCGTGGTTTAGAAAATACTGGTGTACCTCGAGTCTCAATATAGTGCTGGACCCTTTCAGTATCCTCTGGTATAGTGGCTGCCGGACGATCGTAAGGATGGGCAGTGGATAGGCCTACTTCTGGTACTTTAACACGACGAGACACACAGGTAATACTGCTTGACATATTTGAGCTTACTAGTCGTTTGTTTCTCATGTCAACACTAATGCCATAATGTGTAAGAAAATCGGCTCCTAGTATGGGTGTGGTGACATCTGCGACTACAAAAGTCCATGTTACAGGTTGGTCTAGACCAAGGTTTAATGAAAGTTGTCTCTGCCCATACGTTTGGATGCACGATCCGGTGGCAGAATATAGGCATACAGTGCTGGGCCGAGTCGCAGTGCAGATTTTACGTGGAAGCACACTCAGGTCTGCCCCTGTATCAATAAGGAACTGAAGTTGGAGAACACTATCGGTAATGAAGAGGCGGCGTGGTATGTGAGGGGCTGCAGTTGCCGCCATTACTGCGCCCTTTCGTCGTTTTTTGTAAAACTGCAGGGTGGTCTACATTTCTTTGCTTGTGCACCAAATCTTCGATGGTAGTAACACTGCTCGTCAGATGATGACTTGGCACTCTTGACCATTTGAATCTGTTGCCGTTCTTCAGCTACAGCTAATCTGTTGGATAAAGCGCTCACTTGGTCATTCAATGCAGCCACTGCTTTGTCTAAGATAGGGCTTTCGGTAACAGCCATGACTGGAAAATTGGAACATCGGAGGTACTTATCGGCTTTCTTAGCAAGCTCTTCTAGATCTCCATCAAGAACAGATATAACACTTCGAACCGAAGGTGGTAGGCGGTCCAACCAAAAATTTTTTAGAACTTGTGTACTAATGCTATCCGTGGCCAGAGCTTGCATTCTGTGGAGTAGTTGAGTGGGTTTTAAGTCACCCAGAGTGAGCTCCATTAATCTGTGGATCCTTTCATCTGAGCTAATGCCATACCTTTCGAGAAGGCGAGCTTTCAGTTGTGTATAGGCATTGCCAGCAGTTGGATTCTTTACAATATCCGCCACTTCTATTAGTATGTCACTGTTTAAACTAGCAACAGTATGATCGAATTTGCAGTTGTCAGATGTTATTTTGGCTTGTCGGAACTGCGCCTCCAGCCGAAGAAACCATAGTTCTGGTTCATTGCGCCAAAACTCTGGAGCTTTTATGCCTACCCGTGCAATTATTGGGTGATCATTGCCTTCGTATGGTGTAGCATTATCGTTTGGCATTGTTTGGTCGTTATCTGTCATAATGTCGTCTTTAAATCCTTGTACTTACAGTCTTTTTCTCGGGGTCACCAATGTGGCCGGTTTGCGGGCTGCAAAGTAGTCGGGGCACACTTTAAACTATTTTATTTGTTTATTTACAACAAACTACATACTAAAACAAGTAAGAAAAATTATGACAGTTGTATTCTAAGTTTCTAAAATCTTCTGACAGACGTCCGTCAATCCGTCTCCTCTTCTTTCCCCAGCCGGTCAACACATATGTGGTCGTAGGCTAACTGTCAATCTGCCACAGACTTCTGGTAACAAGTGCAGAAAAAAAGTTATTAAGGTAGTGTAAAGTGGCATCGATATACAGATGCCACTTTGCAAGACGATGCCAAATCGATGGTAAATGCATAATGTATCGATGCCAAATTGATAGTAGGATGTATATATATATATATATATATATATATATATATATATATATATATATATATATATATATATATATATATATATATATATATATATATATATATATATATATATATATATATATATATATATATATATATATATATATATATATATATATATATATATTGATACATGTATCCATGTGACTTCCAAAGTAGATTCTCGTAATACGTTGTTACTTCATATATACCGTTATGACTTCCGATTTCGGAAGTCACAACGTTTTGCCTATATTTTTACGAATTTGGCTACTAGATGGTATCAGAAGGCTTATATTAAAAATTTCGCTGGAAGTCATATCGTATCTAACATACTCATAAGATCAGATTTTAGTTCGACGGTATATCACCAGCGCTAGTGTCCCTCCCGTGCTACTATACAGGTTATGTACACAACGCGTAGCGTCTTCCGTATACCACACCGCTCGGTGTGACTTCCGTTTTTTGGCAACCCTGTGTAACGGTTTCCAGACATTTATCTGTTGTAGATTCGCGGTCCTAATCGTACTTAGTGTTTTGTGTGCCTTTTGTTTTTAAACATGAATAATAGCAGATCTGCTTTACTTTTAAAGTTTTACTTTTAAAGTACTTAGTAAAGCAGATCTGCTTTACTAAGTACAATAAGTGATTATATATCTCTATAATTATATATTTTCTGTACTTATTTCAATCTATAATATTTACTTACCTATTTACTTATATAAATTCATTTTTCTCGTGTTTTTGTTTACTTCCTTTTTTACAATGAACTTCTAATTTAATCTACACTCACCGGCACGAAAAACGGGCACCCTAAAAAAATGGGTAATTTTTGATGTCTCGTATCTCCCAAACCTTTGGTCCGATTTAAGTAATGTTTTTAATATGTTATAGCCTTATTATTTAACAATATAGCTATGATAACATTGTTGATAGACAGGTAAATTTTCATTGTATACCGGGTGTACCAATCAAACTGGGTTTTTTTCTCAATTTTCACAACACCTTGTGGAATATTCTAGCCTTTATAAAATATTTAAATTAAAGCCTAACTATAGCTCCAGGTTTTATTAACATTCTGTTTTTTTATTCATTCGCTTACGTTGGATAATAAAAAAGTTAAGGACTTTAACAACTAGCCATGTTCTTTATCGATACAGGTGTTTCTAAATATAAGTGCGACAAATTTTAAGGGGTAATTTCTGCATGAAAAAATAATGATCGTGTGGCAAAATAATTTTATATTTGCAAGCATTTGCGGACATAGCTTTATCAAGTAAACGATCATTATTTTTTCATGCAGAATTACCCCTTAAAGTTTGTCGCACTTATTTAGAAACACCATGTATTGATAAAGAACATGTTTAATTGTTAAAGTCCCTAACTTTTTTATTATCCAACATAAGCGAATGAATAACAAACAGAACATTAAAAAAACCTGGGGCTATAGTTGGGTTTTAATTTCAATATTGTATAAAGGCTAGAATATTCCACAGAGTGTTGTGAAAATTGAAAAAAAAAAAACCAGTTTGATTGGTACGCCCAGTATACAATGATAATTTACCTGTCTAGAAACAATATTATTACAGCGATATAGTTAAAGAATAAGGCTATAACATATTAAAGAAATACTTAAATCGGAGAATAGGTTTACGAGATACGAGCCATCAAAAATGACCCATTTTTTGGGGTGCCCGTTTTTCGTGCCGGTGAATGTATCTATTAAATAATCTAAATTATTTTTAAAAATCTTATTAAAAGTTTAAATACAAGAAATGTAGGTAAATGTTCTCATTTAACGAAATTTCCGAAAATTGTGTATTTTTTTGACCCAAGTAGGCTGAAAAATCGATTTTATAGTTATTGTTATTTCGAAAGTAATAAAACGTGTAAAAATTACAAAAAAATTGAATGTACAATTACAACTGAATGGAATTAAATACACGATAAAATGAATCAAGAGCGATAAAAAGTTTAAAGTAATAAATTCTAGTAATAATATAAAATGCAGTAAACTCTCTCTTAAGGGGGTAGGCGCAAAATCTCTGTCCAATGCTATTTTAATACATTTATTTTTTTCGAATCCTGAGAAAACTAATAAATATTTTTTAAAACATACACCCAGAATGAAAGATAACATTATTACGGGGGACCGAAAGTCCCTTAGAATAAAAAAAAGTTTCTTTTGAATGAAATATTCGAAATTAAAAATCACACTAACTTTTCTCTTGTTTTTTCATCCGATTATCTTTATTAAAATAAACATATATTAGGTATATAAGTTATTAAAATAAACATTATATAAGTTTTCAGGGACTTTCTGCCCTCGGTAATAATGTAAGCTTCCATTCTGCGTTTAAATTTTTCAAAAATACTTATTAGTTTTCTCAGAATTCGAAAAAAATTAATGCATTTAATTAGCACTGGACTAAGATTTTGCGCCTATCCCCAACGAGCACCTCCTCTATACGGACGGTATTTAAAACAAAATTAATTTGCCGATATATTGAGCCTGTACTCTTCCGGACAATCCCTTAAAATGATGTGTACCTAAATGAAAAAAAAAATACATAGATATTTTTTCCAAATATTTTAGAATACAAAACTACAATATTTATATTTTATTATTTCAAATTAACACAGAGATGACAACGAGTGATATTTAATAACTCTTTACCTTATCAGCAGTAGGTAATAAAAATCTGGTTCTAGTGTGGGATCCGTCATTAAAATATTTTGTGTGTCGGTCATTAAAAGAAATGTGACACCATAACGCGTTGCTCTAATAATACTTTAACATTGATATTATGTTGTGACTAAAAATGTTAACGGAATGTCTGCTTGGCAAAAGAAAACATCGGCACAATATCAATTTTCTTCTTTGATATGTTACCTATGTGTATGCCAAATGTCATGTCAATCTTAAGTGGTTTTTTAAAATTTATGGGTTTTGCAATATTTTACCGTCAGCGAACGGACTAATAGAAGAGGATCCGATATAAGGCCGATCTGCATCGATCTATTTAATGGATAACAATAATTATTGGATATGTAATTTAGTATGTTAACAATTATAAAAAACAAGGGGTGCATGATCTAATTTTCTTCTGACTATAATCAATTAATAATTAATAAATGACTTTTATCTACTCTATGTCATATTATAATTGATAAATTTTTAGTTTGTGAAAACTGTCATTATAGATAGCAGTGCTTTAAAGTAAGCATGAAGTAACAATGTATTTTAAATGGGATTTACTTTTTCTCACTGTTTTTGACACACTTTCATATAATTAAATATTCTTTCTTAACTTTCGCGTTTCATGGTGATGACATCTTCTTTTTCTTCAAGTGCCATCTCCGCGAAGGAGGTCGGCAATCATCATAGCTATTCGGACCTTGGAGACGGCTGCTCTGAAAAGTTCGTTTGATGTACATCCGTACCATTCTCTCAGGTTGCGCAACCACGATATTCTGCGTCTCCCTATGCTTCTTTTTCCTTGAATCTTTCCCTGCATAATGAGTTGGAGCAAGTTGTATCTCTCTCCACGTGTAATATGTCCGAGATATTCCAATTTTCTGGTTTTAATTGTATTTAAGACTTCCATTTCTTTATTCACCTTTCTCA
Source organism: Diabrotica virgifera virgifera (assembly GCF_917563875.1). Lineage (NCBI taxonomy): Eukaryota > Metazoa > Arthropoda > Insecta > Coleoptera > Chrysomelidae > Diabrotica > Diabrotica virgifera. The sequence goes on along the minus strand of NC_065451.1, from coordinate 106,518,171 downwards.
GAACCTCTTTGTTTGTGACGTGTTCTGTCCATGATATTTTTAGAATTCTTCTATATACCCACATCTCGAATGATTCCAGTTTTTTCATTGATGCCGCATTCAAGGTCCAAGCTTTCATTCCGTAAAACAGAGTCGAGAAAACGTAGCACCTAGCCAACCTTATTCTTAGCTCTAACCTTAGATCTCTTGTGCAGAGCACAAGAGAGGTGATGACATAATGAGCAATAAATTACAAAAAAAAAATTTGACAGTTTTGTGGTTTGAAAGAAATTAGAATTTTTATATGTCACAGTTCTAAGAATTGTAGAATAGAAATGAATTCCAGTGACGAAGAGTTACAGTATTTTTATTTGTTTATCGTAGATAAAATATTGTATGAAATTGTGCGTGAAGTACTTTTTGCGAACTTACGCGATGTATAGCACTCACTCCGTTTCATAAATAACTATTTTCATATATTAAAAAAAAATGTTTCGACCCGGGTAGATATTATTCCAGATTTTCTGATTTGGGCACAGAGTTGGATTGTTGGGGCATATATGGAGAGCAGGTAGCGCAACAACTATAAACTCAATTTTACAATGGAGACCAGGAGTTAGAAGGAGACGCGGAGGAACTAGAATAAATGGTTACAGGAATTAAAGGAAGATTTATATAGGGCAGGAATTAGAGACTAGCAGAAAAACAAAAGAGGATAGAAAGAAATGGAGAAGCATAGTCAATAGTATCGAGTAGCAGATTGGGAAAAATCTGCTCGAAAAAGATGGATCTAGATAGCTTTTTAGCGGGTAATCCCCACCTGGAGGGTTTAGCCATTTAATTTTTTATTACATATTATTATTGGTACATCAAAAATTAAAAGGACGGTGCCTGTAATAAAATCTAAAATATTAAAATTTTCTATAAGTTCAAATTTATTTATTAACATTTTTGATATAATTTTCGTAAATAAATGACTTACTATTAACACTTTTTTAATTAATTCCAATAAATCCATTTTACAGCAATAATAATATATTAGTATTTTTGTAAAATAAATATCAATCATATTATCATAAATAACACAGGTTTACAAAAAAAACTAAATTTCGGACAATTTGACGAAACCATATGACAAGGGGGTTTTTGGAGTGGCTGATCACAAATCTGGGGTCTGCTCACCTCTATCGCGTCAGGTAAAGGTCATTTCAAGGTCAAATCAAGATTAATCGACAGTCGCTCTGAAAAAGTATATTAGGGGGTTCTTGGGGTCGCTGAAGATGAATCCGGAGTCCGCTGACCTCTATCTCGTCTAGTTCAACGTCATTTTAAGGTCAAATCAACATAAATTGACACAATTGCTCTGAAAGTATAGGGAGTTTTGCGGTCGCTGATCATGAAAACTGCGGTCCGTTGAGCTCTACTACGTCATGTAAAAGTCATTTCAAGTTCAAATCAGGAGGAGTTAACAAAATTGATTTGACCTTAAATGGCCTTTACCTGACGTGGTTGAGCTCAACGGGCCCCAGTTTTGTGATCAGGGACCCCAAAAACACCCTAATATACTTTTTCACAGCGATTGTGTTGATTTATCTTGATTTGACCTCGAAATGACCTTCAGCTAGACGTGATAGAGGTCAGTGGATCCTGGATTCGTTATAAGCGACCCCAAAACCCTCCTAATATACTTTTTCAGAGCGACTGTCGATTTATCTTGGTTTGTCCTTGAAATAACCTTTACCTGACGTGATAGAGGTTAGCGAACCCCGTATTCGTAACCAGCGACCCCAAAACCCCCCCTAGTCATATGGTTTCGTCAAATAGTCCGAAATGTATTTTTTTGTAAACCTGTATAATCAAAAGAATATCAATATTTTAATTTAAATAGACAACTTTAAAACACAGACAACTGTATTCACAGTAAAAGTTTCAAAAGATCACACATTACGCTCAAAATAGGAGGTAAATCTAGCAGACGAGTCGTTGTGACTTCCAAAATATGACAACACCGCTGGAAGTGACAACGCGCCTTGAACTACCCTATATATGGAAGCCATAACGTATGCTGTACGCTTCGGTATATACGTATATATATACAAAATTTATTTTGGTAAATCCTTTCCCCTCAATAGGTAGACCCATTTTATAAGCCCCCCTTTTACCAAATACACAATTTTTAAAAAATAATTCCTAGTAGAAAAGGTGGAAGTCGGACAGCCTCTTCTGTATACCGGAAGTCACAACTTAACGTGCATCAATATATATATATATATATATATATATATATATATATATATATATATAGACTTTAGTTTTTTATTGAGGTTGCAGTCATTTATTTCTAAGGGGCAGGGTAAGAGAAACTCTGTGTTATAATCAAGCTTTCGCAAAATTTATTTGCTTCGTCAGGATTAGCTAAAATTATTATATAGTTATAAATAAATACAACGAAATGAAAGAACATTGCATAAAAATTAGTACAAAAACTTACAACGTGAGGCTTGTTCCTTAATTTGACATTTCTACAAAACATAAAATATCTAAAAAAATCTTTATCCTAATGGTTTTCAAGTTCCAATGTTTTAATTTTTACAATTCATGATAAAAAATATGATTTATTAATTTAGTTCTAAATTTGACTAATGCCAGAAAGACACTTAAATAATGTCAAAAAGACACTCGTAGGTATTTGTTTATTTGATTTTAAGTTGTTAAGAACTAGATTTTTGATTATTACTTGCTTGTGCATTTTAAAATTTTAGAAGTTATAGATGTATATACATATATATATATATATATATATATATATATATCGAATACCAAATACCCAATAACCAAAAATATATTAAATACCAAATGAATATGTAAATGAATGAATGAATACCAAATACCCATATATATGGCATTTATAGATTTTGAAAAGGCATTCGACTCTACAGAACACTGGGCAGTGAAACAATCATTACACAATAGTAGAGTAGATTACAGGTATACAGAACTAATATCTAATATATATAGTAAGGCCACAACTACGATCCAACTTGAAACAGAATACACATCTCATATCTATCAAAAGGGGCGTTAGATAGGGAGATACGATTTCGCCGAAACTCTTTAACCAAGCACTAGAAGACATTTTTAAGAGATTACAATGGGAAGAATATGGAATCATTATTAACGGCCAATATTTAAATCACCTAAGGTACGCTGACGACATCGTCCTTATCGCTACAGATACGGGATAAATACAAATAATGATACAACAATTAGACCAAGAAGCCAGTAAAGTTGGATTAAATATGAATTACAGCAAAACAAAAGTAATAACAAATCAAGAAGATGAGTTAAGAATCGTAGTTAAACAAAATCAAATAGAGGAAGTGAATGATACATATACTTGGGACAAATAATAAAATTGAATATAGACAACCAAATAGTAGAAATAAAGAGACGAACGAAGTTAGCGTGGGCCTCGTTTGGTAAGCTCAGCTTCATATTGAAGAATAAAAAATACCCTCAATATCTAAAAACGAAAATCTATGACAAATGTATCCTTCCGGTCTTTACATATGGATATCAAACATGAAAAGTTCACAAAAGCGAATATGGACAGAATTGCGAAAAACACAAAGAGCAATGGAAAGACAAATGATCAACGTAAGACTGTCTGATAGAAAAAGGAATTCCTGGGTAAGAAATATCACAAAAGTTAAAGATGTTACTCGTTAAACAGTTAAACTAAAATGGAAATTCGCCGGTCATACGATTAGACAAAAAGACGAAAGATGGAATAAAATTATTGCAGAGTGGAGACCATGGACATATAAACGAAAGAGAGGGAGACCACAGATGAGATGGGTAGATGACCTAAAACACCAAGCCGGCTAAAAATGGATACACATGGCTCAGGATAGAGAAAGATGGAGGAGCGGAAGAGAGGCCTATGTCCAATGTTGGATGTCGCAAGGCTAATAGATAGATATACACACATATATACATATATATTCTTATATACGTATATAAAGTATATATACATATATATTTCACTGCCCAGTGTTCTGTAGAGTCGAATGCCTTTTCAAAATCTATAAATGCCATATATATGGGTATTTGGTATTCATTCATTCATTTACATATTCATTTGGTATTTAATATATTTTTGGTTATTGGGTATTTGGTATTCGATATATATATATATATATATATATATATATATATATATATATATATATATATGTATATACATCTATAACTTCTAAAATTTTAAAATGCACAAGCAAGTAATAATCAAAAATCTAGTTCTTAACAACTTAAAATCAAATAAACAAATACCTACGAGTGTCTTTTTGACATTATTTAAGTGTCTTTCTGGCATTAGTCAAATTTAGAACTAAATTAATAAATCATATTTTTTATCATGAATTGTAAAAATTAAAACATTGGAACTTGAAAACCATTAGGATAAAGATTTTTTTAGATATTTTATGTTTTGTAGAAATGTCAAATTAAGGAACAAGCCTCACGTTGTAAGTTTTTGTACTAATTTTTATGCAATGTTCTTTCATTTCGTTGTATTTATTTATAACTATATAATAATTTTAGCTAATCCTGACGAAGCAAATAAATTTTGCGAAAGCTTGATTATAACACAGAGTTTCTCTTACCCTGCCCCTTAGAAATAAATGACTGCAACCTCAATAAAAAACTAAAGTCTACATATTGGCAGTCAATAATACCAAACTTCTTTATATATATATATATATATATATATATATATATATATATATATATATATATATATATATATATATATATATATATATATATAATATAAATTTGGTTATTGGGTTATGCAGCAAATGAAAAAGTGTATTCTTTTAAATTTCTTTAATCCGAGCTTTCGGTTAAGATTTTAACCATCATCAGGGTGCTACAAAGATATTTTTGGTGTAAGATAATATGAAAACATGTATAAAATTTTGTACTTACAAACTTATTGAGTAATATCAATAAGTTTGTAAGTACAAAATTTTATACATGTTTTCATATTATCTTACACCAAAAATATCTTTGTAGCACCCTGATGATGGTTAAAATCTTAACCGAAAGCTCGGATTAAAGAAATTTAAAAGAGTACACTTTTTCATTTGCTGCATAACCCAATAACCAAATTTATATAATTACTGTCAGCAAAGACTCATTGTCTTCTTAATTTATGTATATATATATATATATATATATATATATATATTTACTCCCGGCGTATGAAGTGAGCCACATATCAAAAGAAACTGCGGTTGAAGTGAGGTCCAGTATACGGACCTCACTTAGTCAATCAATGTAAGACTTTTTCGTAGACATGTACTGATAGCAAACACTGTTTTTTACAAAAAAAAGTGGGACCTCACTTTGTATGGTCCACATCAATTTTTAGTTCAGAGATTTTCCGCATAGAGGCGCTGACTTTGGCGTATATTTTCTAACCATGTATATTCTATGCCCTGTTGAATAACTTACGATACACATAGTGAGGACCATACAACTGGCAACATCTGTTCAACCAATCTTTAAAACAGTGGATCGTCGCATAAATTCAAACAGTACAAAAATGTTTAATACTTTAATCCTTTTTGAGAGCGTAGGCGCAAAATTTCGGTTGAGTTCTTTTTAAACGCATTTATTTTTTCGAATCCTGAGATAACTAATAGGTATTTTTAAAAAATTTAAACTCAAAATAGAAGACTACATTATTCCCGAGGGCAGATAGTCCCTTATAATGAAAAAAAAGTTTCTTTTGAATGATATATTTAAAATTAAAAATCAGACTATGTTTTTTCACCCCTGTGACTTATTAAAATAAATATTATAGAAGTTCTCAAGGACTTTCGACCATGGATAATACAGTAATATTTCTTTCTGCGTTTAAATTTTTCAAAAATACTTAAGGTTTTCTCAGTATTCGAAAAAAATGAACGCATTTAAAAATAATTCGAGCGAAATTTTTGAGCATATGCTCTCAGAAAGGCTTAAAATAATATAAATTTTTGTAATCAGTATTTCAATAGTTATTTATGATATAAGTGTTAAAAGTACACGTTTAAGGCACGCATGTGAAAGTTTGCAGAATGAGCGACAGCGAGTTCTGCAATTCACATGAGTACCTTAAAAATGTACTTTTTAATACGCATATCATACAATATTTTTTCTACAAACGTAATTAGAGGACAATATCTACAAAAACTACTAAAATTTTTTATTTCATTAGTAGTTCCAAAATGACACAAAATCTAGGCATCTGATAAAAAAGTTTATTTGAAGAAAGTGTATTTTTTTGTTCTTCTTAATGGCGGTACAGACTCGTTTTTTTAATATTGTGTTTATTTACAGAGTAATTTCCAAATATTAATATATTTTTCAAATTGGGCTCTGTACCACCATTCTTTATTATATTACAAATACGTGTGCCAAATATCTCGAAAAAATATTCAAAATTACAGCCTCAATCTTGGAACGCGTTTTGGCTACCTGTTGATCGCTACTGTATCACCTTAAAAATAAATTCGATAAACCAATTCATCATTTATTGCCATCAAAAAATTTCAGTAGGTAGTATTTTCTAACACGTTTGTATAATACCTTTCATTTCCTAAGAATTATGTATTATTTAAAAATTACATAATGGAGATTCCTAATCGTATTTCGGTATTCACATTTCATACAAGAGTCTCAAAGTACTCAAGTATAAACAATTTTTAGATGATTTTGGGAATATCGATTTCAAGCAGATCACTTACCTTTTTATGTAAATATTCATGTGTTTCATAAAAGCTGATGTGACACTTTCGTCCAGTTCTTTATTAGTAAATAAAAGTTGAATTATGGTTGTTTGGGTTAATAATTACTTCGCATATTATTTATAATACATATAGTAGGGGAGCAAAGTATGCTAAATGTGCAGTCACTCGAGCGCTTAGGGGACCTATTGGGTTGTGATTATTAGGTTCTAAAACCAGAAAAGTTAAGTAAAATTTTCCATTTTAGTGGGGACTTTCCATATTTTAATTTAATTTTCCATTTCCAACACCCGTTTTCTCCGATTATAGCGCCACCTATCCATAATTAGAAAAAATGTTTCGAATAAAAAATGCTTATTTTTACGCAAAGAATCCAAATCTGTAATAAAAAAATAGGGGTTCCTATTTAAGAATTTAAAGTAACCCCCCCCCCCCTCCCACCTCCGTGGGGGTCGTGTTTAGTACCATTCGATAGATTTCAGAAAAAATATTCAGAAATTGTAGTGTATTACCTATAAGAAGTTACCGTTAAGCCGGGTCCAGACTATGTAACAAAACATGTTAAATAACAAAGTTTTGTAACTTGTTACAGAATTTTAAATAAAAGAGTTTTAAAACACAGTGTTGTATAACATTTTTCTGGTTATATAGCATGTTTTATGTTATCTAACAGATGTCGGTAAACATCAAAGAAAGTTATAAAACCGCACCGCGACTGATCTACACCTAAAAACATGTTATTGAAACATTTCTCTGGCATAGTACTCGAGCAGCAACCGTTGGAGTCATATCGCCTTGTTCATTCTGGAGTGATTGTGCTAGATTTTTCTTTGCTCTGTTCACGTAGGGTTATTTACGCGATGAAATTGTCGAAAGAACTGACTACTCATTTAATTGAGCTATTTCGTAAGTAACGAGTATTATGGGATTGCTGTGGGATGAGCTACATTTATTGATTTAAAAAACAAATAAAAAACACGATGAATAGACTGAAATAGAAGTGAAAATAGATACAGAAACTATAATTAAAACTAATGCACGTACGCCTATAACTCAAGCCAACAAATGAAAAGCAGTACGCGGAACCTAACAGCAAATCGGTGCAAATCAACTCTAAATTTGACATAAATAATATTCTCTACAGAGCAGAGTGTTCAGACATAAAACTTTAACATTCACTTCATCCGTTACACAGATGCAGACTGCTTCATCAGCTACTCAAACAGGCACTCAATCATACAATATATCTGAGCCTTTCTATTCCGTCCACTACATCTACATCCGCTACTTCTCCAGCTACACCAATTCAAACAGACAGTGACACTCAATCATGAACAGGTGAAGAAGATAATACTGAGGAATTAAATTTTACAGAAATGTTATACTTCCTCTCTGAAACAATGAGTAAAAAGTTTAAAAAATATACTTTGCTAATAATATAACTGTTAATCTTTCTCTTACTGGAATTGCATCTCGAAATGTCTTTCCTGCCTATTTTATGGCCGATTTCATTTATAAGAAAATCAAAATCAGAACTTTCTATTCTTAAGAAGCTTTTAAAACTGCCATCACATTTAATGTGTCCTGTCGATGGGTCTATGTTATCTCTTTCCAGATCAGCTAAAAGAGCTGTACCACTACCTATATTTTGCTCGAGCTGCTAATGAAGGACACACCCAAAATATTAATTTAACACGCCCGTGTCGCCTCCACAATATTATACAAGCTGCTGTTGCTATGAAGAGATCCTCCATACTTATATGACGCAATTTTATATACTACCTAACCTACCAGCTATCCATCTAAAATGCTGCAAAATTTATGCGCATGTTGTTGTTTTGTTTTTTGTTATATAGTCTGGATACTCATGCTATATATAACAAGTTACATAACAAAGTTGTACAACTTTGTTGTACAACTTTGTTATTAGCATGTTTTGTTACATAGTCTAGACCCGGCTTTAAAAGTTCCCCGTTTCAGGAAAAAATATTGTCTAAGAGTGACTAGTGACCTAGTGGGTAGACCTCGGATAAACTCGGATTCGTAAAGCAGAGGTTTAGATTTCAAATCCGGGGTGTGGATCTCCGATTTTTTTTATTTATTGTTACTGCATTCATGTCTATAGACAATGTTGCAATCTATTATGAGCACAATAAAAAAATATAGTAATAAAATAATAAATAAATATTTCAAAAAAAAAACAAGAAAAAAAATACAATCACTGGAAGCGAAACTAAACAATACGGAAGAAATATAATAGACCTGGATCCCGCGTAAGAAAAAAAAGTTGATTAATAGCAAGCTGAAAATTTGTTAATAGCTTAACGGTGTCTAGTCGGACAAACATTGATGAACGTGAACACTGAAACAGGGGAACTTTTAATGGTGGAGCATGATAAACGTGTCGTCCTGACAAGTTTATGATGGTGAAAAATAGCAAGTTGTTTTTAAGTTTATTCAATAGCCAACGTTATATAATATATGAAAAAATGTTTGTCCGACAAAAAGGTTGGGCATTTTAACGAGTCCGACACGTAGAACATGTCACATCACAGGAACTATGTTGGTGATGAATAGCAGTCTGATTTTTGCATGAGAGTTTAATGAAACGTTAAAAAAGCAATTGGAAGTTCTGTCGGACAAAATGAATGGGAAATATTCCTAGTCAGACATTCTAAACATGTAAGATATAGACAAAAATGTTGGTGATAAATATCAAGCTAATTTTGATTTGTTTATGTAGAAATTATAGTTTGTAACGCAAAAAGTTATATGTCGGACAAAAAGTTTGGGCAAATCGAAGGAAATAAATAAAAAACATTTTTTCAGAATGACTTAGTCACATATTGATAAAGCTATTTTGGTTGTATATTATTATTTATATTCACATATTTGCATGTGCATATACAGAGAGAGTCTGTAAAGTGGAATAAATTCAATATCTCAAATACTAATTGTTTTTTTGGAAAATGCTCAGACCCCTCGATTAGTATTTCAAATTGTCCTTTTTGACATTCAATAAAAATGTATACAGGGTGTCCCAATTTAGAGATATGACGTCATCGTCGATTTTCTTAAATGGCAACACTGTCATTTTGATAGCTAATTTGATAGGGTTTGTAAAGTTATACATAACTGCAAAATATCAAATTTTTATTCTCTACCATTTACAAGATAATAGAAAATAACAAAGTTATCATTCTAGTTTTAGTTCTCGTGTGAGTCGGACGTGTCAATAGCCGGTGCTGACGAGTAATCTAAACGCTTTACAAATACGAATAATAAGTATCGATAATTATTCAAATAATATATAGACTAATAACTCGCGTTTTTGTTTCTATTTTTTAATTGAATGAGTGCGGACACGGGCGGTAAACCGCCCCCTGAACCTGATGGACCTCCCAATACCACCCTTAGTAGTCCAGATATTGAAATGGAATCCCCTAGCAATTTTAAAGGTTTTAGTAAGGCTAAACTCAACCAAACTGTAAGTACTTCCGATCCTATTAAATCTAACGATGACAAACAAAAAGAAATTTTTAAGTATACCATAAATGACCGTGGACCGTTCCATACATATGTTGAAAATAAAGATAGCGATCTTAAAGGTAAACTTAATGCATTAAAAACTGGTGACATTATTCTTACAAAATTCCCAGAATTAGATAATAAAATAATTAGTATCGATACAATTGGCAGAAATAAATTAAGAATTAAATTTACGGATTCTAAAAACGCTAATTACCTTATCGACAAGAAAGACGATCCGGTTTTTGTTAAAAACAATTTGGATGTTTATATACCTAAATTTATTATTATTAGACAAGGTGTTATACGGGATGTCTCAACAGAATTCTCCGATGAATATCTTAAAAATAAAATTAAAAAATTCGAAATAAATTCTAATTTTGAGGTAGTAAACGTTTCTAGAATAAATAGAAAAACGGTTACCGATGATAAAATAAATTATGTTCCTACTAAATCGTGTGTAGTAAGCTTTAAAACACAAGTACTTCCAAAATACGTTACTATAAATAAGGTATTGAAAGAAATTGAACCATATCAACAAAAAGTCCTGCTTTGTTTCAACTGTTTGCGATTTGGCCACCAGGGGAAGCATTGTAGGAGTAACCCCCGTTGTAACAATTGCCAGAAAGACCATAATACAAAAGAGTGTCAGGAAACAACATTAACCCCAAAATGTTTTAGTTGTATGGGAGACCACTTCACAACAAATCTTAAGTCATGTCCAGAATTCAAAAGACAGAAATTAATTAAAGAATGCATGACTAATAGTAATATTAATTACCATGATGCCAACAAACAAATTCCCCGCAAATCTTATGCAGACGTAACATCAAATAACATTATTAAAGATTCTCATCAACAAAATTTGCCTTCTTCTAATTACCCTCTTGTTAACCAAAGTTTAAATAGCTCTTCTGTTACTCGTCCATTCACATTTTCGGCCAATAGTAATCATAATAAATATACAGTCGTCAAATCTTCTAAAGGCAGCAAAAGGCAGAGACCAAATAGTCCTGTCTTGACACAGTCAGATCCAGAATACACATTTAACTTTAGACAATCAGGAACTAATATTCCAATTATAAATAGTCCTTCATATAAAAATAATTTAAATTCAAATTCTCACACGCTACAAACAGAGTCAAACTCTGATATTTTAGATATAATTTTTACTATTGTTACCGAACTTTTTAAAAATTTTAGGGAAAATAATAATCCCAATGTTACTAAACAAGACTTACAGCAAATATTAATTAGTAAACAATTATTAAACGTGCACAATATACCAACTACTTCGTCATATTCTCAGCTATAAACAAACTCAACATTTTACAGTGGAACTGCAGATCTGCAGTTGGCAATAAAGAAAACTTAGAATATCTCTTACATACAACAGAAACTACCATAGCAGCTTTGTCAGAGACCTGGTTCAAACAGGAAAGGTTTTATAACTTCCAAGGTTATAATATTGTTCGGTCAGATCGTATGGATGGTTACGGTGGGGTAGCCATACTAGTAAAATCCAATAGATTATTTTCAGAAGTCGTAGTACAGAAACCAGCAAGAATGATGTGTACATGCATCGAAGTGAAACTTCTACCTAATAACAAAGCAGTGTACATATTGTCAATATACATTAAACCAAAGACTCGGATAGAAGTAAGAGAATGGATACAATTTTTCGAAAACTTACCACGACCTTTTATAATTGCTGGAGATTTCAACGCTCATCATCTTTCTTGGGGTTGTGAGTTTAATGATGTCTATGGTGTTTCTTTCCTCAATGCTATTAATCACTGCAATCTTGTGTATCTCAATGATGGTGCACCCACACTTGTTACGTCAGGTAGAAAAAGTGCCATTGATCTGTCTATTTGTACGCAAGACATAGTACATTTAATATCTTGGTCAGCCATACAGGATCCTCATGGATCCAATCACCTTCCTATATATATGAAGTTTAATAACTCTGACTCAGGCGTACAAACCTATGGTCCAGTTCACAACATATGGGTTCTTAAAAGAGCCAACTGGAACCTGTACACGACAACACTAGAGGAAATGAGCACCGCATGTAACTACAACAATTTCATAGACACGATAAACTCAGCTGCAAACATTTGTATCCCGAAAAGAACAATAATAAGAAATAAGTACTGGAAGCACAAACCAAAACAATGGTGGAATGAGACCTGCAACAACATTGCTCATAGGAGAAAAGAAGCTTTCAGATTATGGAAAGAAAACCCAAACATACAAAATTTACTTGAATTCAAACGAGTTGATGCCATCGCAAAAAAAACATTTAAAGAAACAAAAAGAATTCAGTGGAGGAAATATGTTGAGAGCCTAAATCAGACAACTCCCATCACTGAAGTATGGAAAAAGGTAAATAGTTTTAAGAATCGTAAGCAGCAGAATAAGTTACCTATTGATCTGGAAGCGAATTGGATAGAAGAATTCCATGCCACAATCTCACCAGACTGGGCAAAAGAATGCATAGAATACAATAAGTTATCTTTAAAAACTGTTCCCAGAAACAACTTGTACTTACTTGAACGTTTTGAGATGTGGGAATTAGAAAGATCGTTGAAACTATCTAATAATACTTCACCAGGCGAGGACAATATAACTTACTCCATGCTGTTTCACCTCCCATTTAAACATAAAAAGTCTCTGTTAGAAATCTATAATAGTATCTGGACTGGTGCAAGTCCTATTCCGGATAGCTGGAAGAACTATATAATATTACCTATTAAAAAGAAAGACAAACCGCTAGACCTCTCAAGTTCGTACAGACCTATATCCCTGGCATCTTGTATTCTTAAAACTTTGGAAAGAATAATAAAGAATCGATTAGAACAATGGCTAGAATTTGAACACATCCTACCAAACTCACAATATGGTTTCCGGAAATGTAGGTCCACTCTCGAAGCTATTACTGTTCTCGTTACAGATATACTGACAGGATATACAATAAAAAAACATACAGCTGCAGTTTTTATTGACCTTTCCTCGGCTTTTGATAAAGTAAATTTAAACATTTTGTACCATAAGCTGACATCAATAGGAATACCTCATGAAATATGTTCATTTTTAATTTCACTATACTCCGACAGACGACTTTCACTAAAATTAAACCAAAATCTTCAAGGATCCCGAACATCGAATTTAGGACTCCCTCAAGGCAGCATACTCAGCCCGCTACTTTTTATACTATATACAATGGACTTCGAAGTAAATTTGAATAACGTGAATATGATACAGTTTGCTGATGATATCGTTATCTACACCAACGGTACTACTATTTCAAATTGTCAGAACATTTTAAACACAAACCTATGGTCAATTAAGCACTGGTTAGATTCAAACAACTTAATTCTTTCTGAAAAAAAATCTGAAGTGTGTATTTTTACTAAAAAAAGGGACATAACTCAAGTACAGTTACAACTGGGACCATATCTTCTTCCAATCAAAAATTGTGTTAAATACCTTGGACTCTATTTAGACAGAAAATTACTGTGGAAAGATACCATCCACCATGCAATAAAAAAAACCGAGAACGCTATGAATATTTTGAGAGCATTCTGCCATACCAAATGGGGAGCAGATCCAAATACCGCTTTACTGTTCTATAAAACAATGGTTAGAAGTATATTAGACTATGGCAGTCACCTATATGGAACAGCAGCACATACTCACCGAAACAAAATAGAGACCCAGAAAAACACAAGTTTGAGAATATGTCTTGGTTATCTTAAATCTACCCCAATAAATATTATAGAAGTCGAATCTGTAGAACCTCCACTATCTTTCAGAAGGCAGCTAATTAGTCATAAATTTATGGCTAAAGCCATATCCAAAGAAGCCAGCTATCTTCGTAACATTCACGACCTCACTGTCCTAGTACTCACCCATCCATATTGGCACTCAAAAGCTACTCCACTCCTAGTAAACAGCTATACCACACTGGCACAAATCTCTAACTCCCTGTCTATCAACAAAACTATACCTATCTACACCGAACCTCCCCATGTTTTCTTTTCAAAACATATAAAAACATACTACCTGGACCCAAAAGAAAACTTTCTAGAAACCATTAATGGAAGATGGCCTGAACACCAATACATATATACTGACGGATCCAAGTTGAATGGAAAAGTAGGCTGTGCCTTTTATGACGCAAACTCTTCCCAATATTACAAGTTCAAGCTACCAGATGAGTGTTCCATATATACCGCCGAAACAATTGCCATAGCAAATGCATTTAGATACGTCCAGTCGAGAAACACACAGAATCATGTTATATTCACTGACAGTAAAAGTGCAGTTGACCGAATAACAAACTTGAAATCATCGAAAAACCTTACTAACATAGAGGCAGAAATATTAAAACTGAACTTTGAAGCAACAAAACAAAGGAAAACAATAACTGTAGTGTGGATTAAAGGGCACTCAGGAATAAAAGGTAATGATGCAGTGGATACACTAGCCAAATCAGCCACTGACACAGGCTACCATCTAACCACCAATATTGTTCCATATACAGATCTTACCTCCAAGTTTACTTCACATTTAAAACAATTGTGGCAGCAAGAATATAATTCATCAGTCACAGGGCTTAACTATGTCGGCCACCAAAATAACATACCATTGAAAAGCTGGTTTCATGAATTAACCAAACGAAACTTCATTGTTACAATAAACAGAATAAGATCTAATCATGCTATGACTCCTTTGTACAAATATAAAATAGGACTGGATGAAAACCCATATTGTCCATGCGGAGAAGTTGGTGATATGAACCATGTAATCCTAGAATGTTCAAGAAATAAGAAGAGCATAGAATCATTTTTCGAAGAAATGGTAAATCTCAAATTCTGTTTGCCAACCAGTCTAAATTGTATAATTTTTAGTAATAATATTAACTTATATCAATGTTTGTATAATCATTTAATTCGTTGCAAAATGAAATTGTAAAAAACTAACACCATTGTAAGCAATTCTGCGATACAAAATATTATTGTAAGTGTGTTCACGAAAAAATTAACAAAAAAAAAATAATTAAAAAAAAAAGTTAAAAAAAAAGTAAAATAATGATAAACAAATAAAAAAAAACAAAAAAAAACAATGAAAAAAAAAGGAAATAAAACTAAACAAAATACTACATAAATAAAGCATTAAAAAAAACAAAAATATAATTAAAAAAAAATAAAAAAAAATATACATATAAAAAAATGCACTAAACAGAAACACACATTTTACTAACACAATAACATTTATCCTAGGGTGTGAGAATTTGAAAAATCAATTTATTTATATTGGATCAAAAAAAAAATGCTCCCTTTATATTTCATAAATAAAAAATAAGTCTGGCTAATTGGTTCATGCCAAAGCCAATTATAAAAAAAAAAAAAGTTATATCTGTAATTTGGAATATATTCAATAATTAAAATACTAACTGTTTTTTTGAAAAATGCTCAGACCCGTCGATTAGTATATCAAATTGTCATTTTTGACATATAATAATAATGTATACAGGGTGTCCCAATTTAGAGATATGACGTCATCGTTGATTTTCTTAAATGGCAACACTATCATTTTGATAGCTATTTTGATAGCGTGTGTAAAGTTATACACATCTGAAAAATTTCAAAATTTTATTCCCTACCATTTACAAGATAATAAAAAATAACAAAGTTATGAAGAACAAGAAGTGATCAAATAATAATTGAATTTATTTATTTCAATTAAGCAAATGCTCATAACGTTGCCCATTGACAATTTGACAATAATTGAGGGCAACATTATGAGTTTTTGCTTAATTTATTGAAATAATTAAATTCAATTATTAGCTGATTACTTCTTTTTCATAACTTTGTTATTTTTTATTATCATCTAAATGGTAGAGAATACAAATTTGAAATTTTGCAGTTGTGTATAACTTTACACACCCTATCAAAATAGCTATCAAAATGACAGTGTTGCCATTTAAGAAAATCAACGATGACGTCATATCTCTAAATTGGGACACCATGTATACATTATTATTATATGTCAAAAAGGACAATTTGATATACTAATCGACGGGTCTGAGCATTTTTCAAAAAAACAGTTAGTATTTTAATTATTGAATATATTCCAAATTACAGATATAACTTTGTTATTTTCTATTATCTTGTAAATGGTAGAGAATAAAAATTTGATATTTTGCAGTTATGTATAACTTTACAAACCCTATCAAATTAGCTCTCAAAATGACAGTGTTGCCATTTAAGAAAATCGACGATGACGTCATATCTCTAAATTGGGACACCCTGTATACATTATTATTGAATGTCAAAAAGGACAATTTGAAATACTAATCGACGGGTCTGAGCATTTTCCAAAAAAACAATTAGTATTTGAGATATTGAATTTATTCCACTTTACAGACTCTCTCTGTATATACATGCACACTCCAAAAACAGTAAGCTAAGTATCAATGCATGTATATATTGCAAAAGAATTATTTTTTTGGGTGGAATTTGTTCTAGATATTCTCAAAATGACAATAAAAAATGTCAAAGAACATGTGAAAGCAATCTCTTAGAGTTTTCTAATTAGGCGCATCAGAAAGTACAGAAAATTTCCTACAAAAAACGTTGTATACATTTTTTTCCATACTCAAATCTTAACCCTGTAAACGACATTGAAAAATGTGAAGAGTCTAAAACTTCGGTGCTTATAAGAATAGACGTAAATATGACACATTATGCTTAGAAGTATGTATTAGAAGGCTGCATTTGTCACTGTGACACTTTGTGCTATACAAAGTAGTATTTGAAGGTACATGGTCTCTGAGTTTCTGTTTTGCCACGTGTGTTGGAAAATAAAATTTATATTAACTATGTAGTGTTTTTGTGTCTATTTTTGAGTGTCAACAGTTTAAATTTTAAGTCGCCAGATCGAAAGTGAAACCATTCAACGTAACATTTTTGAGTAATTTTCGAACATTTTACAAGTTAGTAAAATACTTGGTCATCAATTCAATGAGGTTCAGTTGCCAGATAATTGTGAAAGTTCTTTTGAATATCATTCTTCGTGCTATAATGCTTTGCTTGATTGAAAAAGGGTACCTAAATAAATTATTATTAAAATTGTATAACGTAATTTTTCTCAACTTTCTACAAATGAAATAATAATGTAATTAATATGTCACATGACAAGAAATAATTTGCTGCCAAAATAAATCGATTAGTTTAAATTTGAAGTTACGATTGCAATTTATTATGAATTATTGTCAAAAGTGACAGTTTTTCTTAAATGGAAATGTATTCATAGACATAAGGGTAGACAGGGAATACAGTGCAAAAAGTCGATAGGTGGTCTATCTATCTCTTTTAACCAAGCGATCCCGCGCATGTGGCAGACAAAGATAGCTAGACCACTCAATCCATAATATAATTTGCCTGATCTACTATAAATGTATTACAGTGAGATATCTAAATGATGTTGAGATAAATCGAAAGATATCGATTGTAATTGATTGCAGGTACTTTTGACATAGAATAATCACCCCTTATTGAAATTTCAAAAATTATGTTTTTAAATTGTCCGACTACAAAATCTACCCCTTATTTTTTTCCGACAACAGTCATTCTTGGTAAGGAATAATTTACTTAATTAAATTTCATCTTTGTCGGAAAGCTATTTATCACCAGAATTTTTGTCTATGTCTTACTTGTTTAGAATGTCCGACTACGAAAATTTCCCATTAATTTTGTCGGACAGAACTTCCTATTGCTTTTTTAACCTTTCATTAAACTCTCATGCAAAAATCAGACTGCTATTCATCACCAACATAATTCCTGTGATGTGACATGTTCTACGTGTCGGACTCGTTAAAATGCCCAACATTTTTGTCGGACAAAAATTTTCGCATATATAACATAACGTTGGCTATCGAATAAACTTAAAAACAACTTGCTATTTTTCACAATCATAAACTTGTCAGGACGACACGTTTATCATGCTCCACAATTAAAACTTCCCCTGTTCCAGTGTTCCCGTGCATCAAAGTTTGTCCGACTAGACACCGTTAAGCTATTAACAAATTTTCAGCTTGCTATTAATCAACTTTTCTTTCTTACGCGGGATCCAGGCCTATAACCACTGGATTCGGAACTGGATATGGAACTGGATAATATTAGAAAACTGATATTATAATATATAAGCACTACGAGCCTAGTAGGCCCATGGCTTGATGTACTATTCTTTTCCACTCCCTTTTGTCAGTCGCTTTTCTTTCCCAGTTCCTTAAGTTAATTCTTCTCATATCTTCTCTAACTCCATTACTCCATCGTGACCTCGGTCTTCCTCTTCGTCTTTTCCCTGCCAATGCACTAGATAGTACCATTCTGGGAATTCTAGATGGAATCATCCTCTGCACATGGCCCAACCATCTAAGTCTTTGCGCCTTAATTACTGCTAGTATGTTAGATCTTGATAGAGCTCAGTTAGTTCCTTATTTGTTCTTCTTACCCATTGTCCATTTAAGTTTTTCGCACCAAAGATTTTGTGCAGTATTTTCCTCTCCCAAGCTAATAACAATTCTTGATGTTTTTTTGTTGTGACCCATGTTTCAGAAGCATACGTTACTATCGGCCTTATTACGGTCTTGTAAGTTCTTAGTTTTGCTCTTCGTGATATATTTTTACTTCTTAACAACCCATTAAAAGCAAATATAGCGCGGTTGCCCGACATAATTCTCTTTTGTATTTCTTCTTCACAGTTAGGATCTCTTGTGAAGACAGTTCCTAAGTACTCAAATCTCTCAACTTCTTCGAATTTATACTGTGTTCCCTTCGCTGTTGTCATTGTTATGTATTGCCCCCGAACGAATTGCTTATTTGTTCATTCCATATACTTTGTTTTTGCTTCATTTATATACCATCCTTTGCTTGCTGCCCTCTCCTCGAGTTTCATGACTGTTTCTATAAGTTCTATTTTGCTCCTAGCCAAGATTACCAAATCGTCTGCGAATGTCAAGCACTAATGTTTTTTGTGGTAGATCAGACCTGTTCTATTAATGTTTGCTTCCTGTATAACCTTTTCTAGTAATATGCTAAACATTATAGACGATAATGGATCACCCTGCCGCACTCCTTGTTTGACCTCAAAGCTTTCTGTTATAGTATTGTTTATCTTGACTTTATTATACTGATATATCATACTGATATTGTTTAAAAACACTAATAATATTGATGTAAAATGTTAATCAATTTTATTTATTGTTGTAAGAATCAAAGGTAAATATGATTAGGCGAATGAAGCCTTAGGTTTCGCAGTCAATATCCCAACCACACACACATGTTGCAATCTATTTCAATACGGTTTATAGTACAAACTATACATTTAATATCAAAATAGTGGGATATATTTTTTTAGTTGAGGACACTTGGTCACATTGCATTGTTTCAAGATAAGGTGAAATATCTTCAATAAATGGAAAAAAGCATGTATGTCATATATTATAATACTTTCTATACTCTTAATATGTAGTCTCGTATAAATTTGTAGTGACATGATTTTAAGTATAAGAACAAGAAGCTTGCAACAATTTTCAGAGAAAATAGAAAACTAAAACTATTTTAAAATGATTATTCGAAATAAAACATATGCACATATTCACTGTATTTGCCATCTAGTGGAATAACTGTAAAATTAAGTCAGTAAAAAAGGTACATTAAGTTTAATTAAATTAAGTAAATCATCTTGTATACTAAAGTTAAGGTTGGAAAATTGTCGTTTCAAAATGAAAATCGACAGGGGCAACAGTACCTATACTAAAATACACTCTGTATAGATAATTATGTCAATGTTAATAATGCTGGATAGAGAATTGAATATCCTTTCAAATGAGCTAGCACACGCCCCTATTCCCTATTTAAAAATAAGGGGTGGTGGAAATGGAAGGGAGGGGGTTGAAAAATGACAGATATGTATGTACCGTAAAAACTGTGTTCCCCTTAGATCAAAAGTCGGGCTTTTATATTTATATGTTAAGTTCAATATAAATTTCACATAACTGAACTATCACTGTATCCTCCATTTTGATTATTATTGTTCTCAACTAACGCTATTTTCAAAATTCTTGCTTTCCTATCCATATTTAATGTAAACTCCGATAAGGCTACCGTGATTTAATGCTGAGGTACTAAAATGTTATAAAATTAACAAACAGTACGAGCAAGAACAAAGAGTCCAGATCCTTCTTATAACTACAAGTGACTGAAACATCGAAACAATAATAATTCTTACTGTGTTATACAGAAAAAGGCAGTAGAAATGATTAATCTCATATTTATCGACAACACTGTATGGTCCTCACTTGATGAGCTGTAAGGAAATATACACGTAAAGTTGTCCTCACTTTGTGCGCATAACGAAAAAGTATATACAGTCTCACTTTAATAGCTGCGTATAATGGCCTCACTTGGGTGGCAATATACTTGAACAATACGGGACACATATACGTAATTTTTTTTTGTGTATACTCGTCATTTTTTAATTGCTATTTACTTGTCAAGGTCACTATGAAGAGTTGAAACGATTATGTCTACGTTTTCTACCGGTCCTCACTAAGTGCGCGTAATGTCAGGACCTCACTTTGATATCTGTGCATAAATATATATATATATATATATATATATATATATATATATATATATATATATATATATATTGATGCACGTTAAGTTGTGACTTCCGGTATACAGAAGAGGCTGTCCGACTTCCACCTTTTCTACTAGGAATTATTTTTTAAAAATTGTGTATTTGGTAAAAGGGGGTCTTATAAAATGGGTCTACCTATTGAGGGGAAAGGATTTACCAAAATAAATTTTGTATATATATACGTATATACCGAAGCGTACAGCATACGTTATGGCTTCCATATATAGGGTAGTTCAAGGCGCGTTGTCACTTCCAGCGGTGTTGTCATATTTTGGAAGTCACAACGACTCGTCTGCTAGATTTACCTCCTATTTTGAGCGTAATGTGTGATCTTTTGAAACTTTTACTGTGAATACAGTTGTCTGTGTTTTAAAGTTGTCTATTTAAATTAAAATATTGATATTCTTTTGATTATACAGGTTTACAAAAAAATACATTTCGGACTATTTGACGAAACCATATGACTAGGGGGGTTTTTGGGGTCGCTGGTTACGAATCCGGGGTTCGCTAACCTCTATCACGTCAGGTAAAGGTTATTTCAAGGACAAACCAAGATAAATCGACAGTCGCTCTGAAAAAGTATATTAGGAGGGTTTTGGGGTCGCTTATAACGAATCCAGGATCCACTGACCTCTATCACGTCTAGCTGAAGGTCATTTCGAGGTCAAATCAAGATAAATCAACACAATCGCTGTGAAAAAGTATATTAGGGTGTTTTTGGGGTCCCTGATCACAAAACTGGGGCCCGTTGAGCTCAACCACGTCAGGTAAAGGCCATTTAAGGTTAAATCAATTTTGTTAACTCCTCCTGATTTGAACTTGAAATGACCTTTACATGACGTAGTAGAGCTCAACGGACCGCAGTTTTCATGATCAGCGACCGCAAAACTCCCTATACTTTCAGAGCAATTGTGTCAACTGACCTTAAAATGACGTTGAACTAGACGAGATAGAGGTCAGCGGACTCCGGATTCATCTTCAGCGACCCCAAGAACCCCCTAATATACTTTTTCAGAGCGACTGTCGATTTATCTTGATTTGACCTTGAAATGACCTTTACCTGACGCGATAGAGGTGAGCAGACCCCGGATTTGTGATCAGCCACTCCAAAAACCCCCTTGTCATATGGTTTCGTCAAATTGTCCGAAATTTAGTTTTTTTGTAAACCTGTGTTATTTATGATAATATGATTGATATTTATTTTACAAAAATACTAATATATTATTATTGCTGTAAAATGGATTTATTGGAATTAATTAAAAAAGTGTTAATAGTAAGTCATTTATTTACGAAAATTATATCAAAAATGTTAATAAATAAATTTGAACTTATAGAAAATTTTAATATTTTAGATTTTATTACAGGCACCGTCCTTTTAATTTTTGATGTACCAATAATAATATGTAATAAAAAATTAAATGGCTAAACCCTCCAGGTGGGGATTACCCGCTAAAAAGCTATCTAGATCCATCTTTTTCGAGCAGATTTTTCCCAATCTGCTACTCGATACTATTGACTATGCTTCTCCATTTCTTTCTATCCTCTTTTGTTTTTCTGCTAGTCTCTAATTCCTGCCCTATATAAATCTTCCTTTAATTCCTGTAACCATTTATTCTAGTTTTTCCGCGTCTCCTTCTAACTCCTGGTCTCCATTGTAAAATTGAGTTTATAGTTGTTGCGCTACCTGCTCTCCATATATGCCCCAACAATCCAACTCTGTGCCTAAATCAGAAAATCTGGAATAATATCTACCCGGGTCGAAACATTTTTTTTTAATATATGAAAATAGTTATTTATGAAACGGAGTGAGTGCTATACATCGCGTAAGTTCGCAAAAAGTACTTCACGCACAATTTCATACAATATTTTATCTACGATAAACAAATAAAAATACTGTAACTCTTCGTCACTGGAATTCATTTCTATTCTACAATTCTTAGAACTGTGACATATAAAAATTCTAATTTCTTTCAAACCACAAAACTGTCAAATTTTTTTTTGTAATTTATTGCTCATTATGTCATCACCTCTCTTGTGCTCTGCACAAGAGATCTAAGGTTAGAGCTAAGAATAAGGTTGGCTAGGTGCTACGTTTTCTCGACTCTGTTTTACGGAATGGAAGCTTGGACCTTGAATGCGGCATCAATGAAAAAACTGGAATCATTCGAGATGTGGGTATATAGAAGAATTCTAAAAATATCATGGACAGAACACGTCACAAACAAAGAGGTTCTGAGAAAGGTGAATAAAGACATGGAGGTCTTAAATACAATTAAAACCAGAAAATTGGAATATCTCGGACATATTACACGTGGAGAGAGATATAACTTGCTCCAACTCATTATGCAGGGAAAGATTCAAGGAAAAAGAAGCATAGGGAGACGCAGAATATCGTGGTTGAGCAACCTGAGAGAATGGTACGGATGTACATCAAACGAACTTTTCAGAGCAGCCGTCTCCAAGGTCCGAATAGCTATGATGATTGCCGACCTCCTTCGCGGAGATGGCACTTGAAGAAAAAGAAGATGTCATCACCATGAAACGCGAAAGTTAAGAAAGAATATTTAATTATATGAAAGTGTGTCAAAAACAGTGAGAAAAAGTAAATCCCATTTAAAATACATTGTTACTTCATGCTTACTTTAAAGCACTGCTATCTATAATGACAGTTTTCACAAACTAAAAATTTATCAATTATAATATGACATAGAGTAGATAAAAGTCATTTATTAATTATTAATTGATTATAGTCAGAAGAAAATTAGATCATGCACCCCTTGTTTTTTATAATTGTTAACATACTAAATTACATATCCAATAATTATTGTTATCCATTAAATAGATCGATGCAGATCGGCCTTATATCGGATCCTCTTCTATTAGTCCGTTCGCTGACGGTAAAATATTGCAAAACCCATAAATTTTAAAAAACCACTTAAGATTGACATGAAATTTGGCATACACATAGGTAACATATCAAAGAAGAAAATTGATATTGTGCCGATGTTTTCTTTTGCCAAGCAGACATTCCGTTAACATTTTTAGTCACAACATAATATCAATGTTAAAGTATTATTAGAGCAACGCGTTATGGTGTCACATTTCTTTTAATGACCGACACACAAAATATTTTAATGACGGATCCCACACTAGAACCAGATTTTTATTACCTACTGCTGATAAGGTAAAGAGTTATTGAATATCACTCGTTGTCATCTCTGTGTTAATTTGAAATAATAAAATATAAATATTGTAGTTTTGTATTCTAAAATATTTGGAAAAAATATCTATGTATTTTTTTTTTTTCATTTAGGTACACATCATTTTAAGGGATTGTCCGGAAGAGTACAGGCTCAATATATCGGCAAATGAATTTTGTTTTAAATACCGTCCGTATAGAGGAGGTGAGTAGAAGAGATATGGGAATCTGAGATCCAAGATGGCGGCCAGCTTGATGGCTAGGATGGCGTTGAGGCCGTAGAAGTAGCCTCTGGTGATGTACAAGAAGTACACCCTGTCGTTATAAAAGAATCCCTGTCGTTAAGAAGTACACCCTGTCGTTATACAAGAACCCTGTCGTCATAGGGGTGAGAAGTAGACGTGTTGCAATGAGGCGGCTAGGATGGCGTTGGGGCCGTAGCCTCTGGTACAAGAAGAACCCTGTCGTTATAAAAGAACCCTGTCGTTATACAAGAAGTACACCCTGTCGTTATACAAGAACCCTGTCGTCATAGGGGTGAGAATTCGTGTTGCAATGATTTGCGGACAGTTTGATGGCGTTGAGGCCTCTGGTACAAGAAGAACCCTGTCGTCATAGGGTGAACGTGGGGCCTCCGGGGTGTGTGAGGTAAAAATTGTATGGCGTTATGTAGCAAAATTAGGCAATGTAGATACGCAAGCCAAAAAGCAACGATTATATTTTTTAGTATTATAATTTCATTCATACAAACGAATGCACCCCGCCTGCATTCTACAATGTGCTTTTAGAATTCAAAGAAAAATACGTGAGTACCTCCAAGTAATAAAAATATATTGCAATGTGGACGCTGACGCAACGGCAACTATATATGTCGTTCCCACGAGTGAACCGGATACATCCACATTCCAATGATGTCATACGTTAATGCACGTGTGGCGAAATGAGTGAACCGCGGGAAATACGCTGACAGTAACTATAAATATTATATGTCGTTCCCACGAGTGAACCGGATACATCCACATTCCAATGATGTCATACGGTAATGCACCAACTATAAATATTATATGTCGTTCCCACGAGTGAACCGGATACATCCACATTCCAATGATGTCATACGTTAATGCACCAACTATAAATATTATATGTCATTCCCACGAGTGAACCGGATACATCCACATTCCAATGGTTTGCAAATTACTAAAGGATGTAATTAAAACTTATGTTCACGAGGCTTGCAATGTGGGAAAATACGCTGACGCAATATGGTAGCAAATTCTATAAATATTATGTCGTTCCCACGATTACGTTTATTGTATAATTAGTAATAAACAGATGCAGAAAATATAATGACGCTTGCTAATAGGAAATTCCAATTAAGATGCACATACTATTTAACACATAAATATTTTATTAGGAACAGGTCAGGACTAAGGAAAATTTCAAACAAATATAAAATTAATATATATGTATATTTATATATTAGTTTAAGTAAAAGATGCTTCATTTCATCAATGTCTTCCGTGCAGTGTAGATTGGTAGAGTTTTGCGAAAAAATACAAAAGTTGAAAGCGGATATACAGTGGTACGAAGATAGAACCGCAATTGAAAAACGATTTGCAGAGTTTCATTTGTCTACAAGAAAACTATCAAAAACACAATACCCATTAAAAAGAATTCAACCAGCAAGATGTCTCAATTAACGGCATCGTTTATCATTCTCACAGCTATTGTTAACAATGTCCTTTATACAAACGTTCCAAACAATGTTAAGAACATAGCGATATGTTTTAACGATGTAAAAACTGATTGTAATCGAACTGAATGGACTCTAATGGATCATGAAGTGGTGAATTATGGCCAGCTTCCAGTATTTTTCAAAACGATACCAAAGTCGGGAGGAGCATTCTACAAGATCAAGTTAATATCCCCAAATAACACTGAAAGTGATTCAAAATGGAGCAAAACTAATAATGATGATGACATCGTCCAATATGGTTCATCGATTATACTGTTAACAATAATATTAGTAATAAATGTATTTCTAGCTGTTAATATCATTATAAAATTTTTTGTAAGTCGCAAATGTGAATCATCTTGCATTAAAATAAATATGTAAAAAAGGAAGGCAGTGTTTTTTTAAATAAAACTAAAACAATACTTTTAATCTTTTATTCAAAAACCTAATTTACATAGGTAATATTTTTTCACAAAACCATTGGCGGAGGTGATCCACATTTCTCTCGGTGCAGGAAAATAGTCCAGTTGTGTGACAAGGATTGGCATTCTGAATAAAGTTTCCAGTATCAAGGGGTGTATCATCAAATTTACAAACATCAATAATGGTGGGAAAAACTCCAAAAATATGACATTTCTTTTGTAAAAATTCCACTTTTTGTTCGCCGCGAACGTAGATGTAATCAGCTGCATACAACAACTTAGATTCTAGTATTTCATTTATTTTTGAATATTCAACATCCCCATTGGAATACCGAAGACCGTGCAGGTGTCTCTCCAAGTAAGATACAGTCTTCTTATCTTTATTACTCAATGTAGCAAACGGTTGTGGAGACGTAAATATGTAATGGCATCGTTTATGGCCAATTTCAATGGTAAGCTCTTTGGGTACAAACCACCCATCTACGGTGAATCCTTGTATGTCAACTAATGCGATCCTCATGATGTTGCGATCAATACTGAAAGACATAGTTGTAGATTGTCCTATTTAAATTATATTTTTGACAACTTCAGTTAGTGGAAAGTATTCGAGTAGGCTGTCGTGAACAATTAAACAGTAAGCTCGAGTACCTGCTGGAAAACCTTCATCTGCTTCGATTTCCAACTTAACATCGACAGTTCCGGATCTAAACGATGTATCATCCTGCTTGGAACAGTCAAAAACAAACAAAGCATATCTTTTAAATGCAGAGTAATCTAAGATGGGATGTTTTGTTAGCGAACGAGCATAACTGGGAAAGAATTCAGTATAATTGTAGTGAGCTATAGCGTAATCATTTTTTGTGAAATCCAATTGCATTCTCTCGTTAGGCCAATAGTCACCATTAATAACCACTCGTACGCTGGACATTCTAATGTGATCGAATAGCGTCGGATCAGCGTGAATATCATCTCGTTTAGAAGTTTGAAAAGCTACAATAACGTAGCGTGGACGTTCAACAGCTGAAGTTGTCTTTACACTCCATATCTCTCGTCGAGATCCTGCCGTAAGTGAAGGTAGTTCATTGAGCTCCCATTTACGGAAAGGTATGGTTATCGGTGTATTATTCTTAATCGGAGTCATTAATTCGATTTTCACATCATCATTGGGAAAGACATGTTTGACCTTGAGTTCCATGCTGGAGATGGTTAATGATACTGTTGTTACCGTCGTGGAACCAGTAGGTTCTTGGACAACAATGCAATCTTTATCATTACGCGCTCGAACAAAGCGAAACACTTGACGACCATAGGTTAATTTAGTGTAATCGTTGAAAATGTTGAAAATATGTTTGATTGGAATCAGTAAACTAAAGGCGTCCCCTGTTAAATGTGGATAATTCGGATAGTTCCATCCTGCAGTACTGAGAAATTTGGAATCTTCAGGTGTATAACACAACAAACTGCGAATAGTGCTGACTACACCTGGATCTCGAACTATTTCCATGTCATGTGAACTTTGGATGTATGTACAGGTATCAAACAAGAAGGATCCAGCATTCGGCGCAAGAGAAACAGTTCCATTACCAGCTTTCTTGATACTTCCTTTAATTTCTAAAAGTGTGTCGTGTATCGCAAAAAATGCATCTGATTGATTTATGATAAACTCGACAACATCACTATTATTAAATGACTTGATGTAAGGTGTATATGTACGAAATTCTTCTTTTCTAATAGTATCGTCGAACCGAGGTTTTTGGTAAAGATCGAAAATATGTGGTTCCTGCTGATGAACCTGGCGTCGAATATAGTGGCGTTTTGGCATTCTTCAGCCGTAATCCAATGGAAACAAGAAAAACTTTATTGTCAGCAGACACGTCACGTCCCATGTAGGATCCGTGTGAGACTAATGAATATGGATGTGTAGAGTTGTGTTTTATATCTAAACCCATCTATCGTTCCTTAAAATCCAAATGCAGAGTACTTTTCTCTCCTCTAAAGTTGACTGGTCTTAATTCTTGATCGACTACACTAACGGTAATTTTGGTAATTTCACGTATGCTGCTGCTTACTGGTATGTATATAGGGTTATGAGGACGTTCATCAATAGCAAACCCTGGATCAACACTAAGTGGAAAATGTAGAATAGTGTGCGCAGGTCTGTCCTCGTAGAAGGCTCCTTCGGTAATGTTGCATTCAAAAAGTAGACTCGATACTTTTATAATGTTTACAGGTTGATCTGAAGAATGCAGTGTACCTGGCGCCAATATTCTATTTGAGGAGAAACCCAATAATTTACCAAGACTATCATTTTTCTCGAAAGTAATGGTATGCTCTTGACAGAAAATTTCACATTTAAGCGTATTGTTGTTCGGTCTTAAAGTGAACTGCTGAACTGAATTGTATTTAGTGTGTAATGCACTTCGAATGTACGCTTCGATATCGGTAATTTCATAACATCCGGATGGAATGTCGATATGACGCAACTTTTTACGGTCATTTTGCTCATAGAAATAAAATTTTTCACCATCGATGTTTGGGATGGAATTAAATGTATGAAATCCCAACACTGCTACATAATACTGCTGAAGTGGATCAAGTACAAGAGGCACTTGAGGAGTAAACGAAAATTCGTTTGTAGTACTTGTCAAGGTTAACAATCGAGACATGACTGATACTTAATATAGGGTGTAGTAAGTTAAATATCAATATATTATGGTAAAAATTTCTTTATTTTTCTTATTATACTGTTACATGGTTTTGTCTTATTTACATTTTGCTTATAGATACCGCTCTCATAGACACCGCACAATACACATGTAGATTTCATATTGCCGCAAACATCACCCCATTCATGTTTATTATGATCTTTCTTGCAAGGTAAATGATCTCCTAGTGCGAGACGAATATCGTGGGGTAGTTTATACCAAACACCGCTCGTTATATTTTCCATAAAAATGCATGTGGCACGCCTCAAGATGTCGTTAGATGGTTCCATTGTAGAGAAACTTTAAGCATAAATGTCCACAGTTAATTTGGTTATAAGTTTGGTATGCGTCGTTATTATAGAAAATTCGTCCACCACTCAAATATGATGCTAGTTCCCGCGGTGGCTTCAAGCAACCATATGAATCAAAGTATTCTATGTTGTTATTTATCTTTCGGTAAGCTACCCAATGTGTACCAGGGTTCTTGGAAATATCAAGATTAATAATAGCACATTCGTGTTTACGGGGGGCTTGAGGTAAATTGTCCCGCATAAAAACTCCACGAAAATTTGAAATTTTTAATTGTTTAGCAAATTTATTCAAGTCCACATTGGTTAGAGGTCTATTAGGTAGCTTCAGCGGGAGTTTTTTGACTTCTTCAAGTATAATCCAAAGCCACCTTTAGCGTTTTTTCGTAGGTATAAACCTTTGCCTAGATGTTCCATTGCTTTATTATGACGTTTATCTTCTTCCAGTTTCTTTTGAGCATTCTTTGAGTCGATTACTGTCTTGGCAATGGCACTCGCACCCCCCGCTAAAGAGCCGAGAGCTGATAAGCCTGCAAAGATAGGGATTAAAGGTAAAATACCACCTGATTTTGGTTCAAATGGAATAATTCTTGGAACCCGCACATTTTTTTTCCCACCTACGTTTTTAACGGCCGTTCTAGCTGCTGCAAGTGCAAGTAGGGCTGATTTACGCAGATTTGGTGCTGGAGGAGTACGTTTCAATCTTCTGATAATTGGTTGCAGCACGTGTCGCTTAAATGATCTAACGCCTTTACCACGTTTCACACCCATACCTAGTTTTCGTTTGGCTTTCATCGCTGTAGTAGTTAACCAGGCAGTGGTTTTTTCACCCAAAGATGCGTCTTTTGCTTTAACTCGTTCCCACGCTTTATTTTCCAACACCCAATCTGCTTTATGTCGATCTTTTAAGGAATTACTTTGAGAGTATGCTATATCGTGATCTCTCGCAGCCTGATCTAATGGATTTATCCCAGGATCTCCTCGTGCTAGACGTTTCTGTAATTTAGTTCCAGGTCCTAGATAGTGGTAGCCAGGAGCGTGCAATTCAAATGGTAGACTATTGATTATAGAATTTAAAACTCCTTCACCTTGAACAACCAACATTGAAATGAATCGTTTCACACAAAATTGCTTTTTATATAACCAAGTGCATAAAATTCATCTCGATCACAAGATGAAGGTTGTTCAACAAGACAAGACACTAGCAGTGGAAAACTTAGATTTTGTCGATAACGTGACAAGAACCAGTAAACATGGTGCATTGCTACCACATTCTTTTCGTGCTATCATATGCGGCCCAAGCGGATGTGGAAAGACTAATGCTATGTTGGCATTATTGTTTGACCCGAATGGCGCTAAATTTCAAAATGTTTACGTTTATTCAAAATCGTTGTTTCAACCCAAGTATCAATTTTTGAAGGAAGTGTTAGCATCTGTGAAGGAGGTGGGCTATTTCCCATATAAAGATAATGATGCCGTAATAAGTCCTGGTAAAGCCAAACCAAATTCTGTATTCATATTTGATGATGTATCAACGGATCCGCAACAAACAATACGTGAATATTACTGTATGGGGAGACATAAAAATATCGATTGTGCATACCTATGGCAATCCTACAGTCGAGCAGGCAAACAACTCCTACGTGATAATGCTAACCTTATTGTATTGTTTAAACAGGATGAGCTCAATTTAAAACACGTCTTTGACGATCACGTCTCTCCTGACATGACATTTGAGCAATTTAAACAATTTTGTTCTGAATGTTGGAAGGACAAGTATGGTACATTTGTTATTGTTAAGGATTTTGATATTTCTAACGGACGCTATCGTAAAGGTTTCGACAAGTTTATAAAAGTTTAGACGTGGCTGAGACACCTGCATTATATAAAAGCATGTTGGACAAACAAGTGCTTCTACGCAAGCGCAAAGTTGCGGAATTAGCTAGAGCTATTCGCAAAAAGTATTTAGCGTTAAAACTAGGTAAATCGGAGGAGGATGAAACTTTGAAAAAAATGTTTAAACCCATAACCAGTGTTCTAAAAACATCGCAATACAATGCTAACGTTAAAACGGAGTCGATTAAAAAAGAAGAACCAATGGAAAAAGACGAAGAAATTAAAAAAGAAGATATTAGCACCATAAAAAATACATCATTTATCAGCGATGAAGAGGTATTCAGCGATAAATCCGATGAAGAATACGAAGATAGCATAGAAACAAACCAATCGCAAGATAAGGTATCCGAACAAGAATTTCAAGATTACCTAGAAAAATACCATCATCTAATTCATCCTTATGTGAAAGACCATTGGCAGTATTCAGATAAAATAGATAGAGTATACGGTCCTACTCATGATCCCGTAACCTCTAAATGGAAACTTGGAAAAACTGTTATTGATTTCGCCCATAATGGTTGGATTGTGGCGAAAGGAGACTATGTTGTTGGAACTCGCGGGCTATATGAATTAATATTTTACAAAGAACCTGATTATTACACTGAGGACGATGTGAAACGATATATTACATTGCTGGAATTAACCAATGCTCATAAAAAACTGAATGGTACACTAAAGGGAACCAAAACCTATAAGTGGAATGAAATTATTAAACCTAATCTTAATAAATCACTTCTTAAACCTGACCTGAATAAATCATTTCGTCGTAATACAGTATCTGGTAGGGAGGAGGTTGGCTCAGGAATACCGACACATTGGGAAGACAGCGATGATCATGTGCAATATGTGTATTGGGATGACCCAAACGAACTTTGTGAGCGCCTCAAATTGTTGATGGCTGAGCAAAAAGCAGGAAACACCGCATCCCTCAATAACGAAATTGTTGCCATTATCAACGAATTACGTGAAGCAGATATTATATATTAACGTTAGATCAGATTATTGTAGCATCATTTCCAATATGAATGTTGACAAGTTTGGTCGCCATCATTATCGTTCTAATGAACAAGCTGTTAAAAAGCTACGTGAAGGCTTAAAACAATCTATTTTGGATGTACAAAACCAAATACATGCAGTAAAGAAGGATATGCAACGGAATCCTCCTGTAGCTGATACAGATCTTTCCAACAAGAAATTCGTAGATAGTCGCATTGTTCATGTCAAGTCTTTTGTAAGAAAAGAGTTTAATTTGTTGCGCAAAGAATATAATGCAAAACATGTTCAACTTGAACAAAAAATCTCAGACACCATAAGTAAAGTAGAAAGTGATTCTAATAAAAAAATTAATTTGTTGCTTGATGAGAACAAAGTGAATGCTGCAAAAATATCCGATTTGTCGAAACAAGTACACGAGTTTAGAAATGACCTAGATTTATTTAAACGTGAAATGAATAAGAACGTTACAGATGCTGCTCACCAAAGCGCACAAAATATGTTGAAATCGTTGGAAATGGAAAAAAAGATTAAAACAACGGATCTTAATTCACATGATTTAGAAAATCGTCTTAAGGTAGTAGAAGAATACGTCGAAAATAATAAAATTGTCTAAAGAGTCAATTGATGGACGAGTTGCATAAAACCTATTGTACAAAGAATATTGCGTTAGAACGTAAACAGTTTAGGTAGAGTGAAGATGTCTGATGCAAAAAAGGTGAAAGGCAGAAAACATAATAAATTACTAAGCGAGTTACAGGTAAATCTACAAACCATAAATGATAATAGGATTCATGATCTTGAGCAATGGCAGAAAAGCATTCGATATGAATCAGATATGAGATCTTTACTAGATAGTAGAGTATCAGAGCTGTCAAAGACTTTGTATGAGTTGGATGAACGTTTATCTTCAGCAGTAAAAGAAATCCAAGATACACTTGCTATATTTAACACATATTTACACCCTTTACTCCAAAGAGTTAAAGCTTTAGAAAGTAGAAATGGCGTCGTCCATGGAAAAGGTCCAACTAGTTAACGAGCTACACAAACCTGCTCGAAAAAATTATCCAAGACGACGTACAATAGTCAAAGGCTTAGACGATTTATGGCAGATGGACTTGGCTGAAATGCGACCTCATTCTCATAACAATAGAAATTTTAAATTAATTTTAGTTGTTATTGATTGTTTTTCGAAATATCTGTGGACTCGTCCATTAAAGACAAAGACGGGTGAGGAGCTGACTCGAGCATTTTCGGATATCCTCGCACACAGCAAACGAACACCGAAAAATCTGCAGTCGGATCAGGGAACTGAATTTTACAATAACAAGTTTCAAAATTTAATGAAAAAACATAAAATAAATCACTATTCTGTTTTCACTACCATGAAAGCAGCCATGGCTGAACGCGTCATTAGAACGTTGAAATCCAAACTTTACAAGTATTTCAGCTTACACGGTACTTACAAGTGGATTGACATATTGCCCACAGTTACGGCTGAATACAACAATACAAAGCATTCAAAAACGGGGTACAAACCATCACAAGTGAACAAAACCAATGAAAAGGAGATTTTAAAAAACAAATTTACGCATTTAAAAATCGCAGGTCCCCGAAAATTTAAAGTCGGCGATATTGTACGCATCAGCAAAACCAAAATGTTATTCGACAAGGGATATGTTCCAAGTTGGACAACAGAATTATTCAAAGTTACCAAAATCAATATTACCAACCCTGCAACGTACATGCTCGAAGACATGCAAGGTGCACCGATCAAAGGAGCCTTTTACGATGAAGAGTTACAGAAAACAGCCAATCCTGATATTTACTTAGTTGAAAAAGTTTTACGTCGTAAAGGTAAAAAAATGTACGTCAAATGGCTTGGCCTTGATGTAAAACATAATAGTTGGATCGATAATGATGCTGTCATCTAAAAAGGTGGGGGGAATTCTGAAAAATTAGCAGAAACACGTTTTTCGTTCTCAGTGTGTTGCAGTCAGTTAGCTAGTAAAAATGTATTCCCAAGATACTGAATACTCAAGCGGCAGCGAGTATGATGTCACCCTTTCACCATCATCTGAAACATCAACTGTATGTGAAGACTACGATCATGAGCTGGATGCTCTTCTAGAGAAGTATGAAGAAGCAGCTAAGAACGAGTCCCATTATCTGCTGTACACACAGTTGTTAAATGGATCATACCAACTTGGTTGTGGTCTAAGTCCAGCCAGAACATATACTCCAGCTGTAATTATGTGGAAATCGCCATGGCAGAAAATATCTTTCAGTGCCTATGAATGGGAACAATTAATTACCCAACTCAATGAGCAAAGTTTTTTCCACGAAAACGTGACCGTCTCTGATGATCCTGTTGAAATTCAGTGTGGTGAATATTGCATAATTCGACAAATAACCTACAACAGCATGAAATTCCTCGAAATAATCAAGCACGGCATTAACTTTTGCCTCTCAGAAGTGCAAGTGAACACCCTTGTGGAAGCAAATAGTGAACTTTTAACACCGTATATGTCCATGCTAGAGACTATTGAATTTCCACATTATTATTATAATACGCTTAATATTGTTCGAAATAGTTTTAGTAGTCATAATTATACGTTTTCAGACGCAATTCAAAAATTGTATACATTTACACAGGAAGGAAATACTTTACAACATATAGCGTTAGGGCAACTTATATTTTTCTGTAAAAATAGGATCGCTAATGATCTTGAAAGAATTTAATAAAGCTTGTAAAATATATCTCTGTTGTTTTATTTCATGAAAATAAATTACAAGAGGAGTATTGGCTGGTGGGGTTTATTTATATCACAGTGATGTTTTCTTATTTGAACTAGTATCATTCGAGATGCATATCAATAAAGTTGTTCTGCTCATCGCAACCAGCATAAGTTTTTGCTTAGGTGGAAATTTTACTGAGACAAATGCAGTGTCATGGCTAGAACAATATGGTTACATCACCACAAGTGAAACTGCCAGTACTGATATTACTGAAACACTAGAACAGTTTCAAGAAAGATATAATTTACCGGTAGATGGGAAATTAAATAAAGAAACGATGGAGTTAATGCAGAAACCACGATGTACACAAGGAGACAATGCTTACGCTGTAAAATCAGCATGGAAAAAATTTGATATAAAATGGTATTTTCCACAAGCAACCCCTCAAGCTTTGACAGTCACTAAAAGAGTATTTGAAATATGGGAAGAAGCATCAAAATTTAAGTTTACTTATCTGAGAATCCCAGATCCAAATCCGGATATAACTATAACAGTAGTTCCAAAACAGCACTATTTTCGATACAATTGTCAGGGTAACGACGAATGTCCTTTTAAATTTACAAGTGGTATATTAGCACATTCTTATTTTCCACCTACATCTGGGTGCATAGAAATTCATATGAATAGCAATCTAACATGGGATTTCAGTTTAAATTCTACAGCAGAAGGTCGAACAAATTTCTTTGCAGTCCTTCTCCATGAAGTTGGTCACGCTTTAGGTCTAGCACACAGTAGCGATAAGAAAGCTGTAATGTATCCGTTTTATGAAACCTTTCCTTCCCACATAACTGATGATGATAAAAGAGGCTTAGAAAAGTTATATGGACATAAAAGTAAATCTGCATCTATTCCAACTAAAGCTGGTGTTACTAGGAGTAGTTCACCAACTACAACAGAAAGATCTAGGACAACCACAGCACCTAGGAGTAATAAATCAAAGCAAAATATAATAACGAATGTATGTGAATTGGAATATCCAGATTTAATATTTTTAGCATACGCTCCATCATTTCCAACATACCGAATGTATATAGTAAGTAAGGATCTGGTATGGAAATATGACTTAAATAATGAAAAGATACCCACCAATGCTGAACAATTTATAAGATATTTTCCAGGGGGAATTACGAACGTGACACATGTTTTTCAAAGCACCAATGGAGATTTGATTGGTGTAAGCAGGAATCGTATATACGCAGCAGCATTTCCTAGCTTAAGAATTCATACAGATAACATGGTACCTGAAATCAATAACGCAAGAAGTATTAACGGTTTATTCCAAACAAATTCAGGAAAAATATTTGTTTGTTTTGATGGTTCATTTATTGAATTTAATGATAAAGACATTATCTCAAGAGGACGCATAAGTGACGTTTTTCCAGGAATACCAAATGATATTACATCAGCATTTAATTACATCGATGGACATATATATTTCTTAAAGCACAACGTCTATTACAAGTTTAATGAATTTACAAGAAGTGTCATTGAAAAAGGTACTTTTAATTGGAATATGTTGGGGATCCCTTGTCCTGATAATGGATTAATAAAACAACTGAAATCCTTATTATCTAAAGTAAATTTATTTTATGAATAATTAATGTCTGGGGGTCCATCATCAATGGGATCTGGGGATCTGGGGATCTGGGGATTTTGTATGGGGAAAAGGTAAATAAAAATAAAGCATATTTTACAAGAAAGTCTTTTATTCGTTATTAGTAATCGATAATCGTAATCGCAAATCGTATTCGTTTAATCGAAGTAACGTTTTGTGATCAATACAACTAAAAGGTAAGTAATTACTTTACAAGAAAGTTTTTTTACATTTTACAGGTATAAACGTACAAAATATGTTTACCGAAAATGATACAAATATACAGATCGTCTTTACCAAAAGGTTTAAATTTTATTAGCATCTTAAATATCTGAGAATCTTACTTTTTTATTACGATTCCTGTGTAAGTCCTCCTCACAATCATATCTATCCTTTAGTTCAAAGAGTACCTCACAAAAACCATTTTGACACCAGGATGATTTTTTTCTAAATATCAAATGTAAGTCTGAAGCTAAACAACTAACATGAAAATTATCAGATTTAGCTTTTAGACATTTTTGTTTTTCAGAGAAAATTATTTTAAATACCCTGTAACATGGTCGACAGAGTAGCAAATTATATTTTGGTATTTGATAATACCTAAACCATAAGCAATAGTAGTCATTAAGTGCAAAAGTTTCAAAATCCTGACACTCTATAATTGCCTGACGAAGTTCAGGTGAAATATTCAATTCTAGATCATGATTCTCAAAGTCACAAACTTTAAAATGTTCATAAGGAACGGGATTAGTTTTAATTTGCATCCATTTAATTTTACTAAATTTTTGAACTATTTCCTCCGTTAATACCCATGGTAAAGGCGATTTACTAATAAATTTTGAAATTTCATGTATGTTTTCGATAATAGAGCTTATGCATAAATTCTGTAGACTTTCCATCTTCCACATCTGAAAAATGAATTCACCTATGTGTTATACTGTAGTGGCCCCAGGGCAACGTATCAAAAGTGTTGGAGAGTAAGTGCCGTTTGTCATCAAAAGGGTTTAAGGCTATTTTAGTTTGCTCAATACTGTAAACTTCATGTAATTTAGATTGTATACAACGCTGTGTTGCATAAAAAAGTGATTTTGTTTCGGCAGTTTCACGAAAACTTTTCAAACAATTCAAATAATCATCAAAGTTAATTTTCATCTTTACAACATTCATCTTAACCCCTTTCGACTTTTTAACATCTTTCTCCCCAGCCACTTTATATGTATATTGCTTTGAACGAAGACCAACGAAGTGAGTCATGATTTTTGAGTTATTCTCATCTTTCATTAGACCTGGCACTTTTTTGTTTACTAAAGGAATATTCCAAGGATTATTTGGGGGATAATCGCTTGTATCAAATCTATGAATGTCAGGCTTAATCATTTCCTCGTATATATCATTACATTCAGTTTCATAAATCAATCCATCAGTATCAATATAAAGCAATTTATTTTGATTTAATGGGAATTTTTGTAACATATAGTCATAATGAAATTCATATATGCAGGTTTTAGAAAGTTCTAAAATTGCCATTCCAACATACAATGGTTTATTAAAAATAATTTCAGCTTTCTTTAATTCTACTGCCATTAATGATTGATCGAAAATAACGCGACTATGAAACTTCGGGCTAGCAATCAAATTTCGAGCACCTACGCGTCCCTCCCATTTATTTACTAGTTTCACCAGCCTATGCTTCCTTTGGTTCTCCATGGTCTTCCCGAATACAGCGTTGTTCATGAGCTTGTATAAGTTTTTCTCAAAGCTTGTTTTAGCTTGAGCCCTCAATTGTGTATTAAGAGCAATGTAACCTTTTAACCAAGTCATTTGCTTGAATCTCAATACCTTATGAATTTTAGTAAGAACTAATCCATGTGATATAGCCTGTTTTAGGTTCCTGTAGTGAATAACGTAGTTAGTTTTATTGTACAGAGTGGACAAGAGTTTAGATTGTTTGGAACCAGGAGGTTTGCAATGCTCTACACAAAACGGTAAATCTTTATGGTAGTCATGTAAGTTTTCTGGATAAGAGAGATCAACTTCAAGAATGTATCCCTCTTTTGCATCGTCAGGTATTGACATAACATCGATATTTGTATCATCCCAATGGAAACCTCCATAAGGGAGAGGTTCACTCATCGCCCAACCATATAGATTGTTAACATCAAGGTACATGAGATATTTAGAAGGTTTAGATGGATCGTAATTCATCATGTATTTGTTGTTAGCCTCCCCCATCCGGTTACAACACTGTGATATACCTCCACGTATACCTCGTTCATAGAATAAAAGCATATCAACATCTTGTATAGTTTCCAAGTGACATCCTGTATACTTGAGCATTGCATCCCATGTAAAACCTGGGATGGTATAGTAGTGTCCTGGATCTAATCCATATGTCTTGAAGCATGTGTCTCGAAAAGTTTCGAAAACTACAGCCAAAAGAAGTATATCTGTCTTCATGTATAAATTACTGTAATCCCAAAGAGTCTTCATGTTAAATTTCTCCCACACTAATTTAGCGTGAGCATAATTTGAATCTGATATATGCTCATCGTTCAGTTTATTGTAGAATTTTTCTTTATTTGGCAACTTTGTTTCATCTAACCGTTCAATTTTATCTAAATAATCATAAAAGAATACTCCTTTTTTAGTTAACAACTTGAACGTTTCATCATCTAAATTTGGAAATTGTTTTCTTAAAATTCCAAAATTTTCTGGCTTCAAAGTTGAAACTAAGCTATCTAATGAACTCCCCATAAATCTAAAAGTATCAATGAACCGGAATCTAATATTTGTCTTTTTATGGTAAACTGTGAAACTAATATATTTTTCTTTGTTGACTGGTAAAATGGAAATGTAGTACATTTTTGCTAAATCCTTTATTATGAAATGCGAGTCGTAACCACTCATATTGTGGAAGGCTATTGGAACCACAAATGATTTTTTATAATTTAAATTGCACCCATTGTGTGCAAAACCTCTAAAATTGCCAGTCAAATGACAATGGTCTCTTACAATTCGATCCTTCTCCAAAAATTTTCTATTACAAATGTGACATCTCTCAGTAGCATCTTTTAAACTTACTTCAACGTTCATGGGTTGAATATTTATTAATTTTGAATGAATAAATTGAGCTAAATTGTCAATTTCATGTGAAAACCATGACATACAATCCAAACCCACATGACTTTTGTAGAATGAAAAATTATCGTCATAATTACACTTAAAATATAATCCGGCACTGTACGCTGTGTGTCTTTGATATGGATGCGTTGACGTAGTTGATGGTGTTGAGTGGGATGCGCGAAGAGGAACGAGTAGTGATTCAAAATCTGCGTATACTAGGAATGGCAATTTTTCTTTGTAAACAAAGTTTTTAAATTTGACATATGGTTCTTTGGTGAAACTTATTTTGCAGTCATCTATCTTTTCACAGTAGATGATATGAGCATCCAACTTTTCTTTTGTATAAAAATAATTAAGACATCTGTCACATATATATTTCTTTCCATTGTGTTTAGAAAGTTGTGAATTGACAAGTTTGCCTAAATCTTTTATCCAAATATAGTGAAAATGTATTAGATCTTCATCACGTCCACCACTCCATGGTCCGACGTTGTCCACTTCATTATTAAAATAATATTTATTTTGAACTATCAACAGATTGACATGTTTTTCCCGTTTTTGTTTAGTTAATCTCACAGGAAGTACCGAAAAATTGAAAAGCTCATCTTTAACATTTAACTCGAAAACATTAACGGAAATATTTTCATTATTTTTTTCAAAGAGGGAAATTTGATTTAGAGTTACTGGAAATGTAAGACCTTTTAAATTAAGGACAGTGGTGTAATGAGGATATGAAGTAGTTTTGTTAGTGTTTATGTTAACTGAATATAGGGCTGATACAATGGCCCAAGCAAAACAAGCCTGGTCGTTATTCTTAACATTGATACAAGCTCGTTTTTTGGTAACTTTAGGATGCAATTGAATATACGATGAGGCTCCTTTAGCCATTTCAAATTTATTAATGTTTATTTCTAAAGATATAATTTGATTCAGTGCCCAACCACTCTGAGATTCCTCAAATTCAGATAAATCGGTCAAAACAATATTTTTAACGTAAACTTCAAACCAATAATTTAAATCGGTAGTCACATCAATAACTTCATTTTTAGTATTAAAATATTTTCTTTCTAAATTTTCCACCTCTTCAGCTTTTTTGATAAATTCCCCACAAAATGTAGTATTTACTTTTAACATGCCCATTCTTTTTAAGTTGTATTCAATTTTCTTTTGAAATAGTTTAAAAGCATCGGCAAAAAACTGTAAAATATCTTTATGCTCTTTGTTAATAATTATTCCTGTTTGTACTCTACTTTGAAAAATTGATACTATATTTCTCCATACAACCTTTGCTTTACTTCTACGTATATTATTTAACCCACCGCCTGCAACGGAATTTAAATTTTGAAGTATAATTAAAAATCTTTTAAGGATCCCTACATTGGTTTGAAGTTTTCGTAGCGTCCCTATACTTAAATCGCCATCCTTAATAGCTAAATTGCATAAACATATATGTTTTTTAACTTGTTTTATCCAATTTTTTGTTTCTCTATCCGAACAACGCTTTTTTAAAAAAAGTAATTTTTCAGTTTTATCAAATTTTTTAATTATCTCACTACTAAGAATGGCGATTTCCTCAGAATTCATTTTTCAAAATTTTGGATATGAAAAATCTACTTACAGTTTTTTAAATTTCAATTATTTCGAATGACGCTGCAGGATTTAGCTTGCTCGACGTGCTCACCAGGCCTCTGAATACGACAGCGTACTTTTCTGTCCTCAACTGATCTATATAGGGGGCGTAGTCCTCGGTAACCCGCTTCGGTAGGAACACCACACTTTCCTCTAATTCTAGAAGCACCGATTGGCCAAATGCAGTGTTGACCATTTTACTGTTTATTATTTTATATGGTTTGTCAACTTCCAGTTGCTGTAGTTTTGTAATCGGTTTGTCTTCTTTCTTAACAACAGAAACTTTGTTTAGTTTGTTTAGATCCATCTGAAATAATTGCGAATGTAAGTTCATTTGCTACATTGCAGATTCTATTATTAAAAATTACATGATTTTGAAGTAAATTATAATAAAATTGCAACAGTGAAAATATGAAAAAAGACATTGACGTAATAAAAAGCTACGACTACAAAATCATGTCTATATAATAGGATACATTACATACGAGTTTTAACAACTCATAATAGACGGTAAACGTGGACTAGGATACAAACGAAAGTCATAACTTAAAAATGTACACACGAATACCACGCTACGCTGTCTCTTGCAGGTCTGAGGAAAATTGCAACAGTAAATCATAAAAGATGACATTGAAATGATAAAAAACTAAAACTGAGGTAAAATTGTAACAGTAAAATATAAAATATTACAAAACATTAAACTGGTAAACATACAGAAACTACATAATCACAGTATAAGGGCTATACGGGAACGAGCACACAAAAATAAAATTTCCCCAGATCTACTGAAAAACTGGGCCTTTCACAACATCTGGCAACAGCGCCTCCCATAAGAGCCTGTGTATTAGCGTAAGATAGAAAATCAATTTTCTCCCAGATTCTGGGGAAATTTTACAAAGATTTTAAGGATGCATTACGTACGAGTTTCTACAGCTCGTAATAGAAGGTAAACGTGGACCAGGACGCAAACGCAACTCATTACGAGTTTCTACAGCTCGTAATAGAAGATAAACGTGGACCAGGACGCAAACGACACTCATACCTTAAGAATATACACATGAAGGTTTGAAAAAAATGATTTACCGGCTATTATGTAGATTTCAGGTCTTTAAGGTAAAATCGCAGCAGTAAAACATTGAAATGATGAAAAAGCAGAAACTACAAGATCATTATTCTATACTAATAGGATGCATTACGTACGCCTTTCTACAACTCGTAATAACCGTGGACCAGGAGGCACACGCAACTCATAACTAAATATACACACATGAGGGCTTGAAACACAAACAGCATTTACCGGTAGAAAAGCGGAAACTACAAAATCATAGTTATACAATAGGATGTTTCTACAACTCATAATAGAAGGTAAACGTGGACCAGGACGCAAACGGAACTCATTACTAGTTTCTACAGCTCGTAATAGAAGATAAACGTGGACCAGGACGCAAACCACACTCATAACTTACAAAAAATTACATAAGAATATACGCAAGAAGACTTGAAACAAAAAGCATTTACAGGTAAATAGGCTCCAGGTCTTTAAGGTAAAATTGCAACAGTAAAACATAAAAGAAGACGGAAGACTTCTGAAGTAGCAAATAATTAAATACTAAAAATATTTACTTACTTTTTTTTTTTTAGTTGTATTGATCACACTCACAAAACGATTACTTGGTGTAGTTCGTGACTGACAGAAACTCTATGAAATGGCTATCCCCCGATTTCAGTTTAAATAGTAGCTACTCCGGAAATGCCTCGTGAACACATTCACGTTTTAATTGCATCTTTTAACTAGTAATTTGCAAACGATTAAAAAACATTTGCACTTAATTCGTGGGAACGACATGTGCATAATATTTATAGAATTTGTACATCCTTTAACTAGTAATTTGCAAACCATTGGAATGTGGATGTATCCGGTTCACTCGTGGGAACGACATATAATATTTATAGTTGCTGTCAGCGTATTTCCCGCGGTTCACTCATTTCGTTGAAGCCACACGTGCATTAACGTATGACATCATTGGAATGTGGATGTATCCGGTTCACTCGTGGGAACGACATATAATATTTATAGTTACTGTCAGCGTATTTCCCGCGGTTCACTCATTTCGTTGAAGCCACACGTGCATTAACGTATGACATCATTGGAATGTGGATGTATCCGGTTCACTCGTGGGAACGACATTTATAGTTGCCGTTGCGTCAGCGTCCACATTGCAATATATTTTTATTACTTGGAGGTACTCACGTATTTTTCTTTGAATTCTAAAAGCACATTGTAGAATGCAGGCGGGGTGCATTCGTTTGTATAAATGAAATTATAATACTAAAAAATCGTTGCTTTTTGCCGACACCGTATCTACATTGCCTAATTTTGTTACATAACGCCATTTTTACCGCCCCGGAGGCCCCACGTTCACCCTATGACGACAGGGTTCTTCTTCAGAGGCCTCAACGCCGCTGGCCGCCTCATTGCAACACGTCTACTTCTCACCCCTATGACGACAGGGTGCGACAGGGTGTACTTCTTAACGACAGGGTTCTTTTATAACGACAGGGTTCT
Source organism: Diabrotica virgifera virgifera (assembly GCF_917563875.1). Classification (NCBI taxonomy): domain Eukaryota; kingdom Metazoa; phylum Arthropoda; class Insecta; order Coleoptera; family Chrysomelidae; genus Diabrotica; species Diabrotica virgifera. The sequence continues at coordinate 106,474,185 of NC_065451.1, read as the reverse complement.
TCTTCAGAGGCCTCAACGCCGCTGGCCGCCAACACGTCTACTTCTCACCCCTATGACGACAGGGTGCGACAGGGTTCTTGTATAACGACAGGGTTCTTTTATAACGACAGGGTTCTTCTTCAGAGGCCCCAACGCCGCTGGCCGCCTCATTGCAACACGTCTACTTCTCACCCCTATGACGACAGGGTGCGACAGGGTGTACTTCTTAACGACAGGGTTCTTTTATAACGACAGGGTGTACTTCTTCTTGTACATCACCAGAGGCTACTTCTACGGCCTCAACGCCATCCTAGCCATCAAGCTGGCCGCCATCTTGGATCTCAGATTCTCATATCTCTTCTACTGAGGTGCTCGTTGGGGATAGACGCAAAATCTTAGTCCAGTGCTAATTAAATGCATTAATTTTTTTCGAATTCTGAGAAAACTAATAAGTATTTTTGAAAAATTTAAACGCAGAATGGAAGCTTACATTATTACCGAGGGCAGAAAGTCCCTGAAAACTTATATAATGTTTATTTTAATAACTTATATACCTAATATATGTTTATTTTAATAAAGATAATGGGATGAAAAAACAAGAGAAAAGTTAGTGTGATTTTTAATTTCGAATATTTCATTCAAAAGAAACTTTTTTTTATTCTAAGGGACTTTCGGTCCCCCGTAATAATGTTATCTTTCATTCTGGGTGTATGTTTTAAAAAATATTTATTAGTTTTCTCAGGATTCGAAAAAAATAAATGTATTTAAATAGCATTGGACAGAGATTTTGCGCCTATCCCCTTAAGAGAGAGTTTACTGCATTTTATATTATTACTAGAATTTATTACTTTAAACTTTTTATCGATCTTGATTTATTTTATCGTGTATTTAATTCCATTCAATTGTAATTGTACATTCAATTTTTTTGTAATTTTTACACGTTTTATTACTTTCGAAATAACAATAACTATAAAATCGATTTTTCAGCCTACTTGGGTCAAAAAAATACACAATTTTCGGAAATTTCGTTAAATGAGAACATTTACCTACATTTCTTGTATTTAAGCTTTTAATAAGATTTTTAAAAATAATTTAGATTATTTAATAGATACATTCACCGGCACGAAAAACGGGCACCCCAAAAAATGGGTCATTTTTGATGGCTCGTATCTCCTAAACCTATTCTCCGATTTAAGTATTTCTTTAATATGTTATAGCCTTATTCTTTAACTATATCGCTGTAATAATATTGTTTCTAGACAGGTAAATTATCATTGTATACTGGGCGTACCAATCAAACTGGTTTTTTTTTTCAATTTTCACAACACTCTGTGGAATATTCTAGCATTTATACAATATTGAAATTAAAACCCAACTATAGCCCCAGGTTTTCTTAATGTTCTGTTTGTTATTCATTCGCTTATGTTGGATAATAAAAAAGTTAGGGACTTTAACAATTAAACATGTTCTTTATCAATACATGGTGTTTCTAAATAAGTGCGACAAACTTTAAGGGGTAATTCTGCATGAAAAAATAATGATCGTTTACTTGATAAAGCTATGTCCGCAAATGCTTGCAAATATAAAATTATTTTGCCACACGATCATTATTTTTTCATGCAGAAATTACCCCTTAAAATTTGTCGCACTTATATTTAGAAACACCTGTATCGATAAAGAACATGGCTAGTTGTTAAAGTCCTTAACTTTTTTATTATCCAACGTAAGCGAATGAATAAAAAACAGAATGTTAATAAAACCTGGAGCTATAGTTATGCTTTAATTTAAATATTTTATAAAGGCTAGAATATTCCACAGGGTGTTGTGAAAATTGAGAGAAAAACCCAGTTTGATTGGTACACCCGGTATACAATGAAAATTTACCTGTCTATCAACAATGTTATCATAGCTATATTGTTACATAATAAGGCTATAACATATTAAAAACATTACTTAAATCGGACCAAAGGTTTGGGAGATACGAGACATCAAAAATTACCCACTTTTTTAGGGTGTCCGTTTTTCGTGCCGGTGAGTGTAGATTAAATTAGAAGTTCATTGTAAAAAAGGAAGTAAACAAAAACACGAGAAAAATGAATTTATATAAGTAAATAGGTAAGTAAATATTATAGATTGAAATAAGTACAGAAAATATATAATTATAGAGATATATAATCACTTATTGTACCTTCATTTAAGGCTAACTTTAAAAGTAAAGCAGATCTGCTATTATTCATGTTTAAAAACAAAAGGCACACAAAACACTAAGTACGATTAGGACCGCGAATCTACAACAGATAAATGTCTGGAAACCGTTACACAGGGTTGCCAAAAAACGGAAGTCACACCGAGCGGTGTGGTATACGGAAGACGCTACGCGTTGTGTACATAACCTGTATAGTAGCACGGGAGGGACACTAGCGCTGGTGATATACCGTCGAACTAAAATCTGATCTTATGAGTATGTTAGATACGATATGACTTCCAGCGAAATTTTTAATATAAGCCATCTGATACCATCTAGTAGCCAAATTCGTAAAAATATAGGCAAAACGTTGTGACTTCCGAAATCGGAAGTCATAACGGTATATATGAAGTAACAACGTATTACGAGAATCTACTTTGGAAGTCACATGGATACATGTATCAATATATATATATATATATATATATATATATATATATATATATATATATATATATATATATAAATAAAATGATGTTGGATAATCGAGTACAAATATAAAAATAAATAAGCAAAATCATTGGCTAATACTCGTAAAGTGAATGTGAATTTAGTTGGAAATATATAAAATGATGAAGGGTCATCATTCCATACATTTCTGTGCAACTATATACACCGGTGTTTCGGCCTATTTGGGCTTCGTCAGTATAGTGTAGCAAGTTAAAAAAGTTGTTTGTTAACTTGTAAAAGGATTACTACAGGAGCAAGGTTACCAATTTTGGTCAGGTTGTTAGAAGACCCGCAGTCGCAAGGCTACAACTAACATTGCCAAGGAGGTAAAGCTACCTGAGGAAATGAAAAGCCATAACATTATTAAATAAAATGATGTTGGATAATCGAGTACAAATATAAAAATAAATAAGCAAAATCATTGGCTAATACTCGTAAAGTGAATGTGAATTTAGTTGGAAATATATAAAATGATGAAGGGTCATCATTCCATACATTTCTGTGCAACTATATACAATATATATATATATATATATATATATATATATATATATATATATATATATATTGTTATATTTCTATTTGATATGAAAATTAAATTTTGATAATTATAAACAAAATTCAATTTAATATAAAATATTTTCAATTTTCTCAACCACGGGCATATAAATTTAGAACAACCTGTATACAACAAATTGTTATATTTAATTTTAAGAAGTGATTAAACGAAACTCGGGACAATGCGCTTAGAATAAACAAAGTGAATGGCGCGTACCATTATCGTTGTTCGCGGAAGGTTCGATCATTAGCCTATGCTAAATAAAACTCAAGTGAAATCGATAATAGGTCATTATCGTTGTTCGCGGAAGGTTCGATCATTAGCCGATGCTAAATAAGACTTAGTGGAAGTAGATAATAGATCATTAAATTTTGTAATTAGTAGAAAGTAATTTTAGAATGGGAATTAACTATTTTTCTTGTGAAATCCATTAAGCATATTTAGAAAGATTAAAAAATGGGTTTTGAGGAATACTGCGAATGAGAGTTGGTGGTGGAAGTTTGATTTGTGAATCTGGAAGGGATATTTAGAAAGTAGGGGAATGAATGACAAATAGAGATCAGAATGTTTTGAGCTGTCGAGAAGTGAAGTCCAGTAGTAGACGGTAGTGTACGGAGAGTGAGAAAGCCGGTGTAGTTCCGTGAGTGTGGAGTATCGATCGTGGAACGAGAGGTAGGCCAGGTTGAGAGTAAAAGAACCTCCTTGAGCCAAGAGTTCCCGGTAGCTGATTGGAGTTTCGAAAAAGGTAGAACACAGCATCGCGACAGAAGCAGGAAACGAGAGCTATACGAGCTAGTTTCAAAGGAGAACATTACTGGAAGCCAGGAAGAGGTTTTGATTGCAGCCAAGGATAGCAGGAAACGGGTCTTGTGTGAAGACATTCTCAGTTCACCAGAAAAAGGTCAGTCTCATTTGTTTGGACATGAATGTATGGGTTTTTCGTATTAAATACCACATTTAAAATTGAAGAAACATAATCAATAATATCAGAAAAGCTTCATCAAACTTAAATAGAATTGTTGCTAATAAATCATAATAGTTAAATGTTAATAAAAACTTTCAATTGGAAACCAAAAGGAAATAAGATTCCCATGTGTAAATGTTATGTTTAAGAATAATAAGATATAGCAAATATTAAGCAGTGATTGCCATTTAAATAAAATAAACAATATTTTGATTACAATTGTAACCCATATGTGTTATTATTTTACTCTTTTCTTTCCTATCCCGATTAGGAACCATTGAGAAATACTTAGAAGCCACGTAAGTAAATAATTAATTTTATAAAAAGCCCTGAGATTGAAAACATATTGATATGTGATCTGGTAAATTAATTAGATTATTATTAATGCATTGATTAAATTAAATGACATATAAAAATATTATCTCATATCAATAATCAAGATCACATCAACTGGCGCCCAACGTGGGGCATTGTAAAGTATTTCTAGTGGCAAATTTGAAGGATAGAAAGAGTAAAGCCGGTATTTGAAAATTTATATGCCTGTGGTAAAAAGTGAGATACTTACATTTGATAACACAAAATTTTAGATCTCTTTAGGTACAAATTTTACATAACTGATTTAATATTTTATTTTTACGATATTTACATTTGATATATTTATTGACAATTTATAATATTTGGGTGAGAAAAAGTCGTCTTGGTAACATACTAGTAAAATTTCATATTTGGCGGGGACAGTACTTCTTGAAAACAAATGTCTGTGACAAGAAGCCAAAGCAAAGACAACAAAAAACAAAAAGAACATTCAGACCAAGAAGATATTTTAGACACGACAATCATGGCATCAGAACAGCAAGAATTATCAGGAATAGATAAACTATTACAACTGATGCAACTCCAGTCACAAAAACTGGATGACAATCAAAGAGAAACAAAACAAGCAATGGATGAAGCAAAAAGGACAATGGATAAAAATCAGGAGGAAACAAAACAAGCAATGGATAAAAATCAGGAAGAAACATCAAAGAAAATGGATAAAGTGGATCAAAAAATGGATGACAATCAAAAGGAAACAAAACAAGCAATAGAAGAGAACAATAAGAAAATAGAGGAACGCATAGAAAAGTATGAAAAGGAAATAAAAGGATGTTTGACAACAATGAAAAACGAGATAGAACAGCAAGAAATGAAAATTAAAGATCACATGCAAGAACAAGAAATTAGAATGAAGGACCACATGAAAGAACATGAAATGAAAATTCAAGATAAAATAAAGGAGTTAACGTATGGCCAGAAAAAGGAAATAGAAAATTTGGAAAACAAGTTTGAAAACGCTATTCAAGCAATCAGAGAAGAAATGGAAAGAAAGATTGCGGAAATCAATATTCAACAAAATGTAGGAGAAAGAAGAGAAAGGGTTATACATAGCACAGATGACGTGAAGATAAGGTTTGGCGGGGATGTAAGAAGATTACACCCAGTGCCGTTCATAAATAGCCTGAAAAAGAAAATACAGCACATCGGAAATTTCGAAACAGCAAAAGAAACTATCAGAAACCATCTAAAATATGAAGCAAGCCTATGGTTCGATTGCAAAGAAGAAGAATTTGACAGTTGGCAACAATTTGAACAAAAATTTTTGAATTATTTCTGGGGAAAGTCCAACAATTGGAAATTAACAAGGAATTGCAAAATGGGAAATACAAGGATAGGATGGGTATATCAGAAAGGACATATGCATTACAAATTTACTATAACGCAAAACATTTACAATATAATTACTCATCGGAACAATTAGTCGAACTGATTGCAAGACATTTCGAAGAAACGCTGGAAGACCATATCACATTGCAAAACTACAAAGACATAGATAGTTTATGCCAATTCCTACAAATAAGAGAATCACGTTTAAGAGAAAGAAAATCAAGAAGGTCGCGAGAAGATTACAGGCCCCGAGAAACACAGGATTACAGAGATAGAAATCAAAATAGGAGGGACTATACAAGACGAGATTTTAATCCCAGAAGGGAAAACGAAAATAGAGACAACGGAAGAGGAAATTATGAACAAAGAAATAGGCAATGGAATGAGGACAGAAATCGAGAATACCAGAATAGAAACACCACACTCGCAAATCAAGAAAACAGAAATAATGGTAGACAAAATGAACAGGGATATCGAGAAAACCGAAACAGATCCGACAGACCAAGAGAAAATAGAAGAGAAGTAAATAATACCCAGACAGATGAATATGACGGAGAGACATTATGACGAAAATATAAACAACGATGAGCAACCGGCGTCTTTTCACGACGGCGCTCACTAAAAACCAAAAATCAAACAGGAATCTTTTGTAACCCCAAGGAGTTTATTAAATTGGCAAGAAACAACGAAAAGAAAAATGGAGTTAATTTAAAATTTGTGGATGGATTTATCAACGAGAAACCAATTAAAATTATGATAGACACTGGATCTGAAATAACATTGGTCAACAGAAAACTAATAGAAGAAGTTAACTTAACAAATTTAATTTACAAAATACCTAGGGTAAATTTAGTGGGCGCAAACAAACGGACATTGGCAACTATAAATGAAGGCATACGAGTAATGGTACGACTGGGTAAGAAGATGTATGCACTACAATGTGTAATAATGCCAAACATGTCACATGACATGATAGTAGGAGTTGACGAATTGGCAGAAAAACATGTAGTGATAGATTTTAAAAATAATACGATGAAACTAACAGAAGAAAAAGAAAAGGAACAGGACAAGGAACAGGAGAAACAAAATACGGACGAATCAGGTAAAGAACAAACAGTGGAAATGAATTTGGCAACGAAGCAAGGACAAAGAAGAAAAGGGAGAAAAAGTCAGAAAAAGACAAAAGAAAATGAAACCTGTGGCTCCTCAAAAGAAGAGTTGAGCCCAGAAGAAGAAAAATTGAGAGTATCAAAAGCAAAAGAAAACTGGGATTCCTCAAAAGAAGAGATGAGCTCAGGAGAAGAAGAAATAAAGCTAACAAATGAAAGCGAAAAAGATATGATCGAAACAGTGGCATTTGAAGAGGAGGCATATAAAAACGAGGATGCAGAATACACGGTAAAAGTATGTGAAAAATCTGAGGAAAAAGACAGAAGATTGATATGGGAAAAAGGGAAAAACAACATAATAGCCGACACTCTAACACAGGATGAGGACACTGAAAATAAGGAAACAATTACTCTACAGGTGGGACTAATTAGAGTAATACAAGAAGAAGGGGTATAAGACGTAGATTAAAGTAAGGAAATATACAGGGAGTTGATTTTGCCTCGAGAAAATTTATTTAAAAAATGCAGATAAATTTTATCGAATACAAGGCGGGGATTTGTTATATTTCTATTTGATATGAAAATTAAATTTTGATAATTATAAACAAAATTCAATTTAATATAAAATATTTTCAATTTTCTCAACCACGGGCATATAAATTTAGAACAACCTGTATACAACAAATTGTTATATTTAATTTTAAGAAGTGATTAAACGAAACTCGGGACAATGCGCTTAGAACAAACAAAGTGAATGGCGCGTACCATTATCGTTGTTCGCGGAAGGTTCGATCATTAGCCTATGCTAAATAAAACTCAAGTGAAATCGATAATAGGTCATTATCGTTGTTCGCGGAAGGTTCGATCATTAGCCGATGCTAAATAAGACTTAGTGGAAGTAGATAATAGATCATTAAATTTTGTAATTAGTAGAAAGTAATTTTAGAATGGGAATTAACTATTTTTCTTGTGAAATCCATTAAGCATATTTAGAAAGATTAAAAAATGGGTTTTGAGGAATACTGCGAATGAGAGTTGGTGGTGGAAGTTTGATTTGTGAATCTGGAAGGGATATTTAGAAAGTAGGGGAATGAATGACAAATAGAGATCAGAATGTTTTGAGCTGTCGAGAAGTGAAGTCCAGTAGTAGACGGTAGTGTACGGAGAGTGAGAAAGCCGGTGTAGTTCCGTGAATGTGGAGTATCGATCGTGGAACGAGAGGTAGGCCAGGTTGAGAGTAAAAGAACCTCCTTGAGCCAAGAGTTCCCGGTAGCTGATTGGAGTTTCGAAAAAGGTAGAACACAGCATTGCGACAGAAGCAGGAAACGAGAGCTATACGAGCTGGTTTCAAAGGAGAACATTACTGGAAGCCAGGAAGAGGTTTTGATTGCAGCCAAGGATAGCAGGAAACGGGTCTTGTGTGAAGACATTCTCAGTTCACCAGAAAAAGGTCAGTCTCATTTGTTTGGACATGAATGTATGGGTTTTTCGTATTAAATACCACATTTAAAATTGAAGAAACATAATCAATAATATCAGAAAAGCTTCATCAAACTTAAATAGAATTGTTGCTAATAAATCATAATAGTTAAATGTTAATAAAAACTTTCAATTGGAAACCAAAAGGAAATAAGATTCCCATGTGTAAATGTTATGTTTAAGAATAATAAGATATAGCAAATATTAAGCAGTGATTGCCATTTAAATAAAATAAACAATATTTTGATTACAATTGTAACCCATATGTGTTATTATTTTACTCTTTTCTTTCCTATCCCGATTAGGAACCATTGAGAAATACTTAGAAGCCACGTAAGTAAGTAATTAATTTTATAAAAAGCCCTAAGATTGAAAACATATTGATATGTGATCTGGTAAATTAATTAGATTATTATTAATGCATTGATTAAATTAAATGACATATAAAAATATTATCTCATATCAATAATCAAGATCACATCAATATATATATATATATATATATATATATATATATATATATATATATATATATAAATAATCAAAATCATTGGCTAATACTCGTAAAGTGAATGTGAATTTAGTTGGAAATATATAAAATGATGAAAGGGTCATCATTCCATACATTTCTGTGCAACTATATACACCGGTGTTTCGGCCTATTTGGGCTTCGTCAGTATAGTGTAGCAAGTTAAAAAAGTTGTTTGTAAACTTGTAAAAGGATTACTACAGGAGCAAGGTTACCATTTTTGGTCAGATTGTTAGAAGACCCGCAGTCGCAAGGCTACAACTAACATTGCCAAGGAGGTAAGGCTACCTGAGGAAATGAAAAGCCATAACATTATTAAATAAAATGATGTTGGATAATCGAGTACAAATATAAAAATAAATAATCAAAATCATTGGCTAAAATTGGAAACACCGGTGTATATAGTTGCACAGAAATGTATGGAATGATGACCCTTTCATCATTTTATATATTTCCAACTAAATTCACATTCACTTTACGAGTATTAGCCAATGATTTTGATTATTTATTTTTATATTTGTACTCGATTATCCAACATCATTTTATATATATATATATATATATATATATATATATATATATATATATATATATATATATATATATATATATATATATATACCTGAGCCAAGGAATGCCAAACGTTTAGAACGTTTTAAACAATCAAACAAGGAGAGGTTAGCGCGAGTTAATAAATATCAGCATGTCTCGCAATAAGTATGAAAAACAAAATATGCACAAGATGGAATGCAACCATAGACACGTGTTTCTGACTTATTAGTCGTCATCAGTATGATATAGCTAAACAGGAGCAATGCAACCAATTTGTGGCTATAATGTTAGAAGACCCTCAGGATTCGAGAGCAACAACTAACAAATCCACGGAGGAAGCTACAGCTACCTGAGCCAAGGAATGCCAAACGTTTAGAACGTTTTAAACAATCAAACAAGGAGAGGTTAGCGCGAGTTAATAAATATCGGCATGGCTCGCAATAAGTATGAAAAACAAAATATGCACAAGATGGAATGCAACCATAGACACGTGTTTCTGACTTATTAGTCGTCATCAGTATGATATAGCTAAACAGGAGCAATGCAACCAATTTGTGGCTATAATGTTAGAAGACCCTCAGGATTCGAGAGCAACAACTAACAAATCCACGGAGGAAGCTACAGCTACCTGAGCCAAGGAATGCCAAACGTTTAGAACGTTTTAAACAATCAAACAAGGAGCCATTGCATTGCGAGCCATGCCGATATTTATTAACTCGCGCTAACCTCTCCTTGTTTGATTGTTTAAAACGTTCTAAACGTTTGGCATTCCTTGGCTCAGGTAGCTGTAGCTTCCTCCGTGGATTTGTTAGTTGTTGCTCTCGAATCCTGAGGGTCTTCTAACATTATAGCCACAAATTGGTTGCATTGCTCCTGTTTAGCTATATCATACTGATGACGACTAATAAGTCAGAAACACGTGTCTATGGTTGCATTCCATCTTGTGCATATTTTGGTTTTCATACTTATTGCGAGCCATGCCGATATTTATTAACTCGCACTAACCTCTCCTTGTTATATATATATATATATATATATATATATATATATATATATATATATTGTTGTGATCTTGATTATTGATATGAGATGATAATTTTATATGTCATTTAATTTAATCAATGCATAACTAATAATCTAATTAATTTACCAGATCACATATCAATATGTTTTCAATCTCAGGGCTTTTTATAAAATTAATTACTTACATACGTGGCTTCTAAGTATTTCTTAATGGTTCCTAATCGGGATAGGAAAGAAAAGAGTAAAATAATAACACATATGGGTTACAATTGTAATCAAAATATTGTTTATTTTATTCAAATGGCAATCACTGCTTAATATTTGCTATATCTTATTATTCTTAAACATAACATTTACACATGGGAATCTTATTTTCTTTTGATTTCCAATTGAAAGTTTTTATTAACATTTAACTATTATAATTTATTAGCAACAATTCTATTTAAGTTTGATGAAGCTTTTCTGATATTATTGATTATGTTTCTTCAAATTTAAATGTGGTATTTACTACGAAAAACCCATACATTCATGTCCAAAAATATGAGACTGACCTTTTTCTGGTGCACTGAGAAAGTCTTCACACAAGACCCGTTTCCTGCTATCCTTGGCTGCAATCAAAACCTCGTCCTGGCTTCCAGTAATGTTCTCCTCTGAAACTAGCTCGTATAGCTCTCGTTTCCTGCTTCTGTCGTGATGCTGTCTTCTACCTTTTTCGAAACTGCAATCAGCTACCGGGAACTCTTGGCTCAAGGAGGTTCTTTTACTCTCAACCTGGCCTACCTCTCGTTCTACGATAGATACTCCACACTCACGGAACTACACAGGCTTTCTCACTCTCCGTACACTACCGTCTACTACTCGACTTCACTTCTCGACAGCTCAAAACATTCTGATCTCTATTTGTCATTCATTCCCCTACTTTCTAAATATCCCTTCCAGATGCATAAATCAAACTTCCACCACCAACTCTCATTCGCAGTATTCCTCAAAACCAATTTTTAAACTTTCTAAATATGCTTAATGGATTTCCAAGAAAATAGTTAATTCCCATTCTAAAATTACTTTCTACTATATACAATTTTAATGACCTATTCTCTATTTCCACTTAGTCGTATTTAGCATCGGCTAATGACCTATTAACGATTTCACTTGAGTCTTATTTAATCACTTCTTAAAATTAAATATAACAATTTGTTGTATACAGGTTGTTCTAAATTTATATGCCCGTGGTTGAGAAAATTGAAAATATTTTATATTAAATTGAATTTTGTCTATAATTATCAAATTTTAATTTTCATATCAAATAGAAATATAACAAATCCCCGCCTTGTATTCGATAAAATTTATCTGCATTTTTAAATAAATTTTCTCGAGGCAAAACCAACTCCCTGTATATTTCCTTACTTTAATCTACGTCTTATACCCCTTCTTCTTGTATTACTCTAATTAGTCCCACCTGTAGAGTAATTGTTTCCTTATTTTCAGTGTCCTTATCCTGTGTTAGAGTGTCGGCTATTATGTTGTCTTTCCCTTTTTCCCATATCAATCTTCTGTCTTTTTCCTCAGATTTTTCACATACTTTTACCGTGTATTCTGCATCCTCGTTTTCATATGCCTCCCCTTCAAATGCCACTGTTTCGATCATATCTTTTTCGCTGTTTCTTGCCAATTTAATAAACTCCTTGGGGTTACAAAAGATTCCTGTTTGATTTTTGGTTTTTAGTGAGCGCCGTCGTGAAAAAACGCCGGTTGCTCATCGTTGTTTATATTTTCGTCATAATGTCTCTCTCCGTCATATCCATCTGTCTGGGTATTATTTACTTCTCTTCTATTTTCTCTTGGTCTGTCGGATCTGTTTCGGTTTTCTCGATATCCCTGTTCATTATGTCTACCATTATTTCTGTTTTCTTGATTTGAGCGTGTGGTGTTTCTATTCTGGTATTCTCGATTTCTGTCCTCATTCCATTGCCTATTTCTTTGTTCATAATTTCCTCTTCCGTTGTCTCTATTTTCGTTTTCCCTTCTGGGATTAAAATCTCGTCTTGTATAGTCCCTCCTATTTTCATTTCTATCTCTGTACTCCTGTGTTTCTCGGGACCTGTAATCTTCTCGCGACCTTCTTGATTTTCTTTCTCTTAAACGCAATTCTCTTATTTGTAGGAATTGGCATAAACTATCTATGTCTTTGTAGTTTTGCAATGTGATATGGTCTTCCAGCGTTTCTTCGAAATGTCTTGCAATCAGTTCGACTAATTGTTCCGATGAGTAATTATATTGTAAATGTTTTGCGTTATAGTAAATTTGTAATGCATATGTCCTTTCTGATATACCCATCCTATCATTGTATTTCCCATTTTGCAATTCCTTGTTAATTTCCAATTGTTGGACTTTTCCCCAGAAATAATTCAAAAATTTTTGTTCAAATTCTTGCCAACTGTCAAATTCTTCTTCTTTGCAATCGAACCATAGGCTTGCTTCATTTTTGAGATGGTTTCTGATAGTTTCTTTTGCTGTTTCGAAATTTCCGATGTGTTGTATTTTCTTTTTCAGGCTATTTATGAACGGCACTGGGTGTAATCTTCTTACATCCCCGCCAAACCTTATTTTCACGTCATCTGTGCTATGTATAACCATTTCTCTTCTTTCTCCTACATTTTGTTGCGTCCGGTTTTCGGTGACTTGTTTTTCTATTTCTGTGATTCTTTTTTCCACTTCTTCTCTGTCTACTTGAATAGCATTTTCCAACTTATTTTCCAAATTTTCTATTTCCTTTTTCTGGCAATTCGTTATTTCCTTTATTTTGCTTTTGATTTCTTTAATCTCTGTCTCTTGTTGTCCCATATCGTTCTTGATCATTGTCAAACATTCTTTTACTTCCTTTTCATACTTTCCTATGCGTTCCTCCATTTTCTTGTTGTTCTCTTCTATTGCTTGTTTCATTTTTTGTTGTGTTTCATCCATTTTTTGATCCAATTTTTGTTGTGTTTCATCCATTTTTTGATCTACTTTATCCATTGTCCTTTTTGCTTCATCCATTGCTTGTTTTGTTTTTCTTTGATTGTCATCCAGTTTTTGTTGTATTTCATCCATTTTCTGTTCCATTCTTTGTGACTGGAGTTGCATCATTTGTAATAGTTTATCTATTCCTGATAATTCTTGCTGTTCTGATGCCATGATTGTCGTGTCTAAAATCTCTTCTTGGTCTGAATGTTCTTTTTGTTTTTTGTTGTCTTTGCTTTGGCTTCTTGTCACAGACATTTGTTTTCAAAAAGTACTATCCCCGCCAAATATGAAATTTTACTAGTATGTTACCAAAACGACTTTTTCTCACCCAAATATTATAAATTGTCAATAAATATATCAAATGTAAATATCGTAAAATAAAATATTAAATCAGTTATGTAAAATTTGTACCTAAAGAGATCTAAAATTTTATGTTATCAGATGTAAGTATCTCACTTTTTACCACAGGCATATAAATTTTCAAATACCGGCTTTACTCTTTCTATCCTTCAAATTTGCCACTAGAAATACTTTACAATGCCCCACGTTGGGCGCCAGTTGTTGTGATCTTGATTATTGATATGAGATGATAATTTTATATGTCATTTAATTTAATCAATGCATAACTAATAATCTAATTAATTTACCAGATCACATATCAATATGTTTTCAATCTCAGGGCTTTTTATAAAATTAATTACTTACATACGTGGCTTCTAAGTATTTCTTAATGGTTCCTAATCGGGATAGGAAAGAAAAGAGTAAAATAATAACACATATGGGTTACAATTGTAATCAAAATATTGTTTATTTTATTCAAATGGCAATCACTGCTTAATATTTGCTATATCTTATTATTCTTAAACATAACATTTACACATGGGAATCTTATTTTCTTTTGATTTCCAATTGAAAGTTTTTATTAACATTTAACTATTATAATTTATTAGCAACAATTCTATTTAAGTTTGATGAAGCTTTTCTGATATTATTGATTATGTTTCTTCAAATTTAAATGTGGTATTTACTACGAAAAACCCATACATTCATGTCCAAAAATATGAGACTGACCTTTTTCTGGTGCACTGAGAAAGTCTTCACACAAGACCCGTTTCCTGCTATCCTTGGCTGCAATCAAAACCTCGTCCTGGCTTCCAGTAATGTTCTCCTCTGAAACTAGCTCGTATAGCTCTCGTTTCCTGCTTCTGTCGTGATGCTGTCTTCTACCTTTTTCGAAACTGCAATCAGCTACCGGGAACTCTTGGCTCAAGGAGGTTCTTTTACTCTCAGCCTGGCCTACCTCTCGTTCTACGATAGATACTCCACACTCACGGAACTACACAGGCTTTCTCACTCTCCGTACACTACCGTCTACTACTCGACTTCACTTCTCGACAGCTCAAAACATTCTGATCTCTATTTGTCATTCATTCCCCTACTTTCTAAATATCCCTTCCAGATGCATAAATCAAACTTCCACCACCAACTCTCATTCGCAGTATTCCTCAAAACCAATTTTTAAACTTTCTAAATATGCTTAATGGATTTCCAAGAAAATAGTTAATTCCCATTCTAAAATTACTTTCTACTATATACAATTTTAATGACCTATTCTCTATTTCCACTTAGTCGTATTTAGCATCGGCTAATGACCTATTAACGATTTCACTTGAGTCTTATTTAATCACTTCTTAAAATTAAATATAACAATTTGTTGTATACAGGTTGTTCTAAATTTATATGCCCGTGGTTGAGAAAATTGAAAATATTTTATATTAAATTGAATTTTGTCTATAATTATCAAATTTTAATTTTCATATCAAATAGAAATATAACAATATATATATATATATATATATATATATATATATATATATATATATATATATATATATATATATATATATATATATATATATATATATATATGTATATCCTACACTTTAGGGACGCGTATAACTTATACTCTTATACGGTTCGTATAACTTATACTTACAAGGTCCTCAAACTGTAGTATTAATCGTCAATTATCGTCAATAAATGAATATTTCTTTGACAGAAAATGTTAAGAACATGAGAGGACTAATAGACGTGGATCCCGCGTACCAAAAAAAAGTTGATTAATAACAAGCTGGAAATTTGTTAATAGTTGAACGGAGTCTAGTCGGACAAACTTTGATGCATGGGAACACTGGAATAGGGTAAGTTTTAATTGTGGGACAGGTTAGAAATTTGGAACGTCAGACTACGAAAACGTTCCATGGATTTTGTTCCAGAAAAACAGATTTTGTGACAGAACTTCCAATTGATTTGTTACCATTTCATTAAACTCTCATGCAAAAATCAGACTGGCGTTTATCACTAACTGGGTATTTTAATGAATGGAACACGAAGAACATGTAAAATGACAGGAATCATGTTGATTAGTAATAGCAGTCTGATTTTTGCATGAGAGTTTAATGAAAGGGTAACAAATCAATTGGATGTTCTGTCCGACAAAATACATGGATCGTTTTCGTAATCTGACGTTCCAAATTTTTAAACTGTTCCCAATTAAAACTTCTCCTGTTCCAGTGTTCCCGTACATCAAAATTTGTCCGACTAGACAACGTTAAGCTATTAAAAAATTTTCAGCTTGCTATTAATCAACTTTTTTTGGTACGCGGGGTCCAGGTCTGTAACAACGAGACAAGAATTATTTCATGCATTCATTGTTTGTAATTACCATATTTATATTAATTTAAACTGAAACCTGGAGATATAGCAGATGTAGTGTTATCGGTTCGATACAATCCAACCACCACAATTCTAAATCTACGAATCTGTTGGGTAAGCTGATCTCAGTAGCACACATGCTATACATATACAGCTGGATATAAAAAGCGCAATTTGAATATTATTACTGGGATATTATCTTGAAAATGGGAATATGTTAGGAACTGAATAGTAGAATGAATTGCTTCTACTTACAATGTTGTTTGTAATTAATCAATTTGGGTCCATATTTATTTTTATTCACTGACTGCAATATTTATTTATTTATTATATTACTAATTCATTTACAAATATACAATTTATTTCAAACGGTTATAATCACACGGAATTCTAGTAATAACTGCTCTGCCCCTGCCCTCGTTCGGGGTTTCCTCTTATAGTCCGCACCGCTTGGTTCCCGTAGCGCGCCGAAGATAGACCAGAACTGCAAAATTGCAGAGCTGGAATCTGGAATAACGCGCATTTGCGTTACACTGCCCCCTCTTAGCTCTGACCGTTCCAATCAAAAAATTTCCGGCATCTCTTTTTGGTGGCAGCGACAGGTTAAGCCTCGGAGGAAGAATTAACAGTCCACGGTTTTCTAAGAACACAATCCCATCGGATTAAAGCAACACACGGTAATTTGTACGCCCGCCTCTTGAAAAATCATTTCTCTCATACCTCTTACGATCTTCCAATCAAGGTTCTCCGATCTATGGTCTATTTGGGTAAGACTAACTTCCTGATGTTATTGTTGCACACGGTGTGTCTTAATGATGATAGCGCGAGCCAAATGCTCTCATAATTTGCGTTTTCGGAAGCGAATCTCTTAGTCACCAGGTACAACAACGACCGCTATCTTCTAAACGCAGTACCTTACCGACTCTCGGCTGCGGGTTTTTCAATTCACACACACGTCCAAACTTGATGTTAATACTGATGAGATTCCTCTGGTCATATCGAGGTCTTGGGTAACACAATCAGCTATGGAGACACGGTTTGCTTGTTTTCGATTCAGAGGGATGCACAACCTCTGGACAGCTGTTTCTGCCATTGCAGGCTTCCTCAACAGCGCTAGCGTGCACAAACAGCTAGCCCATCTATTTAAGGGAAATTTCAAAGATCATTGAAATCCCCATTGGTACGCGATCCAGCGACATCTCTTAAACAAACTGAAAAGTCTCAGATGAAGAATTCACCATCATAATAAAATGAAAATAATAAATATTTATTTAAATCTGGAACTTTTCTTGTTGAAAGTTCTTTCTGGTACATCCTTAATCTGTGGTTTTCACAATTCTGTCCTTTTCCTAGACGAATGAAAACGGAATGTGACTGCATATAGTAGAGAGTCCTTTTTGTTTGTCTGTATTCGTCGTCTGCCGTCTTATAAATTGTAAATACTTAGAAAACTTTCAACAAGAAAAGTTTCAGATTGAAATAACTATTTACCATTTTAATTTTATTATGATGGTGAATTCTGCATTGGAGACTTTTCAGTTTGTTTAAGAGATGTCGCTGGATCGCATCCCAATGGAGATTTCAATGATCTTTGAAATGTTCCTTAAATAGATGGGCTAGCTGTTTTTCGGTTTAGAGGTAGAGGTGTGCACGCTAGCGCTGTTGAGGAAGCCTGCAATGGCAGAAACAGCTGTCCAGCGATTGTGCATCCCTCTGAATCGAAAATAAGCAAAACCATATTTTACTTTTACCAGTGTTTTTCATTTGTTTAGATATAAGTTATTAACAATAAATAAAGTCAACTCAAAATAAATATTAGTGCCTAAAAATCAAATTAGTAAAGTCAGTGGCGTAACCTTACAGTAAACTAAGGATGTCACGTATAAAAATGTATAATATTGTAATTTAATTAAAATTAAATAAAAAATGAGCAGATTGAAAGAGTTGACAAATATAACTATCTAGGAACACACGTAAATGAAAACAACGATTACACGAAGGAAATCACAATAATTGAGAAAGTGAGAAGCGCTTTTATGAATATCAAAAAATACGAACCAGTCGAGACTTGAGCTTAGAACTAAAAATACGTCCAGTAAAATGTTATAGTATTCATTCAATCCTTCTCTATGGTGTAGAGACATGGACTATGAATCAGTACTGCTGCAACAAAATAGAAGCATTCGAACTTTGGATTTATAGACGAATATAGAAAATACCCTGGACCGACAAAATAACAAATGCAGAGGTACTCAGAAGAACGAGAAAACATAATCTCGGGAAAAATTGTAGGAAAAAGAAGTATAAGGAGAAGAAAAATGTTTTGGCTGCGGAATTTAAGAGAGTGGTTTGGTTGTAACTCCAAATCTGTTCGGTTCATCTATATCTAATGTACAAATAGCAATGATGATAGCCTAACTTCGAAACCGAGACGGCAAGTAAAGAAGAAGATAGAATTTTAAACAATAAAAAACTTAAAAAGTGCAATGCTCCATAGACTAAATTTAAAACAAAAACAGAGTACAAGAATCGAATGGAAATGGACAAAATTTTGCATTTTTCTTTCTATATCGTGTAGCATAATTAAGACGACACTACATTTGAGCTAATAAGGTAACTTAGTCAACTTTGCAGGAGATAGAAAACTTTTTTATTTAGGAAGTTTTATTAAAAAATTTAAAATAACATAGGTGCGGACGTGCGGTACATTTGCTTTAAACCATATAACATCAGTTTTTTGGGAAGATTTTGCTAAAATCTTCCAAAGAACTTGATGATTATAGAGTTAACACAAGTTTGTGGACGTAATTGTACTTTATGTAAAATTTGCATACATGTATACACATACAAATGTGACAGTGTAGAGTGTACCGTAAAGAACAGTCTGTGTGAGCATGTGCACTTGGTATAGATATTATATGAACCACAGGGGAGAGTACCAAATTCCTTGTAGATAATACCACCAAGACAATGGGGAAAAAACTCTCATTCAATCACAGATATATCAAATGACCAAGCTAAAAGGGAAGTTAGGTTAGAGTGACCAAATGATACACTTGAAAAAACGGGACACATCCAAGGAGCAGTAGCCCACCTAGAATTTTTCTGTGGGGGGCGGGGGTTGGCTTGGGCACGGAAATTTTTTTGTATTGTTTGTGAAAGACAAGTTAAATTTTCCTACGATTATTCATAATTATATTTTTCATATGCCCTGGGGGAAAGGGGGTTTAACCCCCAAACCCCCCACCTCCTGAGTGCTCCACTGCCAAGGAGGGAAGAATACAAAATAGCGAGAACAAAGCCAACTCAATAAATAAAAAGAAGAAAAATGACTGGTTTCGCTGGAGCATAGATATTGAAAAGGACAGAGCAAACTATAAAATAAAATAATTTTACAAAAAAGTCAGAGCAACAAAAAATACGCCCAGCATTAAAACAAGAGGACTAAAAAACCAAAAAAGAGGAACCGTATTTGAAGACAAACAGATCAGCATAATATGGGAATAATAGTATTTACAAAAAAATACTATTTACTATGAAGGAAACACACTGCGATGAAAAAGTAAGGTTGTAGAAGATAACGACGAAGTAGAAATTTTTATAGAAGAAAAAATCAAATATTAAAATCCTAGGAAACGGAAAAACATCAGGAGAAGATGAAATAGCAGTGGAATTAATAAATACGGAGGAAGAAAATTCCATAAACAAATAAACCAGCTATTACAATAAATATGGTCAAAACAGATTACCAGACGATTTGAACACAGATATTATAGTAATACCTACATACAGTGATGAGCGCGCTAATAACCGGCAAAATAACGCAAAAAATGAAAACATATTAAGTTGTGAGATAAAAAGAAATGAAACTAGTGGTGGTGGGAGATTTAGCGATAAAAATCTATAAACTTACATTCTATTTCTTGTTTCCCACCTTTTGACGTATCAGAGGAGTATGCCAATTGCCAAATGCCAACTGCCAACTAAAACTCTCATTCTCACAGTGGCAGTTGCCAAACTCGTCCGATGCGTCTAAAGGTGGGAAATAATAAGTAGAATGTATAGGTTTTATCTCACAACTTAATGTGTTTTCCATCTTTTGCGTTATTTTGCCGGTTATTAGCGCGCTCATCACTGTATAAAAAAAGGAGATCGGGAGGAGTGCCAGAATTGCAGAGAAATTACTTAACTAAACACCATATAATATAAAATTCTCGCAAACATACTAAACATGAGACTTAAATCATGCGTTGAACGAATATTACGAGAATATCAAAACGGGACGATTAATACCATACCTACAATGGAGCAACTCATTCACAAATCGAAAGAATACAACAGAAAAACGCATCTAATATTCATAGATTTCAAAAGCGCTTTTGATACAATCAATCAGACGAAAATGATGGAGAAGCTAGAGAATGTTGGAATCTCAGAAAGATTAAGACTTAAGACATATGCTGACAGTGAGCCTAAAGAAAACCAGACCAAGGATCAGTTTCAACGGAACAACTTCTAAGGAGATCAATGGAAACAAAGACTTCGACTTCTAAGAGATCAAAAACATTAGACGACGAAACAACGATAAGAAAGAGGAAGATAGCCTTCTGAAATTTAAAAGAAAAACAATGAGAACAATACAGGTCCACAATGTAACAAGAGAGGGAGAAATAAGAATGAAAACAAATGGCGACATTAAAGAAGAATTAAAGAGAGAAAAAATAAGTCAGATACATAAAATCAACCCAACGCAAATACGGGACATTTACGCGTCCCGAGAGACTTTTTCAGGACCCCGGGACAAATCGTTAAAAAACGGGACAATCTCGTTTTTTCGGGACGTTTGGTCACCCTAAGTTAGGTGGACCAATTTCAAACATTAGAAGCTATTGGACAATACAGTTTTCAACAAATTGTAATAAATATTTAGAACGTGTTTTTTGTCTATTTTCAGTAAACACATTGAAAGTTAATATATTAAATTGTTACAAAATTACAAAATCCTGGTCTAAATGCAAGACGATTCATTCATTTTTCGGCTATCTTTAATTCATAGCAATTATTGTACATTTTGTACGGATCTTTAAAACACTTTTAAGGTTAAATATTTAATAAATACAAGCCAGTTAAATACAAGCCAGTTTAAGTGTAAATATAAAATGATATTTATTATTTATCTAATAAATTGCAGTAGGAACCATTGACAAAATTGATACATTGGATTTTGTAGAACTATTATTAAAAAGCTGTTTTTATTCGAAGCGTATTGTACCTACCTACTTTTATAGCGGTAGGTACATAAATACCACCTTTTTCCTTTTTTTATTGCACAGGACAGCCAGTGTTAAGACATTGTAAAATGAGATTTATTTATCCAGTAACTTGTACTATTCTTTGCAAAATATTTCGGATTTTCTAGGTATAGTTGTATACAGGGTCGTACTTACTTATATACTGATACATTTGATCAAAATTACGGCAATCCCACAAAGTAAAAGAAAAATACATATAAGTAATACTTTTATATTAAAATATATATTTAACATAGTATAAAATAAAAAAAAATTAAACTTAACTATCATCTACATTTAAATCGGTATCATTATCATCGCTATCGTTTAAATCTATAACTATTCTATTTATAATGTTTTGGAACTGTAAGTATTTTTGTTCTATTTTTTTGACATGCTCTATACATTTTTTCCAATTATCTGCTGTAATATTATTACATTCGGTCTTAATTAAATCTACAACAGTCGAAAATGATTTAGGAGAATTATTATTTTTCCTCACATTACTTTTTAATTGAGACCACAACAATTCTATTGGATTCAGTACACAATAATAGTAAGGAGGTAATCTTAATACTTTATGGCCATAAATCTCAGCTACCCTGTCGATACGTAATTTTTTTCACATTTAACTAATTTTAATAGTTCTACAAGTTCTTTTTTTGTGTAAGAATCCATAAACTATATTTCATGTTTTATAGTACAGGAACCTAAGCATTTCACCTCGCAATTTTTACAGAGTGGATGGATTTGTTTGAAAATTTGAGAATAAGTAGTGGATAGTCCAAGGGTCAAAATCTAGATGCCGAAAGCCGCTTTTACCATGGGGGTGGTTGCCACCCCATCTCGGGGGTGGAATTTTTTTATTATATTTTGACCGCAAAAGTTGATAAAAACATTCATTCCAAGCAAAAAATGTTCTATACATTTTTTTGATAAAATTAACAGTTTTCGATTTATTCGCTATCGAAAGTGTTAGTTTTATATCGAAAAAATCAATGTTTTTCGGTATTTTAATAATTTACGATTCACTCAATTTTTACCGTAGAAAAATTTTTTTAAACCACGTTGTTGGGAATTAAATATCCGACAATTTCATATTCAAATATTTTTTCCAATCTCTGATGCTAATCTTTATATTCTGAAGAAAATGGCATTTTTTTACCAAACTACGAAAATTTGTTATTCGCTTTTAACTCCATTTTTTTTTAAAACTAATCATTCTAAGCCAATCAAATTTCTAGAATCTCTTACTAATACATAAATAAAGAAGAATGAATAAGGCTAATGACTCAAACCACCGTTAACTTTCATTATTATGCTTCCAATTGGATTACTCCATTTTTTTTTTCAAAAAAATATATTGATTTTTTAACCGTAACTTTTTTATTTTTTATCTTAGTAAGTTCGGTAAAAAGCATCTTGTAGGTTTTTATAAGATCTATAAGGCTATTTATACTAAATCCTTTTAAAATCCTTAGTCGCAAAAAGAGGTGACTTTGAAAGGGTTGGTAAAGGTGGTTTTTCATGTTATTACAAGTTTTAATCATCAATAGCTCACTCAATTTTTCACGTAGAAACATTTTTGCAAAACCATCTTCTTCGGAATTAAATAAGCAACACTTTCATATTCAAACATTTTTTCGTATCTCTGATGCTAATCTTCTTATTCTGAAGAAAATAACATTTTTTTACCAAACTACAATAATTCGTTATTAGCTTTTTTAAGTCCATTTTTTTTAAACTAATCATTAGAAGGCGGTTAACTTCTAGAACCTATTAATAATACATAAATAAAGAAGACCAAATAAGGTCAATGACTAATCTAAATTAGGGTGGTGATTAGGGGGTTGTGTCGGATCATTTTTTAGCTGAAAAAATAGGGACGGACATTCTTTTCATTATAAGTTACTTAATTTTTGAGCTAGAGACTTTTTTTTATTTCTAGAGATAGATATTTTTAAATACTTTAAATTAGTTTGAACAAATTATCCTCGAAAAATGAATAGTTTTAGTGCGGCCGATATGTGAAATAATTGCACATTTAATGATACAAGCATATAATTTGGACCACATAAACTACACATATAAAGGTTCAAATTTAGATATGAGGCCATCTCAGATTTTGCCTTTTACAAAAATGGCAGGCATTTAAAATGGCGGCTATACATATGTGTTTAATAGTACCATAACTTTTGAACGAAAAGTCCGATTTCAACCAAATTTGGTATATAGTTTCTTTTTTTGATTTACAAGATGGATGTGGTGAACCAGAAGAATCGGTTTATTCGAAGTTGTGTTTTTACTGCTTGTTTATGGAAAAATATGTTTTTTTCCAATTTTTTCCCTCTGTATACATTAATTTTTCAAAAAGATAATACCGCAAATGAAAAGAGCGTAAACATATTTTGTAGAAAATATTTTGAACTTTTTAGTGATGTTAATTACCATTTAATAAATGCATAACGTATCTTGACATGTACCTATGTGTGGCAGATTCGTGCAAATATTATAAGACTTATTGTGCATTTAATGGTAGAAGCATATAATTTGGACCACATATACTACACACATTAAGGTCCAAATTTAGATATAAGGCCATCTTAGATTTTACCTTTTACAAAAATGGCGGGTATTCAAAATGGCGACTATACATATGTGACTAATAGCACTATAACTTTTGAACGAAAAGTCCGATTTCAACCAACTTTGGTATGTAGGTTCTTTTTTTGATGTGTATACCGGAAGAATCGATTTACCAGAAGTTGTGTTTTTCCTGATTTTTATGTACAAACATGTTGTTTTTTTACCAATTTTTTCACCCTGTATATATTAATTTTTCATAAAGTTAATACCGATGTTGAAAAGAGCGTAAAAATATTTTTCAGGAAATATTTTGAACTCTTTAGTTATGTTAATTACCAATTAATAAATGCATAATATATCTTCACATGTACCTATGAAACTATGTGCGGCAGATTCGTGCAAATAATATAAGAATTATTGTACATTTAATGGTAAAAGCATATAATTTGGACCACACACACTACACATACAAAGATTCAAATTTAGATATGAGTCCATCTCAGATTTTGTCTTTTACAAAAATGGCGGGAGTAAAAATGAATCTGTCGCACATAGGTACACGTGAAGATACGTTATGCATTTATTAAACGGTTATTAATATAACTAAAAAGTTGAAAGTCTTTTCTAAAAAATATTTTTACACTCTTTTCAATGGCGGTATTATTTTTTTGAAAAATTAATATATACAGGGGGAAAGAATTGAAAAAAACAACATATTTTTACATAAAAAACAGGAAAAACACAACTTCTGGTATACCGACTCTTCCGGTTCAAGACCTCGATGTTATTCATCAAAAAAATAACCTTGATGCCAAATTTGGCTGAAATTGGACTTTTCGTTCAAAAGTTATCGTACTATTAGTTTATTTTTTAACCAGGAGGAGTAACCTAAAAAGACAGATTCACACCCAAGAAAGTCACTAGAATAATAACCAAATACATCTTCTTTTTTGGTTGATCTAGTCGGCCCTCAACGGTAATCCATAAATATTATATTAAATTAATACGACGCTAAAGACTTCCAAAAACAACTGCTTTTTATATAAAAGCAGACTAACAATCTAAAAATTAAAGGAATCACACAGAAAACACAAAAACTGTCGATATAACTTAATTAACCTATGAAATGTCACTAGTGTCAAAATTTGATAAATGTCATTAGTGTCAAAATTTTATAGCAATGGAGTAAACTTGCCTGCGGTTGGACCAATTACAAACAAGCAATACAGCGCGGTAAATTTGAATCACTCCTCTTGGTTAAAAAACAAACCATAGTCACATATGTATAGCCGCCATTTTGAATGCTCGCCATTTTTGTAAAACACAAAATCTGAGATGACCTCATATCTAAATTTGAACGTTTGTATGTGTAGAATATGTGGTCAAAATTATATGCTTCTACTGTTAAATGCACAATAATTCTTATAATATTTGCACGAATCTGTCACACATCTGGTACATGTGAAGATACGTTATGCATTTATTAAATGGTAATTAACATAACTAAAAAGTTCAAAATATTCCTAAAACATATTCTTAGGCTCTTTTCAATGGTGGTATTACCAATTTGAAAAATTAATACATACAGGGTGAAAAAATTTAAAACAAATTATTTACATACTATAAAATAGTTTTACATAAAAAACCAGGAAAAACACAACTTCTGGTAAACCGATTCTTCCAGTTCAGGACATCGATCTTGTAAATCACAAAAAGAACCTATGAACCAAATTTGGTTGAAATCGGACTTTTCATTCAAAAGATATCGTGCTATTAGTCACATATGTATAGTCGCCATTTTGAATGCCCGCCATTTTTGTAAAAGGCAAAATCTGAGATGGCCTCATATCTAAATTTGAACCTTTATATTTGCAGTATATGTGGACCAAATTATATGCTTGTATCATTAAATGTGCAATTCTTACAATATTTGCACGAATCTGCCGCACTATTTCCCGTCTTTTGACTTTGAAACTATAATATTTAGCATTTGACGAAAAAGAGCTACCATAACTCAAGAAGAGTTATATTATAATAAAGTATAGCTCGATCACTATTGGTCTTAAAAAAATTAGAAAAAAACGGTTGTGTTTATTTTTTCAAAAGGTACATTTCAGTTTAGCAAAGTTGTTTGGATAAAAGGAAAACTTTTGGAGTTATTAGCAGAAAATTGACTAACATTGCTTTTTTCGATAACATTTTCGATAGCGAATAAATCGAAAACTATTAATATTACCAAAAAAATGTATTGAACGTTTTTTCTTAGAATGAATGTTTTTACCAACATTTCCGGTCAAAATATAATAAAAAATTTCCACCCCCGAGATATGATGGCATCTCCCTCCATAGTAAAAGCGCCTTTCGGCATCATATAGATTTTGATTCTTGGACTATCCACTACTTATTCCCAAATTTTCAAGTAAATCTATCCATTCTGTAAAAATTGCGAGGTTTTGTTCTATTTTAAGCTTCATTACTGGGACTATTAATAAAAATCCTTGAATTGCAGCTTTGTTTGAATTAGTGTTTGGAATTTTACTCTTTAGTCTAGAATGATACGGAGCATTATCCAAAGTAATAACGCTATTTATTTTTAATTTAGGTAGTAATTGCTGCTGAAACCACTTTTCAAACAAAGTACTGTCTTCTACCCATCCTGATTCTCCCCCCCAATGTAAAATACAAATTCTCTTCCCTCTAGAGGGAGGAACATTGGTGATGCAATTTTTACTACCATCGGTCTAACATTTTTTAACTATATCATGGGTGTCTAACCAAGTTTCATCCAAATAATACAAATTCTTCCCTTCACTCCTAAAATACATTAGACGCTCCAAATAAAGAGTATTTTTAACGAGTACTTACCGTTGTAGGTATAAGTTAAGCACGATTTGCTTTGTATCGTGTGTGAGGTGAATATAACCAGAACGTTTTTCAGGTTCAGACTGGTCTTCACTTCCTGAATTCACTTCTATATCACTCATATTTATACACACACCGGCAAAATTAGCCGAACAACTTAAAAATGGAACATGTTTGATGTCTTGAATTTCCTAAACCTGTTGTCCGATTTGAGTGATTCTTTTAGTATGTTATAGCCTTATTATTTAAGAATATCGTTGAGATAATATTGTTGCTAGACAGGTAAATATCATTTTATACCGGGTGTACCAATCATACTGTGTTTTTTCTTAAAGTTTGGAACACCCTGTGGAATATTCTAGCACACGTAAAATATTAAAATTAAAACTCGATTGTAGAGTTAGGCTTTTTTAATATTTTCCTTTTCGATTCATTTAATTACGTGGGATAATAAAAAAGTTATGTGCGTTAACAACTATCCATGTTTTTCATCAATAAATCCTCACAGTAGGAGAGGAAAGTATGCTAATTTTGCAGTTACTCGAGCGTTATGGTGACCTATTGGATTGTGAAGAGTATGTGCTAAAACCAGAAAAAGTTAAGTTTTCGATATAGTGGGAGACTTTTCATTTTTTAATTTAATTTTCCATTTGCAACAATCGTTTTTTTTTTCGATTATAGCGTATATTATTTAAGAATATCGGTGTAATAATATTGTTGCTAGACAGGTAAATGTCATTTTATACCGGGTGTAACAATCATACTCTGTTTTTTTCTTAAAGTTCGGAACACCCTATGGAATATTCTAGCATATATAAAATATTGAAATTAAAACTCAATTATAGCCTTAGGCTTTCTTAAAATTTTCTTTTTCGATTCATTTGCTTATGTTGGAAAATAAAAAAGTTATGGGCTTTAACAACTAGCCATGTTTTTCATCAATAAATCCTCATAGTAGGGGAGGAAAGTATGCTAAATTTGCAGTTACTCGAACGTTATGAGGACCTATTGGATTGTGAAGAGTAGGTGCTAAAACCAAAAACAGATAAGTTTTCCATAAAGTGTGGGACTCTCCATTTTTTAATTTAATTTTCTATTTCCACCAATCTTTTTTTCCGAATATAGCGCCATCTATCCATAATTGGAAAAAATGTTGCGAATAAAAGTGGCTTATTTTTACGTCAAGAATCCAAATCTGCAATAAAAATTGGGGGCTCCTATTTAAGATTTTAAAGTAACGTGTTTTATTTTTGTACGTTTTTTTACAAATTTTATATACAACAGCGACGAAAATGAACATCAGATCGTAAAACTGCAAAATACACGTATTCAATATTTTTCAAAAATCTATCGAATGACAACAAACATGAGCCCCACGCAGGTGGGGGTAAGACATTAAATTTAAAATCTTAAATAGGAACCTCTATTTTTATTGCAGATTTGGATTCTTTACGTAAAAATAAGCAACTTTTTTTGACACATCTTTTCGAATGATGGATAGATCGCGCTATAATCGAAAAAAAAAACGATTGTTGCAAATGGAAAATTAAATTAAAAAATGAAAAGTCTCCCACTATATCGAAAACTTAACTTTTTCTGGTTTTAGCACATACTCTTCACAATCCAATAGGTCCCCATAACGCTGGAGTAACTGCAAAATTAGCATATTTTCCTCTCCTACTGTGAGGATTTATTGATGAAAAACATGGATAGTTGTTAACGCACATAACTTTTTTATTATCCCACGTAATTAAATAAATCGAAAAGGAAAATATTAAGAAAGCCTAACTCTACAATCGAGTTTTAATTTTTATATTTTACGTGTGCTAGAATATTCCACAGGGTGTTCCAAACTTTAAGAAAAAACACAGTATGATTGGTACACCCGGTATAAAATGATATTTACCTGTCTAGCAACAATATTATCTCAACGATATTCTTAAATAATAAGGCTATAACATACTAAAAGAATCACTCAAATCGGACCACTGGTTTAGAAAATTCGAGACATCAAACATGTGCCATTTTTAAGGTGTTCGGCTAATTTTGCCGGTATGTGTAGTCATTACACTGACTTCTGTTCTAAATGAACGACAAAAGAAAAATGAAGTTCTTTTCAAATAAACTTTCTTCTCACAGAAGCCCATTTAGTGATAATTTGATATTACATAAGTAAACATTATCCTTTTACCTGAATAAAATTCTAAGAAATTTTCTAATCTCATAAACAATGGCTTTACGTACCTACAAATTTGTAATTCTGAATTATTGCAAGTACAAATGCAATTAACGGATTAAAGTAGGTACACAAAATTATGCTTAATTTTATGTAAAATTGAAATACGTACCTGGCTACATCTACTTTGTATCATTTAGTAATAACCTTTAAACTTTGGATAGAATTTAAAAATGAACCTAATGTAACGAAAGACTAAGGGTGACTATTCGTTACAACATTAAGGGAGTACAGAAATTTTGTGCTTGATATCAGCCCAGTCTCTTAACCTGGGGAATTCCATCCGAATTATCTTGCAAGGGATATGATAGTAGTCCAAACTTGAATTTTCAGTATATATTTTGTTTTTATACAAAGTGTTAGTGCATTTGAAGCACCCAAAATATTGTTTTTTAATTTAATTATATATAAACACCACATTTTCACTCTAAAAATTCGTTTATTTTTTGACCGAATCTCAAAATTAATGTGTACATTAAGGGGTTAAACACAAACCGCATGCTATGATTTTTGTGGCGGATATTCTTAAGGTTGATTTCATGTAATCCAATGAACTGTAAATAAATAAATACTTTATTTTCTTTTAGACAGGCATAGTCTGTATATAATTAATCAATTATTAGGTACAATAAGTAAATATAACAAACAAATAAACAACCACACTATGTACACACTACGCAAACTAACAACGAAAATACATTTAGAGTTGAAGAAATTCTTTAACTGAATAAAAAAATGTGTGTAATCAGAAATTCTTTTAAATTTAGTTTATAAAGCTTGTCAGGCTCTTACACAATTTTATATGCATTGGTAGTCCATATAAAGTATTTGTCCCATTATACTAGGGGACGTGAAATATATATTTCTCCTACACATTGGGGCACGTAAGGTATCTTTATATTTAGTATTCAAGTTGTGAATTTGCCCATGAGTTTTAAAATTTTCGAGGTTATTAAAATGTATATATACAACTTTCCAGAATATAAATGCAGGTCAAAGGCAGTATTTTGAATTTTTGAAAATATTGTCTACAACTTGTTTTATGGGGGATACCAACAATAGTCCGTAATATTTTTTTTGTGCAAAAAAGACTTCCATTAATATGGCTACTTGGTCCTCAAAAACAAATGCCCTATCTGAAACGGGATTCGGCTTAGGCACAATAAAGCATTATTAATTATTGTTTCTCCGCTAAAACTTGCTTTAAATTTCGAAACAAAAACGTCACCTACTAAGTTAAATTTTGCGGCAAGTGTATCACAATGTTTTCTCCAACAAGACATTCATCTATATGAAGTCCTAAGAACTTTACTGATGAAACATGTTCAATATGATTATGTATTATTTATATTTAAGTTAATGAGGTTAACACATCACATCGTTGCCTATTATGAAACTGCCTGAAAAGAGTTTTTTGGGTGTTCAATAATAGATGATTATTACAGAACCAGCTGCAAAGGTCTGACAGTAAACTGTTATATTTGGACTCAAAGGAAGTATCAGATCCGTTGATTATAGCATTTATATCTTCCGCAAATATAGTGAAATGTCCATCTCCGTTAACCGAGACAACATCGTTTACATAAATAAGAAAGAGAATTGGTCCTAAAATTGAGCCTTATGGTACACCTATGTCAATATCGAGACAGTTGGATTTATGACTCTTCTTTTGGTAGCACTACAACCCGGGGTGGGTCTTGGCTGACTGCACAACTCGCTTCCATTTCGAACGGTCATCCATGATAGTTGGGTCAGTGGGTAGTCCCATTGTTCTTAAATCTGACCATATATTGTCTCTTCATCGCATTCGTGGGCGTCTTTCTTCCTGTGGGGGCTTCCTCCCAGATCAACTTGGGAAGGCGGTTATTAGAGAGTCTATGGACATGGCCAGCCCATCTTAGACGTTGATATTTAATTTCTTGGACTGTCGCCCGCGCTATACATCAGCTTGACTTCAGCATTTGTTCTCGTTCGGTATTGGTTGCTATTACGGTAGCGATAAGGTCCAAAGATTGTTCTGATGACTTTCCTCTGAAAACATCCAAGTTTTCTTTCAATTGCTTTGGTCAGAGTCCACGTCTCACATCCATACATGAGCACTGGTCTAATCACTGTTTTTATATATTCTGATATTTGATGCTCGTGTTAGGCTCTTAGATTTAATAGTATTGTGGAGGCTATACATACATCTGTTTCCTGCCTGAATTCTCCCTTTAATCTCTTCGGTGATATCATTTTCTGTAGTGATTGTTGCTCCGAGATATTTAAAACTATCCACTCTTTCAAAGTTATATGGGTCTATCGTAACATTTTGCCCTATTCTATCTCGTCACTTTTGTCTGTTGATGCACATGTATTTGGTTTTCTCTTAATTTACCCTTAAACCAGCTTTATTTGCCTCTGCCTCTAATTTATTGAAAGTCTCTTTCACATTAGTGACTGTGTTTCCCACAAAGTCAATGTCATCCGCGTATGCTAGTAGTAATTTTGGTCCATTTACTGTCAGTAATTCTGTTCTAATTTGTGCTGTTCTTACTACTTTCTCCAGAATTATATTGAAAAGGAGAGGTGACAGCGCATCTCCTTGTGTCAGGCCATTGCTTATTTCGAACGATTCTGAGAGTTTGTTACCTATCCGTACTCTGGATCTACAGTCTACAGCCATTTACACATATCTTAACTCTGGATAAGTTTTTTTTTGGAACTGAAAGTTCTGCTATGGCATTCCACATCTGATCCCTTTTAATGCTATCATATGCTTGTCGGAAATCTATGAAGAGATTATGGATAGTTCTATTGAATTCCCTTCCTTTTTTAAGCAGCCGTCTTTAGAGTAGATTCATGACTCGCATTTGATAATTTGCCTTTTTCTGTTAAGCTGACGTATTGTCGACGTGCATTTAAATGGGATGTTAACCAATTCAATGCACGTCCTTGAATGTCGATATTTTTTAATTGACATCACAAAATATCTCAACAGAACTTTCTCCACTATCTAAAAGATGTGAGAGTATCATAAAAGGAATGCATTGCTGTATGGGTAGATTTTTGGACTGGAAACCATGTTGGTTACTAACAATCACTTTATTTGTCTGTAAAAATGAATTAAGTCTTTGTAAATAGCTGTATTCAAAAATTTTTGAAAATATCAAAGAAATTGTTATTAGACGGTAATTACTTACTTGATTTGGGTTACCTTTTTATGAATTGGTAGGTAACACCTTGCCAGTTTTTATATAATCTAGAAAGTTGCCATTTGAAAACGATAAATTAACTAAATATGTTAATGGCGATATTATCTTTCAATAAAGTCGTCCCAGAAACGCAACTCATAAATATTAACTATCATTTTAAAATTTTCTACTTTAAAATGTATAATATATGTCTGAATTGCCGATATGAATGAGTCAGATTATAATTAAATTATTAGAAGAATTTTTTTACTGAGCAACTAATTTTTTTTAAATTTATTAACATTTTGTATTTAGAAAACGACATCCGAATTGAAAGTCGAAGTGTCAATAAAGTCATTTTTTCAACTTAAATTGTGGCTTATTTCTCAATTAAAATAGTAAATTACGTAAAGTTGGTATGGAATAAATTGAATATTTTTCTTAAACTAAAAGCCTGTCGAAAAAAATTTAAAACACGTCGATTTTTAATTTTAATGACCTACATTTGACAACCAAATTTAATTGTACAGAGTGATACACATTAAGGTGATGACGCCATCAGATTTTTTGTAAATAATGTAACACCCTGTGTCTATCTGTGTGAAAAGAATTAATAAATTATTATTCCCTCCTGAAACACTGTAGGCTATTTTAATCCAATTTCTGAACGAACACTTTCAAGCACTGGCGAAGCGTCCATGTAACCACTGTTACCATTGGTAACGGTTAAAAATCTTGCAAATAAATATGTATTTTATGACGATGAATAATTCCATTTATTATTGTATTTTATTTTTACCAATAGAAATATATTATTATATTATGTGTTAATAGTACCTAATTCAGTAAATAGCCAGACACACGAAAATATTGGCGAGTTTATGTGACTCAGTTGCACTTTATTATATTCTGTTACCAGTCTCATTTGTGCAATTTGTGGTGACAATGAATGGTTATCTCGCTGTCGCTCGGGCGGCTCGGGACCGGCTAGTACTGAAAATTTTGAAGGAGCGATGGGCGTAAGCGCGCTGTGTATATCAGTAGGGCTGTTACCAGATTTAAATTTCCTAACAGTACCTATATTAAAAAGCGTGCGTGCAGTTCACCATGGATGAGTGTCGCTGCGTAATCGATCAACTACTTGAAAAGTAATTCTGATTGAAAAATAAAATGAGATTATTGAAAATGAAAGACCTATTTTAAACAATTTAAAAAAGGAATTTAAAAAATTAGCTCGATATTTTAAATTTAGTTGGTACAGTGAAAATCCTTGGTTATGTGGTTGCAAGAAAAATAGACTGTATTGTTGGCCATGTCTTCTGGTTTTTACAGAAAAATGGGTGGACCAGGTTCACGATTTAAATAGTTTTAGAGTTTTAAAAAAGAGACATGAAATTTTTCCGTTACCTACATGTAAGATGTATACCCAATTTGATTCAGTTTGGCAAAACAAGAATCAAAAGTTCTCTTAACCAAGCATTTAAAGCAAATATTGCTAAACATATAATGAGTTTGTTAAAAAAATAGATAGGTACTTGTATATTCTTAGCTCACTTATAATATATATGTACCGTATGTTTTTTGGCCGAACAAGAATTAGCGTTTCGTGGTCATTTTGAGGGCGACTGCTCTGACATTCGAGGCAATTACAGGGAATTGTTAACATTAATTGCCAAAAAAGATCAAAAATTTTGCCAACATCTAGAAACATCAACTGTTTTTTCGAGAGTTTCAAGTGATATACAAAATTATATTATTGAAGATATATGTATATACATTTATCCATATCTTCATTTTTTTAAATAAGATTTTTTGCATCTGGTTTTGGTAACACTTTAGAAAAAGTCACGAGTCGCCACTGCTTTCAAGTCACAGGGATTCCGAACGAACATGGTTCCCGTATTCTTTCAGGTACCACCAGTGCCGGATTTACCAGTAGGCCGCGGCCTGTCTAAAACTATTTGTAATGAGTTTATAGAGTTAACGTACAAAAAAATAGCTTCTGTTATTGGGGATGAATTAAAGAAAAGTAAGTACTATTCTCTCAGTGTTGATTCTACACCAGACATCACCCATTCAGACCAGTTGACAGTGATCCTACTATGTTTGTATGTTTTAAGACATTTTAAGTGATGGTATGAACACTCTGAAGCACACATGGCGGAAATTATTTAAATACACTGTCAGAATTGTATATTCCATTGTGCGATATGAGAGGCCAGTCATATGATAATGCCTCGAATATTTCAGGCAAATATATAGGTTTACAAGCTCTAATAAAATAACTTAACAATTTAGCTGAGTATGTTCCATGCTCCGCTCTTTAATTGAATCTAGTAGGCACACATGCGGCTGATTGTTGTTTGGCAGTAACAAAAATATTCATGTTGATTCAAGAATTTTACGTTTTCATGAGTGAATCTTCTCCAAGATGGGCCGTGTTGGAAAACATTGTCAAAAAATAGCAATAACGAAAAGAAACTCCTTCCAAAAAGAGTAAACTTTACAAGATGGGCTGCCAAATGACATGCTGTAAAAGCTATTTTACTTAACTACTATAACCATTACGATGCAGTAAAAAAATATCAGCCAATTCTAGATTGTCTAGTTTGGATAGTTTTATTTCAAATGCCTTTTTCAAGCCTTAGAACGAATTGGTTAAAGATTTTGCAGCCAAAACAGCTAGAAAAGTGAGTGTTTAGAATTTAGATATGAGATTTATTATGAATATGGAGTAGTGTCAATATTATTCACTAACAGTGGTGTCATGGCAAAATTAGCAGTGCGGGAACGCAGTGCCGGAACGCACTGCTAATTTTTGTTTACAAAACCTAAATTTTCTATTATTTTTAACTTTTGTTAACCAGTGCGGGAACGGCGTTCCCACGCGTTCCGACACCATGACACCACTGTTCACTAATCCAACTTTATCCAAATTAAGAACATGACATTAACTTTTTCAATATAGGAGAATAATGTGAGAATTGAACGATCTAGTCTATTTGTTGTATTCTTCATATTTTTATTTTTCAGTACCGTAGCCTATTACTGTTACAGTTCATATTATTTTGCTTGTTCTTTTACTTATAATGTCTTTTCAACTCTGCTTTTTTAGTCTTTTGTTATCACCTGTACTTTTCCCCCGAATGAAACAAATGTTATTTAATTTTAACATTTAACTGCTATACTAATTTATAATATAATAATTTTAGCAATATTAATAATTTTACAAATAACTGCTATTTGTTAACTTTTTGAATTACATGTTTAAGGCATCATGGGGCCCTAGACATCCATAAGAAGTAGGCATATAAATGCCTAGGTCATGAGATTCACATAGGAAAAGATAACCAAAATGTTGAGCTTCGCCGTTATAAGACTGATTTGGGCAGCCTTCGGCAAGCTGAATCATATTTCCAAATCGTCTAACATATATCAATATGCCTTAAAAGAAAAACCTTTAATCAATGTGTTTTGTCAGTGTTGAATTATGGAGCGGAAACGTTGACCATGACAAGGAGAACAGTGCAAAAGATTTGTGTGTCTCAAAGGGCGATGGAGCGTGCTATATTGGGCCTTTCACTACTAGATAAGATCCCAAACCGCCAGCTACTACAAAGATCAGGAGTGGCTGATGCAATAGAGAGAATAGCAACACTGAAATGGAACTGGGAAGGTCACGTGGCTCGAATGATAGATAACAAATGAACAAATCGGCTACTGGAATGGAGGCCAAGAGGTCATGCCTACCGAAGCAGAGGTCGTCAACCAACACGTTGGACTGATAATCTAAAACGTTGTCATAGGATTTGGATGCACAAGGCACAAGACCGAAATAACTTATGAGGGTGAACTATGTCCAGCAGTGGACAAGCGAAGATTGGATGATGACTAAATAAAGTGTAAAATATTGGCAATACTTTAAGTGATATTTATAGACACAACTATAAAAACCCTATCTTAAAATTAATACTTTAAGGGGATGGACAAGCATGAAACGAACTTATTTTAATACCTATTATTTTATTCTCGACGAAGGCAACTCCAAAATCATAAAAATTATAAAATCTCTTTAGTCGTTCTCGAGTTACCTATAAGTGAATCGCTTATTTATGAAAGGCCTCATGTCACTTTTTTTCAAATTTTCGTTTAACGTAGAAGATGATAACCCATAAGTATGTTCGCACATCGTTTGCTTATGAAAAGCCTCATGTTATTCCTTTATCAGATATATTAGTTTAAAATTATTGTTTATTTTTGATAATTAAAAATGAAGCGGCACAATTCATTAATCAAAATACCTGTTACATGTTTAATTGTTTAACTTGAAATATCTCTAAAACGAATGACTATATCGTTACGAGTGAAAAGTATATTATTTACATAGAGAGTATTGGAGAATCGAAAAATTGTGAAAAAAATGGTAATTCCGCCAGTGGCGTAAAATTTGGGAAGGGTCAACCATTCACTTCCCCTGTCGTTCGCCTCTGGTAATAGCCGGAAACCATTATTTAACATAATTTCATAGGTTGTATAGTACCTACACTTTCTGCCGAGTATGAAAATGATACGTCGAATAGTTTTAATATACTGAGCACTCAGAGATTGGACATTATTAATGAAACACCCTCTATATAGATTTTTAAATACATCAAAGTATGCCGCAATATGCTCTTAATCAAGTAAATATGAATAGCATAATAAGCATTTATAAAGAAACCCAAAAAATATGCTGCATGTATTATGCACATGCATTTTGCATATATTTCAGACACTAGTCATATGTCTATGTTAAACCGTTTAAGTGCTATAAGCCTAAGACTTTTTCGCATGACGCCATGTTGAAATTTTCTATGTCGTTCCATTCTACTTGTTTAATCCTAACACTTACGCCCGGTTTCATAATCAACTTAAAGTGAACATTAACTAAAGTTCACTTTAGCGTTGACATTTACCCATATGAATTGCATTGATAAAGGTAACAACAACTTAAAATTTAAAGTCCACTTTAACTGATTATGAAACCGAGCGTTAGTATGTCATATCTCTCTGCACGCTAAGCCGCTTGGTCGCTATAAGCCTAAGGACTCTTTGACATGACGTCGTGTTTGCTTTTTCTATGTCGTTGCATTCTACTCGATATATTTAATCACGTGGTTTGTAGCGTATCTTTGTACGTTAAGTCGTTTGGTCACCAGTGTAGTGGACGTTCAACGGGAGACGTGTCTAGCCGTAGACCTTCGATGGTTTGGCCATAATATGAAATAACGTAGACCCGTGCCGTGCAGTGGACGTTAAATGGAAGGTCTGTGTCAAAGCATGGACATGCGGTAGGATACCCGTGTTGAGTAGTTCATGTAAATAGAAGACCTATTAGATAAGTGATAAGTAGCGAATATTCAATACTTTGCACTGTATGTGTTTTGCCTTTCTGAGTACACCCAGTATATGGATGTTACGAGTTTCTGATTATACTCTGTATATTTTGAATGAATGACAGTTGCCGTTTGACATGAAGGTAGCACTGAATGGTATATAAAATGACGTTACAAGAAAAGAAGAAGAATTCTAAAAAGAAAGAAGAACGTTTTCACTACTTTGTTACAAGATATATAAATGACGTTAAAAAAAAAAGAGTTTAGAAAGCGAGTACTAAAATGTTATGTATTTTCTGTTCTTTTGTATGGTGTGGAAACATGGACTCTCAATAAACAATGCCTCAATAGATTGGAAGCATTTGGGATGTGGACGTATCGAAGAATGCTGAGAATCTCCTGGACAGACAGAATAACCAATGAGAATACATAACTAAGGAGAATACAGAACAACAGGCAGATACTGGATTCCATCAAAATAAGAAAACTTCAATACTTGGTCATATAACACGTGGTGACAGATATGAACTCCTAAAATTAATTATGCAGGGAAAGATTCAAGGAAGGCGCAGCATAGGTAGGAGAAAAATGCCCTGGCTCAGAAATCTCAGAGAATGGTCTGGATGCAGCTCAACTGAACTCTTTCGGACTGTAGTGTCGAAAGTGAGAATAGCAATGATGATTGCCAACCTTCGTCGCAGATATGGCACGTAAAGAAGAAGAAAAGAAAAGAAGAAGAAGAATTCGAAAAAGAAAGAAGAACGTTTTTACTACTCTGTTTATGACGAATGTCAGCTGACGTGTTGACATATGACGGAAAAAAAAGCAGAATTCCAAAAAGAAGAAGAATTTCAAGAAGAAGAAGAGGACTTTTCTGACTACGTCCTGTATAACGAACACATTGGCGCATCCAAGAAAAATGTCACAATTTCCGGCGAAAAAACACATCGATTTCACTATACGTACAGTCGTTGCCTTATACACAATACTAAGGATTAAAAACTTACAGGTGTCCTCAAACTACATGATTTGTAAATATTTTGATATTTCATACACTTTGGGTACTCTGTCCTCAAACTGTAGGGTATTATACAGTGGTAGTTTGGGGACTGTCCCCAAACTGACCATTTGTCCTCAAAGTGTAGGGTTTATACTTTTTTAAGTCCTCAAAGTGTTGGATATACATATATATATATATATATATATATATATATATATATATATATATATATATATAAAGAAAAGAAAAAGAAAGATTAATCTTTGCAGATAAGTTAAACAGTAAAGTTTTGAATATTGGGGAAATCTGCAAACCAAAACTCAATGCGTATCAATTGTACGGCCTAACGTTTTCGTGAATGATTATTCACTTCTTCAGGGCTGAAATAAAGAAAATGTTAATTAGCCATATATATTCCATGCAAAATGTTAGTTTTCATTACCAATACGTAGAATTGTAGAGTTACGTTGTTAAGTAATAAAAAAGACGATATGTATAAAAACATATCTCTTTTTGTTAGAAGTAAAAAGAAAACACAACACTTCAACTTGGAAAACTATGGCTATATGGTTACAATCAATGAATTATTTACTCAAGGAACCAATTACACTAGCATATAACTACATTTTATGTTGGAAGTAACTTTACATGTAGATGAGAACAATGAATGTTTAAATATGTCCTTCTTTTTTTGAACTTTCCCGTTCGGTGTTAACTATATTGAGCGCATGCTCATGAATAGACATGTAGGTTCATTTGACCTACGCATAGAAGTACCAAACACCCAATCGGTACGGACAAAAGGTATTATTAAACAAAAATATTAAGGTTTATTTATCTAAATATTACAAGAGGATGTACCGCAACATAAGTGTCATGTTACATAATTACATATTCTATTTATTTAAAGGTTTTTTTTTAAATTTTTTTAAAATTATTGTTGATTATTGGCAAACAAAAATTATTTTTTATTCTAAGAACTATTAATATTGACAATTACGTATTATCAGTCAAGTTGGAGTCATGCAAATTCGATCTATGGCTGGTATCTGATCTGAGTAAAAGATGATAAATATCACTCAGATTTTTGAAGTCACCTTTAACATTAATCGAGGAATCATTAAGGAAGATATAGGACATTTCAATAAATTCCCTTTTAAATTTATTGTTCTCTTGATGAAGAACGAGGGTGTTTTCAAAGTCCATGGAATGACCTGTGGTATGGACGTGTTTAGCCAATGCACAACGGTCGGGCTGAAGACGTGAATCACTTTTGTGTAAAGTGATCCTAAATTTAAGAAGTTGAGAAGTTTGACCAATGTACGATTTGTTACAAGAAGAACAGGGAACTTTGTAGACAATATTACTAAGCTTACCTATTTCTGTTTTATCCTTAACTTTTGAAAAAAGGTTGTTAATTGTTAAAGCTGATCTGAAAGCCACATTGATTTTAAAATGATTATCATTGTTGTTATTGTTACTTTCTAAATTATTAAATATCCTAGTCAACCCCGGAGTAATATCTTTGATATAAGGTATTGAAAAATATCTATTTAAAGTTGGAGTATTAGAGACCCTGTCATTGCCTAAGCCATCAAGGTCAACATTGTTAGTCGCGGGGGAAGGTGTTAAGTCTTCATTATGGACTGTGTTAAACAAGATCTTATTTATTAGTGTGGTTGGATAAGAATTTGAGATGAACAATTTAGTTAGTATTTGCAGGTTTTTGTTATGGAAGGAAGGATCTGATAATTTGATGACTCTGCTTTTCATCTGTTTTACTAAATTAACTTTGGTGGAATGTTTGTGATATGAATGGTAGTTTAAATACCTGCCCGAATGAGTAGGTTTCTGATACCAATCAATTTTAATTATATTGTTTGCATCCCTTATCATTCTGATGTCTAGAAAGGGTACTGAAAAGTTAGTATCCTCTTTCTCTATAGTAAATTGGATATTTGGGATGAAACTGTTGAAGGTGTTTAATAATTCATCAGTTTTATCAGATGGCACAGCCAAGATTATGTCATCAACATATTTTTTGATGAAGGGAATGTTGAAGGATAAGACAGGAATGACAGTGTCTAACACATAATCCATAACATAAGCAGCAATAATAGGAGAGATCTTTGCTCCCATAGGAGTACCGAAAGTTTGTTGATAGAATTTGTTGTTAAATGAGAAATAAGTGTTAGTAAACAAAAATTCGACGATGTTGATAAAGTTGTCAAAAGAAATGGAACAACAACCTCCAATACGGTCCCAATTAGCTTCTATGACCATTAAGCTTATTCTTAAGTAAACATTACTAAATAAGGATACGACATCCAGGCTGACGAGAACATAGTTATCTGGTAATTTGTAACCATTAAATTTTTCCACCATTTGAAAAGAATCTTTTACATAATACCTATTTTCATAATCGTACGCTTTAGTAAGAATGTCTGTGACAAAGGCAGAGATGTATTCAGTAGGGGTTCCAATTGAAGCTACTATTGGACGCACTGATAGAATCGGTTTGTGGATTTTGGGCAATGCATAAAATTTTGCAATTGTGCCATTATAAGTGGTAAGTTTCTTTTTTGTGTTGTTATCGATTTGTTTAGAAACAGCTAGGGATGAAATCAGTGCATTACATTTTCTTTGTAACGTGGGAGTGGGATCAGAAGAAATAGGTTTATATGATCCATCATTATCAATAAGAGAAGAACAGAGCTCTAGATACTGTGTTTTGTCTAGAATGACAGTGACGTTTCCTTTGTCTGCTTTGGTAACCACCAGGTCAGGATTAGATTTTAGGAATTGCCTGGTTTTAAAATATAAGTTGTTGAAAAAGGTATAAGATGATCTGGAAGTGTTCAGAATATGGTTGGTAATGATGTTCGTAGATCTAGCACGAACTGAGTTTTGTTCTAATTCAGATGGTAATGAACTAATGATCTGTGCCAAGTCAGCAAGGAGAGATTTGATTTGAAGATCTTTTCCTAATTTAGGTTCAATACTAAATTTGTTTCCCAATGCTAGAAAACCCAAAATATCGTTTGGAATAATTGAAGTAGATAAATTCTTAATCCATTTAGGATCTGTTTTTAGAAAAGTTTTACAACAAGACTGGTAAAGTGTGTCAATTTTCTTTAAGTTGTCAGATTTAATAGAAAAAAATAATTTATTATAATTAATAGATTGTGTATGTGAGAATTGTAACCAAATATTTTCAGAAGTAGATTGAATGATATTATTTTTCAATAAAGATAATGAATTCTCTAGTTTTTTAAGATTTTTGTGATTGGTTGCAATCTCAACATTTAAAAGTTTACTGTCTAACCTGATCAATTGTTGACATCCTTCCAGTTGCCAAAATTCATTTCTGTGTATGTAATTATGAACAGATGTAGTGGCATGACAAATATGATTAGGTGTGATACCTTTACTTCTACATGAAAGCAAGAAAAGTCTCCGATTCCTTTCCTTGGCCAGTTTTAAATTGGTTCTTTGGTAATCCTTGAGAAACCTCACCGATTGTTCACCATACTCTACCCTTATTGTGTTGTAAAACCCCATGTTCCTATAAAATAAAGAAAGATTAATCTTTGCAGATAAGTTAAACAGTAAAGTTTTGAATATTGGGGAAATCTGCAAACCAAAACTCAATGCGTATCAATTGTACGGCCTAACGTTTTCGTGAATGATTATTCACTTCTTCAGGGCTGAAATAAAGAAAATGTTAATTAGCCATATATATTCTATGCAAAATGTTAGTTTTCATTACCAATACGTAGAATTGTAGAGTTACGTTGTTAAGTAATAAAAAAGACGATATGTATAAAAACATATCTCTTTTTGTTAGAAGTAAAAAGAAAACACAACACTTCAACTTGGAAAACTATGGCTATATGGTTACAATCAATGAATTATTTACTCAAGGAACCAATTACACTAGCATATAACTACATTTTATGTTGGAAGTAACTTTACATGTAGATGAGAACAATGAATGTTTAAATATGTCCTTCTTTTTTTGAACTTTCCCGTTCGGTGTTAACTATATTGAGCGCATGCTCATGAATAGACATGTAGGTTCATTTGACCTACGCATAGAAGTACCAAACACCCAATCGGTACGGACAAAAGGTATTATTAAACAAAAATATTAAGGTTTATTTATCTAAATATTACAAGAGGATGTACCGCAACATAAGTGTCATGTTACATAATTACATATTCTATTTATTTAAAGGTTTTTTTTTAAATTTTTTTAAAATTATTGTTGATTATTGGCAAACAAAAATTATTTTTTATTCTAAGAACTATTAATATTGACAATTACGTATTATCAGTCAAGTTGGAGTCATGCAAATTCGATCTATGGCTGGTATCTGATCTGAGTAAAAGATGATAAATATCACTCAGATTTTTGAAGTCACCTTTAACATTAATCGAGGAATCATTAAGGAAGATATAGGACATTTCAATAAATTCCCTTTTAAATTTATTGTTCTCTTGATGAAGAACGAGGGTGTTTTCAAAGTCCATGGAATGACCTGTGGTATGGACGTGTTTAGCCAATGCACAACGGTCGGGCTGAAGACGTGAATCACTTTTGTGTAAAGTGATCCTAAATTTAAGAAGTTGAGAAGTTTGACCAATGTACGATTTGTTACAAGAAGAACAGGGAACTTTGTAGACAATATTACTAAGCTTACCTATTTCTGTTTTATCCTTAACTTTTGAAAAAAGGTTGTTAATTGTTAAAGCTGATCTGAAAGCCACATTGATTTTAAAATGATTATCATTGTTGTTATTGTTACTTTCTAAATTATTAAATATCCTAGTCAACCCCGGAGTAATATCTTTGATATAAGGTATTGAAAAATATCTATTTAAAGTTGGAGTATTAGAGACCCTGTCATTGCCTAAGCCATCAAGGTCAACATTGTTAGTCGCGGGGGAAGGTGTTAAGTCTTCATTATGGACTGTGTTAAACAAGATCTTATTTATTAGTGTGGTTGGATAAGAATTTGAGATGAACAATTTAGTTAGTATTTGCAGGTTTTTGTTATGGAAGGAAGGATCTGATAATTTGATGACTCTGCTTTTCATCTGTTTTACTAAATTAACTTTGGTGGAATGTTTGTGATATGAATGGTAGTTTAAATACCTGCCCGA
Source organism: Diabrotica virgifera virgifera (assembly GCF_917563875.1). Classification (NCBI taxonomy): domain Eukaryota; kingdom Metazoa; phylum Arthropoda; class Insecta; order Coleoptera; family Chrysomelidae; genus Diabrotica; species Diabrotica virgifera. Next base: position 106,430,185 of record NC_065451.1, on the reverse strand, counting down.
ATGAGTAGGTTTCTGATACCAATCAATTTTAATTATATTGTTTGCATCCCTTATCATTCTGATGTCTAGAAAGGGTACTGAAAAGTTAGTATCCTCTTTCTCTATAGTAAATTGGATATTTGGGATGAAACTGTTGAAGGTGTTTAATAATTCATCAGTTTTATCAGATGGCACAGCCAAGATTATGTCATCAACATATTTTTTGATGAAGGGAATGTTGAAGGATAAGACAGGAATGACAGTGTCTAACACATAATCCATAACATAAGCAGCAATAATAGGAGAGATCTTTGCTCCCATAGGAGTACCGAAAGTTTGTTGATAGAATTTGTTGTTAAATGAGAAATAAGTGTTAGTAAACAAAAATTCGACGATGTTGATAAAGTTGTCAAAAGAAATGGAACAACAACCTCCAATACGGTCCCAATTAGCTTCTATGACCATTAAGCTTATTCTTAAGTAAACATTACTAAATAAGGATACGACATCCAGGCTGACGAGAACATAGTTATCTGGTAATTTGTAACCATTAAATTTTTCCACCATTTGAAAAGAATCTTTTACATAATACCTATTTTCATAATCGTACGCTTTAGTAAGAATGTCTGTGACAAAGGCAGAGATGTATTCAGTAGGGGTTCCAATTGAAGCTACTATTGGACGCACTGATAGAATCGGTTTGTGGATTTTGGGCAATGCATAAAATTTTGCAATTGTGCCATTATAAGTGGTAAGTTTCTTTTTTGTGTTGTTATCGATTTGTTTAGAAACAGCTAGGGATGAAGCTCAGTTCGTGCTAGATCTACGAACATCATTACCAACCATATTCTGAACACTTCCAGATCATCTTATACCTTTTTCAACAACTTATATTTTAAAACCAGGCAATTCCTAAAATCTAATCCTGACCTGGTGGTTACCAAAGCAGACAAAGGAAACGTCACTGTCATTCTAGACAAAACACAGTATCTAGAGCTCTGTTCTTCTCTTATTGATAATGATGGATCATATAAACCTATTTCTTCTGATCCCACTCCCACGTTACAAAGAAAATGTAATGCACTGATTTCATCCCTAGCTGTTTCTAAACAAATCGATAACAACACAAAAAAGAAACTTACCACTTATAATGGCACAATTGCAAAATTTTATGCATTGCCCAAAATCCACAAACCGATTCTATCAGTGCGTCCAATAGTAGCTTCAATTGGAACCCCTACTGAATACATCTCTGCCTTTGTCACAGACATTCTTACTAAAGCGTACGATTATGAAAATAGGTATTATGTAAAAGATTCTTTTCAAATGGTGGAAAAATTTAATGGTTACAAATTACCAGATAACTATGTTCTCGTCAGCCTGGATGTCGTATCCTTATTTAGTAATGTTTACTTAAGAATAAGCTTAATGGTCATAGAAGCTAATTGGGACCGTATTGGAGGTTGTTGTTCCATTTCTTTTGACAACTTTATCAACATCGTCGAATTTTTGTTTACTAACACTTATTTCTCATTTAACAACAAATTCTATCAACAAACTTTCGGTACTCCTATGGGAGCAAAGATCTCTCCTATTATTGCTGCTTATGTTATGGATTATGTGTTAGACACTGTCATTCCTGTCTTATCCTTCAACATTCCCTTCATCAAAAAATATGTTGATGACATAATCTTGGCTGTGCCATCTGATAAAACTGATGAATTATTAAACACCTTCAACAGTTTCATCCCAAATATCCAATTTACTATAGAGAAAGAGGATACTAACTTTTCAGTACCCTTTCTAGACATCAGAATGATAAGGGATGCAAACAATATAATTAAAATTGATTGGTATCAGAAACCTACTCATTCGGGCAGGTATTTAAACTACCATTCATATCACAAACATTCCACCAAAGTTAATTTAGTAAAACAGATGAAAAGCAGAGTCATCAAATTATCAGATCCTTCCTTCCATAACAAAAACCTGCAAATACTAACTAAATTGTTCATCTCAAATTCTTATCCAACCACACTAATAAATAAGATCTTGTTTAACACAGTCCATAATGAAGACTTAACACCTTCCCCCGCGACTAACAATGTTGACCTTGATGGCTTAGGCAATGACAGGGTCTCTAATACTCCAACTTTAAATAGATATTTTTCAATACCTTATATCAAAGATATTACTCCGGGGTTGACTAGGATATTTAATAATTTAGAAAGTAACAATAACAACAATGATAATCATTTTAAAATCAATGTGGCTTTCAGATCAGCTTTAACAATTAACAACCTTTTTTCAAAAGTTAAGGATAAAACAGAAATAGGTAAGCTTAGTAATATTGTCTACAAAGTTCCCTGTTCTTCTTGTAACAAATCGTACATTGGTCAAACTTCTCAACTTCTTAAATTTAGGATCACTTTACACAAAAGTGATTCACGTCTTCAGCCCGACCGTTGTGCATTGGCTAAACACGTCCATACCACAGGTCATTCCATGGACTTTGAAAACACCCTCGTTCTTCATCAAGAGAACAATAAATTTAAAAGGGAATTTATTGAAATGTCCTATATCTTCCTTAATGATTCCTCGATTAATGTTAAAGGTGACTTCAAAAATCTGAGTGATATTTATCATCTTTTACTCAGATCAGATACCAGCCATAGATCGAATTTGCATGACTCCAACTTGACTGATAATACGTAATTGTCAATATTAATAGTTCTTAGAATAAAAAATAATTTTTGTTTGCCAATAATCAACAATAATTTTAAAAAAATTTAAAAAAAAACCTTTAAATAAATAGAATATGTAATTATGTAACATGACACTTATGTTGCGGTACATCCTCTTGTAATATTTAGATAAATAAACCTTAATATTTTTGTTTAATAATACCTTTTGTCCGTACCGATTGGGTGTTTGGTACTTCTATGCGTAGGTCAAATGAACCTACATGTCTATTCATGAGCATGCGCTCAATATAGTTAACACCGAACGGGAAAGTTCAAAAAAAGAAGGACATATTTAAACATTCATTGTTCTCATCTACATGTAAAGTTACTTCCAACATAAAATGTAGTTATATGCTAGTGTAATTGGTTCCTTGAGTAAATAATTCATTGATTGTAACCATATAGCCATAGTTTTCCAAGTTGAAGTGTTGTGTTTTCTTTTTACTTCTAACAAAAAGAGATATGTTTTTATACATATCGTCTTTTTTATTACTTAACAACGTAACTCTACAATTCTACGTATTGGTAATGAAAACTAACATTTTGCATGGAATATATATGGCTAATTAACATTTTCTTTATTTCAGCCCTGAAGAAGTGAATAATCATTCACGAAAACGTTAGGCCGTACAATTGATACGCATTGAGTTTTGGTTTGCAGATTTCCCCAATATTCAAAACTTTACTATATATATATATATATATATCAAGGAGACCAGAAGGGAAGTCTTCGCTGACAATGTTAGATAATAAGGTTGTATTATTGGGGAATTCAGCAAATTTTATGTGAAAAGAAAACACTTTTTACTTGATCCAAGCTTTCGTAAACTTTAATTAATTGTTTACATCATCAGGGTATACTGCAATAAAAAACGATGGTAGTTTTTTTGGTATAGGACCTTATAAATAAATATACTTACAGTAAGTTGTGGTTGTTCACAAAAAGGTGTTGTAAAAAAGTTAATAAAATTCATAAAATGGTTTGAAGTGTAAAAATGATGGTTAAAATAATTTTTGTTACATTGATTACTACAATTGTTTTTTATATTATAAACAGTTTTTAAAAAAAACAAAAATATCACAGAATATGTACTATGACAGATCGGATTATACAAGCATAACTGGCAGGAAATATTAGAATGATTTATCATGAAAAATCAGTTTTTTAAGCTATTCAGCCATGGTCTTGTTATTAATAAGTATTGAGGCAACTTCAATATGATTTGAACAATTATAATGGTGTAATTAAAGTCATTTGAGATTGGTATTAAGTTATTATTATTAAGATATATTCTTAGCTTAATATATAGTTAGCCTTATTATTAAGATATAGGGCTTACGATTCTGTGATAAGAAGGCATCTGTACCAGGCTCTAAGGATACTTGGAATTTTGGAAAAATGATCAGTTTAGTAAACATGACCTTAATGAAGACCGATAATAGGGTAAGGATAGAAGGAAGCCTAAGGATTTAAAGTTAGGGTGATTAAAGCAAGGAGATCCGCTGTCCACAGTGCTCTTCAAGTTCTTGTTGGAGACAATATTGAGAGAGAGTGGAATAAGAACGAAATAATCTAAGAAAACAGTTAGATTCTAGCCTTTGAGGACGTGTAATGTTTATGGTAGACTGAAAGGGAACTGCTAGTATTTTCAATCTTTGAAGTAAAGGCTAGGTAGTATGGACTGAGGTAACGAGTAATAAAACAAAGTATATGAATGGGACAGACCGCATATGAAGAAAACACTATTGATATTACCAAAGATAACGCCAGTAAAGAGTATTGCTTTAAAGGTGACGGAGTTTGAGTATCTAGGAGTAACCCTAACAAGTAAGGGGGAAGAAAGCCAAGAAACTGAGAAAATGATTTCGAGAGGAAGGAAGACTGTCGGAGCTCTGCAAAAACTCCAAAGAGCAAAAATATTTTTATATATAAATATTTAGCTTTATATAAATATATATATATATATATATATATATATATATATATATATATATATATATATATATATATATATTTAGCATCTCATGACGTCCCCCCATGTTAAACCGTAGTCTCTCGTGGCTTCCAGGTCTTCGTGAACTCCGATATACGGTTGCCACGAGGACTTTCCCTAAAATGTATCGCAAATGAAAGGTACCACTTCCTACAATGCTTACACAAAATATTGGCCGGACGTCCTCAGTCACGTTATCTGTATAATAATATACACATTACTTGGAGCAATTGCCGTCAGGCGCGCCATGTTCGCTTGCTGTATATCTAAAATCACTTTAACGGTTTTGATGGCATCCAAATATATATTTATTCAGTTTGCGGTTGTGGTGGTCTCCGTATATTTGAGTTTATGTCCTCATGGCTTCCACTGCGCTGTTGCCACCTTAAATGTTGGAATTTAGACTTCGGATATTTTTATAATTGATTATTGTAGTATGTTGAAAAAAATATTGTTGTGATATATTAATGATATTTTTTTGTATAATTAACAATGTATTTTTTTCACTGCAAAAATAAAAAATTAAAAAGTATGTTCATTAAAATTGATGAATTTATCATAACCAGTTGCCGAATCTGCTGGTCTAATTGCTCAATTGTAACATATTATAGAAGTGTTAAAATTGAATTCTTAATTTTTTATTACAAAATTTTTACCTCGACAGCGTAGGGTACAAGAGGACGGCTTAAGTAAAGTAAGTACAAAATTTTTAATAATATATTTTGTTCAACTAATAGGTGCAAAGGTGTCTGGAAAATAATAAAAATGTTTAAAACATTGCTTACTTATTTCATACACTCAATGTATTTTTTTATGTAAGGATAGAGAAAATAATATTTTGAAAAATATTTAAAATATAGTAAGTAAGTCCTAAATTTTACATTACATAAAGTAGTTAAGTCTGCTAGTCTACAAAATTAAAAACAAATAGAATACTTAAAAAAAAATTAAAGCACTCATGCCATACCAAACGAACTACATTCTTACATATTTTAAAAAGAAAAATATTTAATTTTGCCCACCCCGACTAAACTATCGGCAGGTAAAAAGTCTGCAGTATGCGGGGGCCCTACTATTGAAATAAATTAGAAAATTAAAATAAACTTATCTACCATTATGAAATTCTAATTTGACACAAAAAATTGTATCCTGGATTAAGAACAAGTGTTTAGAATACTCTCGTGAATTAAGAAGCGTTTCTACTGTAGGGTGACCATATCATAAATTTGAAAAAAACGGGACACATCCAAGCAGCAGTAGCGCACCTATAATTTTTCTCTGGGGGGAAGGGGGTTGGCTTGGGCGTCGAAATTTTTTTCTATATTTTGTGAAAGACAAGTTACATTTTCCTGCTATTATTTATATATTTTTCATATGCCCTGGGGGAAAGTGGGTTTAACTCCCAAACCCCCCCCCTGGGTGCGCTACTGCCAAGAAGGGTTTGGAGCGATAACCAAACAGGGATTGAAACACCGTCTTTTAGCTAATTTGGAACCTATAAATCCTTTTCAATTTTAAATGTGTAATTTACGTACGATCAAGACTGCGAAACACGCAGAAAACTAAAAAACTACGCTAGAATGACGTGGATAAACAACCAATCCGTCAAAACAAAACAGGGAAGAATAAAAAATAGCGAGAAACACAGCAAACTCAACAAATAAAAAGAAGAAAAATGACGGGTTTCGCTGGAGGACATTAAAAAAGACAGAGAAAACAATCAAATATATCAATTTTACAAAATAGTCAGATAAAAAAATACGTCCAGCATTAAAACAAGAGTACTAAAAAACAAAAAAAAAAGAGAAACGCTGTTTGAAGACAAACAGATCAGCAGAATATGAGAAGAATATTACGAAAAAATACTATTCGGTATGAAGGAAACAGATGAAGAAGAACAAGATAACAACGAACTAGAAATATTCACAGAAGAAAACGTACAAAAACAAATATTAAAAACATAGAAAACGGAAAAGCAGCAGAAGAAAATGAAATAACAGTGGAATAAAATACAGAGGAAGAGAATTACATAAGGAAATAAACCAGCTAATACAACAAAAAATATGAACAAAACAGATATTATAGTAGGTACCTATATACAGTAAAACCCCGCAAATCCTAATTGGGGGGACAGCCTGTTCCGATTCCGAAAAGTTGGGATTATCCGAAAGTTAGCCTAACTAATAATTGAAAGTTTACTTTGTCGTTGATTTTGAGTCGCTGTGCCTGTCTCTCTCCCTCTTCCACCCATCTCAGATTGATGTTACTGATGCAGAGTCAGTGTCATCATTTGTGCTTAGTCGTTAACTCCATGGCTTGATTTCTAATTTGAATAAGCTCCATTTTTCCCCGTTCCCCTATACAAAATGGATGAGAAAACCAAGAAGAAAGTGTAATTACAGAATGGATTGAAGCTGACGACAAATGGAGCGAAGAATTTACGGATGAATACATTGTAGACTTGGTTCAACCACAAGGCAACCCTAATGACTAATGAAGATGAAGAAAACGAGGAAGAAGTTTCCCTGTCATATTGGGTGTCACACGCAGATGCCACTAAAGCTCTGGGTGTGGCTCTACGTTACGTGGAGCATAACTCTGCTGCGTTACCAGTAGATGTAATGTTTATGTGTAAATAGTTTATCATCACTGCGTCAATTCGCTACACTTCGATGCGTCAGAAGAAAGTTACGGAGTCAAAGACCTGTTAAACGTAGATTGTGCAATTTTCTGGTTTTACTCTGTATAATAAACATGTTTCTAAGTTTTTGTCTTAAAATTTTTTCACTTGCCGTTGGTCCGGATTTGCCGAACGTTAGGATTAGCGGGGTTCTGATTTGCGGGGTTCTACTGTATATAAAAAAGGAGATCGGAAGGAGTGCGAGAATTACAGAGCAAGCACTTTATTTAACACCACATATAACATTCTAGCAAACATACTAAACATAAGACTTGAATCATGCGCTAAACGAATATTAGAAGAATACCAGAACGGGTTCAGACCGGGAAGGTCGATGATTAGTTCCATACATACAGTGGAGCAAATAGGTAATTCAAAAATCGAGAGAATAAAACAGAGAAATACACCTAATATTCATGGATTTCAAAAGTGCTTTGATACAATCAATCGGAAGAAAATGATGGGGGAGCTAGAGAATGTTGGAATCCCAGAAAAATTAAGACATGCTAACAGTGAGCCTAAAGAATACCAGAGCAAGGATCAGTTTCAACGGAACAACTTCTAAGAAGATTAATGAAAACAAAGGTGTGAAACAAGATGACTCTATCTCGCTACGACATGATTTAATCTTATATTGAAAGTAATCATGAGAAGGACAAACTGTGCAAAAAAACATTACAGATCAACTTTAACTAGTAGCATAATGCAGATGATGTAGTCATAATAGAGAAGGCAAAGATGACACTTTCAAAAGCACTTGGAAAATTACATAAGGAAGCGAAGAGAATAGGACTAGAGATAAACAAGCAAAAACAAAATACATGACGGTAGGGAAGGATGACACAATAATTCAGAAATATCTAATAACACAGAATGAGAATAATACTGGGCCACAAAGTAGCAACAGAGAGAGAAATACGAATGAAAACAAATGCCGCAATTTAAGAAAAATTAAAGAGAGAAAATATGGTCAGTTACAAAAAATCAACCAAAAGCAAACATTTGGGACATTTAGGCGTCCCGAGAGACTTTTTCGGGACCCCGGGACAAATCGTTAAAAAACGGGACAATCCCGTTTTTACGGGATGTTTGGTCACCCTATTCTACTGTTATAACGTCCTTCACTTAATCGTAATTGAAAAATATTTGAAAAAGTTATTTAAAGTGGGTCCTTGTTTTGGTTCTTTATTTAAATTTGGTTCTATTCTTGTAATGTTTTCTAAATTTATAATGAGAAGTTTATAACTTTATTAGATAATACCAAATAATAAAATAAAATGAAGGCTGATAATGTGATTGTACGAGGTTGTTACCTTTTCTTAACAAAAAAATGATGACAAGTGAATATTTTGACTTTATGAACCTAATATCATCTTCAATCTTCAAATATTTTTTTTCTCAAAATCATATTCGCACCGTTAACCATAAATCATCGTAGACTAAACAACTAAATTCTTAATTATGTCACCAACTCTGTGTCGGCATGTATTAATGATATAATGTGTTCTCGATTACTCAGCGGTGCGACGTCGACGCCCTGGTCAAATTATTTATCTACAATCTACAGACACGTCTTCAAATCAGTATTTGAATTGAAATTGTTTATGATAATGAAAACATTTTATATTTATTCGTATATTTACTACTTAAATAATTAAACATTAATTATTATTTTTATATAATATTTTATGTATAAATGGAGACTAGTTGCAAAACTAAACAACATAGTAGATAGAAACGCAGAAGCGATATACGAGGAGGTAAAGAAAGCCATTCATGGAGCAGCAGAAGAAGGGCTAGGAAAAAAGGAAAACATAAAAAGAGAATACCCAGAATAGTGGTCACAAGATCTAGAATCCTTGATAGAAAACAAAAAGAAAGTTTACCAGACATGGTTAGTTTCACAAGACGGTGAAGATAGAAAGATATATTATGCCCGGTTAAACAGAGAAGTGAAAAGGAAAGTTGCAGAAAGAAAAAACGAAATGTGGTAAATGAAATGCGCTGAATTGAATAGATATATATGAGAGGAACGAAAGTATCTGAAGTTTGGCAAACCCTTAGAAATTTAAGAACAGACGAAAAGCATAATACTAACGTACATTTAATTAAAATGGATCAATGGAAAGAGCATTATAAAATGTTACTAACAGAGGATAGACCGGAATTTATAGAAAACACTGAGTCTGATCAAGAAGAAATAACTACAAATATAGAAATGATCACTAAAGAAGAAGTTAGGAAAGCTATGAAACTATGAAAAATGGGAAAACAACGGGACCTGGAGGCATACCTATTTATAGAACTGGTGAAATATTGCTCAGATTTGCTAATAGAGAAAATTACAGATATTTTCAATAGCTGTCTTATAAAGGGATATAATATCCCGAAAGATTGGGAAAGGGCTTTTATAAGCTCAGTACATAAGAAGGGATGTAAAAGAACATGTAGCAATTATAGGGGTATTAGTGTAACCAGTTCTGGGGGAAAGCTGTATGGTAGAGTTTTAAAAATAAGAATCGAGATGTTTTTCCCAGACATCGAAGAGCAAAGTCGATTTCGCGCAGGATGATCCTATTTAGGCAATACCTTTGTATTACAGCAATTGGTAGAGAAGATAATGAAAAGAAATTTGACAACTCATCTAATGTTTGTAGATCTGGAAAATGCTTACGACAGTGTGCCAATAAACAGGATGTTTAAAGTGCTCCAAGAATCTGGTTTAGATAACACGTATGTAAATGCTCTTTATAACATATACAAATATTCGATTAGTAGGATAAAAATACGAGACAATTTATCAAAACCCTTTAAAACATCTAAAGGTCTACGACAGGAATGTTGCCTCTCTCCTACGCTGTTCAAAATTTACATCCAAAAAGCGCCACAACTACGGATTAAAAAGTGCTCAAGAATGGGAATAGAAATTGGAGAGGACTGCCTGTATACTTTGCTATTTGCAGATGACCAAGTACTAGTGGCAAATGATGCAGAAGTCATAACATTCATGACAAGAAAGCTAATCGAAGAATACGTTAAATAGGGATTAAAATTAAACATAAATAAAACGGAACATCATATAGTTGGAGGAAAACCAGAAAATATTCCAGTTGAAGACGGTATTATAAACAGCTGTAAAGAATATAAATATTTAGGAACCGTTATTGACGAAGATGGTAGCACAGAAAAGGATATCTATAAAAGAATAATTCAAGGACGAACGGCTATCCAAAAATTAAATTCTGTATTATGGTCAAAAAATATCAGGATGACAACAAAGATAAATCTCTATCACAGTATAGTAGAACCAATCACAACATATGGCGCAGAATGTTGGCAGATATCACAAAGAAACAGAGACAAACTGAAAGCACTAGAAATGGACTTTCTACGAAGATCGTGCAGAATCTCTCGATTGGACCACATAAGAAACGAAGTAGTTAGGGAACGAGCAAAGGTTAAGAGTAGCATTGACAACAGAATTGAATTCCGGCAACTGATTTGGTATTGATACGTTAAACGAACGAACAATAAACGATGGCCAAGAAAGATCCAAGCTTAGACTACTCCAACAACTAGACGAAGACGAGGCAGACCTCGTAAATCTTGGAAACAAGGAATAATGGATGTCATGCGAAAAAGAGAAATAGAAGAGGATTGGCAGGAGAGACAAAACTGGAGATTGAAGTGCAGGAAGCAGCCAGAGCTGTAGGGCCCTCGCTATATATAATATATTAATATTTTTGCACGGCGTGCGGGCCTCATAGCTACGCGCGCCCACCTAGTCCGACTAATAGTTAATCGGGCACTGTATATTATATAACTAAAGCTGTTTAAAATTTAGAGACACGCAAGAAATAGCTACTTGGCATTACCTAGTAGTTACCTACCAACTAAAATTTTAATAACCTTAAAAGTTTACCGTAAATAGAAAATAATTAATAAGGTGTAATAACAATATAAGCAATAACAATGTAAGCAATAACATAATAACCACTATAAAAATCTGATACTGATAGAGCAAAGACCAGAATTCAGCATTGATGGAAACGAACAAAAAATAATGACCACAGAGGAAGAAAAAATAGTCATAACAGACAAAGAGATGAAACCAGCAATAAATTCCATGAAAAACAATAAAGCGGAAGGACCAGGAGGAATTGTAGCGGAACTCGTAGGCGTAACCAGGGTGGGTTTGGGGGCTATAACCCCCCCATTTGGATGGACTTTGAGCTCTATACGCTAAACACCATACCCCTCAGAGACCTTCCAGTAGTTGTACCCCCCCCCCCTTTCCAGTAGTTTTAACCCCCCTTAGCATCATCCCGATTACGCCTATGGTGGAACAAATCAAATATGGAACAGAGAAATTAAGAAGAATGATATGCCGAATCATGGAAAGAGCAATAAATGGAGAGGACATCCCTAAACAATGATAAGAATCCTACATACATCAATATACAAAAAGGGAACAGAAAAGATTGCGAAAATTACAGGAGGATAAGCGTCATCACTACAATGGGAAGAATGTATGGCAGGATCCTCAGGAACAAAATAGATAAAAATATAGAACGTAAAATCGGAGAAGAACAAGCAGGTTTCACAGCAGGGAAATCATGTCTAGATCATATCCATACATATAATACAACAGACAATAAAGAGAAAAAAAGAAGAGCTAAGAACAAAGATTTACACATGGTGTTTATAGACCTTAGGAAGGCATACGACACTGTGCCAAGGAAAGAACTGTACAAAGCAATGACTAAAATAGGGATACCACCTAACCTAACACAAGCATCAAGAACATGTACAGTGGAAATGAAGTAAATATAAAAATAGAAAACAAGGTAGTTGCTATCTTCAAAACAACAAGAGGATTACTACACGGCTGCCCAATTCCCAACGTTACTAACTGTATTTAAAATATTTTTAGAACACGCACTAACAACTTGGAAAACAAAATGTAGGGGTATGGGAATGGGAATACCGATAAGAGACGATTACCTCTACACATTGTATTTCGCAGACGATCAGGTGGTTATGTCTCAAGATGAAGAGGATATCAGTTGCATGTTGCAGAGGATATCAGTTGCAGAAAACTAAAAGAGGAATACAAAAGGTGGGCCTGGAAATTTATGTGAAGAAAACGGAATACTTAGCAATATCTGAAGAAGACGTCAAAAACTTAGAAATAGAAGAACAAGTAGAAATAAAAGGAACGAAGAATTTTAAATATTCGGGCTTTATAATGTCGAAAAACGGAACAACAGAAGCAGAAATAAAAAATAGATTGGGACAAACAAGATTTTGCATCAGACAACTCCATAATGTAATCTGAAATAAGAACATTAAGGGAAATAAAAAAAATGATATACCAAACAATAGTAAGAAGCATCATAACATATGCCGCAGAAATTTGGGTCATAAACAAAAAAGCCCAAAAGAGCATTCTGGCAACCGAAATGAAATACTGGAGAAGATGCTGTGGTCTCACCAGAAGAGACAGAATAAAAAATGAGGAGATAAGGAGAAGTATGCAAGTGGAAAAAGATGCCCTGCAATATATAGAAGAGAGAAGACTAAAATAGTACGGCCACGTACAAGTACGGCCACGTACAAGTACGGCCACGTACCGTACGGCCACGTACGCAGACTAGAAAATACTTGGATAAACAAGGTTGCAGAAGCTATTATAAGAAGACCTTAGGATAGAAGAAGATTTTTTGACCTTAAATACAGTCGGAAAAATGAAACAATACCCATGAACGATCACATCAATCACTTATTGTGTATTTGCTATCTTTTTCTATTACTAACGTTTGTTATTTATAGAAAAGACAGCAAATACAAAATAAGTGAATGAGGTGATCGCTCATGGGTATTCTTTCATTTTTCCGACTGTATTTAAGGTCAAAAAATATTCTTCTTTTTTCTCAAAATGTTATTTTATGCGAGTTTACAGTGATTTGGTGTTTATTTAACCAAATTTGCATTTTCTATCGTAAAGTATCAATGGAAAACATTGTTAAAAAGAAATTGTAATATGTAATTGTAAATAGTTTCAATAGTAATTGTAAATAGTAAATAGTAAATAGTAAAATTAATAGGAACAGTTTCAGTTTCTACCATTTTTGTCGAAAAGTTAAAAATTGAGATATTGAGCAAAACAGGTTCTCGTTTAAAATCAAGATGGCGGCTAACGTAAAGAAGGAATTCATTCGTGATTTTAAATTTAGGCTACTATTGACTCCCCTAAAGGTTAGAAAAATAAAATTTTGGGCAGCTCGGCATGCAAGGTCAAATGCTATTCCGACTGGACTAATATACTTTTGAGTCTGATATTACTGCATGTAACTTTTTTGGTATTGCAATATAATTCAAATCCTTCCAACTATGTAAAATCCTATATTTTGGCTATCTGTGAGCAAATTTTCAGCCAAATCGATGACGATGTATTTTGGGAATGGAGAAAAATGTAAAAAACGGTATTTTAACGTTTTCTACACTATAAAATTTGATCAAGACCTTGTTTTGAATCAAAATAACGTGTTATAATGCCATATGATGACAGTTTTGAGTCCCTTCTATTAAAATATTATGTTTTTCATTGATACTTTGTCACAGAAATTTGTATTTGCAAATTTGTTTAAATAAACACCAAATCACTGTAAAATCGCATAAAATAACATTTTGAGAAAACAAGAAGAAGATTTTTTGACCTTAAATATCTTATTTTTACGTCACGCAGAAGCTATATACCAATTTTCAGACAAATCAGAGATCCAAATTTTTTTGCCTGAGTGATTTGACATGGAATGTACCTTACATAATCTTCTATTCTCCATATTATTTGTTTTTAGTGTAACATTGGCCATTACCATTAAAAATCTAATTCTATTAAACCGTTTGATGATGCTAATACAAACTTTGTGAAACCGGTCAAGCAAAATACAACTACCTAATTATAAAATTATAATTTTTCCTGTTCATTCACATACAGAGCAAGTGTTTAAAGAATAAATTTAAGATTCTAAAAGATTTTTATATATAAAACCGATTTTCTATGACAAAACGCCAAAATAGCAAAAGATATAAATAGAATTTGTCTGGGTTCTTTAACTAAATTCTCACGTAAACACGACCAAGGTTAAATATTTTACCGGATACCATAAGTTCATTGTTGCCAGTATAACGGATGCCAAAACGAGCGCGAAGTGTATAGTATTATTCTTTGTATTCTGTCTTCATGCATTCTTTGTACGTGACCAAACCATCGTAGTTGTATTTCGTTAATTTCGTCATTTATTGTATGTGTGACGTTCATTATTTCACGTATCCGTTAATTGGTGACATGTTCTCTTCTTGATCTTCCTGCAGCCCTTCTCCAGAAATCCATTTCGGTGACCTCTAACATTCATTTTGATTTTTCCTTCATATGGCATACTTCGCAGCTGTATGTTATAATGCTTTTCATTACTGCGTTATAGATCTTTTTCTTGTTTTGGTTGTTTATCTGCTTGTCCCAGAGTACTGAGTTTAGGAGCGTAATTGCTTTCCTGCCCTGAGTATTTCGTTCTTTAACGGCTCCGTCCAGTGTTCCATCATTCGTGATTTTCATATTCATACCCAGGTATTTATATTCGTTACATTTACTGATTGTTTCTCCTCCTTCTATAGTCGAGGAAATGAAGCATTTTGACTCGCAATTTTTTTGTCTAGCATGGATTTACTTGAAATTTTCACAGAAGGTAGGGAATAATAGCAAGGATCATTTTCTATATCATGCCGCTGTATAAAAAAATTTAATACATTCCTCACTTAAAGAACTAAACTAATGTTATATCAAAGTGAGTTATTGGCAATTTAATGTGTATTTTTTTCGACGAGTACTCAAATCTAAGTATTCAAGCTTAAATAACGGGAAAACGATGCAATCTATAAAATATACCTGCTAAACATTTGTCAAAGTACTTCAGAATACCTATCAAATGAGCTTCGAAGCAAGTTAAAAGCGTTAAAATTAAGCAAGTTATGATGAAAATAAGAGAACCCTTTGGAATTTTTTAAGAAAAAGTGAAAAATCAATCATACGCGATTTCCACAAAAAATAAAATTTATAATAATCCTTATAAGAACTTTTGACCGGTTTAAAATGCATATTTTTGAAAAAAAGATATAATTTAAAAAATTATAATTTTTAAAATTATTGTAATTTTTATATTCTTTTGATAATAACTCCAAAAATATTCAATACACGTAAAAATAATATATAACCAAATTTTAGATTTTTTGTGACAAATACTTTACCTGTTTTATTATTTCTACAGGGTAAAAAATAACCGAGATAGAAACGTTTAAATCTTAAATTTTGCTGTGAGAACCATGCAACCGGGGCCATTTAACGTTTTATTTTAAAAAAAAGTAAGGAGTTTAAGAGATTAAGTTTAACTTGGTGAAATAGCTCTTGAAATTAGCTTTTAAACGGTTCTCAGATGAACCTGACATCGTAAAAATGAATGGAGTTATTAAAAAAAAAACAGTAACATTTTTTGGAGACATTTTTAAAAGATAAGTTTTGAAAACATTTTGGAGCATAATTTTTTTTTATAGCCTTTTTTCTATTCGAAATGTCGAATAAAGGCCTCTCGCATTTCTCGCCATTCATCTCTGTTGTGTGTGAGGCGTTTCCACATTGGTCCTGCGACTCTTCTGATGTCATCGCTCCAGCGCATTTGAGGTCTTCCTCTTGGTCTCTTCGCTTCGTACGGTCGCCAGTTTCCAACTTCCTTGCTCCATCTACCATTTTCGAGACGTTCGTTGTGTCCAGCCCATTTCCATTTTAATTTAGCCGCTTGTTCCACGGCATCCCTTACTTTTGTTTTGTTTCGGGTTGCTTCGTTTGTTTGCCGATCTATTAGTGAGATACCAAGCATCTGTCGTTTCATGGCTCTTTGAGTTTTTCTAATATTGTCCATGTTCATTTTTGTGAATGTCCAGGTTTGAGCTCCGTAAGTGAGAACGGGAAGGATACAAGAATCGAACACTTTGGTTCGAAGGTATTGTGGTATCTTTTTGTCTTTTAGTATATATGAGAGTTTTCCGAATGCAGCCCATCCCATTCTTACTCGTCTGCTTATTTCGGTAGTTTGATTTTCTTTGTTTACCTTGATATTCTGACCTAGATATATATATATTCTTTTACATGTTCCACTTTTGTTCCTTGGATGGTTATCGTTGGTTGATCATCTTTGTTCGACATTAGCTTAGTTTTGCTCAAGTTCATTTTTAGTACTTTTTTTAAGGATTCTCTATGAAGCTCATCGATCATCACCTTCAGTTCTTTCCAGCTGTCGGCTATTAGTACCACGTCATCTGCATATCTTAGGTGGTTTAAATACTTTCCATTTATCGAGAGTCCCTTTGTTTCCCAATTTAATGATTTAAAGATGTCTTCAAGTGCGGCAGTAAATAGTTTTGGAGATATGGTGTCTCCCTGTCTTACTCCTCGGTTGATTTTGATTGGCCTAGTTTTCATAATATGTCGTTATCCATCGTGACTACCATTTCAGCATGTTTGTATATATTATGTATTAATATCCTATATCTAGAATCGATTCTGCTATTGACCAGTGCTTCCTCAGTGATTCCTCAAGTGAGGAAGCACTTGAGGCATAAATTTTAATGCTATCAAAATGTTCGGGGTCTCATTTGATATATATTTTTAAGTACTTTGACAAATGTTTAATAAGTTTATGTTATAAAATGCATCATTTTCCCGTGATTTCAGTTTGAATACGTAGATTTTTTTACTCGCCGAAAAAAATATACATTCAATTACCTATAACTCACTTTTTGTTAACACTAAAAGGTTTTTCTAGTAAGGAGTTTATTTCATTTTTTATAGCTTCAATTTTAGTAATAATAACTTTTTTTGTAAAAACTTATAGTTTTTGAGTTATTGATGAAGAATCGGTTTAAACATGCATTTTTCTCAAGAAATATTAAAATCTTTGATCTTTAATAACTCAAAAAGTTTTGATTTATTTTAATAACTTTATATAATAAATTTTGCTTAGAATTTGCTTCTCTATCGAATTATGGGGTTATTTTTAATAAAATAATTTTCACCCCCGAGAAGGGGTGGCATCCAACCCCAGGGTAAAAGCGCAAGTTGGCACCATGTCACCTTTGTTCCTTGAGATGCCTCTAACCACTCACCAATTTTCATACAAATCGATGGAGGTTCAATGAAATCGGAGGTAATAGCTCATATCCACCTTCAGTGACTCCACTATAGAGGGTTTTTTGAGAATACCTCGAAAAATATGCATTTAATCAAAAAAACTGTAGATATCAAAAATTAATCTTTTAGTAACACAAATTAAATTAAACTTAAATAATCTTTTTTCGAGTATACTGTTAGACCTTTTAAAAAATAATAATAATATGAAGCTGCTAGCATGAAAGTTAAGAGACTTATGATCAAAAAAAGGTCGGTACCTGCTATTCTCTATGAAAAAATCAGTGAAAACAGCCCCCCAACTACCCTTCTAATTAAAAATTGATCTTCACCTTTCTGTAAGTAGTTCCTTTTATATTCGTATTATCAATACACCCAAGAAATTTGACCTATTTAAAAGGCCCAATTTTAGAAAAAGTGGAGTTTAAAGAAAAATTGACTTTTTGCAATTTCCTATTTGTCACCTTTTACTTCAAAATATCTCCGAAAATACTGGAGATACGAAAAAAAATATGGACTACTAAATTGTAGCTTATTATTTAATAAGTAAAATTCCCTTGTGCATAGATTTTCATTACAGTGAACAGTTAGCGAGATAAAGCTATTTAGTAGATCAGATGTAGAAAAAAGGTTAGTAAAGGCACAATATGCACTCATTATATAATCATAATGCATTAAGGAAAACTGGAACACACGCGATATATCAGAATTAACCAAAATCAAAATATTTACAGGAAGAGACAACTAGCAAAAAATTACAAACCTTTATAAAAAATCGTTGAGGAAAATCCTAAAAATATACTGGCCAGATAAAATAAAAAACATATATCTACGGAGAAGAACAAAACAAGAGAAAATAACAGTCACGATTAAAAATAGGAAATGGAAATGGATTATACGGACTCTGAGGAAGGATCGAAATAATATAACCAAACAAGCACTCGAATACCAACCAGACGAAAGAAGAAGAAGAGGAAGACCTGATAATAGCTGAAGAAGAACTGTAATAAGAGATCATGAAATAATTGGCCTGAGATGGAGAGAAGTCCAACAGAGAGCGAGAAACAGAGAGCAATGGAAAATACTTGTATAGCAAATTTCGAAAGAATAAAACAGAAAAAGATGCGCTGGGAAGGGATTACAGGAAGAGATAGAGAGAGAGAGGGAGAGAGAGAGAGAGAGAGAGAGAGAGAGAGAGAGAGAGAGAGAGAGAGAGAACAATACCGATTATTTATCAAAATAAAATTTAATAATATACCTAACCTAACCTATCGAAAGGCTCATCAAACAATTATTAACTTTAAAAAATAAACAGTTGTCAAGGATATATAGTGGTATTGCTAAGTATATAGTATTTTTACTACAAAAACGTTATTACGTAGGTCAAAATTTTTGACATAAGAGAACTGTCAAAACATTAGAATGTGACTTTTATAAAAACATGGCAATAATGAAAAGTCACATTCTAATGTTTTGACAGTTCTCTTACGTCAAAAATTTTGACCTACGTAATAACGTTTTTGTAGTAAAAATACTATATTATATTATAACTTATTCCATCGAAATCTTCCGAAATCCATAATCTTCTTCCATCGAAATAAAATAGAAAATTTAAAAGTTTAGAAAATACATCTTTCATAACTACACCCAAGAAATACGTTTTTCTAACCTGATTTAAGAGTATAAAAAAACGAAAACAAACAATTTACAGAAAATCCTTATCGTATATCCGAGCAAAACCACCTAATTGGCAAAAGTTATAAATAGAATTTGTCTGGGTTCTACAACTAAATTTGCACATAAACACGACCAAGGTTAAATATTTTACTTGATATTATAAGTACATTGTTGCCAGTATAACGGATGCCAAAGCGAGCGCTAACTGTATGAAATTATTCTTGTTAATATACACGCTGTATATTGATCGGAAGTCACGAAGAGTCAAAACTATACAGAAGCCACGAGGGACGCAAATGCAATATATATATATATATATATATATATATATATATATATATATATATATATATATATATATGTTCGGAAAGATTTCCGCGGTCAGGTAAATGAAAATTACTAAGTTCTCGGGAAGAACCGCGTTGAGAATTTATAACTCGACGTTTCGGCACCCTTTTTGGAGCCATTATCAAGAGGGGTATGGTTCCGTTCGAGTTCGGGGTCTCAATCTGCCTACTCCCCTCACTCGTGACGTACCAGTAGTGTCTTGTTCTCTAGGAGAACTGTCAAGCGGCACTGAGGTCTCAATCTGCCTACTCCTCAGTGTCGAGTGACGACCTGTCTTCGCCTGTGTAGCTCCTTTTATACTCTCAGTGCGCGCGGGAACTTGCGCGGGAGAGGCCTGAGTGGGATCGACTGACGTGGGGATTCGCCGAAGCAGCGGTCGCCATGTTGCCGGCAGTCTTTTGGCGTCATCGCGTGTGTTTAGGCTGTGAGGGCGTTTTTCAATTTCGATGGCTTCACGGATGATTCTCGATTTTAAGGAGCGGACAGGGGCGATGGTTTTTGGGCGATGGGGTGGTCAAACCCACTTGCTGGTTACGGTACGTTGATGACACTTTTGTCATTTGGCCCCATGGTAAAGATACGTTAGATCTCTTCCTCTCCCACCTGAATGGAATACACCCCAGTATTCAATTCACGATGGAAGTTGAGTCTGAGGAGTCTTTACCATTCCTTGATGTACTTATTCAAAAACAGCCACCTCACAGTTTTTCTTATTCCGTGTACCGAAAACCCACCCATACAAATCGGTATCTCAATGCCCAGTCACATCATCACCCCGCCCAACTCAGTTCAGTTGTCAACACTCTTGTTTCTCGCTCTATAAGGCTTAGTGACGACAATCACAGACCATCTGAAATAAATTCAATAAGGCAAACACTCTTACAAAACGGCTACCATAAAACCCAAATCAATAGGAGCATTCAGAAACATCTAAATCCCATTCCATCTAATAAAGAAAACTTGCCGCCCGATCAACCCAAAATCTTTCTACCTTTTATCAAAGGTGTCACTGACAAGATTAGTAGAATTCTTACCCCTCTAAATATCAAAACCGTCTTCACTACTCACTCCAAGTTGTGCAATCTTGTCAGATCCGTAAAAGACCAAATCCCCAATGAAGACCATGGTGTCTACGAGATACCTTGTTCCAGTTGCCCACGGACATACATAGGACAGACAAACCGACGAATCCAAAACCGTATCTACGAACATTCCATATCTGTAAAACATTCCGACACTACTTCAGCCCTTGCCCAACATCATATTCAGACAGGTCACCAAATAGATTTCGAGAAAGCAAAAACCATCGCCCCTGTCCGCTCCTTAAAATCGAGAATCATCCGTGAAGCCATCGAAATTGAAAAACGCCCTCACAGCCTAAACACACGCGATGACGCCAAAAGACTGCCGGCAACATGGCGACCGCTGCTTCGGCGAATCCCCACGTCAGTCGATCCCACTCAGGCCTCTCCCGCGCATACAGTTCCCGCGCGCACTGAGAGTATAAAAGGAGCTACACAGGCGAAGACAGGTCGTCACTCGACACTGAGGAGTAGGCAGATTGAGACCTCAGTGCCGCTTGACCGTTCTCCTAGAGAACAAGACACTACTGGTACGTCACGAGTGAGGGGAGTAGGCAGATTGAGACCCCGAACTCGAACGGAACCATACCCCTCTTGATAATGGCTCCAAAAAGGGTGCCGAAACGTCGAGTTATAAATTCTCAACGCGGTTCTTCCCGAGAACTTAGTAATTTTCATATATATATATATATATATATATATATATATATATATATATATATATATATATATATATATATATATATATATTGTCATGATTTTAAGATACCAAATTGATAGAATAAGTTAAATAATAAACAATTTAATGATTTTGCACTGCCAAAGCAGTTAAGTAAATATTTTGATATAGGTTTTGTTCGAGAGACGTGATTGGTTTGGAGAGTTGAATAGAATGAGAGTACTAAAGGGAATTGAAGTTAAAGTTGCATTTTAATTGATTTAATAATTATAGAATGAATTTATTTAGAGTTATACAGTTTAAGTAACAAGAAAGTTTGAAATAGACCGTACTATATAAAGGAAGCTATTTAAAAGGCATAGAATGTATGAATTTGTTGCTAAACATGCAATAGTTTGAAATTTAGTCTGACCAAAAGAATAACTTACAAATTTGTTCCATGATGACTTTGTTTCTGTTGAATAATCATAAAAATTTATTTTTTTCTAAAGATCATTTGGAGAAAATGTTCATTGATGTACTACGGTCTCCATGATTTGGTTAAGTTTGTAAATTTATGAAAGTATCTTAGAAGAGGCTCCAATCTAAAAATTTAGAATAATAGTTAGATCAATTTTAGATTTTATTAATGTTAATTTGACCAAAATGTTGAAAATAGCTCATTAAAGTTGTAGGTTTGGGAAATGTCAGAATTCGATATCAATTTTAACAAAGAAAAATGATTTTCTGAGATATGGCTAAGCACTATCGATTGGTAATTTATTTCTGAATAATATGAAAGTTATTTCAGTACTTTATATGTATTAATAGTGAAAATATTTGGACTTTAATTTGTAGAGGTAGTGATGAAAGGTATAGAAAGTGTACGGACAGTGTTCGCTTAAAGTAGCTATAAAAACTTATTGGGAGTATCCTCAGATATGCAAAATATATGAAAAGAATCTATAAAGTTCAATGAATTCAATTCTTTAATTCAATTTTACTCAAATAAGAGAATAAAATCACCATTTAGGCATATATTTCCAAATTTTAGATAAAAAATACCATTTTGACTAAATGTCATAATTTGTAAAATTATCTTATTGGTTCATTTAAATTTCCAAAGCATGAATTATTAATTTATTTAAATATGATTGGCTATAAAAACGACGCCAAGTTTAAAAAATTGAATTCAGCAGAAGGTTAGAAGGTTAGAAGGTTAGAATTCAGCAGAAGATTTTCAGAGGGAACAGACGCTTTGTGAAGCTATTCCCAAAAGATTTGGATTTTAAAATATAAATTTTCGGAAAATGTAATCAAAAAGTAGTGAAAAACAAACATTAAGAGTTACTTTTCGTATGGAAAGTGTTTCCAAGCAGATTTGACTTTAGAAAGTTACTAAAAATAAGATTGTAAGCTGAATGGACCTGGGGAGATCCGGAATTTCAACGTATAGCAGCATCTGGGAGTGTTGAAACAGTTCGAACATCTTCGATGGACAATTATCAGGTGACATTACAAAACTTTAACATGATATCATGATTAACAAAAATTTAAAGAGAAAAGCATGCATAATAAAAATAAAAATTTAATAAGTTTAGTATCATTTACCGCTTTGGTAAAATAAATTTAAGAGAGAAATATTCCTTACTTACATAAATTGGTTTATATTCCATAATCACACAAATTTTCAGAGTCATTGAACTTCCATTTTGTTTTCATATCCCTTCATGTGGCGAATTAAAAATATATAAACCAGAGTATGTATCATATACATGTTATAATATTAAACATTTAACACTATTCTATGTATTTACCGAGATTGATGTTGCATTAAGCGTATTTTTCTTTCATTTAAATATATTTACGAAATTTTTCATCACAGTGTGGTCTTCAATTGTTTTTGGTTACATATTTTTACAGTTTTGTCCTTAATCCCTCTTATAGAATTAATTTCATCCCACACCTCTAAAGAAAAGAGTTTCCTGCAATATATGGATTCAGACATTGACTGAGCTGGTAGGTACAACAATTTCTCAATAGATGGCGCCCAATAGATTCGATACAAATCAATAAATAAAAATTTCAATAATGATATAACAAAATGTGTTTAAAACTAAATAAAAAAAAAAATTAATTATAATAATTATAGTTATTATGAGTCATCATCATTATTGTTATCATTATTAAATATATAATAATTGGCTCAACCAACGTGGAATAAATAAATAAATAATAAATAAATAAATTAGTATAAATATATAATATGGCTATCCCAACGTTGTGGCACGAATAAATATATATAGGGCAAAATTGTAAGATAAATAAAAAGTTAGAGTTTGATATAAAAAAAAAATACAAAATGGCGGATGGACGTAGATCTGTTTCGAAGACGACACAGGAAGGAGAGGAACAGAAGCAAGAGAAATCTGAGCTTGAAAAATTCATGGAATTAATACTAACAAAAATGGAAGAAAATAATAAGAAAATGAGAAAGAAATTGGATGAAAATAGTCAAAAAGTAGAACAAAAATTAGAAGAAAATAATCAATCATTAGAACAAAGACTGGGGGAAAAATTAGAAATAACATTAGAGAAGATGGAAGACAAATTAGAAGAAAATAGTCAAAAAACAGAAGAAAATAATCAATCATTAGAACAAAGACTGGGGGAAAAATTAGAAATAACATTAGAGAAGATGGAAGAGAAATTAGAAGAAAATAGTCAAAAAGTAGAACAAAAATTAGAAGAGAATAATAGAAAAGCAGAAGAAAATAGTCAGAGGTTGCAGAAAAAACTTGAACAGACCTCCAAGAGATTAGAGGATCAAATTGAACAAAGAATAAACAAGAGTATTGGAGAAGTAAAAATGTTATATGAAGAAATGATGAATAAACATGAAACATTAGAAACAAAATTAACTTCTGAAAATCAAGAAATAGTAGTTCAAATACAACAGCATAAAGAAAGAATAAATATGGTAGAAGAAGAAATAGAAAAGGAAGCAGAATGGACGAATAAGAGATTTATGATGGTAGATGAAAATATAAGGGAAATAAAGAAAGAACAGAAAACATCTAAAGAAAAGGAGGATCAATTGGAAAATAAATGGAAGATTGAAGTAAAAGAAGTGAAACAAGAAATAGAAAAAATGGAGAAGAAAATAAGAAATACAACAAAAGGAACAATAATACACACAATTGAAACCTCAGATAACAGGATATATTTCAATGGGGATTATAAATCACAACATCCAGTACCATTCATAAAGATTCTCATGACCAAATAATTGCAGTATAATGAATTTGATGAATTTAGGGAAGTTATAAGAAACCGGTCTGACGGTCCAGTTAGCTGGGGCTCAGTCGATCGACAAGTTTAGTGGATTTACGATTTGCGGTCGCTGGTTCAAGCCTCAGCTAGGTCATGAAATTTATAAAAGGCCAACGCCGTAGTATAAAACTCAATAGAGTCTACGGCTTGGTCTGGAATAAACTGGCGTCTGATCGGCCTATGGAGGAGCGGTACGGGAAGGGATAAGGGCTTCCGGCTTGGTGATACTCCTCCATAGATCCCTACCGAAGGGCGTTGACGCCTAAGAACGGTGTATACATACATAAGAAACCAATTAAGAGGAGAAGCATTAATTTGGTATACTAATGTGGAAAATGAATTAGAAAATTTTGAGCAATTTAAAACAAAATTTTTAGAATTTTTCTGGGGACTATCTCGACAACAAGTAGTAAGATCTGAATTGTTCGGAGGAAAATATAACTCTAACTCGCGAACAAGTATGCATTTATATGCTATGAGATTATTTAGTGCTGCCCAATATTTAGATGGCAAATTGACAGAGAAAGAATTGATTAGCCATATAATAGGTCATTTTGAAGATCAAATAGAAAATATTAGACTAAATTTTAATTTTACAGACTTTAACATGCTTTGTAATTTTTTAATAGAAAAAGAAAGAGCTTTGCAAAACTACAGGCAAAGAAATAATAATTACAATAATTCACAAAACTTTAATGATAGTAATTTTAATAATAATAACCATAGAAGTCAAAATAACAATAGATCAAATAATAATAATAATAATGAACGTGGGGGTTTTAATAGTCAATATAATAATAGGGGAAATTATAACAACAATAGAAATTATAGTTCTAATAACAATAGAGGGTACTATAATAATAACAATAATAGAGGTTATAATAATAATAGAAATAACAACTATAATAGATTTAATAATAACAATAACACAGATAACAATTCTTTTAATAATCAAAATAACCAAAATAACAATTATAATAATTCCAATAACAATGGAAATAACAAATTAAGACAAGATTACGACAACTCGAATTCTAATCAACCTCCAAATAGTCGTGGTAATAATGATAGGAGGGCACGGTTTGAAGTCAATAATGTAGTGATGGATGGTAATGATTCAGATCAACCATCAATGTCATCCGGACAGATGGAAACATTTGAACCGGGTTTTGTAGATCGCACCTGCTAGGCAATATTGCAACCAAACTGTATGAACATCATAGGGAATTTTTGGACATGGGAGCTCATGTAGTATCTAAAAAATTCAGGGGATTAATTTTTATTAGAATTCAATTTTGTGGTATATATTTTAAAGTTTTATTGGATACAGGATCAGAGATTTCCTTAATCAGTCAAGAAGTTATAAAAAGGTTAAATTTAGAAGATTCATGTTTTAAGATTCCTAAGTTAAGTTTAGTAGGTGCAAATAATAAAGTGATTACTCATGTTAATAAAAGTATTGTTAGTAATATTAAATTAATTAAAGAAGCTTATATAATACAACTGATTGTAATTGATAAGATGAAATATGATATTATGATTGGATCGGATATGCTAGATAAAATGGGTATGGTGATCAATTATGAGAAAGGATTGGTACAAGTAAAGGAGGAGTGTGTGAAATTTGAGGAAGAATTATGTCCAGAAAAGGGCAAGGAGTTAATGAATATGAGGAGAATGTATATGGAAGATAATGAAATATTTAATGAATTATGTCCAGAAGAGGACAAGGAATTGATGTATATTAATAATGTATTATATGAAGATATTGAAGGTGATGTATGTAAAGGTAGTATGAATATAATGGAGGAGGAATTAATATGTAAGAAAGAGTGGATAGGAGAAGTGAAGAAAATATTATTAAAGTATGATGGACTCATAAATGAGGAAAACAGATTCGCTAAAGATTATGTTCACAACATAGAAGTTAGAAACATTCAAGATTTTAGACCAAAAACATATCCGATACCATATAGATACCGAAGTGAGGTGAATAGAGAAGTAGAAAAGATGTTAAAAAATGGAATAATAGAAAAATCTATGTTATGTAATTCCTCAAGTTGTTTGTTTATAACAATTTTATTGACATCCGGATCAACTGTTACCCAAAAAAATCGTGTTCCACGGGTCAAAAAATACATAAAAATCTTGGGTAAGTCCATCTAAATAAAGGAGCCCGCAGCACCCCCTCCTGGCCACAGGACTAATTTGTTTATAAGCCAAAAAATTGTTTATAACTTTAAAACATTGCTGAGGCTGCTTAAACAATCCGATTTTAATTCTGTAAAGTGCATTAGATAGGTGGAGTGCTTCTTTATATGTAAAAAAATTGACCAATCTTTGTATACACTAGTTTTTGTTGTGCAAGATTTTAAAAAATTTTAATTTTTTAAAAAAAGTTTAGATTGCAAAATTATTATTCAAAATCTAGTAAGTCAATTTTAATGAAATTTGGTGTACGGTTTTAGAACATTACAAAAATTTTCTAAGCGAATTAGGAAGGTTCCAAGTGTAACCTAAGTGATGGAAAATAATTGAATAATAACAGGCTTGTTTTGCCCCTTATTTTATATTTATTGCTATTTTGCAGCAAGGGTGATTAATTAAGAGATTTTTAACCAATCGCATCTGATATAAAATTTAATTACCTTTGTTTTATTCCTACACGACTTTGTTCCAAAATGAATCGTTTTAAAGTTATAAGCAAAAAAATTAGAAAAAAAAAACGAAATTTTTTGAAATTTATAAATATTTTATTTTTTTTATTAATGTTCCGGGCATATTTGAGACGGAGCATTAATCAATTATTAATAACGAAGTTATCACCTAACTTTATCCGCAAAAATCTGAATGCCACCTCTCACATCCATCTAAAAACAGATCCTTACTGGTCTATTATTAATTATACGAAAAAAAGTTATCCTTTGTAAAAAGTTCTGCATGGCCAAAGACCTTAAATACAACCATCTTATATCAATTTTGATTAATTTTATACGAGGTATGTCAAAAAAGATAAATTTCGATCAAGAATAAAGTACCTTTATAGTTCAGAATATTTCAATGAGAAGGATGGAATATTGGAAGATGGTTTTTAGTGTTGTTCTGAAGCTATTTTCTTGTGGCATTTTTATAATTATTTTGATTTGGAAATAAGCCACAATTAAATTGAAAAGATAATTTTATTAACGTTTCGACGCCCAAATCGGATGTCCTTGTCAAAATACAAAATATTACCGAGTAAATATTAGTAATATTTTATATTTTGACAACGACATCCGATTTGGGCGTCCAAACGCGAATAAAATTATTTTTTCAATTTTATTGTGGCTTATTTCCCAACCAAAGATAGATTCCCAACCTAGCGACCCGGCATTGGTCGCTAGGTAGATTGTTACGCGAGTGGTCGCGCGTGAGATTTTCTCTCACATATCCAAATTTTACCTTTTTTTTACAAAATAAAGTTTTTAAAACAGTTTTTAAACTTTTTTTATTAACTAATAATAAGAAAAAAAATGTAACATAATATAGATAATAATATAATAAAATAAAAAGAAATAATCGGAATTAAACCAATATTAATCAATCTCCGTATCTTGATAATTTACGGCACAGCACACAAATATAACAAGAATGCTCTGGAAAAATTGATTGATGACAATTACAATTTTTTTTACATTATTTTAGGTTTTAAGTGCCAAAATAAAATTAATTTTTATGTACAGTTCGTAACGCGGGTGGTCGCTTGATGAGAGAATGTCTCACTTGAAGCGCGCTGACTCAACAATTGGGTGATATTAGGTCAACTGAGTCACTATCTAAGCGGACGATTCTATTACATTGTCGAGGGAGGATAGTTAGGAGACTAGAAGGAACTACAGATCTTATAATTTCCCAGAAAAAAAATTCTGTGCAATTTTCTGAAACCGTGAGAGAAAATCTCATATAGCGACCACTGGCGGGTTAATTATGGTTTTTAGTTCTAGACAACTTTACATAAGCACAATTTTCAATATTGTGAAAAATAAGGGTATATTATTTAAGTACTCTTGGGAAAATTCATATTTTTTTTATATACCTCGTATAAAATTGACAAAATTTGATATTAGACGGTTGTATTTTAGGTTTTAGACCCTGTAGAACATTTTATAAAGAATAACTGTTTTTCGTAAAATGAATAATAAAAGAGTTTTCCACCTACCTCTACCGAAAGTATACTTTTCCGGACCTGATTGTAGGGAGCAAAGTTGTACTTTTCCTCCCTAGGGAAGAAAAGTAAAAGTGACATCATGGTATTTCATTCATAAAAATATAACTTATTGACGCCCTGTACAATATCTATTTTCTATTACGTAAGTTTTATACATTTTAACGTTTATTTATAAAACACTCTGTATTTCACAGAATGGTAAAAAACTGTAAGCTGTTATTTTGATTTAACAATGTTTACATTTTTATTTTGACTTATATTTGACAGTTGACAGTTATATTGTACGTACTTATTAGTTTTAGTTCTAATAAATTTTGTTGGTTAGTTACATAAATAAATTAAGTAAACATGAAAAAATGACTTGTTATTTGAGGAAGGTGGAAAAACCATATGTATAACATGGGAGTAAAGTGCCTTTTCCTCCCTTGAATGATTACTGCCCTCCGCTACGCGTCGGGCAGTAAACTTCATTCTCGGGAGGAAAAAAAGCACTTTCCTCCCTTGTTATACAAATATCTATATGTATCATAATTGAAATAAACAACTAAAAATAATGTTAATTAGAAAAATTTTCAAATTTTTTTTTCCATTAGAAGGATGAAATTGCATATCAGAATATAGTTCTTAATTCCAAACAATCATGTTAAATTATATAATTTAAAATAATTTTAAAAATATCGTTGAATTTTGTTTTTGATTATGCTGAATCCGAATATGGCATTACAATTTGAAAATGCTTATAAAGAAGCTCTTCTACACTATGTCTGCGTAGCAAGGAACCATATTTGAAACATTTTTATTACAAAGTTTACGAAAAAAAGTTTATTCTTCATAAATTGCTCTGCATAGTCTAAAATCTAAAACCCAATCATCAGATATCAAGTTTTATCAATTTTATACGAGGTATGTCAAAAATACGAATTTTGTTAAAGAGTAAAGTACCTTTATATTCCAGAATATCAAAATATGGGTATTATAAAAAGTTGTTGGGAATTAAAAACTATGTTTTATTATAATTACATCATTATAATTGAAAAAAAAATTCAATGTTTTCTCAAATTACGGATACCCATCATCATTATTTTATTTCAATTATTTCAACTATTTTATTATTAATTTTACGAAAAAAAGTTATTCTTCATAAAATACTCTATTCTGGTCTAAAGTCCAAAAAACAACCATCAGATATCAAACTTTTTCAATTTTATACGAGGTATGTAAAAATATGACTTTTGCTTAACAGTTCAGTATGGTTTGTTCAACAGTAAATGGTTGAGTTCAATTAGTGCGGTCGTAAATATTATTAAATTTATCTGACCTGGCCCATTGCTAAGACCCACCCGGAGCGATAAGCAACCGAGGTAGACAGAGTTGGTCTTTTGACAATTAACACTGACTAGACGGTAATCCCATAATAAAGCAAAGAAATTGTACCAGAAAACATATTTAAATTTTACCTGAAACCGGACCTTTTATACTATTATCGGTTATTCCAGGATGTTTATAGTGGTAACTAATTGAACTCGACCATTTACTGTTAAACAT
Organism: Diabrotica virgifera virgifera; assembly: GCF_917563875.1. Taxonomy (NCBI): domain Eukaryota; kingdom Metazoa; phylum Arthropoda; class Insecta; order Coleoptera; family Chrysomelidae; genus Diabrotica; species Diabrotica virgifera. The sequence goes on along the minus strand of NC_065451.1, from coordinate 106,399,698 downwards.
AACATACCTTTATAATTCACAATATCTCATTTAGAAGAATGTAATTAAACAGTGAAACATATTTTGTAATTCCAAACAACTTTTTTTAATAACAATTTTCGATATTGTGAAATCTAAAGGTACTTTACTCTTGAGTGAAATTCATATTTTTTTACATACCTCGTATGTCAAAATGTAAAATCGTATGTAAAACCTCGTATGTAAAATCAATAAAATTTGATATTTGATGGTTGCATCTGAGATCATATACGATGCAGAGTATTTTATAAAGAATAACTTTTTTCGTAAAACTGGTAATAAAAAAGTTATTAATAGGTTCGAAGTTACGCAGACATAATGTTTAAGGGCTAAAAATATTTTTTTGTTGAAAATTTATTATTGTTCAAGCTTATTATTAAATTTATTTTAGGTAAGTTTTAGAGAAAACATTTTTGATCACTTTTTATAAACAATTTTTTAGTTGGTAATTTTCGGTTTTTGTATTAGGTACATTTTTGTTATCTTTCTTAATTTTTGTCAAAAAGGAATAGTTTCATTCATAGTTTCATAGTTTTATTTCTAAAAGAAAATTATTGAATAAATTTTAAAAATACATCAAATGCTTTAAAAAATCACCTATAAAATTGTAAAAAATCTTTTCAAACTTGAGTAATACCGTTTTAAAGTGCTGGTAATTCTGTAAACTACGTTTTTACTTAAAACTTACGTAAAAGTTTTCAAAAATTGCATTTTTGCGTCATATCATTTGAATTAAATTTTTGGCATTTTTTTGAATGAAACATTGTTTAGTAAGATGTTTGAAAGGTAAGTTGTGCAAATTTGGGAGCTTTATAAGAAAAATTTTATTAGTTACACATTTTTAAATAATGTTTAAACAAAATTCAGCCCACACCGTACTTATGCCTATACATTTTATTTCTTTTTATTATAACCATAAGATAGCTTAATTGTTCTTCTTTCCAATTAAGCTATCCTTTCTTGTTCCTTCTCTTAATTTCCTTCTTTCTTGTCCAATTTGTAAAATTTTATTTGATCCATTAATTAGAGAAATACACTGAAATAACTCAGCCGTGCACTTCGCTAGTTTACAGTGCGCCAATGTTTGTGAGAAGGGTGACTTTAGCGTTATAAATAAAAAATTATAGAAGCTACAGATTTAATTTTATAAAAATTTTAATCTTATATTTAGGTTTTTTTCAATAGTCTGAATTTTTCAAGTCAAGTCAGTTTTTTTCTAAAATTTATATTTTCGGGGTTATTTAAAGAAACATCTAATTTCGCAGTTCATTTGTTTAATAAAAAATTAAGTGCCCACTTCTAGAGTAGAACTTTTTAATATGTTGTTTATTAAACATTTCTTAGGGCCATCGGTACATAATTCGCAAATATTTTAAGGCTATCCCCACTCTTTCTGTCTTTACACGGCAAATTACGTGTAGTAAAATTGTCACTGGTATGGATATGTAAACTTTACTTGACAATTTCATCATTAACTGTAAAGATGGCTTTTGAATGTTCTTGGATAACTATTACTAGTATAATTAATTGCCTTAATTGTTAATTCAGTTAATTAATATGATTATTTCATATTTCCGACCAATAGAAAGCTACAGAAATACAAATTAAATTGATCATTTTTGATAATATCCCATCGTCAAGTATATTACGTCAGATGCCCTTCGTTGCTGTGAAAAAATACATTCAGTGACATTAATGACAATTACTGTTTTAAAACTTATAAAAGTGATGACTTTCAATCGTCAAATATTTATAACAACTGTGTGTTTAATTGTACTAATTTGTACTTACATAAATAAATTACAATAAAATTTTGGTTTTAAACAGTTTTATTCATGAAATAATCGCAGCAAATTGCAGCTCGATCTCTGAAACTATTATCGAATTGTTTCCCTCGTGCCACTTGACGTAATTTCACTCCCCTTCGGGTCGTGAAATTAATACTGTCAAAGTGTCACTCGGGAAAAATTCGATAATTTCAGAGCTCTTGTGCAATTACTACTGATAATTTTTTCACTCTCTATGTATTCAGTAATAATTTATCTACTGTACAACAAAAGCTAATAATCAATCGAGAAAAGAGGAAAAGTGATAAAGTGATTTTTTAATAATATATTGTTACTATGAAACGCTTACAGTTTTGAACATCTGTAACAACACAATACTTGGATCACTGAATATATCCTGGTGTATTCTCTGCTTTGGATCTTCCATAAATAATAAACAATAAATAACTTTTTATTAAGTTCACGTCTTAAATCAATTATTTATTAAACACATTATCAATATTATTTAATCAACAACTGAAAATATTCCCAATGCCAGGTCAAATATTTAAAATTGTCACTGTCTGACTGACAATATGCTGGCAATATTCTATTTACTACTGACAAAGATTTGGAAAATATTACCACGGACATTGTGTTCATTTTTTTTTCAAATCCTGAAAAAAAAACAATAAATATTTTTGAAAAATTAAACGCAAAATGAAAGACTAAATTATTACCGAGGGCCGAAAGTCTCTTACAATAAATAAAATTTTTTTTTTTTTGAATGAGATATTTTGAAATTAAAAGTCACACTAAATTTTCTTTTAGTTTTTTAGCCCTGTAACTTATTAAAATAAACATTATAGAAGTTCTCGGGGACTTTCGGCCCTCGCTAATAACGTAATCTCTTATTCTGAGTTTAAAATTTTCAAAAATAATTATTAGTTTTCTCAGAATTCGAAAAAAAAAATGAATTCCATTTCAGTAGCATTTCAGCAGAAACTACGTGCCCATTCCCTTAATGAAATTAAAAAACATCTATATTGTTTGATTTTTTCCGAAGGGAAAATCTATATGCATTATTGTATTAAATATTTTGTATTTGTATTAAATGAGGCGCTCAGAGCAACAGTGGCACAGTCCACAAATTGAGCATTTTTAGATTAATACATCAATAAAAGCAGAAAAATTGGATATATGGTTCAACAGTGGTCTACACAATCTAGCTCTATATTTGGCAATATGGCACTACATAATGTATTGTTGCCTTGACAAATACTAAAAATACGAATGAAACAGTGGCCTAACCCTCAATTGTGTGGCTCAGACCCATCAAACAAGTGTTCATCGTATCAGAATCAGAATAATACGCATAATTCATAAGAATGACTATTTTTAATTTTATAAAGTAATATTTAATAATAATAACTTTAACTCCGTCCTTGACTGAGTGGTAAGAGCGCCTACCTTTGGATCGAAAAATCCGAATGGTTGTGAGTTCGAATCTCACCAGGGTCAGAAATGTTTCATTTATTATAAATTAATAAATGAAAATAGTTTCTGTCCTTGTGGGATCGGTACTCACTGGAGGAACCGCAGACGTTCGGATACAGTTAGCGTCTCTTTGCAAAGACAATGACGTCAACTTTGCAAAATAACAAGACACTTACTCAACACACACACACTACACATTACACTAGGTACCTAACTGTTAAAAATTACCGTACCTACCATGCCAATGGCCATTAGTTGTCGAGGTATTAACCTTTTTTAAATAAAAAAAAACAATAATTTAATTTGTCATATTAATTTCCTATTTGGTAGCAAATTTTGTGGCTTATTACAAACTAAAATAGTAAATTAGTAATACAAAGTATTAATTTGTATTAATTGTATCAATTAAAATAAATAATTCTTTTGCGATTCAATTTTTAAATCTTTTTTCTGTCGGTATCTTACTGTGTACAGGTAATGCTAAGAATTACCATAATCTGTTCTCGGGAGTCTTAGTACACAAGATTAATGACGATGAACGACCCAAAAATACAAAAAATGTGCATTGCCAGGTAATAATAAAAATGTTTACAAGCTAATAGTACTTTGAGGAATACGCAAAAACGTTGCCAAACTTCAGGGCTTCTTATAATCGGTAGCTCAATGTGGGCTTCCTAACGCTGCTGAACTTCTACAGAGTATATACTTTTTTTCGCAGCGCAAACTGGTGGTAGATACCATGAACTACGAGTGTATGTTTTGATAATAATTCCAGGCATAAGCAGCCCGGGCTTCGTATTGTTAATCATGATTTCAGAGCTATCTATGGTACATTTCTAAAATTTGTCCGAATATATATGAAGTCCAAGCGTATTCACATGTTCTGAGCTTGGTTAAAATATCGAGAGATGGTGTAAAGTACGTTTTTTGGGGAAATAACATTAAAGAATTACGAAGCCCGAATCCGGGCTTCGTAAGGAGGTGTCGGGCTTCGTATGACCGGTGCGATATAGCGTTTTTGGCTTCCTAAAGTCGGAATCCATATATATATATATATATATATATATATATATATATATCCTACTAATATTACGGACTCTGCATTAAGGATTTGACCATACACAACGGACTCAAGCGATTTACGGACTCAATATACGGAGGCCGTAATGTTTTTCATGTATTTCTTTAAACGGATAGTCATTTTTTACCAAAATTTTGTTGAATGAGAAACTAGAGACCTCTACCTACCAAACAAATATGTTACAAATATTGTGGGTATCGTAGGATAGCTGCAAATCTTAAAACAAAATGAGTCCGTAAGGTCGCTTGTAATTCAGCCATTTGCCGTTGGATGGCGCTTTTATGAGTATATTGAAGGTGTATATCGTTCATATGTAAAACTAAGAAACGACACTATAGACTCCGCTCAGCTGGCAACACTGTTGCCTGGATATTGTATCATCCGATCTGACGCAAATTGCTGGTGCTGTTATCGTTAATTTTTATGTGTTGAAAAATGTAATTGTACGCAGTAGGTATGTTATTAATAGTACCTAATAAAGGAAGATATTTTGTTTCACAGACATTTCTTCCACACGTTTTGATTTTGAAATTGCATAATAAACACATCTTTTTATTTAAGAACGAATAAGCTATATAATTTTATAATTCAGAATATAAATGTAACTGTTTATAAATAAAAATAAAATATTATAGGTCTGGATCCCGCGTATGAAAAAAAAAGTTGATTAATAGCAAGCTGAAAATTTGTTAATAGCCTAAGGGTGTCTAGTCGGACAAACTTTGATATATGGGAACACTGGAACAGGGGAAGTTTTAATTGTGGAACATGTTAAAAATTTGGAACGGTCAGACCAGAAAACGTCACATGTATTTTGTCCGACAAAACTTCTAATTGATTTGTTACCCTTTCATTAAATTCTCATGCAAAAATCAGACCGCTATTTATCACCTGTCATAATTCCTGTCATTTGACATTTTCTACGTGTTCCACTCATTATAATGCCCATTTGGTGATAAATACCAGCCTGATTTTTACATGAGAGTTTAATGAAAGGGTAACAAATCAATTGGAAGTTCTGTCGGACAAAATACATGTGACGTTTTCGTGGTCTGACCGCTCCAAATTTTTAACTTGTTCCACAATTAAAACTTCCCCTGTTCCAGTGTTCCAATATATCAAAGTTTGTCCGACTACACACCCTTAAGCTATTAACAAATTTTCAGCTTGCTATTAATCAGCTTTTTTTTCATACGCGGGATCCAGACCTATTAATGGCTCCGTACATTTAATACTTGTTTGTAATGTTCATTTCTATTTGTAAGAATGTAGGTACTTAGTTTATTATTGATTTGTGCCAGTTGTGTTGATAAAAGTAGATATACATTTTTGTTTTAATCTTGCATTATAAAGCATAGAAATGTACAACATTAATTCTGTACCTATTCATTTTGTACGCAGAAGTTCAAAAGAGTTCATTTTCTTTTGTATACTTTCATTAATTTTTGCTTTATGCCTAGTATCATATCATTGCCATTCTTATATTATTTATGTCTACCATAACAATAACTGCGGATGTTTTTGGTATTGCATTTACCACCTCTTGGAAATCTTCATAAAATTTCTCTCTGGCTTCTGTGTGTTTTTTTTCTTGTCATTTCTGAAATACTCATATTTTTATGAACATTCACTATATTTATAGATCGTGACCAGTCATAAAGACGATAGATACTCATTATGAATTACTTATTAGCTGTTGCATATAATAATAATAACCTACCTACGTACTTTCCAACTTAAGATATGACTATATATTTTTGGGGAGAATACTGGGAACAAACCACAATAATAGTACATATTTGCATATTATTTTTGACGTTTTGGGCTCCAAGCCAGAATTCATTTTCAATGAATATACAGTCGGAAAAATGAAAAAATACCAATGAACAAACATATAAAACACGCTGTATTTTCCTGTCACCGTGTCACAAAGAAAATTGTCCAGTATTGAAAAATATCAAGATTGCTGAAAAATACTAACCTAGAAATTACAATTGCCAATTTACCATATGATATTGTGAAAATACTGTGACGATAGATTACTTTTGTGTCATATTATCTTTATTCGCATCATTGATTGGTTATCTATTTAGAGTATTGTAATCGCCAACCAACTATACTCCGCTCCCGTCAAATGTCGACTCCAATTTACATTTCACTTTATCGTCTTTTGTCTCTGCTGAAATGGGTTAAATTCCTTTGTCTATTGTCCCTGTTTCCTCTATTAACTTTTCTACCTATTTCATCTTTTTTTGAAAGACAAAATATCTACAGGAACTTTATAATATTGACGATATTTTAATGTCGAAGTTAGAGGTGACCTCAGAGATGTTAATAGAAACCTTGTTTTCTAGAGATGGGGTATCACCAGAAACTTTGGCCACATCGGAAGAAACTTTCGAAATATAACAAACCTTATGTTCTATGTGGAAGACGAATTCATAGTAGAATTCTTTTCCTCAAACACAAGTTTCCGAATCGAAGTCTTTTGACGAAGTTTATTTGGATATTTCAATTTTGACTTCGAAAAAAAATGGATCTCGTCTATTCTGAAAACAGGAAGCTGTTAGACATGGGGGAGAGTAAGGCCCCTATTACACATCTTTATTTATTTCTCTACGATACAATCTAATTGATATTTTGACATTTTAACTTTGAACATAGTGTAAAAAGTTCCGTTCATAAATACTAACGGCTTCAAAAAAGTTCAACTTTCCAGATCTTATAGTACTTACTCATAATTCAGTATAATAAATTAAATTTTTTGATCAATGAAATATTTTTAAAATTTAAGAAGTTATAGTAGAAGAACCGTTTACCTTTTCCTGTCAGTTTTTTCGGAGCGTATAAATATGTCCAATTTCAACTATTTCGGAGCAGCAAAATACTCACAAATTCAGTTTATTTCAAATCTAGACATTTTAAACTGGATACAATTTTAAGACACGTTGTTGATACATAAATAAACCTAATTATATGTGGAATAGGAATCATTTTCATTTTTGTGGAGAAACCGATAATTTAATTCCTCCTTTTTTTTTTATTTTTTTAATGACATAATCGTGTTTTTTTGTTAATAACTGTGGTGTTTTCCATCCGAATAACGTATAGCTTAGCTTGTTTTAAAGATCTTATCAAATACTTTTAAAAATGTTGTGAGCATTTCTGGAAAAACCTCGTATTATTTACGTTATTTGATAATAAAGCTTCGATTAAAGGGTAATTTAAATAAACCCTTACCTTCATCAGGTTGTAACTCGGCTTCTATCGCCGCTATAAAAATTAAAAAAAAATAATTCATATTTTTGAATGGTTTCTTTTTGACTTGCATTTTATGGCTTTTTGCTTAAAATGTACTGTTTGCGAGTTATTTTTGAAAAATCACCCAAATCACAAAAAATATTAACTAACCGAGAGCAGTGTGTATAACATTTTTTGCTATGAATTGAATTCTCCATCGATTGCCGCAGTTATTTAAAGATTAAATATTTTCACCCTCAAGAATGGATGATATTCCTCCCTGGCGTACAAACGCATATCGGCAATATAAATATAGTTTTTTTTTCGACATGTTTCCTATGCGCATTTCAGATTTCATGTCAATCTAAGCGGTTGTAATCCTGATCAAAATCTGTGAAAGAATGGATTGAATTTATTTTAAAGTAAAATATAGTGTATTATGATATTTTTTGTTCAAATCGGTAATACAAGGGGCAATTCGGTAGATTTACCGAAAAGTCGGAGACGGAACATCACATGCGAGAAATAGCTTCGTTCGATTAAGGGGAACGGACCAAAATGCAAAATTTTAACGCATGTCAAAATTTTCAATGTATTTTAAATGTATTCATTTTTTTCGAATCCGGAGAAAACTAATAAGGATTTTTGAAAAATTTAAACGCAGAATGAAAGACTGCTCTATTAACAAGGGTAGAAAGTCCCTTACAATAAATAAAAAGTTTCTTTTGAATGAAATATTTGCAATTAAAAATCACACTAAATTTTCTCTTTTATTTTCATCCCTCTAACTTTGTAACTTATTAAAATAAACATTATAGAAGTTTTCAGTGACTTTCGGCCCTCGGTAATAATGTAATATTTCATTCTGCGTTTAAATTTTCCAAAAATATTAATTAGTTTTCTCAGGATTAAAAAAAAATGAATACATTTAAAACACATTGAAAATTTTTGTGTCAAAATTTTGCATTTTGCTCCGCTCCCCTTAAAGACGACTAGTTACTAGTTGATATTAGGAAATAACCTTATCGAGCGATAATAACACTGCAGAGAAAGTAAGGGAACAAAAATTGCTAAAAGCAAGCAGAATCTCAGGGTGTCTTAAATACACGATATAGAGAAACATGCTTGAAAATCGAAGCAAAAACGTAATTATACAAATCTAAATCCGAACTACCATGACATAGGTATAAAGCAAAAACAAGGCTTGACATAAGTACGATAAGAAGATATTTGGAGAAGAATGATATGAGAATAGTAAGAAGCATAACCGCAAAACACTATTAAACCTATGCAGAATAAACAACATTAAAAAATGAGTTCAACAAACGAAAAAGAGAATGGAACAGCCTCATCAGCAAAATAGAAGAGGACAGCATAGTACGTAGTACGAGATAAGTCTCCATTTTAAAAAAGGACAGATTCACCATTAAAGAGATGGGATGATAATATTACACTTAAAGAAGAAGAATTATAATCAAACTTCAGGAAATGTCCTCACTATAATATATTATTAATTAGGAATTCTAGATTATTATCCGACGGAAACTAAACGATAGAAGAACAAATATTGTTAAAAAAGTATTGCGCTAACTTAAATTCACCATTCCTTTGAATAAAATATCATGTTCAACTTTTTAGAAATCATAAAAATACTTTGCCATTTATAAGTATTTGTTTAAAATATAGACTACTGAAATAATATACTGTTTTAAAATATTCATTACTTAACACTCGAGAAATGCAAAATAAACTTCGTTCGCTTAAACACCAAATTGAAAGGGGAAACCCCGATTTATCTAAATAGGCAGTGAGAGAATTGACAACATTGTATGAGTCTGTAAGGTGGTGTATACGAGGCCGTAATACCAGAATCCTGATAAAAATTATACTAATGAGGCTGTAAAAATAGAACGTCCTAATGAGGTGCTAATGATAAAAGAACCGAACGGAACAGTATATATTGAATTTAATCTTATCAAAATGAAAATTTGTGCATTGAGAATGTTTTGTCACTAGATTCAATATATTCGATATCTAAACTATTATATACACCTCTAAATAGGAGAGGCTGTAAGGTTGCGGTATGGTTTGAGTCCATAGGAATAGTAGGATGTATATATATATATATATATTTATATATATATATATATATATATATATATATATATATATATATATATATATATATATATATATATATAATATAAATTTGGTTATTGGGTTATGCAGCAAATGAAAAAGTGTATTCTTTTAAATTTCTTTAATCCGAGCTTTCGGTTAAGATTTTAACCATCATCAGGGTGCTACAAAGATATTTTTGGTGTAAGATAATATGAAAACATGTATAAAATTTTGTACTTACAAACTTATTGAGTAATATCAATAAGTTTGTAAGTACAAAATTTTATACATGTTTTCATATTATCTTACACCAAAAATATCTTTGTAGCACCCTGATGATGGTTAAAATCTTAACCGAAAGCTCGGATTAAAGAAATTTAAAAGAGTACACTTTTTCATTTGCTGCATAACCCAATAACCAAATTTATATAATTACTGTCAGCAAAGACTCATTGTCTTCTTAATTTATGTATATATATATTATATATATATATATATAATATATATATAATATATATATATATATATATATATATTATATATATATATTATATATATATATATAATATATATATATATATATATATATATATATATATATATATATATATATATATATATATATATATATATATATATATATAATATATATATATATATATATATAGAGATTAGATATGGACAAAAATCAAAACATTTAATTACTTACAACTATAAGAGTGATAATTTAAATTCGTTTAACATATTATATTGAACATTGACTTGAGAAATGACTGATGTTATTTTGACATATATTTCGGAGTTATGGTAACTGCAATATATTTTAATAGATCTTGGAATCTCAAAATTGCCGTTTTCACTAGCATTTATTTATAAATTTGTTGATGATATAATATGCAGTGTACCCTTTAACCACGTCGAGACAGTAAAAACAATATTTAATTCACTTCATCAAAATATTCAGTTTACTGTCGAATATGAAAATCAAAATAGTGTACCTTTTTTAGATACCAAAGTGATAAGAACAAATGATAACAAAATCATATTAGATTGGTATCAAAAAGATACTGCATCCGGCAGATTTATAAATTATTATTCGAATCATCCTAGAAATCAAAAAATTTAACACAATCATATCCATGAAAAATCGGATAACGACAATTTGTAATCGAAGTTTCTTAGATATCAATCTTAATAAACTTTTTGAAATGTTTTTGAACAATGGCTACCCAAAACACATTTTAAAAAAACTTATTTATAACACCAACTCATCTAATAGACCTTTGATTAATAATCCACAGCCAGTTATTTACAAAAAAATACCTTATGTCCAAAATTTAACAGACCAGATTGTCCCACTTTTCAAAATTTTTCCCAACATCAAATTAGTTAAGTACAATCCACTTCTAAATTCAATGTTGTTCTCAAAAACTAAAGCTAATACTCCAAATACATTAAAGAGCAACATAATTTACAAAATAAATTGCATTGAATGTCAAGGTTGTTATATTGGTCAAAGTAAACAGTGGCTTAAGCAACGCGTCACTCAACATAAAAGTGACTGCAACATCAAAAAAAACTGTTGTGCCTTAGTAGATCACCACTTAAATACAGGACATAAATTTGATTTTAATAATGTAAAAATTTTGGAACAAGTTGACAACTATAAAAAACGACTCTTCCTTGAGATGGTACATATTAACAAAACTCCAGAATCAATTAATTATAAGACTGACACTAACCATTTGAGTAATATCTACTGTAATATTCTAAGTAATTCATAACATTCTTTCCCAAAATTTAAAAAATACAAACAAATTACTCAATTAATCTACTAACAATGAATCTACCTTATTTTTATTCAAGTTCTGAATACCAGTCTTACACTAACTCATTACGTACCATCGATTACATTTTATAGTCAATTTAAAATACTTCAAGTCCTTTTTCATTTGTCTACTATTACCTTTCCACCTTAAAATTTCGCAAATACTTTTTCTTGTTTACTTTGACGTATTCACTAAAAATAAAAAATAAATTTTTTTTCAATATTAGACAATATTCTATTAACATAAAATATATTGCAGTTACCATAACTCCGAAATATATGTCAAAATAACATCAGTCATTTCTCAAGTCAATGTTCAATATAATATGTTAAACGAATTTAAATTATCACTCTTATAGTTGTAAGTAATTAAATGTTTTGATTTTTGTCCATATCTAATCTTAATAAATTTACAGTTTTCTCCTGAAGAAGTCACCAAATAGTGACGAAATATTGAGACCTAGAACAAATAGAGTTTTATTTCATCTGACCGAATTGCCGTTATTCAAAAAATCACTATTTAACACAGTACGGTCGAAAATATTTGTACAAATATATATATATATATATATATATATATATATATATATATATATATATATATATATGTTCGGAAAGGTTTCCGCGGTTAATACAATGAAACTTAAAGCTAAAATCAATATCAACAAAAGAATTAATATTAAAATTAAACTCACCAGGCTTCCGGGTTGAACCGCGTCGTTGGTTTCTAGGCCGAGCTTTCGACGTCCTCTCTGACGTCATCTTCAGGGCTTCCGGGGTCTCAGTCTCCTGAGGCTCCAGACACTACACTCACTACTCACTACTTCACTACTCACTGCAATACTGTTGTTGCTGACGCTGGGGCGGTCATTTATACCGTGGACTGATGTGACTGACGTGGCTGTCGATGACGTGGCGGAGTGGGAATTAGCGCGAAGACTATTTGGAGTGGCGCGAAGATTTTTGACGGCTGGAATTGTATTTGTAGATGGAGCGGACGATGTTTTCTTTAGGAGGGGTCTCCAAGTCGAAGGTAAACGGATGCCGTCATCTCTTTTATTGAGACAACTTGGCCGTTTTTCGATTTCTATGGCTTCTCGGATAATCCTTTGTTTATAGAAGCGGATGGGGGCTATGGTTCTGGAGTTTTCAAAGTCAATTTTGTGACCTGTATGAAGATGGTGTTGGCCTAGGGCTGAAACTGAATCGGCTGAAACTGAATTCAGTTTCAGCCCTAGGCCAACACCATCTTCATACAGGTCACAAAATTGACTTTGAAAACTCCAGAACCATAGCCCCCATCCGCTTCTATAAACAAAGGATTATCCGAGAAGCCATAGAAATCGAAAAACGGCCAAGTTGTCTCAATAAAAGAGATGACGGCATCCGTTTACCTTCGACTTGGAGACCCCTCCTAAAGAAAACATCGTCCGCTCCATCTACAAATACAATTCCAGCCGTCAAAAATCTTCGCGCCACTCCAAATAGTCTTCGCGCTAATTCCCACTCCGCCACGTCATCGACAGCCACGTCAGTCACATCAGTCCACGGTATAAATGACCGCCCCAGCGTCAGCAACAACAGTATTGCAGTGAGTAGTGAAGTAGTGAGTAGTGAGTGTAGTGTCTGGAGCCTCAGGAGACTGAGACCCCGGAAGCCCTGAAGATGACGTCAGAGAGGACGTCGAAAGCTCGGCCTAGAAACCAACGACGCGGTTCAACCCGGAAGCCTGGTGAGTTTAATTTTAATATTAATTCTTTTGTTGATATTGATTTTAGCTTTAAGTTTCATATATATATATATATATATATATATATATATATATATATATATATATATATATATATATTTACTCCCGGCGTATGAAGTGAGCCACATATCAAAAGAAACTGCGGTTGAAGTGAGGTCCAGTATACGGACCTCACTTAGTCAATCAATGTAAGACTTTTTCGTAGACATGTACTGATAGCAAACACTGTTTTTTTACAAAAAAAAGTGGGACCTCACTTTGTATGGTCCACATCAATTTTTAGTTCAGAGATTTTCCGCATAGAGGCGCTGACTTTGGCGTATATTTTCTAACCATGTATATTCTATGCCCTGTTGAATAACTTACGATACACATAGTGAGGACCATACAACTGGCAACATCTGTTCAACCAATCTTTAAAACAGTGGATCGTCGCATAAATTCAAACAGTACAAAAATGTTTAATACTTTAATCCTTTTTGAGAGCGTAGGCGCAAAATTTCGGTTGAGTTCTTTTTAAACGCATTTATTTTTTCGAATCCTGAGATAACTAATAGGTATTTTTAAAAAATTTAAACTCAAAATAGAAGACTACATTATTCCCGAGGGCAGATAGTCCCTTATAATGAAAAAAAAGTTTCTTTTGAATGATATATTTAAAATTAAAAATCAGACTATGTTTTTTTACCCCTGTGACTTATTAAAATAAATATTATAGAAGTTCTCAAGGACTTTCGACCGTGGATAATACAGTAATATTTCTTTCTGCGTTTAAATTTTTCAAAAATACTTAAGGTTTTCTCAGTATTCGAAAAAAATGAACGCATTTAAAAATAATTCGAGCGAAATTTTTGAGCATATGCTCTCAGAAAGGCTTAAAATAATATAAATTTTTGTAATCAGTATTTCAATAGTTATTTATGATATAAGTGTTAAAAGTACACGTTTAAGGCACGCATGTGAAAGTTTGCAGAATGAGCGACAGCGAGTTCTGCAATTCACATGAGTACCTTAAAAATGTACTTTTTAATACGCATATCATACAATATTTTTTCTACAAACGTAATTAGAGGACAATATCTACAAAAACTACTAAAATTTTTTATTTCATTAGTAGTTCCAAAATGACACAAAATCTAGGCATCTGATAAAAAAGTTTATTTGAAGAAAGTGTATTTTTTTGTTCTTCTTAATGGCGGTACAGACTCGTTTTTTTAATATTGTGTTTATTTACAGAGTAATTTCCAAATATTAATATATTTTTCAAATTGGGCTCTGTACCGCCATTCTTTATTATATTACAAATACGTGTGCCAAATATCTCGAAAAAATATTCAAAATTACAGCCTCAATCTTGGAACGCGTTTTGGCTACCTGTTGATCGCTACTGTATCACCTTAAAAATAAATTCGATAAACCAATTCATCATTTATTGCCATCAAAAAATTTCAGTAGGTAGTATTTTCTAACACGTTTGTATAATACCTTTCATTTCCTAAGAATTATGTATTATTTAAAAATTACATAATGGAGATTCCTAATCGTATTTCGGTATTCACATTTCATACAAGAGTCTCAAAGTACTCAAGTATAAACAATTTTTAGATGATTTTGGGAATATCGATTTCAAGCAGATCACTTACCTTTTTATGTAAATATTCATGTGTTTCATAAAAGCTGATGTGACACTTTCGTCCAGTTCTTTATTAGTAAATAAAAGTTGAATTATGGTTGTTTGGGTTAATAATTACTTCGCATATTATTTATAATACATATAGTAGGGGAGCAAAGTATGCTAAATGTGCAGTCACTCGAGCGCTTAGGGGACCTATTGGGTTGTGATTATTAGGTTCTAAAACCAGAAAAGTTAAGTAAAATTTTCCATTTTAGTGGGGACTTTCCATATTTTCATTTAATTTTCCATTTCCAACACCCGTTTTCTCCGATTATAGCGCCACCTATCCATAATTAGAAAAAATGTTTCGAATAAAAAATGCTTATTTTTACGCAAAGAATCCAAATCTGTAATAAAAAAATAGGGGTTCCTATTTAAGAATTTAAAGTAACCCCCCCCTCCCACCTCCGTGGGGGTCGTGTTTAGTACCATTCGATAGATTTCAGAAAAAATATTCAGAAATTGTAGTGTATTACCTATAAGAAGTTACCGTTAAGCCGGGTCCAGACTATGTAACAAAACATGTTAAATAACAAAGTTTTGTAACTTGTTACAGAATTTTAAATAAAAGAGTTTTAAAACACAGTGTTGTATAACATTTTTCTGGTTATATAGCATGTTTTATGTTATCTAACAGATGTCGGTAAACATCAAAGAAAGTTATAAAACCGCACCGCGACTGATCTACACCTAAAAACATGTTATTGAAACATTTCTCTGGCATAGTACTCGAGCAGCAACCGTTGGAGTCATATCGCCTTGTTCATTCTGGAGTGATTGTGCTAGATTTTTCTTTGCTCTGTTCACGTAGGGTTATTTACGCGATGAAATTGTCGAAAGAACTGACTACTCATTTAATTGAGCTATTTCGTAAGTAACGAGTATTATGGGATTGCTGTGGGACGAGCTACATTTATTGATTTAAAAAACAAATAAAAAACACGATGAATAGACTGAAATAGAAGTGAAAATAGATACAGAAACTATAATTAAAACTAATGCACGTACGCCTATAACTCAAGCCAACAAATGAAAAGCAGTACGCGGAACCTAACAGCAAATCGGTGCAAATCAACTCTAAATTTGACATAAATAATATTCTCTACAGAGCAGAGTGTTCAGACATAAAACTTTAACATTCACTTCATTCGTTACACAGATGCAGACTGCTTCATCAGCTACTCAAACAGGCACTCAATCATACAATATATCTGAGCCTTTCTATTCCGTCCACTACATCTACATCCGCTACTTCTCCAGCTACACCAATTCAAACAGACAGTGACACTCAATCATGAACAGGTGAAGAAGATAATACTGAGGAATTAAATTTTACAGAAATGTTATACTTCCTCTCTGAAACAATGAGTAAAAAGTTTAAAAAATATACTTTGCTAATAATATAACTGTTAATCTTTCTCTTACTGGAATTGCATCTCGAAATGTCTTTCCTGCCTATTTTATGGCCGATTTCATTTATAAGAAAATCAAAATCAGAACTTTCTATTCTTAAGAAGCTTTTAAAACTGCCATCACATTTAATGTGTCCTGTCGATGGGTCTATGTTATCTCTTTCCAGATCAGCTAAAAGAGCTGTACCACTACCTATATTTTGCTCGAGCTGCTAATGAAGGACACACCCAAAATATTAATTTAACACGCCCGTGTCGCCTCCACAATATTATACAAGCTGCTGTTGCTATGAAGAGATCCTCCATACTTATATGACGCAATTTTATATACTACCTAACCTACCAGCTATCCATCTAAAATGCTGCAAAATTTATGCGCTTGTTGTTGTTTTGTTTTTTGTTATATAGTCTGGATACTCATGCTATATATAACAAGTTACATAACAAAGTTGTACAACTTTGTTGTACAACTTTGTTATTAGCATGTTTTGTTACATAGTCTAGACCCGGCTTTAAAAGTTCCCCGTTTCAGGAAAAAATATTGTCTAAGAGTGACTAGTGACCTAGTGGGTAGACCTCGGATAAACTCGGATTCGTAAAGCAGAGGTTTAGATTTCAAATCCGGGGTGTGGATCTCCGATTTTTTTTATTTATTGTTACTGCATTCATGTCTATAGACAATGTTGCAATCTATTATGAGCACAATAAAAAAATATAGTAATAAAATAATAAATAAATATTTCAAAAAAAAAACAAGAAAAAAAATACAATCACTGGAAGCGAAACTAAACAATACGGAAGAAATATAATAGACCTGGATCCCGCGTAAGAAAAAAAAGTTGATTAATAGCAAGCTGAAAATTTGTTAATAGCTTAACGGTGTCTAGTCGGACAAACATTGATGAACGTGAACACTGAAACAGGGGAACTTTTAATGGTGGAGCATGATAAACGTGTCGTCCTGACAAGTTTATGATGGTGAAAAATAGCAAGTTGTTTTTAAGTTTATTCAATAGCCAACGTTATATAATATATGAAAAAATGTTTGTCCGACAAAAAGGTTGGGCATTTTAACGAGTCCGACACGTAGAACATGTCACATCACAGGAACTATGTTGGTGATGAATAGCAGTCTGATTTTTGCATGAGAGTTTAATGAAACGTTAAAAAAGCAATTGGAAGTTCTGTCGGACAAAATGAATGGGAAATATTCCTAGTCAGACATTCTAAACATGTAAGATATAGACAAAAATGTTGGTGATAAATATCAAGCTAATTTTGATTTGTTTATGTAGAAATTATAGTTTGTAACGCAAAAAGTTATATGTCGGACAAAAAGTTTGGGCAAATCGAAGGAAATAAATAAAAAACATTTTTTCAGAATGACTTAGTCACATATTGATAAAGCTATTTTGGTTGTATATTATTATTTATATTCACATATTTGCATGTGCATATACAGAGAGAGTCTGTAAAGTGGAATAAATTCAATATCTCAAATACTAATTGTTTTTTTGGAAAATGCTCAGACCCCTCGATTAGTATTTCAAATTGTCCTTTTTGACATTCAATAAAAATGTATACAGGGTGTCCCAATTTAGAGATATGACGTCATCGTCGATTTTCTTAAATGGCAACACTGTCATTTTGATAGCTAATTTGATAGGGTTTGTAAAGTTATACATAACTGCAAAATATCAAATTTTTATTCTCTACCATTTACAAGATAATAGAAAATAACAAAGTTATCATTCTAGTTTTAGTTCTCGTGTGAGTCGGACGTGTCAATAGCCGGTGCTGACGAGTAATCTAAACGCTTTACAAATACGAATAATAAGTATCGATAATTATTCAAATAATATATAGACTAATAACTCGCGTTTTTGTTTCTATTTTTTAATTGAATGAGTGCGGACACGGGCGGTAAACCGCCCCCTGAACCTGATGGACCTCCCAATACCACCCTTAGTAGTCCAGATATTGAAATGGAATCCCCTAGCAATTTTAAAGGTTTTAGTAAGGCTAAACTCAACCAAACTGTAAGTACTTCCGATCCTATTAAATCTAACGATGACAAACAAAAAGAAATTTTTAAGTATACCATAAATGACCGTGGACCGTTCCATACATATGTTGAAAATAAAGATAGCGATCTTAAAGGTAAACTTAATGCATTAAAAATTGGTGACATTATTCTTACAAAATTCCCAGAATTAGATAATAAAATAATTAGTATCGATACAATTGGCAGAAATAAATTAAGAATTAAATTTACGGATTCTAAAAACGCTAATTACCTTATCGACAAGAAAGACGATCCGGTTTTTGTTAAAAACAATTTGGATGTTTATATACCTAAATTTATTATTATTAGACAAGGTGTTATACGGGATGTCTCAACAGAATTCTCCGATGAATATCTTAAAAATAAAATTAAAAAATTCGAAATAAATTCTAATTTTGAGGTAGTAAACGTTTCTAGAATAAATAGAAAAACGGTTACCGATGATAAAATAAATTATGTTCCTACTAAATCGTGTGTAGTAAGCTTTAAAACACAAGTACTTCCAAAATACGTTACTATAAATAAGGTGTTGAAAGAAATTGAACCATATCAACAAAAAGTCCTGCTTTGTTTCAACTGTTTGCGATTTGGCCACCAGGGGAAGCATTGTAGGAGTAACCCCCGTTGTAACAATTGCCAGAAAGACCATAATACAAAAGAGTGTCAGGAAACAACATTAACCCCAAAATGTTTTAGTTGTATGGGAGACCACTTCACAACAAATCTTAAGTCATGTCCAGAATTCAAAAGACAGAAATTAATTAAAGAATGCATGACTAATAGTAATATTAATTACCATGATGCCAACAAACAAATTCCCCGCAAATCTTATGCAGACGTAACATCAAATAACATTATTAAAGATTCTCATCAACAAAATTTGCCTTCTTCTAATTACCCTCTTGTTAACCAAAGTTTAAATAGCTCTTCTGTTACTCGTCCATTCACATTTTCGGCCAATAGTAATCATAATAAATATACAGTCGTCAAATCTTCTAAAGGCAGCAAAAGGCAGAGACCAAATAGTCCTGTCTTGACACAGTCAGATCCAGAATACACATTTAACTTTAGACAATCAGGAACTAATATTCCAATTATAAATAGTCCTTCATATAAAAATAATTTAAATTCAAATTCTCACACGCTACAAACAGAGTCAAACTCTGATATTTTAGATATAATTTTTACTATTGTTACCGAACTTTTTAAAAATTTTAGGGAAACTAATAATCCCAATGTTACTAAACAAGACTTACAGCAAATATTAATTAGTAAACAATTATTAAACGTGCACAATATACCAACTACTTCGTCATCTTCTCAGCTATAAACAAACTCAACATTTTACAGTGGAACTGCAGATCTGCAGTTGGCAATAAAGAAAACTTAGAATATCTCTTAAATACAACAGAAACTACCATAGCAGCTTTGTCAGAGACCTGGTTCAAACAGGAAAGGTTTTATAACTTCCAAGGTTATAATATTGTTCGGTCAGATCGTATGGATGGTTACGGTGGGGTAGCCATACTAGTAAAATCCAATAGATTATTTTCAGAAGTCGTAGTACAGAAACCAGCAAGAATGATGTGTACATGCATCGAAGTGAAACTTCTACCTAATAACAAAGCAGTGTACATATTGTCAATATACATAAACCAAAGACTCGGATAGAAGTAAGAGAATGGATACAATTTTTCGAAAACTTACCACGACCTTTTATAATTGCTGGAGATTTCAACGCTCATCATCTTTCTTGGGGTTGTGAGTTTAATGATGTCTATGGTGTTTCTTTCCTCAATGCTATTAATCACTGCAATCTTGTGTATCTCAATGATGGTGCACCCACACTTGTTACGTCAGGTAGAAAAAGTGCCATTGATCTGTCTATTTGTACGCAAGACATAGTACATTTAATATCTTGGTCAGTCATACAGGATCCTCATGGATCCAATCACCTTCCTATATATATGAAGTTTAATAACTCTGACTCAGGCGTACAAACCTATGGTCCAGTTCACAACATATGGGTTCTTAAAAGAGCCAACTGGAACCTGTACACGACAACACTAGAGGAAATGAGCACCGCATGTAACTACAACAATTTCATAGACACGATAAACTCAGCTGCAAACATTTGTATCCCGAAAAGAACAATAATAAGAAATAAGTACTGGAAGCACAAACCAAAACAATGGTGGAATGAGACCTGCAACAACATTGCTCATAGGAGAAAAGAAGCTTTCAGATTATGGAAAGAAAACCCAAACATACAAAATTTACTTGAATTCAAACGAGTTGATGCCATCGCAAAAAAAACATTTAAAGAAACAAAAAGAATTCAGTGGAGGAAATATGTTGAGAGCCTAAATCAGACAACTCCCATCACTGAAGTATGGAAAAAGGTAAATAGTTTTAAGAATCGTAAGCAGCAGAATAAGTTACCTATTGATCTGGAAGCGAATTGGATAGAAGAATTCCATGCCACAATCTCACCAGACTGGGCAAAAGAATGCATAGAATACAATAAGTTATCTTTAAAAACTGTTCCCAGAAACAACTTGTACTTACTTGAACGTTTTGAGATGTGGGAATTAGAAAGATCGTTGAAACTATCTAATAATACTTCACCAGGCGAGGACAATATAACTTACTCCATGCTGTTTCACCTCCCATTTAAACATAAAAAGTCTCTGTTAGAAATCTATAATAGTATCTGGACTGGTGCAAGTCCTATTCCGGATAGCTGGAAGAACTATATAATATTACCTATTAAAAAGAAAGACAAACCGCTAGACCTCTCAAGTTCGTACAGACCTATATCCCTGGCATCTTGTATTCTTAAAACTTTGGAAAGAATAATAAAGAATCGATTAGAACAATGGCTAGAATTTGAACACATCCTACCAAACTCACAATATGGTTTCCGGAAATGTAGGTCCACTCTCGAAGCTATTACTGTTCTCGTTACAGATATACTGACAGGATATACAATAAAAAAACATACAGCTGCAGTTTTTATTGACCTTTCCTCGGCTTTTGATAAAGTAAATTTAAACATTTTGTACCATAAGCTGACATCAATAGGAATACCTCATGAAATATGTTCATTTTTAATTTCACTATACTCCGACAGACGACTTTCACTAAAATTAAACCAAAATCTTCAAGGATCCCGAACATCGAATTTAGGACTCCCTCAAGGCAGCATACTCAGCCCGCTACTTTTTATACTATATACAATGGACTTCGAAGTAAATTTGAATAACGTGAATATGATACAGTTTGCTGATGATATCGTTATCTACACCAACGGTACTACTATTTCAAATTGTCAGAACATTTTAAACACAAACCTATGGTCAGTTAAGCACTGGTTAGATTCAAACAACTTAATTCTTTCTGAAAAAAAATCTGAAGTGTGTATTTTTACTAAAAAAAGGGACATAACTCAAGTACAGTTACAACTGGGACCATATCTTCTTCCAATCAAAAATTGTGTTAAATACCTTGGACTCTATTTAGACAGAAAATTACTGTGGAAAGATACCATCCACCATGCAATAAAAAAAACCGAGAACGCTATGAATATTTTGAGAGCATTCTGCCATACCAAATGGGGAGCAGATCCAAATACCGCTTTACTGTTCTATAAAACAATGGTTAGAAGTATATTAGACTATGGCAGTCACCTATATGGAACAGCAGCACATACTCACCGAAACAAAATAGAGACCCAGAAAAACACAAGTTTGAGAATATGTCTTGGTTATCTTAAATCTACCCCAATAAATATTATAGAAGTCGAATCTGTAGAACCTCCACTATCTTTCAGAAGGCAGCTAATTAGTCATAAATTTATGGCTAAAGCCATATCCAAAGAAGCCAGCTATCTTCGTAACATTCACGACCTCACTGTCCTAGTACTCACCCATCCATATTGGCACTCAAAAGCTACTCCACTCCTAGTAAACAGCTATACCACACTGGCACAAATCTCTAACTCCCT
This sequence comes from Diabrotica virgifera virgifera, assembly GCF_917563875.1. Lineage (NCBI taxonomy): Eukaryota > Metazoa > Arthropoda > Insecta > Coleoptera > Chrysomelidae > Diabrotica > Diabrotica virgifera. The sequence goes on along the minus strand of NC_065451.1, from coordinate 106,377,239 downwards.
GTCTATCAACAAAACTATACCTATCTACACCGAACCTCCCCATGTTTTCTTTTCAAAACATATAAAAACATACTACCTGGACCCAAAAGAAAACTTTCTAGAAACCATTAATGGAAGATGGCCTGAACACCAATACATATATACTGACGGATCCAAGTTGAATGGAAAAGTAGGCTGTGCCTTTTATGACGCAAACTCTTCCCAATATTACAAGTTCAAGCTACCAGATGAGTGTTCCATATATACCGCCGAAACAATTGCCATAGCAAATGCATTTAGATACGTCCAGTCGAGAAACACACAGAATCATGTTATATTCACTGACAGTAAAAGTGCAGTTGACCGAATAACAAACTTGAAATCATCGAAAAACCTTACTAACATAGAGGCAGAAATATTAAAACTGAACTTTGAAGCAACAAAACAAAGGAAAACAATAACTGTAGTGTGGATTAAAGGGCACTCAGGAATAAAAGGTAATGATGCAGTGGATACACTAGCCAAATCAGCCACTGACACAGGCTACCATCTAACCACCAATATTGTTCCATATACAGATCTTACCTCCAAGTTTACTTCACATTTAAAACAATTGTGGCAGCAAGAATATAATTCATCAGTCACAGGGCTTAACTATGTCGGCCACCAAAATAACATACCATTGAAAAGCTGGTTTCATGAATTAACCAAACGAAACTTCATTGTTACAATAAACAGAATAAGATCTAATCATGCTATGACTCCTTTGTACAAATATAAAATAGGACTGGATGAAAACCCATATTGTCCATGCGGAGAAGTTGGTGATATGAACCATGTAATCCTAGAATGTTCAAGAAATAAGAAGAGCATAGAATCATTTTTCGAAGAAATGGTAAATCTCAAATTCTGTTTGCCAACCAGTCTAAATTGTATAATTTTTAGTAATAATATTAACTTATATCAATGTTTGTATAATCATTTAATTCGTTGCAAAATGAAATTGTAAAAAACTAACACCATTGTAAGCAATTCTGCGATACAAAATATTATTGTAAGTGTGTTCACGAAAAAATTAACAAAAAAAAATAATTAAAAAAAAAAAGTTAAAAAAAAAGTTAAAAAAAAAGTAAAATAATGATAAACAAATAAAAAAAAACAAAAAAAAACAATGAAAAAAAAGGAAATAAAACTAAACAAAATACTACATAAATAAAGCATTAAAAAAAACAAAAATATAATTAAAAAAAAATAAAAAAAAAATATACATATAAAAAAATGCACTAAACAGAAACACACATTTTACTAACACAATAACATTTATCCTAGGGTGTGAGAATTTGAAAAATCAATTTATTTATATTGGATCAAAAAAAAATGCTCCCTTTATATTTCATAAATAAAAAATAAGTCTGGCTAATTGGTTCATGCCAAAGCCAATTATAAAAAAAAAAAAAGTTATATCTGTAATTTGGAATATATTCAATAATTAAAATACTAACTGTTTTTTTGAAAAATGCTCAGACCCGTCGATTAGTATATCAAATTGTCATTTTTGACATATAATAATAATGTATACAGGGTGTCCCAATTTAGAGATATGACGTCATCGTTGATTTTCTTAAATGGCAACACTATCATTTTGATAGCTATTTTGATAGCGTGTGTAAAGTTATACACATCTGAAAAATTTCAAAATTTTATTCCCTACCATTTACAAGATAATAAAAAATAACAAAGTTATGAAGAACAAGAAGTGATCAAATAATAATTGAATTTATTTATTTCAGTTAAGCAAAATGCTCATAACGTTGCCCATTGACAATTTGACAATAATTGAGGGCAACATTATGAGTTTTTGCTTAATTTATTGAAATAATTAAATTCAATTATTAGCTGATTACTTCTTTTTCATAACTTTGTTATTTTTTATTATCATCTAAATGGTAGAGAATACAAATTTGAAATTTTGCAGTTGTGTATAACTTTACACACCCTATCAAAATAGCTATCAAAATGACAGTGTTGCCATTTAAGAAAATCAACGATGACGTCATATCTCTAAATTGGGACACCATGTATACATTATTATTATATGTCAAAAAGGACAATTTGATATACTAATCGACGGGTCTGAGCATTTTTCAAAAAAACAGTTAGTATTTTAATTATTGAATATATTCCAAATTACAGATATAACTTTGTTATTTTCCATTATCTTGTAAATGGTAGAGAATAAAAATTTGATATTTTGCAGTTATGTATAACTTTACAAACCCTATCAAATTAGCTCTCAAAATGACAGTGTTGCCATTTAAGAAAATCAACGATGACGTCATATCTCTAAATTGGGACACCCTGTATACATTATTATTGAATGTCAAAAAGGACAATTTGAAATACTAATCGACGGGTCTGAGCATTTTCCAAAAAAACAATTAGTATTTGAGATATTGAATTTATTCCACTTTACAGACTCTCTCTGTATATACATGCACACTCCAAAAACAGTAAGCTAAGTATCAATGCATGTATATATTGCAAAAGAATTATTTTTTTGGGTGGAATTTGTTCTAGATATTCTCAAAATGACAATAAAAAATGTCAAAGAACATGTGAAAGCAATCTCTTAGAGTTTTCTAATTAGGCGCATCAGAAAGTACAGAAAATTTCCTACAAAAAACGTTGTATACATTTTTTTCCATACTCAAATCTTAACCCTGTAAACGACATTGAAAAATGTGAAGAGTCTAAAACTTCGGTGCTTATAAGAATAGACGTAAATATGACACATTATGCTTAGAAGTATGTATTAGAAGGCTGCATTTGTCACTGTGACACTTTGTGCTATACAAAGTAGTATTTGAAGGTACATGGTCTCTGAGTTTCTGTTTTGCCACGTGTGTTGGAAAATAAAATTTATATTAACTATGTAGTGTTTTTGTGTCTATTTTTGAGTGTCAACAGTTTAAATTTTAAGTCGCCAGATCGAAAGTGAAACCATTCAACGTAACATTTTTGAGTAATTTTCGAACATTTTACAAGTTAGTAAAATACTTGGTCATGAATTCAATGAGGTTCAGTTGCCAGATAATTGTGAAAGTTCTTTTGAATATCATTCTTCGTGCTATAATGCTTTGCTTGATTGAAAAAGGGTACCTAAATAAATTATTATTAAAATTGTATAACGTAATTTTTCTCAACTTTCTACAAATGAAATAATAATGTAATTAATATGTCACATGACAAGAAATAATTTGCTGCCAAAATAAATCGATTAGTTTAAATTTGAAGTTACGATTGCAATTTATTATGAATTATTGTCAAAAGTGACAGTTTTTCTTAAATGGAAATGTATTCATAGACATAAGGGTAGACAGGGAATACAGTGCAAAAAGTCTATAGGTGGTCTATCTATCTCTTTTAACCAAGCGATCCCGCGCATGTGGCAGACAAAGATAGCTAGACCACTCAATCCATAATATAATTTGCCTGATCTACTATAAATGTATTACAGTGAGATATCTAAATGATGTTGAGATAAATCGAAAGATATCGATTGTAATTGATTGCAGGTACTTTTGACATAGAATAATCACCCCTTATTGAAATTTCAAAAATTATGTTTTTAAATTGTCCGACTACAAAATCTACCCCTTATTTTTTTCCGACAACAGTCATTCTTGGTAAGGAATAATTTACTTAATTAAATTTCATCTTTGTCGGAAAGCTATTTATCACCAGAATTTTTGTCTATGTCTTACTTGTTTAGAATGTCCGACTACGAAAATTTCCCATTAATTTTGTCGGACAGAACTTCCTATTGCTTTTTTAACCTTTCATTAAACTCTCATGCAAAAATCAGACTGCTATTCATCACCAACATAATTCCTGTGATGTGACATGTTCTACGTGTCGGACTCGTTAAAATGCCCAACATTTTTGTCGGACAAAAATTTTCGCATATATAACATAACGTTGGCTATCGAATAAACTTAAAAACAACTTGCTATTTTTCACAATCATAAACTTGTCAGGACGACACGTTTATCATGCTCCACAATTAAAACTTCCCCTGTTCCAGTGTTCCCGTGCATCAAAGTTTGTCCGACTAGACACCGTTAAGCTATTAACAAATTTTCAGCTTGCTATTAATCAACTTTTCTTTCTTACGCGGGATCCAGGCCTATAACCACTGGATTCGGAACTGGATATGGAACTGGATAATATTAGAAAACTGATATTATAATATATAAGCACTACGAGCCTAGTAGGCCCATGGCTTGATGTACTATTCTTTTCCACTCCCTTTTGTCAGTCGCTTTTCTTTCCCAGTTCCTTAAGTTAATTCTTCTCATATCTTCTCTAACTCCATTACTCCATCGTGACCTCGGTCTTCCTCTTCGTCTTTTCCCTGCCAATGCACTAGATAGTACCATTCTGGGAATTCTAGATGGAATCATCCTCTGCACATGGCCCAACCATCTAAGTCTTTGCGCCTTAATTACTGCTAGTATGTTAGATCTTGATAGAGCTCAGTTAGTTCCTTATTTGTTCTTCTTACCCATTGTCAATTTAAGTTTTTCGCACCAAAGATTTTGTGCAGTATTTTCCTCTCCCAAGCTAATAACAATTCTTGATGTTTTTTTGTTGTGACCCATGTTTCAGAAGCATACGTTACTATCGGCCTTATTACGGTCTTGTAAGTTCTTAGTTTTGCTCTTCGTGATATATTTTTACTTCTTAACAACCCATTAAAAGCAAATATAGCGCGGTTGCCCGACATAATTCTCTTTTGTATTTCTTCTTCACAGTTAGGATCTCTTGTGAAGACAGTTCCTAAGTACTCAAATCTCTCAACTTCTTCGAATTTATACTGTGTTCCCTTCGCTGTTGTCATTGTTATGTATTGCCCCCGAACGAATTGCTTATTTGTTCATTCCATATACTTTGTTTTTGCTTCATTTATATACCATCCTTTGCTTGCTGCCCTCTCCTCGAGTTTCATGACTGTTTCTATAAGTTCTATTTTGCTCCTAGCCAAGATTACCAAATCGTCTGCGAATGTCAAGCACTAATGTTTTTTGTGGTAGATCAGACCTGTTCTATTAATGTTTGCTTCCTGTATAACCTTTTCTAGTAATATGCTAAACATTATAGACGATAATGGATCACCCTGCCGCACTCCTTGTTTGACCTCAAAGCTTTCTGTTATAGTATTGTTTATCTTGACTTTATTATACTGATATATCATACTGATATTGTTTAAAAACACTAATAATATTGATGTAAAATGTTAATCAATTTTATTTATTGTTGTAAGAATCAAAGGTAAATATGATTAGGCGAATGAAGCCTTAGGTTTCGCAGTCAATATCCCAACCACACACACATGTTGCAATCTATTTCAATACGGTTTATAGTACAAACTATACATTTAATATCAAAATAGTGGGATATATTTTTTTAGTTGAGGACACTTGGTCACATTGCATTGTTTCAAGATAAGGTGAAATATCTTCAATAAATGGAAAAAAGCATGTATGTCATATATTATAATACTTTCTATACTCTTAATATGTAGTCTCGTATAAATTTGTAGTGACATGATTTTAAGTATAAGAACAAGAAGCTTGCAACAATTTTCAGAGAAAATAGAAAACTAAAACTATTTTAAAATGATTATTCGAAATAAAACATATGCACATATTCACTGTATTTGCCATCTAGTGGAATAACTGTAAAATTAAGTCAGTAAAAAAGGTACATTAAGTTTAATTAAATTAAGTAAATCATCTTGTATACTAAAGTTAAGGTTGGAAAATTGTCGTTTCAAAATGAAAATCGACAGGGGCAACAGTACCTATACTAAAATACACTCTGTATAGATAATTATGTCAATGTTAATAATGCTGGATAGAGAATTGAATATCCTTTCAAATGAGCTAGCACACGCCCCTATTCCCTATTTAAAAATAAGGGGTGGTGGAAATGGAAGGGAGGGGGTTGAAAAATGACAGATATGTATGTACCGTAAAAACTGTGTTCCCCTTAGATCAAAAGTCGGGCTTTTATATTTATATGTTAAGTTCAATATAAATTTCACATAACTGAACTATCACTGTATCCTCCATTTTGATTATTATTGTTCTCAACTAACGCTATTTTCAAAATTCTTGCTTTCCTATCCATATTTAATGTAAACTCCGATAAGGCTACCGTGATTTAATGCTGAGGTACTAAAATGTTATAAAATTAACAAACAGTACGAGCAAGAACAAAGAGTCCAGATCCTTCTTATAACTACAAGTGACTGAAACATCGAAACAATAATAATTCTTACTGTGTTATACAGAAAAAGGCAGTAGAAATGATTAATCTCATATTTATCGACAACACTGTATGGTCCTCACTTGATGAGCTGTAAGGAAATATACACGTAAAGTTGTCCTCACTTTGTGCGCATAACGAAAAAGTATATACAGTCTCACTTTAATAGCTGCGTATAATGGCCTCACTTGGGTGGCAATATACTTGAACAATACGAGACACATATACGTAATTTTTTTTGTGTATACTCGTCATTTTTTAATTGCTATTTACTTGTCAAGGTCACTATGAAGAGTTGAAACGATTATGTCTACGTTTTCTACCGGTCCTCACTAAGTGCGCGTAATGTCAGGACCTCACTTTGATATCTGTGCATAAATATATATATATATATATATATATATATTGATGCACGTTAAGTTGTGACTTCCGGTATACAGAAGAGGCTGTCCGACTTCCACCTTTTCTACTAGGAATTATTTTTTAAAAATTGTGTATTTGGTAAAAGGGGGTCTTATAAAATGGGTCTACCTATTGAGGGGAAAGGATTTACCAAAATAAATTTTGTATATATATACGTATATACCGAAGCGTACAGCATACGTTATGGCTTCCATATATAGGGTAGTTCAAGGCGCGTTGTCACTTCCAGCGGTGTTGTCATATTTTGGAAGTCACAACGACTCGTCTGCTAGATTTACCTCCTATTTTGAGCGTAATGTGTGATCTTTTGAAACTTTTACTGTGAATACAGTTGTCTGTGTTTTAAAGTTGTCTATTTAAATTAAAATATTGATATTCTTTTGATTATACAGGTTTACAAAAAAATACATTTCGGACTATTTGACGAAACCATATGACTAGGGGGGTTTTTGGGGTCGCTGGTTACGAATCCGGGGTTCGCTAACCTCTATCACGTCAGGTAAAGGTTATTTCAAGGACAAACCAAGATAAATCGACAGTCGCTCTGAAAAAGTATAATAGGAGGGTTTTGGGGTCGCTTATAACGAATCCAGGATCCACTGACCTCTATCACGTCTAGCTGAAGGTCATTTCGAGGTCAAATCAAGATAAATCAACACAATCGCTGTGAAAAAGTATATTAGGGTGTTTTTGGGGTCCCTGATCACAAAACTGGGGCCCGTTGAGCTCAACCACGTCAGGTAAAGGCCATTTAAGGTTAAATCAATTTTGTCAACTCCTCCTGATTTGAACTTGAAATGACCTTTACATGACGTAGTAGAGCTCAACGGACCGCAGTTTTCATGATCAGCGACCGCAAAACTCCCTATACTTTCAGAGCAATTGTGTCAACTGACCTTAAAATGACGTTGAACTAGACGAGATAGAGGTCAGCGGACTCCGGATTCATCTTCAGCGACCCCAAGAACCCCCTAATATACTTTTTCAGAGCGACTGTCGATTTATCTTGATTTGACCTTGAAATGACCTTTACCTGACGCGATAGAGGTGAGCAGACCCCGGATTTGTGATCAGCCACTCCAAAAACCCCCTTGTCATATGGTTTCGTCAAATTGTCCGAAATTTAGTTTTTTTGTAAACCTGTGTTATTTATGATAATATGATTGATATTTATTTTACAAAAATACTAATATATTATTATTGCTGTAAAATGGATTTATTGGAATTAATTAAAAAAGTGTTAATAGTAAGTCATTTATTTACGAAAATTATATCAAAAATGTTAATAAATAAATTTGAACTTATAGAAAATTTTAATATTTTAGATTTTATTACAGGCACCGTCCTTTTAATTTTTGATGTACCAATAATAATATGTAATAAAAAATTAAATGGCTAAACCCTCCAGGTGGGGATTACCCGCTAAAAAGCTATCTAGATCCATCTTTTTCGAGCAGATTTTTCCCAATCTGCTACTCGATACTATTGACTATGCTTCTCCATTTCTTTCTATCCTCTTTTGTTTTTCTGCTAGTCTCTAATTCCTGCCCTATATAAATCTTCCTTTAATTCCTGTAACCATTTATTCTAGTTTTTCCGCGTCTCCTTCTAACTCCTGGTCTCCATTGTAAAATTGAGTTTATAGTTGTTGCGCTACCTGCTCTCCATATATGCCCCAACAATCCAACTCTGTGCCTAAATCAGAAAATCTGGAATAATATCTACCCGGGTCGAAACATTTTTTTTTAATATATGAAAATAGTTATTTATGAAACGGAGTGAGTGCTATACATCGCGTAAGTTCGCAAAAAGTACTTCACGCACAATTTCATACAATATTTTATCTACGATAAACAAATAAAAATACTGTAACTCTTCGTCACTGGAATTCATTTCTATTCTACAATTCTTAGAACTGTGACATATAAAAATTCTAATTTCTTTCAAACCACAAAACTGTCAAATTTTTTTTTGTAATTTATTGCTCATTATGTCATCACCTCTCTTGTGCTCTGCACAAGAGATCTAAGGTTAGAGCTAAGAATAAGGTTGGCTAGGTGCTACGTTTTCTCGACTCTGTTTTACGGAATGGAAGCTTGGACCTTGAATGCGGCATCAATGAAAAAACTGGAATCATTCGAGATGTGGGTATATAGAAGAATTCTAAAAATATCATGGACAGAACACGTCACAAACAAAGAGGTTCTGAGAAAGGTGAATAAAGAAATGGAAGTCTTAAATACAATTAAAACCAGAAAATTGGAATATCTCGGACATATTACACGTGGAGAGAGATATAACTTGCTCCAACTCATTATGCAGGGAAAGATTCAAGGAAAAAGAAGCATAGGGAGACGCAGAATATCGTGGTTGAGCAACCTGAGAGAATGGTACGGATGTACATCAAACGAACTTTTCAGAGCAGCCGTCTCCAAGGTCCGAATAGCTATGATGATTGCCGACCTCCTTCGCGGAGATGGCACTTGAAGAAAAAGAAGATGTCATCACCATGAAACGCGAAAGTTAAGAAAGAATATTTAATTATATGAAAGTGTGTCAAAAACAGTGAGAAAAAGTAAATCCCATTTAAAATACATTGTTACTTCATGCTTACTTTAAAGCACTGCTATCTATAATGACAGTTTTCACAAACTAAAAATTTATCAATTATAATATGACATAGAGTAGATAAAAGTCATTTATTAATTATTAATTGATTATAGTCAGAAGAAAATTAGATCATGCACCCCTTGTTTTTTATAATTGTTAACATACTAAATTACATATCCAATAATTATTGTTATCCATTAAATAGATCGATGCAGATCGGCCTTATATCGGATCCTCTTCTATTAGTCCGTTCGCTGACGGTAAAATATTGCAAAACCCATAAATTTTAAAAAACCACTTAAGATTGACATGAAATTTGGCATACACATAGGTAACATATCAAAGAAGAAAATTGATATTGTGCCGATGTTTTCTTTTGCCAAGCAGACATTCCGTTAACATTTTTAGTCACAACATAATATCAATGTTAAAGTATTATTAGAGCAACGCGTTATGGTGTCACATTTCTTTTAATGACCGACACACAAAATATTTTAATGACGGATCCCACACTAGAACCAGATTTTTATTACCTACTGCTGATAAGGTAAAGAGTTATTGAATATCACTCGTTGTCATCTCTGTGTTAATTTGAAATAATAAAATATAAATATTGTAGTTTTGTATTCTAAAATATTTGGAAAAAATATCTATGTATTTTTTTTTTCATTTAGGTACACATCATTTTAAGGGATTGTCCGGAAGAGTACAGGCTCAATATATCGGCAAATGAATTTTGTTTTAAATACCGTCCGTATAGAGGAGGTGCTCGTTGGGGATAGACGCAAAATCTTAGTCCAGTGCTAATTAAATGCATTAATTTTTTTCGAATTCTGAGAAAACTAATAAGTATTTTTGAAAAATTTAAACGCAGAATGGAAGCTTACATTATTACCGAGGGCAGAAAGTCCCTGAAAACTTATATAATGTTTATTTTAATAACTTATATACCTAATATATGTTTATTTTAATAAAGATAATGGGATGAAAAAACAAGAGAAAAGTTAGTGTGATTTTTAATTTCGAATATTTCATTCAAAAGAAACTTTTTTTTATTCTAAGGGACTTTCGGTCCCCCGTAATAATGTTATCTTTCATTCTGGGTGTATGTTTTAAAAAATATTTATTAGTTTTCTCAGGATTCGAAAAAAATAAATGTATTTAAATAGCATTGGACAGAGATTTTGCGCCTACCCCCTTAAGAGAGAGTTTACTGCATTTTATATTATTACTAGAATTTATTACTTTAAACTTTTTATCGCTCTTGATTTATTTTATCGTGTATTTAATTCCATTCAATTGTAATTGTACATTCAATTTTTTTGTAATTTTTACACGTTTTATTACTTTCGAAATAACAATAACTATAAAATCGATTTTTCAGCCTACTTGGGTCAAAAAAATACACAATTTTCGGAAATTTCGTTAAATGAGAACATTTACCTACATTTCTTGTATTTAAGCTTTTAATAAGATTTTTAAAAATAATTTAGATTATTTAATAGATACATTCACCGGCACGAAAAACGGGCACCCCAAAAAATGGGTCATTTTTGATGGCTCGTATCTCCTAAACCTATTCTCCGATTTAAGTATTTCTTTAATATGTTATAGCCTTATTCTTTAACTATATCGCTGTAATAATATTGTTTCTAGACAGGTAAATTATCATTGTATACTGGGCGTACCAATCAAACTGGTTTTTTTTTCAATTTTCACAACACTCTGTGGAATATTCTAGCATTTATACAATATTGAAATTAAAACCCAACTATAGCCCCAGGTTTTCTTAATGTTCTGTTTGTTATTCATTCGCTTATGTTGGATAATAAAAAAGTTAGGGACTTTAACAATTAAACATGTTCTTTATCAATACATGGTGTTTCTAAATAAGTGCGACAAACTTTAAGGGGTAATTCTGCATGAAAAAATAATGATCGTTTACTTGATAAAGCTATGTCCGCAAATGCTTGCAAATATAAAATTATTTTGCCACACGATCATTATTTTTTCATGCAGAAATTACCCCTTAAAATTTGTCGCACTTATATTTAGAAACACCTGTATCGATAAAGAACATGGCTAGTTGTTAAAGTCCTTAACTTTTTTATTATCCAACGTAAGCGAATGAATAAAAAACAGAATGTTAATAAAACCTGGAGCTATAGTTATGCTTTAATTTAAATATTTTATAAAGGCTAGAATATTCCACAGGGTGTTGTGAAAATTGAGAGAAAAACCCAGTTTGATTGGTACACCCGGTATACAATGAAAATTTACCTGTCTATCAACAATGTTATCATAGCTATATTGTTACATAATAAGGCTATAACATATTAAAAACATTACTTAAATCGGACCAAAGGTTTGGGAGATACGAGACATCAAAAATTACCCACTTTTTTAGGGTGTCCGTTTTTCGTGCCGGTGAGTGTAGATTAAATTAGAAGTTCATTGTAAAAAAGGAAGTAAACAAAAACACGAGAAAAATGAATTTATATAAGTAAATAGGTAAGTAAATATTATACATTGAAATAAGTACAGAAAATATATAATTATAGAGATATATAATCACTTATTGTACCTTCATTTAAGGCTAACTTTAAAAGTAAAGCAGATCTGCTATTATTCATGTTTAAAAACAAAAGGCACACAAAACACTAAGTACGATTAGGACCGCGAATCTACAACAGATAAATGTCTGGAAACCGTTACACAGGGTTGCCAAAAAACGGAAGTCACACCGAGCGGTGTGGTATACGGAAGACGCTACGCGTTGTGTACATAACCTGTATAGTAGCACGGGAGGGACACTAGCGCTGGTGATATACCGTCGAACTAAAATCTGATCTTATGAGTATGTTAGATACGATATGACTTCCAGCGAAATTTTTAATATAAGCCATCTGATACCATCTAGTAGCCAAATTCGTAAAAATATAGGCAAAACGTTGTGACTTCCGAAATCGGAAGTCATAACGGTATATATGAAGTAACAACGTATTACGAGAATCTACTTTGGAAGTCACATGGATACATGTATCAATATATATATATATATATATATATATATATATATATATATATATATATATATATATATATATATATATATATATATATATATATATATATATTGTTATATTTCTATTTGATATGAAAATTAAATTTTGATAATTATAAACAAAATTCAATTTAATATAAAATATTTTCAATTTTCTCAACCACGGGCATATAAATTTAGAACAACCTGTATACAACAAATTGTTATATTTAATTGTAAGAAGTGATTAAACGAAACTCGGGACAATGCGCTTAGAACAAACAAAGTGAATGGCGCGTACCATTATCGTTGTTCGCGGAAGGTTCGATCATTAGCCTATGCTAAATAAAACTCAAGTGAAATCGATAATAGGTCATTATCGTTGTTCGCGGAAGGTTCGATCATTAGCCGATGCTAAATAAGACTTAGTGGAAGTAGATAATAGATCATTAAATTTTGTAATTAGTAGAAAGTAATTTTAGAATGGGAATTAACTATTTTTCTTGTGAAATCCATTAAGCATATTTAGAAAGATTAAAAAATGGGTTTTGAGGAATACTGCGAATGAGAGTTGGTGGTGGAAGTTTGATTTGTGAATCTGGAAGGGATATTTAGAAAGTAGGGGAATGAATGACAAATAGAGATCAGAATGTTTTGAGCTGTCGAGAAGTGAAGTCCAGTAGTAGACGGTAGTGTACGGAGAGTGAGAAAGCCGGTGTAGTTCCGTGAGTGTGGAGTATCGATCGTGGAACCAGAGGTAGGCCAGGTTGAGAGTAAAAGAACCTCCTTGAGCCAAGAGTTCCCGGTAGCTGATTGGAGTTTCGAAAAAGGTAGAACACAGCATCGCGACAGAAGCAGGAAACGAGAGCTATACGAGCTAGTTTCAAAGGAGAACATTACTGGAAGCCAGGAAGAGGTTTTGATTGCAGCCAAGGATAGCAGGAAACGGGTCTTGTGTGAAGACATTCTCAGTTCACCAGAAAAAGGTCAGTCTCATTTGTTTGGACATGAATGTATGGGTTTTTCGTATTAAATACCACATTTAAAATTGAAGAAACATAATCAATAATATCAGAAAAGCTTCATCAAACTTAAATAGAATTGTTGCTAATAAATCATAATAGTTAAATGTTAATAAAAACTTTCAATTGGAAACCAAAAGGAAATAAGATTCCCATGTGTAAATGTTATGTTTAAGAATAATAAGATATAGCAAATATTAAGCAGTGATTGCCATTTAAATAAAATAAACAATATTTTGATTACAATTGTAACCCATATGTGTTATTATTTTACTCTTTTCTTTCCTATCCCGATTAGGAACCATTGAGAAATACTTAGAAGCCACGTAAGTAAGTAATTAATTTTATAAAAAGCCCTGAGATTGAAAACATATTGATATGTGATCTGGTAAATTAATTAGATTATTATTAATGCATTGATTAAATTAAATGACATATAAAAATATTATCTCATATCAATAATCAAGATCACATCAATATATATATATATATATATATATATATATATATATATATATATATATATAAATAATCAAAATCATTGGCTAATACTCTGGAATGTGAATTTAGTTGGAAATATATAAAATGATGAAAGGGTCATCATTCCATACATTTCTGTGCAACTATATACACCGGTGTTTCGGCCTATTTGGGCTTCGTCAGTATAGTGTAGCAAGTTAAAAAAGTTGTTTGTAAACTTGTAAAAGGATTACTACAGGAGCAAGGTTACCATTTTTGGTCAGATTGTTAGAAGACCCGCAGTCGCAAGGCTACAACTAACATTGCCAAGGAGGTAAGGCTACCTGAGGAAATGAAAAGCCATAACATTATTAAATAAAATGATGTTGGATAATCGAGTACAAATATAAAAATAAATAATCAAAATCATTGGCTGAAATTGGAAACACCGGTGTATATAGTTGCACAGAAATGTATGGAATGATGACCCTTTCATCATTTTATATATTTCCAACTAAATTCACATTCACTTTACGAGTATTAGCCAATGATTTTGATTATTTATTTTTATATTTGTACTCGATTATCCAACATCATTTTATATATATATATATATATATATATATATATATATATATATATATATATATATTATATATATATATATATATATATATATATATATATATATATATATATATATATATATATATATATATATATATATATATATATATATATATATATATATATATATATACCTGAGCCAAGGAATGCCAAACGTTTAGAACGTTTTAAACAATCAAACAAGGAGAGGTTAGCGCGAGTTAATAAATATCAGCATGTCTCGCAATAAGTATGAAAAACAAAATATGCACAAGATGGAATGCAACCATAGACACGTGTTTCTGACTTATTAGTCGTCATCAGTATGATATAGCTAAACAGGAGCAATGCAACCAATTTGTGGCTATAATGTTAGAAGACCCTCAGGATTCGAGAGCAACAACTAACAAATCCACGGAGGAAGCTACAGCTACCTGAGCCAAGGAATGCCAAACGTTTAGAACGTTTTAAACAATCAAACAAGGAGAGGTTAGCGCGAGTTAATAAATATCGGCATGGCTCGCAATAAGTATGAAAAACAAAATATGCACAAGATGGAATGCAACCATAGACACGTGTTTCTGACTTATTAGTCGTCATCAGTATGATATAGCTAAACAGGAGCAATGCAACCAATTTGTGGCTATAATGTTAGAAGACCCTCAGGATTCGAGAGCAACAACTAACAAATCCACGGAGGAAGCTACAGCTACCTGAGCCAAGGAATGCCAAACGTTTAGAACGTTTTAAACAATCAAACAAGGAGAGGTTAGCGCGAGTTAATAAATATCAGCATGGCTCGCAATAAGTATGAAAAACAAAATATGCACAAGATGGAATGCAACCATAGACACGTGTTTCTGACTTATTAGTCGTCATCAGTATGATATAGCTAAACAGGAGCAATGCAACCAATTTGTGGCTATAATGTTAGAAGACCCTCAGGATTCGAGAGCAACAACTAACAAATCCACGGAGGAAGCTACAGCTACCTGAGCCAAGGAATGCCAAACGTTTAGAACGTTTTAAACAATCAAACAAGGAGAGGTTAGCGCGAGTTAATAAATATCGGCATGGCTCGCAATAAGTATGAAAAACAAAATATGCACAAGATGGAATGCAACCATAGACACGTGTTTCTGACTTATTAGTCGTCATCAGTATGATATAGCTAAACAGGAGCAATGCAACCAATTTGTGGCTATAATGTTAGAAGACCCTCAGGATTCGAGAGCAACAACTAACAAATCCACGGAGGAAGCTACAGCTACCTGAGCCAAGGAATGCCAAACGTTTAGAACGTTTTAAACAATCAAACAAGGAGAGGTTAGCGCGAGTTAATAAATATCAGCATGGCTCGCAATAAGTATGAAAAACAAAATATGCACAAGATGGAATGCAACCATAGACACGTGTTTCTGACTTATTAGTCGTCATCAGTATGATATAGCTAAACAGGAGCAATGCAACCAATTTGTGGCTATAATGTTAGAAGACCCTCAGGATTCGAGAGCAACAACTAACAAATCCACGGAGGAAGCTACAGCTACCTGAGCCAAGGAATGCCAAACGTTTAGAACGTTTTAAACAATCAAACAAGGAGCCATTGCATTGCGAGCCATGCCGATATTTATTAACTCGCGCTAACCTCTCCTTGTTTGATTGTTTAAAACGTTCTAAACGTTTGGCATTCCTTGGCTCAGGTAGCTGTAGCTTCCTCCGTGGATTTGTTAGTTGTTGCTCTCGAATCCTGAGGGTCTTCTAACATTATAGCCACAAATTGGTTGCATTGCTCCTGTTTAGCTATATTATACTGATGACGACTAATAAGTCAGAAACACGTGTCTATGGTTGCATTCCATCTTGTGCATATTTTGGTTTTCATACTTATTGCGAGCCATGCCGATATTTATTAACTCGCACTAACCTCTCCTTGTTATATATATATATATATATATATATGTTCGGAAAGGTTTCCGCGGTTAATACAATGAAACTTAAAGCTAAAATCAATATCAACAAAAGAATTAATATTAAAATTACATATAACAAATACAATTCCAGCCGTCAAAAATCTTCGCGCCACTCCAAATAGTCTTCGCGCTAATTCCCACTCCGCCACGTCATCGACAGCCACGTCAGTCACATCAGTCCACGGTATAAATGACCGCCCCAGCGTCAGCAACAACAGTATTGCAGTGAGTAGTGAAGTAGTGAGTAGTGAGTGTAGTGTCTGGAGCCTCAGGAGACTGAGACCCCGGAAGCCCTGAAGATGACGTCAGAGAGGACGTCGAAAGCTCGGCCTAGAAACCAACGACGCGGTTCAACCCGGAAGCCTGGTGAGTTTAATTTTAATATTAATTCTTTTGTTGATATTGATTTTAGCTTTAAGTTTCATATATATATATATATATATATATATATATATATATATATATATATATATATATATATATATATATATCAAGGAGACCAGAAGGGAAGTCTTCGCTGACAATGTTAGATAATAAGGTTGTATTATTGGGGAATTCAGCAAATTTTATGTGAAAAGAAAACACTTTTTACTTGATCCAAGCTTTCGTAAACTTTAATTAATTGTTTACATCATCAGGGTATACTGCAATAAAAAACGATGGTAGTTTTTTTGGTATAGGACCTTATAAATAAATATACTTACAGTAAGTTGTGGTTGTTCACAAAAAGGTGTTGTAAAAAAGTTAATAAAATTCATAAAATGGTTTGAAGTGTAAAAATGATGGTTAAAATAATTTTTGTTACATTGATTACTACAATTGTTTTTTATATTATAAACAGTTTTTTTAAAAAAACAAAAATATCACAGAATATGTACTATGACAGATCGGATTATACAAGCATAACTGGCAGGAAATATTAGAATGATTTATCATGAAAAATCAGTTTTTTAAGCTATTCAGACATGGTCTTGTTATTAATAAGTATTGAGGCAACTTCAATATGATTTGAACAATTATAATGGTGTAATTAAAGTCATTTGAGATTGGTATTAAGTTATTATTATTAAGATATATTCTTAGCTTAATATATAGTTAGCCTTATTATTAAGATATAGGGCTTACGATTCTGTGATAAGAAGGCATCTGTACCAGGCTCTAAGGATACTTGGAATTTTGGAAAAATGATCAGTTTAGTAAACATGACCTTAATGAAGACCGATAATAGGGTAAGGATAGAAGGAAGCCTAAGGATTTAAAGTTAGGGTGATTAAAGCAAGGAGATCCGCTGTCCACAGTGCTCTTCAAGTTCTTGTTGGAGACAATATTGAGAGAGAGTGGAATAAGAACGAAATAATCTAAGAAAACAGTTAGATTCTAGCCTTTGAGGACGTGTAATGTTTATGGTAGACTGAAAGGGAACTGCTAGTATTTTCAATCTTTGAAGTAAAGGCTAGGTAGTATGGACTGAGGTAACGAGTAATAAAACAAAGTATATGAATGGGACAGACCGCATATGAAGAAAACACTATTGATATTACCAAAGATAACGCCAGTAAAGAGTATTGCTTTAAAGGTGACGGAGTTTGAGTATCTAGGAGTAACCCTAACAAGTAAGGGGGAAGAAAGCCAAGAAACTGAGAAAATAATTTCGAGAGGAAGGAAGACTGTCGGAGCTCTGCAAAAACTCCAAAGAGCAAAAATATTTTTATATATAAATATTTAGCTTTATATAAATATATATATATATATATATATATATATATATATATATATATATATATATATATATATATATATATTTAGCATCTCATGACGTCCCCCCATGTTAAACCGTAGTCTCTCGTGGCTTCCAGGTCTTCGTGAACTCCGATATACGGTTGCCACGAGGACTTTCCCTAAAATGTATCGCAAATGAAAGGTACCACTTCCTACAATGCTTACACAAAATATTGGCCGGACGTCCTCAGTCACGTTATCTGTATAATAATATACACATTACTTGGAGCAATTGCCGTCAGGCGCGCCATGTTCGCTTGCTGTATATCTAAAATCACTTTAACGGTTTTGATGGCATCCAAATATATATTTATTCAGTTTGCGGTTGTGGTGGTCTCCGTATATTTGAGTTTATGTCCTCATGGCTTCCACTGCGCTGTTGCCACCTTAAATGTTGGAATTTAGACTTCGGATATTTTTATAATTGATTATTGTAGTATGTTGAAAAAAATATTGTTGTGATATATTAATGATATTTTTTTGTATAATTAACAATGTATTTTTTTCACTGCAAAAATAAAAAATTAAAAAGTATGTTCATTAAAATTGATGAATTTATCATAACCAGTTGCCGAATCTGCTGGTCTAATTGCTCAATTGTAACATATTATAGAAGTGTTAAAATTGAATTCTTAATTTTTTATTACAAAATTTTTACCTCGACAGCGTAGGGTACAAGAGGACGGCTTAAGTAAAGTAAGTACAAAATTTTTAATAATATATTTTGTTCAACTAATAGGTGCAAAGGTGTCTGGAAAATAATAAAAATGTTTAAAACATTGCTTACTTATTTCATACACTCAATGTATTTTTTTATGTAAGGATAGAGAAAATAATATTTTGAAAAATATTTAAAATATAGTAAGTAAGTCCTAAATTTTACATTACATAAAGTAGTTAAGTCTGCTAGTCTACAAAATTAAAAACAAATAGAATACTTAAAAAAAAATTAAAGCACTCATGCCATACCAAACGAACTACATTCTTACATATTTTAAAAAGAAAAATATTTAATTTTGCCCACCCCGACTAAACTATCGGCAGGTAAAAAGTCTGCAGTATGCGGGGGCCCTACTATTGAAATAAATTAGAAAATTAAAATAAACTTATCTACCATTATGACATTCTAATTTGACACAAAAAATTGTATCCTGGATTAAGAACAAGTGTTTAGAATACTCTCGTGAATTAAGAAGCGTTTCTACTGTAGGGTGACCATATCATAAATTTGAAAAAAACGGGACACATCCAAGCAGCAGTAGCGCACCTATAATTTTTCTCTGGGGGGAAGGGGGTTGGCTTGGGCGTCGAAATTTTTTTCTATATTTTGTGAAAGACAAGTTACATTTTCCTGCTATTATTTATATATTTTTCATATGCCCTGGGGGAAAGTGGGTTTAACTCCCAAACCCCCCCCCCCCTGGGTGCGCTACTGCCAAGAAGGGTTTGGAGCGATAACCAAACAGGGATTGAAACACCGTCTTTTAGCTAATTTGGAACCTATAAATCCTTTTCAATTTTAAATGTGTAATTTACGTACGATCAAGACTGCGAAACACGCAGAAAACTAAAAAACTACGCTAGAATGACGTGGATAAACAACCAATCCGTCAAAACAAAACAGGGAAGAATAAAAAATAGCGAGAAACACAGCAAACTCAACAAATAAAAAGAAGAAAAATGATGGGTTTCGCTGGAGGACATTAAAAAAGACAGAGAAAACAATCAAATATATCAATTTTACAAAATAGTCAGATAAAAAATACGTCCAGCATTAAAACAAGAGTACTAAAAAACAAAAAAAAAAAAAAAGAGAAACGCTGTTTGAAGACAAACAGATCAGCAGAATATGAGAAGAATATTACGAAAAAATACTATTCGGTATGAAGGAAACAGATGAAGAAGAACAAGATAACAACGAACTAGAAATATTCACAGAAGAAAACGTACAAAAACAAATATTAAAAACATAGAAAACGGAAAAGCAGCAGAAGAAAATGAAATAACAGTGGAATAAAATACAGAGGAAGAGAATTACATAAGGAAATAAACCAGCTAATACAACAAAAAATATGAACAAAACAGATATTATAGTAGGTACCTATATACAGTAAGACCCCGCAAATCCTAATTGGGGGGACAGCCTGTTCCGATTCCGAAAAGTTGGGATTATCCGAAAGTTAGCCTAACTAATAATTGAAAGTTTACTTTGTCGTTGATTTTGAGTCGCTGTGCCTGTCTCTCTCCCTCTTCCACCCATCTCAGATTGATGTTACTGATGCAGAGTCAGTGTCATCATTTGTGCTTAGTCGTTAACTCCATGGCTTGATTTCTAATTTGAATAAGCTCCATTTTTCCCCGTTCCCCTATACAAAATGGATGAGAAAACCAAGAAGAAAGTGTAATTACAGAATGAATTGAAGCTGACGACAAATGGAGCGAAGAATTTACGGATGAATACATTGTAGACTTGGTTCAACCACAAGGCAACCCTAATGACTAATGAAGATGAAGAAAACGAGGAAGAAGTTTCCCTGTCATATTGGGTGTCACACGCAGATGCCACTAAAGCTCTGGGTGTGGCTCTACGTTACGTGGAGCATAACTCTGCTGCGTTACCAGTAGATGTAATGTTTATGTGTAAATAGTTTATCATCACTGCGTCAATTCGCTACACTTCGATGCGTCAGAAGAAAGTTACGGAGTCAAAGACCTGTTAAACGTAGATTGTGCAATTTTCTGGTTTTACTCTGTATAATAAACATGTTTCTAAGTTTTTGTCTTAAAATTTTTTCACTTGCCGTTGGTCCGGATTTGCCGAACGTTAGGATTAGCGGGGTTCTGATTTGCGGGGTTCTACTGTATATAAAAAAGGAGATCGGAAGGAGTGCGAGAATTACAGAGCAAGCACTTTATTTAACACCACATATAACATTCTAGCAAACATACTAAACATAAGACTTGAATCATGCGCTAAACGAATATTAGAAGAATACCAGAACGGGTTCAGACCGGGAAGGTCGATGATTAGTTCCATACATACAGTGGAGCAAATAGGTAATTCAAAAATCGAGAGAATAAAACAGAGAAATACACCTAATATTCATGGATTTCAAAAGTGCTTTGATACAATCAATCGGAAGAAAATGATGGGGGAGCTAGAGAATGTTGGAATCCCAGAAAAATTAAGACATGCTAACAGTGAGCCTAAAGAATACCAGAGCAAGGATCAGTTTCAACGGAACAACTTCTAAGAAGATTAATGAAAACAAAGGTGTGAAACAAGATGACTCTATCTCGCTACGACATGATTTAATCTTATATTGAAAGTAATCATGAGAAGGACAAACTGTGCAAAAAAACATTACAGATCAACTTTAACTAGTAGCATAATGCAGATGATGTAGTCATAATAGAGAAGGCAAAGATGACACTTTCAAAAGCACTTGGAAAATTACATAAGGAAGCGAAGAGAATAGGACTAGAGATAAACAAGCAAAAACAAAATACATGACGGTAGGGAAGGATGACACAATAATTCAGAAATATCTAATAACACAGAATGAGAATAATACTGGGCCACAAAGTAGCAACAGAGAGAGAAATACGAATGAAAACAAATGCCGCAATTTAAGAAAAATTAAAGAGAGAAAATATGGTCAGTTACAAAAAATCAACCAAAAGCAAACATTTGGGACATTTAGGCGTCCCGAGAGACTTTTTCGGGACCCCGGGACAAATCGTTAAAAAACGGGACAATCCCGTTTTTACGGGATGTTTGGTCACCCTATTCTACTGTTATAACGTCCTTCACTTAATCGTAATTGAAAAATATTTGAAAAAGTTATTTAAAGTGGGTCCTTGTTTTGGTTCTTTATTTAAATTTGGTTCTATTCTTGTAATGTTTTCTAAATTTATAATGAGAAGTTTATAACTTTATTAGATAATACCAAATAATAAAATAAAATGATTTTTGAGACGCCACTGTATCGATAAACATTGCAAATTATTTGCTCCGCTATTTTCTCCGTATTTCGGATAGTAACGAGCTTTTTAATTTACAAAAGTGTTTTAGGGAAAAAGTTAATATTAATACTTAACAGTGAGAGTGTTAGTGAACAAATAAACCATCGAATAAGGACGAAAAGATAACAAATTGTGGGAATATAAGGTGTTGTGACGTCGATTGGTAGAAATTACCCATCCGCAAGGTTGAATTGTGGGTAATTTTTGGCGCCGGTCGATAGGCAACACATTTTACACTAGACCTGTACAGTAATTTGCATACATATTCCAAAGGCCTCATTTGCGAGTATATTTAGCACCAATTGATAGACAACATATTATACATTAGACACTAGGAATTCTGGCGCTGGGTGACTGATAATCCACAAAAACAACTAAACAACTAATCGATACCCAACAAAATAAAAAGTAAACAATCAGATTTTTATCTACATAATTGTTGATAAATAAATTCACAAATTAATATAATCCTTAAAAATGGCCAGTGGTGGAGGTGGAGCAATTAAGAAGACGGGACCGGCAAGAGTGGAGTATGAAAGCAGCAGTGAAGAGAACGGGAATAAGAGAAGTAGGGATGGTTACGATGCGGAAGATTTATTCAGAAAAAGCAAGGTAACGAGGAGAACTCCGACTAAGAGTGATAACCAAAATGAACAGATGATACAAATGATGCAGACAATTATGTCAAGAAATGAAGATATGATGATTGAACTAAAAAACTTGCGCAGAGAGCAACAAGAAACCTTGGATTGCGTCAGACAGCTGGAGAAAAAGAATAAGGAGTTAGAAAAACGACTCAATGAAGCAAATGACAAAATAGAACGAATTGAGAAGGATAAAAGAAAAAAGAACATAATAATTAAAGGATTAACTCTCGATAGCAATGATAACAGGTCTACTAAACAAAAACTAGAACAGTTTATTGAAGCAAATCTGCAAATAAAGGTTAAACTGAGGGAAGGAAATAAAATTGGTGATAAATCATTTCTGGCAGAAATGGAAAATATGACGGATAAAATCTCGGTATTAAGGAACAAAAGTAAACTTAGAAACATAACAGGACAAGGAGTATATATAGAGTCTGACATGACAAAAATGGAAAGAGAGATACAGGCTATAATTAGGAAAATAGCGAAGGAGGAAAAAGATAAGGGTAATACAACAAAAATAGGGTATATGAAGCTAAATATTAATGGAAAAGATATGAAATGGGATAAGGATAATGGTAAACTGACAGAGAGCACACAGAACAGCCAGAGAGGACTCCCAAAAAACTAAAAAGGAATGCAGAAACGACTACAAAAAGTATAACGACTAAAGCAACGGACAAGTACATGAGATTGGAAAATGATAATACGAAGTATAAACAAGATAACGAGGCAAAACAAAACCATAAGTCAGAAAAGCCAAGAGATCAAAACTCTGACTACGTAGAGAATGATGAAAAAGGTAAAGAAATGGGTGAAGAAAAAAGAAGAGTGGAAAAAGGGAAAAAAGAGAAAATAAGAATGGCAACATGGAATGTACGCGGCACCTATGAGGAAGGAGCCATGAAGGAATTAGTAAAAGAAGTAGGGAGATATAAATTGGATATTGTAGCGGTACAAGAAACAAAACAATTGAGGTCAGAAATATCGGAATTAGAAAATGTGGTTTTTTTCAAAAGTGGAGGAGCAGATAGGATGTTGGGAACAGGTTTTATTATAAGAAAAGGTCTAAAAGAAAAGATTATGAGTTTTAATCCCATATCGGAAAGGATGTGTTATATACGAATAAAAGGGGAAAAAAGAAATATAAGCATTTTAAATGTACACGCCCCTACCGAAGAAAAAGATGAAGAGATAAAAGACATATATTATGAAAAAATGGAGATGGAATATGAAAAGATACCGAAACATGACGTCAAAATTATAATGGGAGATGTAAATGCAAAAGTGGGGAAAGAGGCAATCTACAGAAATACAGTAGGAAAGCATAGCAAACACGACGAGTCAAATGACAACGGACAGAGACTGATAAGTTTTGCAATGGAAAAAAATATGGTGGTAAGAAGTACACAGCTACAGCGGAAAGAGATACATAAGGGTACGTGGACATCTCCGGACGGAAAAACCGTTAACCAAATTGATCATGTAATGATAGAAAAACGACACGCGGAATTTATTACAAATGTCAGAAGTATGAGAGGAGCAGACTGCAGTTCAGACCATTTTTTAGTAAAAATTGAATGTAAAAGTAAAGTAGAAGAAAAAATAGTTGTAAAAAAGGATGCAAAAAGAACAAAATCATACGAAGTAGCTGAACTGAAAAAAGAAACAACCAGGCAAAATTATCAAGAAGAAATAGAAAAAATGTTTTTGGAAACAAAGAATGAAGCCACAGATGTAGAAGAAAGATGGGAACAAATAAAACACATTACAAAAGAAGTAAGCAGAAAATTGATACCCAGAATTAAAAAACAGACAAGAACTAAGGAGTGGTTTGATAGGGAGTGTGCAGAGCTGTCAGAAGAGAAGAAAAAGTTAAGAATACGTATGTTGACCAACCCTAACGACAAAAACAGAGAAGAGTATAACCACGTACGAAAACAGTTAAAGAAAAGTTGCAGGAAGAAAAAGAGAGAATCCAATGAAAGAAAGTTGCAGGAGATAGAAGAAAAATTTAAAAACAATGAAATAAGATCATTTTATCAAGAGGTAAAAAAAGCAGAAAAAGGTTACCAAAGCAAAACAAGCTTCATAAAGACCAGAGAAGGAGAGCTAGTAAGTGAGCCGGGAAAAGTTATGAAAGAATGGAAAATGTATTTCGAAACGTTACTAAACAGTGATGATGAAGATCAGGGAGAGGACGAAGACAGAACAGAGGGTGCAGATATAAGAATAGCCGAACCATCCAAAGACGAAGTGCAAAGAGTTGTAAGCAAATTGAAAAACAATAAAAGTCCAGGGCCAAACGAAATAAGTGCAGAAATGCTGAAAGCAGGGGGAAGAAAACTACTGGAAAAGGTGTATGAACTGATAGAACTTACATGGAAAGAAGAAAAGATGCCTGAAGAGTGGGCCAAAGCCTGGATAATCCCATTACATAAAAAAGGGGATGCAACGATGTTGCAGAATTACAGGGGTATTGCTTTGCTGGACGTGTGCTATAAGATATTTGCTAGGATTGTAAGAGAAAGATTAGAGGTATACGCAGAGAAACTAATAGGAGAATACCAAGCAGGCTTTAGAAACAATAGATCGACGACAGAGCAAATATTTAACATAAAAGAAATCCAAACAAGCTGCTACGAACATAAAATGGTTTTATATGCACTATTCATAGATTTTAAGCAGGCCTATGACAAAATTAATAGGAAAAAAATGTATGAAGCCCTACGGCAAATGGAAATACCAGAAAAGCTAATCAAGTTAATAAGAATTACCTTAAATATGACATCTAACGAAATAGTGTGGAACAGTCACAAATCGGAAGAGTTTATAGTCAAAAAAGGACTTAGACAAGGTGACCCTCTATCAACTGTGTTATTTAACCTAGTTTTGGAAACAATTGTAAGGAACAGCAGAATAGAAACACAAGAAACGATCTACCGTAACGAACATCAATGCATGGCCTACGCCGACGACCTTACACTGCTAGCAAAAACTAATACCGAATTAAAGAAAATCATGAGAAGATTAGTCAGAGAGGCAAAAAAATTCGGCCTAGAAATAAATGAAGAAAAGACGAAGTATATGGTGCTAGGCAACACAGAAAGAGAACCTGTAGATATGCTAAAGTTAACAGCGTTCGATGGAAAAGAATATAAATTTAAACGAGTAAATCACTTTACATATCTAGGTGCCATTATAGATGAAAAAGGACACGAGCAAAACGAACTAAAGCACAGGATAGCTAAAGGTAACCGAAAGGTCGGCAGTTTAAAAAAATTATTAAAGTCAAATTACGTATCAAGAAAGACGAAAATTAGAATATACCAAACTGTAATAAGAGCAACAGTCACCTACGGATGTGAAACATGGGTACTAAACAAAACAGAAGAAGAAATGATAGAGAGATGGGAACGCAAGGTACTGAGGACTATTTTCGGGGGAAAAAATACGGCAGATGGTTGGCAAAGAAGAACTAATGAAGAATTAAGGATGCTTTACAAGGAACCAACTATAACAAGATACACAAAGGCACAAAGAATCAGGTGGGCAGGTCATGTCGAGAGGATGGATAGGTCAAGAATGCCAAAGAAGATACTATTAAGAAAACCAGTTGGGACAAGGAGACGAGGTAGACCAAGAAAAAGATGGCACGAAAAGTTTCAAGAAGATATAGGATCGATGGAAATTACAGACTGGAAAGAGAAAGCGAAAAACAGGATACAGTGGAGAAACATAGTGCAGCAATTTTTACATAGTCATTAAATCAAATTACATAATAAATATAAGACATTAGTATATATTGTTATTTGTATTATGTAAAATTGTTATTGTTAAGTTGTAAAGCCCTAGGCCTCCAAGGTCTGTAGAGCATGTTAAATAAATAAATAAAATAAAATGAAGGCTGATAATGTGATTGTACGAGGTTGTTACCTTTTCTTAACAAAAAAATGATGACAAGTGAATATTTTGACTTTATGAACCTAATATCATCTTCAAATATTTTTTTTCTCAAAATCATATTCGCACCGTTAACCATAAATCATCGTAGACTAAACAACTAAATTCTTAATTATGTCACCAACTCTGTGTCGGCATGTATTAATGATATAATGTGTTCTCGATTACTCAGCGGTGCGACGTCGACGCCCTGGTCAAATTATTTATCTACAATCTACAGACACGTCTTCAAATCAGTATTTGAATTGAAATTGTTTATGATAATGAAAACATTTTATATTTATTCGTATATTTACTACTTAAATAATTAAACATTAATTATTATTTTTATATAATATTTTATGTATAAATGGAGACTAGTTGCAAAACTAAACAACATAGTAGATAGAAACGCAGAAGCGATATACGAGGAGGTAAAGAAAGCCATTCATGGAGCAGCAGAAGAAGGGCTAGGAAAAAAGGAAAACATAAAAAGAGAATACCCAGAATAGTGGTCACAAGATCTAGAATCCTTGATAGAAAACAAAAAGAAAGTTTACCAGACATGGTTAGTTTCACAAGACGGTGAAGATAGAAAGATATATTATGCCCGGTTAAACAGAGAAGTGAAAAGGAAAGTTGCAGAAAGAAAAAACGAAATGTGGTAAATGAAATGCGCTGAATTGAATAGATATATATGAGAGGAACGAAAGTATCTGAAGTTTGGCAAACCCTTAGAAATTTAAGAACAGACGAAAAGCATAATACTAACGTACATTTAATTAAAATGGATCAATGGAAAGAGCATTATAAAATGTTACTAACAGAGGATAGACCGGAATTTATAGAAAACACTGAGTCTGATCAAGAAGAAATAACTACAAATATAGAAATGATCACTAAAGAAGAAGTTAGGAAAGCTATGAAACTATGAAAAATGGGAAAACAACGGGACCTGGAGGCATACCTATTTATAGAACTGGTGAAATATTGCTCAGATTTGCTAATAGAGAAAATTACAGATATTTTCAATAGCTGTCTTATAAAGGGATATAATATCCCGAAAGATTGGGAAAGGGCTTTTATAAGCTCAGTACATAAGAAGGGATGTAAAAGAACATGTAGCAATTATAGGGGTATTAGTGTAACCAGTTCTGGGGGAAAGCTGTATGGTAGAGTTTTAAAAATAAGAATCGAGATGTTTTTCCCAGACATCGAAGAGCAAAGTCGATTTCGCGCAGGATGATCCTATTTAGGCAATACCTTTGTATTACAGCAATTGGTAGAGAAGATAATGAAAAGAAATTTGACAACTCATCTAATGTTTGTAGATCTGGAAAATGCTTACGACAGTGTGCCAATAAACAGGATGTTTAAAGTGCTCCAAGAATCTGGTTTAGATAACACGTATGTAAATGCTCTTTATAACATATACAAATATTCGATTAGTAGGATAAAAATACGAGACAATTTATCAAAACCCTTTAAAACATCTAAAGGTCTACGACAGGAATGTTGCCTCTCTCCTACGCTGTTCAAAATTTACATCCAAAAAGCGCCACAACTACGGATTAAAAAGTGCTCAAGAATGGGAATAGAAATTGGAGAGGACTGCCTGTATACTTTGCTATTTGCAGATGACCAAGTACTAGTGGCAAATGATGCAGAAGTCATAACATTCATGACAAGAAAGCTAATCGAAGAATACGTTAAATAGGGATTAAAATTAAACATAAATAAAACGGAACATCATATAGTTGGAGGAAAACCAGAAAATATTCCAGTTGAAGACGGTATTATAAACAGCTGTAAAGAATATAAATATTTAGGAACCGTTATTGACGAAGATGGTAGCACAGAAAAGGATATCTATAAAAGAATAATTCAAGGACGAACGGCTATCCAAAAATTAAATTCTGTATTATGGTCAAAAAATATCAGGATGACAACAAAGATAAATCTCTATCACAGTATAGTAGAACCAATCACAACATATGGCGCAGAATGTTGGCAGATATCACAAAGAAACAGAGACAAACTGAAAGCACTAGAAATGGACTTTCTACGAAGATCGTGCAGAATCTCTCGATTGGACCACATAAGAAACGAAGTAGTTAGGGAACGAGCAAAGGTTAAGAGTAGCATTGACAACAGAATTGAATTCCGGCAACTGATTTGGTATTGATACGTTAAACGAACGAACAATAAACGATGGCCAAGAAAGATCCAAGCTTAGACTACTCCAACAACTAGACGAAGACGAGGCAGACCTCGTAAATCTTGGAAACAAGGAATAATGGATGTCATGCGAAAAAGAGAAATAGAAGAGGATTGGCAGGAGAGACAAAACTGGAGATTGAAGTGCAGGAAGCAGCCAGAGCTGTAGGGCCCTCGCTATATATAATATATTAATATTTTTGCACGGCGTGCGGGCCTCATAGCTACGCGCGCCCACCTAGTCCGACTAATAGTTAATCGGGCACTGTATATTATATAACTAAAGCTGTTTAAAATTTAGAGACACGCAAGAAATAGCTACTTGGCATTACCTAGTAGTTACCTACCAACTAAAATTTTAATAACCTTAAAAGTTTACCGTAAATAGAAAATAATTAATAAGGTGTAATAACAATATAAGCAATAACAATGTAAGCAATAACATAATAACCACTATAAAAATCTGATACTGATAGAGCAAAGACCAGAATTCAGCATTGATGGAAACGAACAAAAAATAATGACCACAGAGGAAGAAAAAATAGTCATAACAGACAAAGAGATGAAACCAGCAATAAATTCCATGAAAAACAATAAAGCGGAAGGACCAGGAGGAATTGTAGCGGAACTCGTAGGCGTAACCAGGGTGGGTTTGGGGGCTATAACCCCCCCATTTGGATGGACTTTGAGCTCTATACGCTAAACACCATACCCCTCAGAGACCTTCCAGTAGTTGTACCCCCCCCCCCTTTCCAGTAGTTTTAACCCCCCTTAGCATCATCCCGATTACGCCTATGGTGGAACAAATCAAATATGGAACAGAGAAATTAAGAAGAATGATATGCCGAATCATGGAAAGAGCAATAAATGGAGAGGACATCCCTAAACAATGATAAGAATCCTACATACATCAATATACAAAAAGGGAACAGAAAAGATTGCGAAAATTACAGGAGGATAAGCGTCATCACTACAATGGGAAGAATGTATGGCAGGATCCTCAGGAACAAAATAGATAAAAATATAGAACGTAAAATCGGAGAAGAACAAGCAGGTTTCACAGCAGGGAAATCATGTCTAGATCATATCCATACATATAATACAACAGACAATAAAGAGAAAAAAAGAAGAGCTAAGAACAAAGATTTACACATGGTGTTTATAGACCTTAGGAAGGCATACGACACTGTGCCAAGGAAAGAACTGTACAAAGCAATGACTAAAATAGGGATACCACCTAACCTAACACAAGCATCAAGAACATGTACAGTGGAAATGAAGTAAATATAAAAATAGAAAACAAGGTAGTTGCTATCTTCAAAACAACAAGAGGATTACTACACGGCTGCCCAATTCCCAACGTTACTAACTGTATTTAAAATATTTTTAGAACACGCACTAACAACTTGGAAAACAAAATGTAGGGGTATGGGAATGGGAATACCGATAAGAGACGATTACCTCTACACATTGTATTTCGCAGACGATCAGGTGGTTATGTCTCAAGATGAAGAGGATATCAGTTGCATGTTGCAGAGGATATCAGTTGCAGAAAACTAAAAGAGGAATACAAAAGGTGGGCCTGGAAATTTATGTGAAGAAAACGGAATACTTAGCAATATCTGAAGAAGACGTCAAAAACTTAGAAATAGAAGAACAAGTAGAAATAAAAGGAACGAAGAATTTTAAATATTCGGGCTTTATAATGTCGAAAAACGGAACAACAGAAGCAGAAATAAAAAATAGATTGGGACAAACAAGATTTTGCATCAGACAACTCCATAATGTAATCTGAAATAAGAACATTAAGGGAAATAAAAAAAATGATATACCAAACAATAGTAAGAAGCATCATAACATATGCCGCAGAAATTTGGGTCATAAACAAAAAAGCCCAAAAGAGCATTCTGGCAACCGAAATGAAATACTGGAGAAGATGCTGTGGTCTCACCAGAAGAGACAGAATAAAAAATGAGGAGATAAGGAGAAGTATGCAAGTGGAAAAAGATGCCCTGCAATATATAGAAGAGAGAAGACTAAAATAGTACGGCCACGTACAAGTACGGCCACGTACAAGTACGGCCACGTACCGTACGGCCACGTACGCAGACTAGAAAATACTTGGATAAACAAGGTTGCAGAAGCTATTATAAGAAGACCTTAGGATAGAAGAAGATTTTTTGACCTTAAATACAGTCGGAAAAATGAAACAATACCCATGAACGATCACATCAATCACTTATTGTGTATTTGCTATCTTTTTCTATTACTAACGTTTGTTATTTATAGAAAAGACAGCAAATACAAAATAAGTGAATGAGGTGATCGCTCATGGGTATTCTTTCATTTTTCCGACTGTATTTAAGGTCAAAAAATATTCTTCTTTTTTCTCAAAATGTTATTTTATGCGAGTTTACAGTGATTTGGTGTTTATTTAACCAAATTTGCATTTTCTATCGTAAAGTATCAATGGAAAACATTGTTAAAAAGAAATTGTAATATGTAATTGTAAATAGTTTCAATAGTAATTGTAAATAGTAAATAGTAAATAGTAAAATTAATAGGAACAGTTTCAGTTTCTACCATTTTTGTCGAAAAGTTAAAAATTGAGATATTGAGCAAAACAGGTTCTCGTTTAAAATCAAGATGGCGGCTAACGTAAAGAAGGAATTCATTCGTGATTTTAAATTTAGGCTACTATTGACTCCCCTAAAGGTTAGAAAAATAAAATTTTGGGCAGCTCGGCATGCAAGGTCAAATGCTATTCCGACTGGACTAATATACTTTTGAGTCTGATATTACTGCATGTAACTTTTTTGGTATTGCAATATAATTCAAATCCTTCCAACTATGTAAAATCCTATATTTTGGCTATCTGTGAGCAAATTTTCAGCCAAATCGATGACGATGTATTTTGGGAATGGAGAAAAATGTAAAAAACGGTATTTTAACGTTTTCTACACTATAAAATTTGATCAAGACCTTGTTTTGAATCAAAATAACGTGTTATAATGCCATATGATGACAGTTTTGAGTCCCTTCTATTAAAATATTATGTTTTTCATTGATACTTTGTCACAGAAATTTGTATTTGCAAATTTGTTTAAATAAACACCAAATCACTGTAAAATCGCATAAAATAACATTTTGAGAAAACAAGAAGAAGATTTTTTGACCTTAAATATCTTATTTTTACGTCACGCAGAAGCTATATACCAATTTTCAGACAAATCAGAGATCCAAATTTTTTTGCCTGAGTGATTTGACATGGAATGTACCTTACATAATCTTCTATTCTCCATATTATTTGTTTTTAGTGTAACATTGGCCATTACCATTAAAAATCTAATTCTATTAAACCGTTTGATGATGCAAATACAAACTTTGTGAAACCGGTCAAGCAAAATACAACTACCTAATTATAAAATTATAATTTTTCCTGTTCATTCACATACAGAGCAAGTGTTTAAAGAATAAATTTAAGATTCTAAAAGATTTTTATATATAAAACCGATTTTCTATGACAAAACGCCAAAATAGCAAAAGATATAAATAGAATTTGTCTGGGTTCTTTAACTAAATTCTCACGTAAACACGACCAAGGTTAAATATTTTACCGGATACCATAAGTTCATTGTTGCCAGTATAACGGATGCCAAAACGAGCGCGAAGTGTATAGTATTATTCTTTGTATTCTGTCTTCATGCATTCTTTGTACGTGACCAAACCATCGTAGTTGTATTTCGTTAATTTCGTCATTTATTGTATGTGTGACGTTCATTATTTCACGTATCCGTTAATTGGTGACATGTTCTCTTCTTGATCTTCCTGCAGCCCTTCTCCAGAAATCCATTTCGGTGACCTCTAACATTCATTTTGATTTTTCCTTCATATGGCATACTTCGCAGCTGTATGTTATAATGCTTTTCATTACTGCGTTATAGATCTTTTTCTTGTTTTGGTTGTTTATCTGCTTGTCCCAGAGTACTGAGTTTAGGAGCGTAATTGCTTTCCTGACCTGAGTATTTCGTTCTTTAACGGCTCCGTCCAGTGTTCTATCATTCGTGATTTTCATATTCATACCCAGGTATTTATATTCGTTAAATTTACTGATTGTTTCTCCTCCTTCTATAGTCGAGGAAATGAAGCATTTTGACTCGCAATTTTTTTGTCTAGCATGGATTTACTTGAAATTTTCACAGAAGGTAGGGAATAATAGCAAGGATCATTTTCTATATCATGCCGCTGTATAAAAAAATTTAATACATTCCTCACTTAAAGAACTAAACTAATGTTATATCAAAGTGAGTTATTGGCAATTTAATGTGTATTTTTTTCGACGAGTACTCAAATCTAAGTATTCAAGCTTAAATAACGGGAAAACGATGCAATCTATAAAATATACCTGCTAAACATTTGTCAAAGTACTTCAGAATACCTATCAAATGAGCTTCGAAGCAAGTTAAAAGCGTTAAAATTAAGCAAGTTATGATGAAAATAAGAGAACCCTTTGGAATTTTTTAAGAAAAAGTGAAAAATCAATCATACGCGATTTCCACAAAAAATAAAATTTATAATAATCCTTATAAGAACTTTTGACCGGTTTAAAATGCATATTTTTGAAAAAAAGATATAATTTAAAAAATTATAATTTTTAAAATTATTGTAATTTTTATATTCTTTTGATAATAACTCCAAAAATATTCAATACACGTAAAAATAATATATAACCAAATTTTAGATTTTTTGTGACAAATACTTTACCTGTTTTATTATTTCTACAGGGTAAAAAATAACCGAGATAGAAACGTTTAAATCTTAAATTTTGCTGTGAGAACCATGCAACCGGGGCCATTTAACGTTTTATTTTAAAAAAAAGTAAGGAGTTTAAGAGATTAAGTTTAACTTGGTGAAATAGCTCTTGAAATTAGCTTTTAAACGGTTCTCAGATGAACCTGACATCGTAAAAATGAATGGAGTTATTAAAAAAAAAACGGTAACATTTTTTGGAGACATTTTTAAAAGATAAGTTTTGAAAACATTTTGGAGCATAATTTTTTTTTATAGCCTTTTTTCTATTCGAAATGTCGAATAAAGGCCTCTCGCATTTCTCGCCATTCATCTCTGTTGTGTGTGAGGCGTTTCCACATTGGTCCTGCGACTCTTCTGATGTCATCGCTCCAGCGCATTTGAGGTCTTCCTCTTGGTCTCTTCGCTTCGTACGGTCGCCAGTTTCCAACTTCCTTGCTCCATCTACCATTTTCGAGACGTTCGTTGTGTCCAGCCCATTTCCATTTTAATTTAGCCGCTTGTTCCACGGCATCCCTTACTTTTGTTTTGTTTCGGGTTGCTTCGTTTGTTTGCCGATCTATTAGTGAGATACCAAGCATCTGTCGTTTCATGGCTCTTTGAGTTTTTCTAATATTGTCCATGTTCATTTTTGTGAATGTCCAGGTTTGAGCTCCGTAAGTGAGAACGGGAAGGATACAAGAATCGAACACTTTGGTTCGAAGGTATTGTGGTATCTTTTTGTCTTTTAGTATATATGAGAGTTTTCCGAATGCAGCCCATCCCATTCTTACTCGTCTGCTTATTTCGGTAGTTTGATTTTCTTTGTTTACCTTGATATTCTGACCTAGATATATATATATTCTTTTACATGTTCCACTTTTGTTCCTTGGATGGTTATCGTTGGTTGATCATCTTTGTTCGACATTAGCTTAGTTTTGCTCAAGTTCATTTTTAGTACTTTTTTTAAGGATTCTCTATGAAGCTCATCGATCATCACCTTCAGTTCTTTCCAGCTGTCGGCAATTAGTACCACGTCATCTGCATATCTTAGGTGGTTTAAATACTTTCCATTTATCGAGAGTCCCTTTGTTTCCCAATTTAATGATTTAAAGATGTCTTCAAGTGCGGCAGTAAATAGTTTTGGAGATATGGTGTCTCCCTGTCTTACTCCTCGGTTGATTTTGATTGGCCTAGTTTTCATAATATGTCGTTATCCATCGTGACTACCATTTCAGCATGTTTGTATATATTATGTATTAATATCCTATATCTAGAATCGATTCTGCTATTGACCAGTGCTTCCTCAGTGATTCCTCAAGTGAGGAAGCACTTGAGGCATAAATTTTAATGCTATCAAAATGTTCGGGGTCTCATTTGATATATATTTTTAAGTACTTTGACAAATGTTTAATAAGTTTATGTTATAAAATGCATCATTTTCCCGTGATTTCAGTTTGAATACGTAGATTTTTTTACTCGCCGAAAAAAATATACATTCAATTACCTATAACTCACTTTTTGTTAACACTAAAAGGTTTTTCTAGTAAGGAGTTTATTTCATTTTTTATAGCTTCAATTTTAGTAATAATAACTTTTTTTGTAAAAACTTATAGTTTTTGAGTTATTGATGAAGAATCGGTTTAAACATGCATTTTTCTCAAGAAATATTAAAATCTTTGATCTTTAATAACTCAAAAAGTTTTGATTTATTTTAATAACTTTATATAATAAATTTTGCTTAGAATTTGCTTCTCTATCGAATTATGGGGTTATTTTTAATAAAATAATTTTCACCCCCGAGAAGGGGTGGCATCCAACCCCAGGGTAAAAGCGCAAGTTGGCACCATGTCACCTTTGTTCCTTGAGATGCCTCTAACCACTCACCAATTTTCATACAAATCGATGGAGGTTCAATGAAATCGGAGGTAATAGCTCATATCCACCTTCAGTGACTCCACTATAGAGGGTTTTTTGAGAATACCTCGAAAAATATGCATTTAATCAAAAAAACTGTAGATATCAAAAATTAATCTTTTAGTAACACAAATTAAATTAAACTTAAATAATCTTTTTTCGAGTATACTGTTAGACCTTTTAAAAAATAATAATAATATGAAGCTGCTAGCATGAAAGTTAAGAGACTTATGATCAAAAAAAGGTCGGTACCTGCTATTCTCTATGAAAAAATCAGTGAAAACAGCCCCCCAACTACCCTTCTAATTAAAAATTGATCTTCACCTTTCTGTAAGTAGTTCCTTTTATATTCGTATTATCAATACACCCAAGAAATTTGACCTATTTAAAAGGCCCAATTTTAGAAAAAGTGGAGTTTAAAGAAAAATTGACTTTTTGCAATTTCCTATTTGTCACCTTTTACTTCAAAATATCTCCGAAAATACTGGAGATACGAAAAAAAATATGGACTACTAAATTGTAGCTTATTATTTAATAAGTAAAATTCCCTTGTGCATAGATTTTCATTACAGTGAACAGTTAGCGAGATAAAGCTATTTAGTAGATCAGATGTAGAAAAAAGGTTAGTAAAGGCACAATATGCACTCATTATATAATCATAATGCATTAAGGAAAACTGGAACACACGCGATATATCAGAATTAACCAAAATCAAAATATTTACAGGAAGAGACAACTAGCAAAAAATTACAAACCTTTATAAAAAATCGTTGAGGAAAATCCTAAAAATATACTGGCCAGATAAAATAAAAAACATATATCTACGGAGAAGAACAAAACAAGAGAAAATAACAGTCACGATTAAAAATAGGAAATGGAAATGGATTATACGGACTCTGAGGAAGGATCGAAATAATATAACCAAACAAGCACTCGAATACCAACCAGACGAAAGAAGAAGAAGAGGAAGACCTGATAATAGCTGAAGAAGAACTGTAATAAGAGATCATGAAATAATTGGCCTGAGATGGAGAGAAGTCCAACAGAGAGCGAGAAACAGAGAGCAATGGAAAATACTTGTATAGCAAATTTCGAAAGAATAAAACAGAAAAAGATGCGCTGGGAAGGGATTACAGGAAGAGATAGAGAGAGAGAGGAAGAGAGAGAGAGAGAGAGAGAGAGAGAGAGAGAGAGAGAAACAATACCGATTATTTATCAAAATAAAATTTAATAATATACCTAACCTAACCTATCGAAAGGCTCATCAAACAATTATTAACTTTAAAAAATAAACAGTTGTCAAGGGTATATAGTGGTATTGCTAAGTATATAGTATTTTTACTACAAAAACGTTATTACGTAGGTCAAAATTTTTGACATAAGAGAACTGTCAAAACATTAGAATGTGACTTTTATAAAAACATGGCAATAATGAAAAGTCACATTCTAATGTTTTGACAGTTCTCTTACGTCAAAAATTTTGACCTACGTAATAACGTTTTTGTAGTAAAAATACTATATTATATTATAACTTATTCCATCGAAATCTTCCGAAATCCATAATCTTCTTCCATCGAAATAAAATAGAAAATTTAAAAGTTTAGAAAATACATCTTTCATAACTACACCCAAGAAATACGTTTTTCTAACCTGATTTAAGAGTATAAAAAAAACGAAAACAAACAATTTACAGAAAATCCTTATCGTATATCCGAGCAAAACCACCTAATTGGCAAAAGTTATAAATAGAATTTGTCTGGGTTCTACAACTAAATTTGCACATAAACACGACCAAGGTTAAATATTTTACTTGATATTATAAGTACATTGTTGCCAGTATAACGGATGCCAAAGCGAGCGCTAACTGTATGAAATTATTCTTGTTAATATACACGCTGTATATTGATCGGAAGTCACGAAGAGTCAAAACTATACAGAAGCCACGAGGGACGCAAATGCAATATATATATATATATATATATATATATATATATATATATATATATATATATATATATATATATATATATATATATATATATTGTCATGATTTTAAGATACCAAATTGATAGAATAAGTTAAATAATAAACAATTTAATGATTTTGCACTGCCAAAGCAGTTAAGTAAATATTTTGATATAGGTTTTGTTCGAGAGACGTGATTGGTTTGGAGAGTTGAATAGAATGAGAGTACTAAAGGGAATTGAAGTTAAAGTTGCATTTTAATTGATTTAATAATTATAGAATGAATTTATTTAGAGTTATACAGTTTAAGTAACAAGAAAGTTTGAAATAGACCGTACTATATAAAGGAAGCTATTTAAAAGGCATAGAATGTATGAATTTGTTGCTAAACATGCAATAGTTTGAAATTTAGTCTGACCAAAAGAATAACTTACAAATTTGTTCCATGATGACTTTGTTTCTGTTGAATAATCATAAAAATTTATTTTTTTCTAAAGATCATTTGGAGAAAATGTTCATTGATGTACTACGGTCTCCATGATTTGGTTAAGTTTGTAAATTTATGAAAGTATCTTAGAAGAGGCTCCAATCTAAAAATTTAGAATAATAGTTAGATCAATTTTAGATTTTATTAATGTTAATTTGACCAAAATGTTGAAAATAGCTCATTAAAGTTGTAGGTTTGGGAAATGTCAGAATTCGATATCAATTTTAACAAAGAAAAATGATTTTCTGAGATATGGCTAATGCACTATCGATTGGTAATTTATTTCTGAATAATATGAAAGTTATTTCAGTACTTTATATGTATTAATAGTGAAAATATTTGGACTTTAATTTGTAGAGGTAGTGATGAAAGGTATAGAAAGTGTACGGACAGTGTTCGCTTAAAGTAGCTATAAAAACTTATTGGGAGTATCCTCAGATATGCAAAATATATGAAAAGAATCTATAAAGTTCAATGAATTCAATTCTTTAATTCAATTTTACTCAAATAAGAGAATAAAATCACCATTTAGGCATATATTTCCAAATTTTAGATAAAAAATACCATTTTGACTAAATGTCATAATTTGTAAAATTATCTTATTGGTTCATTTAAATTTCCAAAGCATGAATTATTAATTTATTTAAATATGATTGGCTATAAAAACGACGCCAAGCTTAAAAAATTGAATTCAGCAGAAGGTTCGAGATTTTCAGAGGGAACAGACGCTTTGTGAAGCTATTCCCAAAAGATTTGGATTTTAAAATATAAATTTTCGGAAAATGTAATCAAAAAGTAGTGAAAAACAAACATTAAGAGTTACTTTTCGTATGGAAAGTGTTTCCAAGCAGATTTGACTTTAGAAAGTTACTAAAAATAAGATTGTAAGCTGAATGGACCTGGGGAGATCCGGAATTTCAACGTATAGCAGCATCTGGGAGTGTTGAAACAGTTCGAACATCTTCGATGGACAATTATCAGGTGACATTACAAAACTTTAACATGATATCATGATTAACAAAAATTTAAAGAGAAAAGCATGCATAATAAAAATAAAAATTTAATAAGTTTAGTATCATTTACCGCTTTGGTAAAATAAATTTAAGAGAGAAATATTCCTTACTTACATAAATTGGTTTATATTCCATAATCACACAAATTTTCAGAGTCATTGAACTTCCATTTTGTTTTCATATCCCTTCATGTGGCGAATTAAAAATATATAAACCAGAGTATGTATCATATACATGTTATAATATTAAACATTTAACACTATTCTATGTATTTACCGAGATTGATGTTGCATTAAGCGTATTTTTCTTTCATTTAAATATATTTACGAAATTTTTCATCACAGTGTGGTCTTCAATTGTTTTTGGTTACATATTTTTACAGTTTTGTCCTTAATCCCTCTTATAGAATTAATTTCATCCCACACCTCTAAAGAAAAGAGTTTCCTGCAATATATGGATTCAGACATTGACTGAGCTGGTAGGTACAACAATTTCTCAATAGATGGCGCCCAATAGATTCGATACAAATCAATAAATAAAAATTTCAATAATGATATAACAAAATGTGTTTAAAACTAAATAAAAAAAAAAATTAATTATAATAATTATAGTTATTATGAGTCATCATCATTATTGTTATCATTATTAAATATATAATAATTGGCTCAACCAACGTGGAATAAATAAATAAATAATAAATAAATAAATTAGTATAAATATATAATATGGCTATCCCAACGTTGTGGCACGAATAAATATATATAGGGCAAAATTGTAAGATAAATAAAAAGTTAGAGTTTGATATAAAAAAAAAATACAAAATGGCGGATGGACGTAGATCTGTTTCGAAGACGACACAGGAAGGAGAGGAACAGAAGCAAGAGAAATCTGAGCTTGAAAAATTCATGGAATTAATACTAACAAAAATGGAAGAAAATAATAAGAAAATGAGAAAGAAATTGGATGAAAATAGTCAAAAAGTAGAACAAAAATTAGAAGAAAATAATCAATCATTAGAACAAAGACTGGGGGAAAAATTAGAAATAACATTAGAGAAGATGGAAGACAAATTAGAAGAAAATAGTCAAAAAACAGAAGAAAATAATCAATCATTAGAACAAAGACTGGGGGAAAAATTAGAAATAACATTAGAGAAGATGGAAGAGAAATTAGAAGAAAATAGTCAAAAAGTAGAACAAAAATTAGAAGAGAATAATAGAAAAGCAGAAGAAAATAGTCAGAGGTTGCAGAAAAAACTTGAACAGACCTCCAAGAGATTAGAGGATCAAATTGAACAAAGAATAAACAAGAGTATTGGAGAAGTAAAAATGTTATATGAAGAAATGATGAATAAACATGAAACATTAGAAACAAAATTAACTTCTGAAAATCAAGAAATAGTAGTTCAAATACAACAGCATAAAGAAAGAATAAATATGGTAGAAGAAGAAATAGAAAAGGAAGCAGAATGGACGAATAAGAGATTTATGATGGTAGATGAAAATATAAGGGAAATAAAGAAAGAACAGAAAACATCTAAAGAAAAGGAGGATCAATTGGAAAATAAATGGAAGATTGAAGTAAAAGAAGTGAAACAAGAAATAGAAAAAATGGAGAAGAAAATAAGAAATACAACAAAAGGAACAATAATACACACAATTGAAACCTCAGATAACAGGATATATTTCAATGGGGATTATAAATCACAACATCCAGTACCATTCATAAAGATTCTCATGACCAAATAATTGCAGTATAATGAATTTGATGAATTTAGGGAAGTTATAAGAAACCGGTCTGACGGTCCAGTTAGCTGGGGCTCAGTCGATCGACAAGTTTAGTGGATTTACGATTTGCGGTCGCTGGTTCAAGCCTCAGCTAGGTCATGAAATTTATAAAAGGCCAACGCCGTAGTATAAAACTCAATAGAGTCTACGGCTTGGTCTGGAATAAACTGGCGTCTGATCGGCCTATGGAGGAGCGGTACGGGAAGGGATAAGGGCTTCCGGCTTGGTGATACTCCTCCATAGATCCCTACCGAAGGGCGTTGACGCCTAAGAACGGTGTATACATACATAAGAAACCAATTAAGAGGAGAAGCATTAATTTGGTATACTAATGTGGAAAATGAATTAGAAAATTTTGAGCAATTTAAAACAAAATTTTTAGAATTTTTCTGGGGACTATCTCGACAACAAGTAGTAAGATCTGAATTGTTCGGAGGAAAATATAACTCTAACTCGCGAACAAGTATGCATTTATATGCTATGAGATTATTTAGTGCTGCCCAATATTTAGATGGCAAATTGACAGAGAAAGAATTGATTAGCCATATAATAGGTCATTTTGAAGATCAAATAGAAAATATTAGACTAAATTTTAATTTTACAGACTTTAACATGCTTTGTAATTTTTTAATAGAAAAAGAAAGAGCTTTGCAAAACTACAGGCAAAGAAATAATAATTACAATAATTCACAAAACTTTAATGATAGTAATTTTAATAATAATAACCATAGAAGTCAAAATAACAATAGATCAAATAATAATAATAATAATGAACGTGGGGGTTTTAATAGTCAATATAATAATAGGGGAAATTATAACAACAATAGAAATTATAGTTCTAATAACAATAGAGGGTACTATAATAATAACAATAATAGAGGTTATAATAATAATAGAAATAACAACTATAATAGATTTAATAATAACAATAACACAGATAACAATTCTTTTAATAATCAAAATAACCAAAATAACAATTATAATAATTCCAATAACAATGGAAATAACAAATTAAGACAAGATTACGACAACTCGAATTCTAATCAACCTCCAAATAGTCGTGGTAATAATGATAGGAGGGCACGGTTTGAAGTCAATAATGTAGTGATGGATGGTAATGATTCAGATCAACCATCAATGTCATCCGGACAGATGGAAACATTTGAACCGGGTTTTGTAGATCGCACCTGCTAGGCAATATTGCAACCAAACTGTATGAACATCATAGGGAATTTTTGGACATGGGAGCTCATGTAGTATCTAAAAAATTCAGGGGATTAATTTTTATTAGAATTCAATTTTGTGGTATATATTTTAAAGTTTTATTGGATACAGGATCAGAGATTTCCTTAATCAGTCAAGAAGTTATAAAAAGGTTAAATTTAGAAGATTCATGTTTTAAGATTCCTAAGTTAAGTTTAGTAGGTGCAAATAATAAAGTGATTACTCATGTTAATAAAAGTATTGTTAGTAATATTAAATTAATTAAAGAAGCTTATATAATACAACTGATTGTAATTGATAAGATGAAATATGATA
Organism: Diabrotica virgifera virgifera; assembly: GCF_917563875.1. Classification (NCBI taxonomy): domain Eukaryota; kingdom Metazoa; phylum Arthropoda; class Insecta; order Coleoptera; family Chrysomelidae; genus Diabrotica; species Diabrotica virgifera. The sequence goes on along the minus strand of NC_065451.1, from coordinate 106,334,687 downwards.
TTATGATTGGATCGGATATGCTAGATAAAATGGGTATGGTGATCAATTATGAGAAAGGATTGGTACAAGTAAAGGAGGAGTGTGTGAAATTTGAGGAAGAATTATGTCCAGAAAAGGGCAAGGAGTTAATGAATATGAGGAGAATGTATATGGAAGATAATGAAATATTTAATGAATTATGTCCAGAAGAGGACAAGGAATTGATGTATATTAATAATGTATTATATGAAGATATTGAAGGTGATGTATGTAAAGGTAGTATGAATATAATGGAGGAGGAATTAATATGTAAGAAAGAGTGGATAGGAGAAGTGAAGAAAATATTATTAAAGTATGATGGACTCATAAATGAGGAAAACAGATTCGCTAAAGATTATGTTCACAACATAGAAGTTAGAAACATTCAAGATTTTAGACCAAAAACATATCCGATACCATATAGATACCGAAGTGAGGTGAATAGAGAAGTAGAAAAGATGTTAAAAAATGGAATAATAGAAAAATCTATGTTATGTAATTCCTCAAGTTGTTTGTTTATAACAATTTTATTGACATCCGGATCAACTGTTACCCAAAAAAATCGTGTTCCACGGGTCAAAAAATACATAAAAATCTTGGGTAAGTCCATCTAAATAAAGGAGCCCGCAGCACCCCCTCCTGGCCACAGGACTAATTTGTTTATAAGCCAAAAAATTGTTTATAACTTTAAAACATTGCTGAGGCTGCTTAAACAATCCGATTTTAATTCTGTAAAGTGCATTAGATAGGTGGAGTGCTTCTTTATATGTAAAAAAATTGACCAATCTTTGTATACACTAGTTTTTGTTGTGCAAGATTTTAAAAAATTTTAATTTTTTAAAAAAAGTTTAGATTGCAAAATTATTATTCAAAATCTAGTAAGTCAATTTTAATGAAATTTGGTGTACGGTTTTAGAACATTACAAAAATTTTCTAAGCGAATTAGGAAGGTTCCAAGTGTAACCTAAGTGATGGAAAATAATTGAATAATAACAGGCTTGTTTTGCCCCTTATTTTATATTTATTGCTATTTTGCAGCAAGGGTGATTAATTAAGAGATTTTTAACCAATCGCATCTGATATAAAATTTAATTACCTTTGTTTTATTCCTACACGACTTTGTTCCAAAATGAATCGTTTTAAAGTTATAAGCAAAAAAATTAGAAAAAAAAAACGAAATTTTTTGAAATTTATAAATATTTTATTTTTTTTATTAATGTTCCGGGCATATTTGAGACGGAGCATTAATCAATTATTAATAACGAAGTTATCACCTAACTTTATCCGCAAAAATCTGAATGCCACCTCTCACATCCATCTAAAAACAGATCCTTACTGGTCTATTATTAATTATACGAAAAAAAGTTATCCTTTGTAAAAAGTTCTGCATGGCCAAAGACCTTAAATACAACCATCTTATATCAATTTTGATTAATTTTATACGAGGTATGTCAAAAAAGATAAATTTCGATCAAGAATAAAGTACCTTTATAGTTCAGAATATTTCAATGAGAAGGATGGAATATTGGAAGATGGTTTTTAGTGTTGTTCTGAAGCTATTTTCTTGTGGCATTTTTATAATTATTTTGATTTGGAAATAAGCCACAATTAAATTGAAAAGATAATTTTATTAACGTTTCGACGCCCAAATCGGATGTCCTTGTCAAAATACAAAATATTACCGAGTAAATATTAGTAATATTTTATATTTTGACAACGACATCCGATTTGGGCGTCCAAACGCGAATAAAATTATTTTTTCAATTTTATTGTGGCTTATTTCCCAACCAAAGATAGATTCCCAACCTAGCGACCCGGCATTGGTCGCTAGGTAGATTGTTACGCGAGTGGTCGCGCGTGAGATTTTCTCTCACATATCCAAATTTTACCTTTTTTTTACAAAATAAAGTTTTTAAAACAGTTTTTAAACTTTTTTTATTAACTAATAATAAGAAAAAAAATGTAACATAATATAGATAATAATATAATAAAATAAAAAGAAATAATCGGAATTAAACCAATATTAATCAATCTCCGTATCTTGATAATTTACGGCACAGCACACAAATATAACAAGAATGCTCTGGAAAAATTGATTGATGACAATTACAATTTTTTTTACATTATTTTAGGTTTTAAGTGCCAAAATAAAATTAATTTTTATGTACAGTTCGTAACGCGGGTGGTCGCTTGATGAGAGAATGTCTCACTTGAAGCGCGCTGACTCAACAATTGGGTGATATTAGGTCAACTGAGTCACTATCTAAGCGGACGATTCTATTACATTGTCGAGGGAGGATAGTTAGGAGACTAGAAGGAACTACAGATCTTATAATTTCCCAGAAAAAAAATTCTGTGCAATTTTCTGAAACCGTGAGAGAAAATCTCATATAGCGACCACTGGCGGGTTAATTATGGTTTTTAGTTCTAGACAACTTTACATAAGCACAATTTTCAATATTGTGAAAAATAAGGGTATATTATTTAAGTACTCTTGGGAAAATTCATATTTTTTTTATATACCTCGTATAAAATTGACAAAATTTGATATTAGACGGTTGTATTTTAGGTTTTAGACCCTGTAGAACATTTTATAAAGAATAACTGTTTTTCGTAAAATGAATAATAAAAGAGTTTTCCACCTACCTCTACCGAAAGTATACTTTTCCGGACCTGATTGTAGGGAGCAAAGTTGTACTTTTCCTCCCTAGGGAAGAAAAGTAAAAGTGACATCATGGTATTTCATTCATAAAAATATAACTTATTGACGCCCTGTACAATATCTATTTTCTATTACGTAAGTTTTATACATTTTAACGTTTATTTATAAAACACTCTGTATTTCACAGAATGGTAAAAAACTGTAAGCTGTTATTTTGATTTAACAATGTTTACATTTTTATTTTGACTTATATTTGACAGTTGACAGTTATATTGTACGTACTTATTAGTTTTAGTTCTAATAAATTTTGTTGGTTAGTTACATAAATAAATTAAGTAAACATGAAAAAATGACTTGTTATTTGAGGAAGGTGGAAAAACCATATGTATAACATGGGAGTAAAGTGCCTTTTCCTCCCTTGAATGATTACTGCCCTCCGCTACGCGTCGGGCAGTAAACTTCATTCTCGGGAGGAAAAAAAGCACTTTCCTCCCTTGTTATACAAATATCTATATGTATCATAATTGAAATAAACAACTAAAAATAATGTTAATTAGAAAAATTTTCAAATTTTTTTTTCCATTAGAAGGATGAAATTGCATATCAGAATATAGTTCTTAATTCCAAACAATCATGTTAAATTATATAATTTAAAATAATTTTAAAAATATCGTTGAATTTTGTTTTTGATTATGCTGAATCCGAATATGGCATTACAATTTGAAAATGCTTATAAAGAAGCTCTTCTACACTATGTCTGCGTAGCAAGGAACCATATTTGAAACATTTTTATTACAAAGTTTACGAAAAAAAGTTTATTCTTCATAAATTGCTCTGCATAGTCTAAAATCTAAAACCCAATCATCAGATATCAAGTTTTATCAATTTTATACGAGGTATGTCAAAAATACGAATTTTGTTAAAGAGTAAAGTACCTTTATATTCCAGAATATCAAAATATGGGTATTATAAAAAGTTGTTGGGAATTAAAAACTATGTTTTATTATAATTACATCATTATAATTGAAAAAAAAATTCAATGTTTTCTCAAATTACGGATACCCATCATCATTATTTTATTTCAATTATTTCAACTATTTTATTATTAATTTTACGAAAAAAAGTTATTCTTCATAAAATACTCTATTCTGGTCTAAAGTCCAAAAAACAACCATCAGATATCAAACTTTTTCAATTTTATACGAGGTATGTAAAAATATGACTTTTGCTTAACAGTTCAGTATGGTTTGTTCAACAGTAAATGGTTGAGTTCAATTAGTGCGGTCGTAAATATTATTAAATTTATCTGACCTGGCCCATTGCTAAGACCCACCCGGAGCGATAAGCAACCGAGGTAGACAGAGTTGGTCTTTTGACAATTAACACTGACTAGACGGTAATCCCATAATAAAGCAAAGAAATTGTACCAGAAAACATATTTAAATTTTACCTGAAACCGGACCTTTTATACTATTATCGGTTATTCCAGGATGTTTATAGTGGTAACTAATTGAACTCGACCATTTACTGTTAAACATAACATACCTTTATAATTCACAATATCTCATTTAGAAGAATGTAATTAAACAGTGAAACATATTTTGTAATTCCAAACAACTTTTTTTAATAACAATTTTCGATATTGTGAAATCTAAAGGTACTTTACTCTTGAGTGAAATTCATATTTTTTTACATACCTCGTATGTCAAAATGTAAAATCGTATGTAAAACCTCGTATGTAAAATCAATAAAATTTGATATTTGATGGTTGCATCTGAGATCATATACGATGCAGAGTATTTTATAAAGAATAACTTTTTTCGTAAAACTGGTAATAAAAAAGTTATTAATAGGTTCGAAGTTACGCAGACATAATGTTTAAGGGCTAAAAATATTTTTTTGTTGAAAATTTATTATTGTTCAAGCTTATTATTAAATTTATTTTAGGTAAGTTTTAGAGAAAACATTTTTGATCACTTTTTATAAACAATTTTTTAGTTGGTAATTTTCGGTTTTTGTATTAGGTACATTTTTGTTATCTTTCTTAATTTTTGTCAAAAAGGAATAGTTTCATTCATAGTTTCATAGTTTTATTTCTAAAAGAAAATTATTGAATAAATTTTAAAAATACATCAAATGCTTTAAAAAATCACCTATAAAATTGTAAAAAATCTTTTCAAACTTGAGTAATACCGTTTTAAAGTGCTGGTAATTCTGTAAACTACGTTTTTACTTAAAACTTACGTAAAAGTTTTCAAAAATTGCATTTTTGCGTCATATCATTTGAATTAAATTTTTGGCATTTTTTTGAATGAAACATTGTTTAGTAAGATGTTTGAAAGGTAAGTTGTGCAAATTTGGGAGCTTTATAAGAAAAATTTTATTAGTTACACATTTTTAAATAATGTTTAAACAAAATTCAGCCCACACCGTACTTATGCCTATACATTTTATTTCTTTTTATTATAACCATAAGATAGCTTAATTGTTCTTCTTTCCAATTAAGCTATCCTTTCTTGTTCCTTCTCTTAATTTCCTTCTTTCTTGTCCAATTTGTAAAATTTTATTTGATCCATTAATTAGAGAAATACACTGAAATAACTCAGCCGTGCACTTCGCTAGTTTACAGTGCGCCAATGTTTGTGAGAAGGGTGACTTTAGCGTTATAAATAAAAAATTATAGAAGCTACAGATTTAATTTTATAAAAATTTTAATCTTATATTTAGGTTTTTTTCAATAGTCTGAATTTTTCAAGTCAAGTCAGTTTTTTTCTAAAATTTATATTTTCGGGGTTATTTAAAGAAACATCTAATTTCGCAGTTCATTTGTTTAATAAAAAATTAAGTGCCCACTTCTAGAGTAGAACTTTTTAATATGTTGTTTATTAAACATTTCTTAGGGCCATCGGTACATAATTCGCAAATATTTTAAGGCTATCCCCACTCTTTCTGTCTTTACACGGCAAATTACGTGTAGTAAAATTGTCACTGGTATGGATATGTAAACTTTACTTGACAATTTCATCATTAACTGTAAAGATGGCTTTTGAATGTTCTTGGATAACTATTACTAGTATAATTAATTGCCTTAATTGTTAATTCAGTTAATTAATATGATTATTTCATATTTCCGACCAATAGAAAGCTACAGAAATACAAATTAAATTGATCATTTTTGATAATATCCCATCGTCAAGTATATTACGTCAGATGCCCTTCGTTGCTGTGAAAAAATACATTCAGTGACATTAATGACAATTACTGTTTTAAAACTTATAAAAGTGATGACTTTCAATCGTCAAATATTTATAACAACTGTGTGTTTAATTGTACTAATTTGTACTTACATAAATAAATTACAATAAAATTTTGGTTTTAAACAGTTTTATTCATGAAATAATCGCAGCAAATTGCAGCTCGATCTCTGAAACTATTATCGAATTGTTTCCCTCGTGCCACTTGACGTAATTTCACTCCCCTTCGGGTCGTGAAATTAATACTGTCAAAGTGTCACTCGGGAAAAATTCGATAATTTCAGAGCTCTTGTGCAATTACTACTGATAATTTTTTCACTCTCTATGTATTCAGTAATAATTTATCTACTGTACAACAAAAGCTAATAATCAATCGAGAAAAGAGGAAAAGTGATAAAGTGATTTTTTAATAATATATTGTTACTATGAAACGCTTACAGTTTTGAACATCTGTAACAACACAATACTTGGATCACTGAATATATCCTGGTGTATTCTCTGCTTTGGATCTTCCATAAATAATAAACAATAAATAACTTTTTATTAAGTTCACGTCTTAAATCAATTATTTATTAAACACATTATCAATATTATTTAATCAACAACTGAAAATATTCCCAATGCCAGGTCAAATATTTAAAATTGTCACTGTCTGACTGACAATATGCTGGCAATATTCTATTTACTACTGACAAAGATTTGGAAAATATTACCACGGACATTGTGTTCATTTTTTTTCAAATCCTGAAAAAAAAACAATAAATATTTTTGAAAAATTAAACGCAAAATGAAAGACTAAATTATTACCGAGGGCCGAAAGTCTCTTACAATAAATAAAAATTTTTTTTTTTTGAATGAGATATTTTGAAATTAAAAGTCACACTAAATTTTCTTTTAGTTTTTTAGCCCTGTAACTTATTAAAATAAACATTATAGAAGTTCTCGGGGACTTTCGGCCCTCGCTAATAACGTAATCTCTTATTCTGAGTTTAAAATTTTCAAAAATAATTATTAGTTTTCTCAGAATTCGAAAAAAAAAATGAATTCCATTTGAGTAGCATTTCAGCAGAAACTACGTGCCCATTCCCTTAATGAAATTAAAAAACATCTATATTGTTTGATTTTTTCCGAAGGGAAAATCTATATGCATTATTGTATTAAATATTTTGTATTTGTATTAAATGAGGCGCTCAGAGCAACAGTGGCACAGTCCACAAATTGAGCATTTTTAGATTAATACATCAATAAAAGCAGAAAAATTGGATATATGGTTCAACAGTGGTCTACACAATCTAGCTCTATATTTGGCAATATGGCACTACATAATGTATTGTTGCCTTGACAAATACTAAAAATACGAATGAAACAGTGGCCTAACCCTCAATTGTGTGGCTCAGACCCATCAAACAAGTGTTCATCGTATCAGAATCAGAATAATACGCATAATTCATAAGAATGACTATTTTTAATTTTATAAAGTAATATTTAATAATAATAACTTTAACTCCGTCCTTGACTGAGTGGTAAGAGCGCCTACCTTTGGATCGAAAAATCCGAATGGTTGTGAGTTCGAATCTCACCAGGGTCAGAAATGTTTCATTTATTATAAATTAATAAATGAAAATAGTTTCTGTCCTTGTGGGATCGGTACTCACTGGAGGAACCGCAGACGTTCGGATACAGTTAGCGTCTCTTTGCAAAGACAATGACGTCAACTTTGCAAAATAACAAGACACTTACTCAACACACACACACTACACATTACACTAGGTACCTAACTGTTAAAAATTACCGTACCTACCATGCCAATGGCCATTAGTTGTCGAGGTATTAACCTTTTTTAAATAAAAAAAAACAATAATTTAATTTGTCATATTAATTTCCTATTTGGTAGCAAATTTTGTGGCTTATTACAAACTAAAATAGTAAATTAGTAATACAAAGTATTAATTTGTATTAATTGTATCAATTAAAATAAATAATTCTTTTGCGATTCAATTTTTAAATCTTTTTTCTATCGGTATCTTACTGTGTACAGGTAATGCTAAGAATTACCCTAATCTGTTCTCGGGAGTCTTAGTACACAAGATTAATGACGATGAACGACCCAAAAATACAAAAAATGTGCATTGCCAGGTAATAATAAAAATGTTTACAAGCTAATAGTACTTTGAGGAATACGCAAAAACGTTGCCAAACTTCAGGGCTTCTTATAATCGGTAGCTCAATGTGGGCTTCCTAACGCTGCTGAACTTCTACAGAGTATATACTTTTTTTCGCAGCGCAAACTGGTGGTAGATACCATGAACTACGAGTGTATGTTTTGATAATAATTCCAGGCATAAGCAGCCCCGGCTTCGTATTGTTAATCATGATTTCAGAGCTATCTATGGTACATTTCTAAAATTTGTCCGAATATATATGAAGTCCAAGCGTATTCACATGTTCTGAGCTTGGTTAAAATATCGAGAGATGGTGTAAAGTACGTTTTTTGGGGAAATAACATTAAAGAATTACGAAGCCCGAATCCGGGCTTCGTAAGGAGGTGTCGGGCTTCGTATGACCGGTGCGATATAGCGTTTTTGGCTTCCTAAAGTCGGAATCCATATATATATATATATATATATATATATATATATATATATATATATATATATATATATATATATATATATATATATCCTACTAATATTACGGACTCTGCATTAAGGATTTGACCATACACAACGGACTCAAGCGATTTACGGACTCAATATACGGAGGCCGTAATGTTTTTCATGTATTTCTTTAAACGGATAGTCATTTTTTACCAAAATTTTGTTGAATGAGAAACTAGAGACCTCTACCTACCAAACAAATATGTTACAAATATTGTGGGTATCGTAGGATAGCTGCAAATCTTAAAACAAAATGAGTCCGTAAGGTCGCTTGTAATTCAGCCATTTGCCGTTGGATGGCGCTTTTATGAGTATATTGAAGGTGTATATCGTTCATATGTAAAACTAAGAAACGACACTATAGACTCCGCTCAGCTGGCAACACTGTTGCCTGGATATTGTATCATCCGATCTGACGCAAATTGCTGGTGCTGTTATCGTTAATTTTTATGTGTTGAAAAATGTAATTGTACGCAGTAGGTATGTTATTAATAGTACCTAATAAAGGAAGATATTTTGTTTCACAGACATTTCTTCCACACGTTTTGATTTTGAAATTGCATAATAAACACATCTTTTTATTTAAGAACGAATAAGCTATATAATTTTATAATTCAGAATATAAATGTAACTGTTTATAAATAAAAATAAAATATTATAGGTCTGGATCCCGCGTATGAAAAAAAAAGTTGATTAATAGCAAGCTGAAAATTTGTTAATAGCCTAAGGGTGTCTAGTCGGACAAACTTTGATATATGGGAACACTGGAACAGGGGAAGTTTTAATTGTGGAACATGTTAAAAATTTGGAACGGTCAGACCAGAAAACGTCACATGTATTTTGTCCGACAAAACTTCTAATTGATTTGTTACCCTTTCATTAAATTCTCATGCAAAAATCAGACCGCTATTTATCACCTGTCATAATTCCTGTCATTTGACATTTTCTACGTGTTCCACTCATTATAATGCCCATTTGGTGATAAATACCAGCCTGATTTTTACATGAGAGTTTAATGAAAGGGTAACAAATCAATTGGAAGTTCTGTCGGACAAAATACATGTGACGTTTTCGTGGTCTGACCGCTCCAAATTTTTAACTTGTTCCACAATTAAAACTTCCCCTGTTCCAGTGTTCCAATATATCAAAGTTTGTCCGACTACACACCCTTAAGCTATTAACAAATTTTCAGCTTGCTATTAATCAGCTTTTTTTTCATACGCGGGATCCAGACCTATTAATGGCTCCGTACATTTAATACTTGTTTGTAATGTTCATTTCTATTTGTAAGAATGTAGGTACTTAGTTTATTATTGATTTGTGCCAGTTGTGTTGATAAAAGTAGATATACATTTTTGTTTTAATCTTGCATTATAAAGCATAGAAATGTACAACATTAATTCTGTACCTATTCATTTTGTACGCAGAAGTTCAAAAGAGTTCATTTTCTTTTGTATACTTTCATTAATTTTTGCTTTATGCCTAGTATCATATCATTGCCATTCTTATATTATTTATGTCTACCATAACAATAACTGCGGATGTTTTTGGTATTGCATTTACCACCTCTTGGAAATCTTCATAAAATTTCTCTCTGGCTTCTGTGTGTTTTTTTTCTTGTCATTTCTGAAATACTCATATTTTTATGAACATTCACTATATTTATAGATCGTGACCAGTCATAAAGACGATAGATACTCATTATGAATTACTTATTAGCTGTTGCATATAATAATAATAACCTACCTACGTACTTTCCAACTTAAGATATGACTATATATTTTTGGGGAGAATACTGGGAACAAACCACAATAATAGTACATATTTGCATATTATTTTTGACGTTTTGGGCTCCAAGCCAGAATTCATTTTCAATGAATATACAGTCGGAAAAATGAAAAAATACCAATGAACAAACATATAAAACACGCTGTATTTTCCTGTCACCGTGTCACAAAGAAAATTGTCCAGTATTGAAAAATATCAAGATTGCTGAAAAATACTAACCTAGAAATTACAATTGCCAATTTACCATATGATATTGTGAAAATACTGTGACGATAGATTACTTTTGTGTCATATTATCTTTATTCGCATCATTGATTGGTTATCTATTTAGAGTATTGTAATCGCCAACCAACTATACTCCGCTCCCGTCAAATGTCGACTCCAATTTACATTTCACTTTATCGTCTTTTGTCTCTGCTGAAATGGGTTAAATTCCTTTGTCTATTGTCCCTGTTTCCTCTATTAACTTTTCTACCTATTTCATCTTTTTTTGAAAGACAAAATATCTACAGGAACTTTATAATATTGACGATATTTTAATGTCGAAGTTAGAGGTGACCTCAGAGATGTTAATAGAAACCTTGTTTTCTAGAGATGGGGTATCACCACATATATATATATATATATATATATATATATATATATACAAACAAACAAATGGTTTATTAGGGTTGCAGTCAGAAGTTTGGCCAGGATATCAAAGAAACACTCTTTTGACTTTTTGTCTAGCTTTCGGGGTTGTTTGCCCCCTTTATCAAGACTCTGTAATATAAAACAAAAATGTAAGTATTTTAAAATATTACATTGTTTTAGTAAACCTACTAGTCGTTGAGATTATTAAAGAGAAGCTTGATGATGCTCAACATTTCAAATTAACACAAATATTGAAAACAGATCTGTTTTCAATATATCACATATCTGTTTTCAATATTAAACATGTTAAACATATCTGTTTTCAATATTTGTGTTAATTTGAAATGTTGAGCATCATCAAGCTTCTCTTTAATAATCTCAACGACTAGTAGGTTTACTAAAACAATGTAATATTTTAAAATACTTACATTTTTGTTTTATATTACAGAGTCTTGATAAAGGGGGCAAACAACCCCGAAAGCTAGACAAAAAGTCAAAAGAGTGTTTCTTTGATATCCTGGCCAAACTTCTGACTGCAACCCTAATAAACCATTTGTTTGTTGATATTGACAGTCACTAATATCCAGTATTTCTTATATATATATATATATATATATATATATATATATATATATATATATATATATAATATAAATTTGGTTATTGGGTTATGCAGCAAATGAAAAAGTGTATTCTTTTAAATTCCTTTAATCCGAGCTTTCGGTTAAGATTTTAACCATCATCAGGGTGCTACAAAGATATTTTTGGTGTAAGATAATATGAAAACATGTATAAAATTTTGTACTTACAAACTTATTGAGTAATATCAATAAGTTTGTAAGTACAAAATTTTATACATGTTTTCATATTATCTTACACCAAAAATTAAAATATTAATTTAACACGCCCGTGTCGCCTCCACAATATTATACAAGCTGCTGTTGCTATGAAGAGATCCTCCATACTTATATGACGCAATTTTATATACTACCTAACCTACCAGCTATCCATCTAAAATGCTGCAAAATTTATGCGCATGTTGTTGTTTTGTTTTTTGTTATATAGTCTGGATACTCATGCTATATATAACAAGTTACATAACAAAGTTGTACAACTTTGTTGTACAACTTTGTTATTAGCATGTTTTGTTACATAGTCTAGACCCGGCTTTAAAAGTTCCCCGTTTCAGGAAAAAATATTGTCTAAGAGTGACTAGTGACCTAGTGGGTAGACCTCGGATAAACTCGGATTCGTAAAGCAGAGGTTTAGATTTCAAATCCGGGGTGTGGATCTCCGATTTTTTTTATTTATTGTTACTGCATTCATGTCTATAGACAATGTTGCAATCTATTATGAGCACAATAAAAAAATATAGTAATAAGATAATAAATAAATATTTCAAAAAAAAACAAGAAAAAAAATACAATCACCGGAAGCGAAACTAAACAATACGGAAGAAATATAATAGACCTGGATCCCGCGTAAGAAAAAAAAGTTGATTAATAGCAAGCTGAAAATTTGTTAATAGCTTAACGGTGTCTAGTCGGACAAACATTGATGAACGTGAACACTGAAACAGGGGAACTTTTAATGGTGGAGCATGATAAACGTGTCGTCCTGACAAGTTTATGATGGTGAAAAATAGCAAGTTGTTTTTAAGTTTATTCAATAGCCAACGTTATATAATATATGAAAAAATGTTTGTCCGACAAAAAGGTTGGGCATTTTAACGAGTCCGACACGTAGAACATGTCACATCACAGGAACTATGTTGGTGATGAATAGCAGTCTGATTTTTGCATGAGAGTTTAATGAAACGTTAAAAAAGCAATTGGAAGTTCTGTCGGACAAAATGAATGGGAAATTTTCCTAGTCAGACATTCTAAACATGTAAGATATAGACAAAAATGTTGGTGATAAATATCAAGCTAATTTTGATTTGTTTATGTAGAAATTATAGTTTGTAACGCAAAAAGTTATATGTCGGACAAAAAGTTTGGGCAAATCGAAGGAAATAAATAAAAAACATTTTTTCAGAATGACTTAGTCACATATTGATAAAGCTATTTTGGTTGTATATTATTATTTATATTCACATATTTGCATGTGCATATACAGAGAGAGTCTGTAAAGTGGAATAAATTCAATATCTCAAATACTAATTGTTTTTTTGGAAAATGCTCAGACCCCTCGATTAGTATTTCAAATTGTCCTTTTTGACATTCAATAAAAATGTATACAGGGTGTCCCAATTTAGAGATATGACGTCATCGTCGATTTTCTTAAATGGCAACACTGTCATTTTGATAGCTAATTTGATAGGGTTTGTAAAGTTATACATAACTGCAAAATATCAAATTTTTATTCTCTACCATTTACAAGATAATAGAAAATAACAAAGTTATCATTCTAGTTTTAGTTCTCGTGTGAGTCGGACGTGTCAATAGCCGGTGCTGACGAGTAATCTAAACGCTTTACAAATACGAATAATAAATATCGATAATTATTCAAATAATATATAGACTAATAACTCGCGTTTTTGTTTCTATTTTTTAATTGAATGAGTGCGGACACGGGCGGTAAACCGCCCCCTGAACCTGATGGACCTCCCAATACCACCCTTAGTAGTCCAGATATTGAAATGGAATCCCCTAGCAATTTTAAAGGTTTTAGTAAGGCTAAACTCAACCAAACTGTAAGTACTTCCGATCCTATTAAATCTAACGATGACAAACAAAAAGAAATTTTTAAGTATACCATAAATGACCGTGGACCGTTCCATACATATGTTGAAAATAAAGATAGCGATCTTAAAGGTAAACTTAATGCATTAAAAATTGGTGACATTATTCTTACAAAATTCCCAGAATTAGATAATAAAATAATTAGTATCGATACAATTGGCAGAAATAAATTAAGAATTAAATTTACGGATTCTAAAAACGCTAATTACCTTATCGACAAGAAAGACGATCCGGTTTTTGTTAAAAACAATTTGGATGTTTATATACCTAAATTTATTATTATTAGACAAGGTGTTATACGGGATGTCTCAACAGAATTCTCCGATGAATATCTTAAAAATAAAATTAAAAAATTCGAAATAAATTCTAATTTTGAGGTAGTAAACGTTTCTAGAATAAATAGAAAAACGGTTACCGATGATAAAATAAATTATGTTCCTACTAAATCGTGTGTAGTAAGCTTTAAAGCACAAGTACTTCCAAAATACGTTACTATAAATAAGGTGTTGAAAGAAATTGAACCATATCAACAAAAAGTCCTGCTTTGTTTCAACTGTTTGCGATTTGGCCACCAGGGGAAGCATTGTAGGAGTAACCCCCGTTGTAACAATTGCCAGAAAGACCATAATACAAAAGAGTGTCAGGAAACAACATTAACCCCAAAATGTTTTAGTTGTATGGGAGACCACTTCACAACAAATCTTAAGTCATGTCCAGAATTCAAAAGACAGAAATTAATTAAAGAATGCATGACTAATAGTAATATTAATTACCATGATGCCAACAAACAAATTCCCCGCAAATCTTATGCAGACGTAACATCAAATAACATTATTAAAGATTCTCATCAACAAAATTTGCCTTCTTCTAATTACCCTCTTGTTAACCAAAGTTTAAATAGCTCTTCTGTTACTCGTCCATTCACATTTTCGGCCAATAGTAATCATAATAAATATACAGTCGTCAAATCTTCTAAAGGCAGCAAAAGGCAGAGACCAAATAGTCCTGTCTTGACACAGTCAGATCCAGAATACACATTTAACTTTAGACAATCAGGAACTAATATTCCAATTATAAATAGTCCTTCATATAAAAATAATTTAAATTCAAATTCTCACACGCTACAAACAGAGTCAAACTCTGATATTTTAGATATAATTTTTACTATTGTTACCGAACTTTTTAAAAATTTTAGGGAAACTAATAATCCCAATGTTACTAAACAAGACTTACAGCAAATATTAATTAGTAAACAATTATTAAACGTGCACAATATACCAACTACTTCGTCATCTTCTCAGCTATAAACAAACTCAACATTTTACAGTGGAACTGCAGATCTGCAGTTGGCAATAAAGAAAACTTAGAATATCTCTTAAATACAACAGAAACTACCATAGCAGCTTTGTCAGAGACCTGGTTCAAACAGGAAAGGTTTTATAACTTCCAAGGTTATAATATTGTTCGGTCAGATCGTATGGATGGTTACGGTGGGGTAGCCATACTAGTAAAATCCAATAGATTATTTTCAGAAGTCGTAGTACAGAAACCAGCAAGAATGATGTGTACATGCATCGAAGTGAAACTTCTACCTAATAACAAAGCAGTGTACATATTGTCAATATACATAAACCAAAGACTCGGATAGAAGTAAGAGAATGGATACAATTTTTCGAAAACTTACCACGACCTTTTATAATTGCTGGAGATTTCAACGCTCATCATCTTTCTTGGGGTTGTGAGTTTAATGATGTCTATGGTGTTTCTTTCCTCAATGCTATTAATCACTGCAATCTTGTGTATCTCAATGATGGTGCACCCACACTTGTTACGTCAGGTAGAAAAAGTGCCATTGATCTGTCTATTTGTACGCAAGACATAGTACATTTAATATCTTGGTCAGTCATACAGGATCCTCATGGATCCAATCACCTTCCTATATATATGAAGTTTAATAACTCTGACTCAGGCGTACAAACCTATGGTCCAGTTCACAACATATGGGTTCTTAAAAGAGCCAACTGGAACCTGTACACGACAACACTAGAGGAAATGAGCACCGCATGTAACTACAACAATTTCATAGACACGATAAACTCAGCTGCAAACATTTGTATCCCGAAAAGAACAATAATAAGAAATAAGTACTGGAAGCACAAACCAAAACAATGGTGGAATGAGACCTGCAACAACATTGCTCATAGGAGAAAAGAAGCTTTCAGATTATGGAAAGAAAACCCAAACATACAAAATTTACTTGAATTCAAACGAGTTGATGCCATCGCAAAAAAAACATTTAAAGAAACAAAAAGAATTCAGTGGAGGAAATATGTTGAGAGCCTAAATCAGACAACTCCCATCACTGAAGTATGGAAAAAGGTAAATAGTTTTAAGAATCGTAAGCGGCAGAATAAGTTACCTATTGATCTGGAAGCGAATTGGATAGAAGCATTCCATGCCACAATCTCACCAGACTGGGCAAAAGAATGCATAGAATACAATAAGTTATCTTTAAAAACTGTTCCCAGAAACAACTTGTACTTACTTGAACGTTTTGAGATGTGGGAATTAGAAAGATCGTTGAAACTATCTAATAATACTTCACCAGGCGAGGACAATATAACTTACTCCATGCTGTTTCACCTCCCATTTAAACATAAAAAGTCTCTGTTAGAAATCTATAATAGTATCTGGACTGGTGCAAGTCCTATTCCGGATAGCTGGAAGAACTATATAATATTACCTATTAAAAAGAAAGACAAACCGCTAGACCTCTCAAGTTCGTACAGACCTATATCCCTGGCATCTTGTATTCTTAAAACTTTGGAAAGAATAATAAAGAATCGATTAGAACAATGGCTAGAATTTGAACACATCCTACCAAACTCACAATATGGTTTCCGGAAATGTAGGTCCACTCTCGAAGCTATTACTGTTCTCGTTACAGATATACTGACAGGATATACAATAAAAAAACATACAGCTGCAGTTTTTATTGACCTTTCCTCGGCTTTTGATAAAGTAAATTTAAACATTTTGTACCATAAGCTGACATCAATAGGAATACCTCATGAAATATGTTCATTTTTAATTTCACTATACTCCGACAGACGACTTTCACTAAAATTAAACCAAAATCTTCAAGGATCCCGAACATCGAATTTAGGACTCCCTCAAGGCAGCATACTCAGCCCGCTACTTTTTATACTATATACAATGGACTTCGAAGTAAATTTGAATAACGTGAATATGATACAGTTTGCTGATGATATCGTTATCTACACCAACGGTACTACTATTTCAAATTGTCAGAACATTTTAAACACAAACCTATGGTCAGTTAAGCACTGGTTAGATTCAAACAACTTAATTCTTTCTGAAAAAAAATCTGAAGTGTGTATTTTTACTAAAAAAAGGGACATAACTCAAGTACAGTTACAACTGGGACCATATCTTCTTCCAATCAAAAATTGTGTTAAATACCTTGGACTCTATTTAGACAGAAAATTACTGTGGAAAGATACCATCCACCATGCAATAAAAAAAACCGAGAACGCTATGAATATTTTGAGAGCATTCTGCCATACCAAATGGGGAGCAGATCCAAATACCGCTTTACTGTTCTATAAAACAATGGTTAGAAGTATATTAGACTATGGCAGTCACCTATATGGAACAGCAGCACATACTCACCGAAACAAAATAGAGACCCAGAAAAACACAAGTTTGAGAATATGTCTTGGTTATCTTAAATCTACCCCAATAAATATTATAGAAGTCGAATCTGTAGAACCTCCACTATCTTTCAGAAGGCAGCTAATTAGTCATAAATTTATGGCTAAAGCCATATCCAAAGAAGCCAGCTATCTTCGTAACATTCACGACCTCACTGTCCTAGTACTCACCCATCCATATTGGCACTCAAAAGCTACTCCACTCCTAGTAAACAGCTATACCACACTGGCACAAATCTCTAACTCCCTGTCTATCAACAAAACTATACCTATCTACACCGAACCTCCCCATGTTTTCTTTTCAAAACATATAAAAACATACTACCTGGACCCAAAAGAAAACTTTCTAGAAACCATTAATGGAAGATGGCCTGAACACCAATACATATATACTGACGGATCCAAGTTGAATGGAAAAGTAGGCTGTGCCTTTTATGACGCAAACTCTTCCCAATATTACAAGTTCAAGCTACCAGATGAGTGTTCCATATATACCGCCGAAACAATTGCCATAGCAAATGCATTTAGATACGTCCAGTCGAGAAACACACAGAATCATGTTATATTCACTGACAGTAAAAGTGCAGTTGACCGAATAACAAACTTGAAATCATCGAAAAACCTTACTAACATAGAGGCAGAAATATTAAAACTGAACTTTGAAGCAACAAAACAAAGGAAAACAATAACTGTAGTGTGGATTAAAGGGCACTCAGGAATAAAAGGTAATGATGCAGTGGATACACTAGCCAAATCAGCCACTGACACAGGCTACCATCTAACCACCAATATTGTTCCATATACAGATCTTACCTCCAAGTTTACTTCACATTTAAAACAATTGTGGCAGCAAGAATATAATTCATCAGTCACAGGGCTTAACTATGTCGGCCACCAAAATAACATACCATTGAAAAGCTGGTTTCATGAATTAACCAAACGAAACTTCATTGTTACAATAAACAGAATAAGATCTAATCATGCTATGACTCCTTTGTACAAATATAAAATAGGACTGGATGAAAACCCATATTGTCCATGCGGAGAAGTTGGTGATATGAACCATGTAATCCTAGAATGTTCAAGAAATAAGAAGAGCATAGAATCATTTTTCGAAGAAATGGTAAATCTCAAATTCTGTTTGCCAACCAGTCTAAATTGTATAATTTTTAGTAATAATATTAACTTATATCAATGTTTGTATAATCATTTAATTCGTTGCAAAATGAAATTGTAAAAAACTAACACCATTGTAAGCAATTCTGCGATACAAAATATTATTGTAAGTGTGTTCACGAAAAAATTAACAAAAAAAAAATAATTAAAAAAAAAAAAGTTAAAAAAAAAAGTAAAATAATGATAAACAAATAAAAAAAAACAAAAAAAAACAATGAAAAAAAAAGGAAATAAAACTAAACAAAATACTACATAAATAAAGCATTAAAAAAACAAAAATATAATTAAAAAAAAATAAAAAAAAAATATACATATAAAAAAATGCACTAAACAGAAACACACATTTTACTAACACAATAACATTTATCCTAGGGTGTGAGAATTTGAAAAATCAATTTATTTATATTGGATCAAAAAAAAAATGCTCCCTTTATATTTCATAAATAAAAAATAAGTCTGGCTAATTGGTTCATGCCAAAGCCAATTATAAAAAAAAAAAAGTTATATCTGTAATTTGGAATATATTCAATAATTAAAATACTAACTGTTTTTTTGAAAAATGCTCAGACCCGTCGATTAGTATATCAAATTGTCATTTTTGACATATAATAATAATGTATACAGGGTGTCCCAATTTAGAGATATGACGTCATCGTTGATTTTCTTAAATGGCAACACTATCATTTTGATAGCTATTTTGATAGCGTGTGTAAAGTTATACACATCTGAAAAATTTCAAAATTTTATTCCCTACCATTTACAAGATAATAAAAAATAACAAAGTTATGAAGAACAAGAAGTGATCAAATAATAATTGAATTTATTTATTTCAATTAAGCAAATGCTCATAACGTTGCCCATTGACAATTTGACAATAATTGAGGGCAACATTATGAGTTTTTGCTTAATTTATTGAAATAATTAAATTCAATTATTAGCTGATTACTTCTTTTTCATAACTTTGTTATTTTTTATTATCATCTAAATGGTAGAGAATACAAATTTGAAATTTTGCAGTTGTGTATAACTTTACACACCCTATCAAAATAGCTATCAAAATGACAGTGTTGCCATTTAAGAAAATCAACGATGACGTCATATCTCTAAATTGGGACACCATGTATACATTATTATTATATGTCAAAAAGGACAATTTGATATACTAATCGACGGGTCTGAGCATTTTTCAAAAAAACAGTTAGTATTTTAATTATTGAATATATTCCAAATTACAGATATAACTTTGTTATTTTCTATTATCTTGTAAATGGTAGAGAATAAAAATTTGATATTTTGCAGTTATGTATAACTTTACAAACCCTATCAAATTAGCTCTCAAAATGACAGTGTTGCCATTTAAGAAAATCGACGATGACGTCATATCTCTAAATTGGGACACCCTGTATACATTATTATTGAATGTCAAAAAGGACAATTTGAAATACTAATCGACGGGTCTGAGCATTTTCCAAAAAAACAATTAGTATTTGAGATATTGAATTTATTCCACTTTACAGACTCTCTCTGTATATACATGCACACTCCAAAAACAGTAAGCTAAGTATCAATGCATGTATATATTGCAAAAGAATTATTTTTTTGGGTGGAATTTGTTCTAGATATTCTCAAAATGACAATAAAAAATGTCAAAGAACATGTGAAAGCAATCTCTTAGAGTTTTCTAATTAGGCGCATCAGAAAGTACAGAAAATTTCCTACAAAAAACGTTGTATACATTTTTTTCCATACTCAAATCTTAACCCTGTAAACGACATTGAAAAATGTGAAGAGTCTAAAACTTCGGTGCTTATAAGAATAGACGTAAATATGACACATTATGCTTAGAAGTATGTATTAGAAGGCTGCATTTGTCACTGTGACACTTTGTGCTATACAAAGTAGTATTTGAAGGTACATGGTCTCTGAGTTTCTGTTTTGCCACGTGTGTTGGAAAATAAAATTTATATTAACTATGTAGTGTTTTTGTGTCTATTTTTGAGTGTCAACAGTTTAAATTTTAAGTCGCCAGATCGAAAGTGAAACCATTCAACGTAACATTTTTGAGTAATTTTCGAACATTTTACAAGTTAGTAAAATACTTGGTCATCAATTCAATGAGGTTCAGTTGCCAGATAATTGTGAAAGTTCTTTTGAATATCATTCTTCGTGCTATAATGCTTTGCTTGATTGAAAAAGGGTACCTAAATAAATTATTATTAAAATTGTATAACGTAATTTTTCTCAACTTTCTACAAATGAAATAATAATGTAATTAATATGTCACATGACAAGAAATAATTTGCTGCCAAAATAAATCGATTAGTTTAAATTTGAAGTTACGATTGCAATTTATTATGAATTATTGTCAAAAGTGACAGTTTTTCTTAAATGGAAATGTATTCATAGACATAAGGGTAGACAGGGAATACAGTGCAAAAAGTCGATAGGTGGTCTATCTATCTCTTTTAACCAAGCGATCCCGCGCATGTGGCAGACAAAGATAGCTAGACCACTCAATCCATAATATAATTTGCCTGATCTACTATAAATGTATTACAGTGAGATATCTAAATGATGTTGAGATAAATCGAAAGATATCGATTGTAATTGATTGCAGGTACTTTTGACATAGAATAATCACCCCTTATTGAAATTTCAAAAATTATGTTTTTAAATTGTCCGACTACAAAATCTACCCCTTATTTTTTTCCGACAACAGTCATTCTTGGTAAGGAATAATTTACTTAATTAAATTTCATCTTTGTCGGAAAGCTATTTATCACCAGAATTTTTGTCTATGTCTTACTTGTTTAGAATGTCCGACTACGAAAATTTCCCATTAATTTTGTCGGACAGAACTTCCTATTGCTTTTTTAACCTTTCATTAAACTCTCATGCAAAAATCAGACTGCTATTCATCACCAACATAATTCCTGTGATGTGACATGTTCTACGTGTCGGACTCGTTAAAATGCCCAACATTTTTGTCGGACAAAAATTTTCGCATATATAACATAACGTTGGCTATCGAATAAACTTAAAAACAACTTGCTATTTTTCACAATCATAAACTTGTCAGGACGACACGTTTATCATGCTCCACAATTAAAACTTCCCCTGTTCCAGTGTTCCCGTGCATCAAAGTTTGTCCGACTAGACACCGTTAAGCTATTAACAAATTTTCAGCTTGCTATTAATCAACTTTTCTTTCTTACGCGGGATCCAGGCCTATAACCACTGGATTCGGAACTGGATATGGAACTGGATAATATTAGAAAACTGATATTATAATATATAAGCACTACGAGCCTAGTAGGCCCATGGCTTGATGTACTATTCTTTTCCACTCCCTTTTGTCAGTCGCTTTTCTTTCCCAGTTCCTTAAGTTAATTCTTCTCATATCTTCTCTAACTCCATTACTCCATCGTGACCTCGGTCTTCCTCTTCGTCTTTTCCCTGCCAATGCACTAGATAGTACCATTCTGGGAATTCTAGATGGAATCATCCTCTGCACATGGCCCAACCATCTAAGTCTTTGCGCCTTAATTACTGCTAGTATGTTAGATCTTGATAGAGCTCAGTTAGTTCCTTATTTGTTCTTCTTACCCATTGTCCATTTAAGTTTTTCGCACCAAAGATTTTGTGCAGTATTTTCCTCTCCCAAGCTAATAACAATTCTTGATGTTTTTTTGTTGTGACCCATGTTTCAGAAGCATACGTTACTATCGGCCTTATTACGGTCTTGTAAGTTCTTAGTCTAACAACTTTGTTTTTTGCAGATGATCAGGTAGTCGTAGCGAATGATGAGGAAGACATGGACTACATGTTTAGAAAACTAAAGAAAGAATATGAAAAATGGGGCCTCAATATGAATATGTCAAAGACAGAGTATCTTAAAATAGGGGATGATGAAGAAGATCCAGAGTTAGAAATTAGAACCACGAAAAGATGTAATGAATATAAATATCTCGGATCTATAATATCTAAAGAAGGCACTACCAAAAGAGACATCGAAAAGAGAACGCAGCAGGGCAAAAAAGCGGTAAACATTCTGAGCTCTCTACTGTGGTCTAAAGATATAAGGCAAGAAACGAAATTGACAATCTATCGTACCTTGGTAGAGCCTATTATGACTTATGCGGCAGAAGTTTGGCAGATGACAAAAAAAGATAGGAAAAGAATAGAAGTAGTAGAAATGGATTATCTAAGGAGAGCGTGTGGTATATCTAAAAAAGATCACATCAGGAATGAAGATATTAGAAGGAGGACACATACTGTATATTCCAGTGTAGATAAAATTGAAACTAGACAACTAGTGTGGTATGGTCACGTGAAACGAATGAATGAAGATAGATGGCCAAAGAAAGCTTTAAATTACATACCACACCAAAGAAGAAGAAGGGGAAGACCTTCAGTTGCCTGGGAAGAAAATGTACGGCACATCATGAAAGATAGAGCCATCAAAGAAGACGAATGGATGGACAGAAAACGATGGCGGTCGAAATGCGAGAAGCGGCAGAGGCTGTAGGAACCTCGCTGATAGAGAAGTTCTTAGTTTTGCTCTTCGTGATATATTTTTACTTCTTAACAACCCATTAAAAGCAAATATAGCGCGGTTGCCCGACATAATTCTCTTTTGTATTTCTTCTTCACAGTTAGGATCTCTTGTGAAGACAGTTCCTAAGTACTCAAATCTCTCAACTTCTTCGAATTTATACTGTGTTCCCTTCGCTGTTGTCATTGTTATGTATTGCCCCCGAACGAATTGCTTATTTGTTCATTCCATATACTTTGTTTTTGCTTCATTTATATACCATCCTTTGCTTGCTGCCCTCTCCTCGAGCTTCATGACTGTTTCTATAAGTTCTATTTTGCTCCTAGCCAAGATTACCAAATCGTCTGCGAATGCCAAGCACTAATGTTTTTTGTGGTAGATCAGACCTGTTCTATTAATGTTTGCTTCCTGTATAACCTTTTCTAGTAATATGCTAAACATTATAGACGATAATGGATCACCCTGCCGCACTCCTTGTTTGACCTCAAAGCTTTCTGTTATAGTATTGTTTATCTTGACTTTATTATACTGATATATCATACTGATATTGTTTAAAAACACTAATAATATTGATGTAAAATGTTAATCAATTTTATTTATTGTTGTAAGAATCAAAGGTAAATATGATTAGGCGAATGAAGCCTTAGGTTTCGCAGTCAATATCCCAACCACACACACATGTTGCAATCTATTTCAATACGGTTTATAGTACAAACTATACATTTAATATCAAAATAGTGGGATATATTTTTTTAGTTGAGGACACTTGGTCACATTGCATTGTTTCAAGATAAGGTGAAATATCTTCAATAAATGGAAAAAAGCATGTATGTCATATATTATAATACTTTCTATACTCTTAATATGTAGTCTCGTATAAATTTGTAGTGACATGATTTTAAGTATAAGAACAAGAAGCTTGCAACAATTTTCAGAGAAAATAGAAAACTAAAACTATTTTAAAATGATTATTCGAAATAAAACATATGCACATATTCACTGTATTTGCCATCTAGTGGAATAACTGTAAAATTAAGTCAGTAAAAAAGGTACATTAAGTTTAATTAAATTAAGTAAATCATCTTGTATACTAAAGTTAAGGTTGGAAAATTGTCGTTTCAAAATGAAAATCGACAGGGGCAACAGTACCTATACTAAAATACACTCTGTATAGATAATTATGTCAATGTTAATAATGCTGGATAGAGAATTGAATATCCTTTCAAATGAGCTAGCACACGCCCCTATTCCCTATTTAAAAATAAGGGGTGGTGGAAATGGAAGGGAGGGGGTTGAAAAATGACAGATATGTATGTACCGTAAAAACTGTGTTCCCCTTAGATCAAAAGTCGGGCTTTTATATTTATATGTTAAGTTCAATATAAATTTCACATAACTGAACTATCACTGTATCCTCCATTTTGATTATTATTGTTCTCAACTAACGCTATTTTCAAAATTCTTGCTTTACTATCCATATTTAATGTAAACTCCGATAAGGCTACCGTGATTTAATGCTGAGGTACTAAAATGTTATAAAATTAACAAACAGTACGAGCAAGAACAAAGAGTCCAGATCCTTCTTATAACTACAAG
This sequence comes from Diabrotica virgifera virgifera, assembly GCF_917563875.1. Lineage (NCBI taxonomy): Eukaryota > Metazoa > Arthropoda > Insecta > Coleoptera > Chrysomelidae > Diabrotica > Diabrotica virgifera. Next base: position 106,309,870 of record NC_065451.1, on the reverse strand, counting down.
TGACTGAAACATCGAAACAATAATAATTCTTACTGTGTTATACAGAAAAAGGCAGTAGAAATGATTAATCTCATATTTATCGACAACACTGTATGGTCCTCACTTGATGAGCTGTAAGGAAATATACACGTAAAGTTGTCCTCACTTTGTGCGCATAACGAAAAAGTATATACAGTCTCACTTTAATAGCTGCGTATAATGGCCTCACTTGGGTGGCAATATACTTGAACAATACGGGACACATATACGTAATTTTTTTTGTGTATACTCGTCATTTTTTAATTGCTATTTACTTGTCAAGGTCACTATGAAGAGTTGAAACGATTATGTCTACGTTTTCTACCGGTCCTCACTAAGTGCGCGTAATGTCAGGACCTCACTTTGATATGTGTGCATAAATATATATATATATATATATATATATATATATATATATATATTGATGCACGTTAAGTTGTGACTTCCGGTATACAGAAGAGGCTGTCCGACTTCCACCTTTTCTACTAGGAATTATTTTTTAAAAATTGTGTATTTGGTAAAAGGGGGTCTTATAAAATGGGTCTACCTATTGAGGGGAAAGGATTTACCAAAATAAATTTTGTATATATATACGTATATACCGAAGCGTACAGCATACGTTATGGCTTCCATATATAGGGTAGTTCAAGGCGCGTTGTCACTTCCAGCGGTGTTGTCATATTTTGGAAGTCACAACGACTCGTCTCCTAGATTTACCTCCTATTTTGAGCGTAATGTGTGATCTTTTGAAACTTTTACTGTGAATACAGTTGTCTGTGTTTTAAAGTTGTCTATTTAAATTAAAATATTGATATTCTTTTGATTATACAGGTTTACAAAAAAATACATTTCGGACTATTTGACGAAACCATATGACTAGGGGGGTTTTTGGGGTCGCTGGTTACGAATCCGGGGTTCGCTAACCTCTATCACGTCAGGTAAAGGTTATTTCAAGGACAAACCAAGATAAATCGACAGTCGCTCTGAAAAAGTATATTAGGAGGGTTTTGGGGTCGCTTATAACGAATCCAGGATCCACTGACCTCTATCACGTCTAGCTGAAGGTCATTTCGAGGTCAAATCAAGATAAATCAACACAATCGCTGTGAAAAAGTATATTAGGGTGTTTTTGGGGTCCCTGATCACAAAACTGGGGCCCGTTGAGCTCAACCACGTCAGGTAAAGGCCATTTAAGGTTAAATCAATTTTGTTAACTCGTCCTGATTTGAACTTGAAATGACCTTTACATGACGTAGTAGAGCTCAACGGACCGCAGTTTTCATGATCAGCGACCGCAAAACTCCCTATACTTTCAGAGCAATTGTGTCAACTGACCTTAAAATGACGTTGAACTAGACGAGATAGAGGTCAGCGGACTCCGGATTCATCTTCAGCGACCCCAAGAACCCCCTAATATACTTTTTCAGAGCGACTGTCGATTTATCTTGATTTGACCTTGAAATGACCTTTACCTGACGCGATAGAGGTGAGCAGACCCCGGATTTGTGATCAGCCACTCCAAAAACCCCCTTGTCATATGGTTTCGTCAAATTGTCCGAAATTTAGTTTTTTTGTAAACCTGTGTTATTTATGATAATATGATTGATATTTATTTTACAAAAATACTAATATATTATTATTGCTGTAAAATGGATTTATTGGAATTAATTAAAAAAGTGTTAATAGTAAGTTATTTATTTACGAAAATTATATCAAAAATGTTAATAAATAAATTTGAACTTATAGAAAATTTTAATATTTTAGATTTTATTACAGGCACCGTCCTTTTAATTTTTGATGTACCAATAATAATATGTAATAAAAAATTAAATGGCTAAACCCTCCAGGTGGGGATTACCCGCTAAAAAGCTATCTAGATCCATCTTTTTCGAGCAGATTTTTCCCAATCTGCTACTCGATACTATTGACTATGCTTCTCCATTTCTTTCTATCCTCTTTTGTTTTTCTGCTAGTCTCTAATTCCTGCCCTATATAAATCTTCCTTTAATTCCTGTAACCATTTATTCTAGTTTTTCCGCGTCTCCTTCTAACTCCTGGTCTCCATTGTAAAATTGAGTTTATAGTTGTTGCGCTACCTGCTCTCCATATATGCCCCAACAATCCAACTCTGTGCCTAAATCAGAAAATCTGGAATAATATCTACCCGGGTCGAAACATTTTTTTTTTAATATATGAAAATAGTTATTTATGAAACGGAGTGAGTGCTATACATCGCGTAAGTTCGCAAAAAGTACTTCACGCACAATTTCATACAATATTTTATCTACGATAAACAAATAAAAATACTGTAACTCTTCGTCACTGGAATTCATTTCTATTCTACAATTCTTAGAACTGTGACATATAAAAATTTTAATTTCTTTCAAACCACAAAACTGTCAAATTTTTTTTTGTAATTTATTGCTCATTATGTCATCACCTCTCTTGTGCTCTGCACAAGAGATCTAAGGTTAGAGCTAAGAATAAGGTTGGCTAGGTGCTACGTTTTCTCGACTCTGTTTTACGGAATGGAAGCTTGGACCTTGAATGCGGCATCAATGAAAAAACTGGAATCATTCGAGATGTGGGTATATAGAAGAATTCTAAAAATATCATGGACAGAACACGTCACAAACAAAGAGGTTCTGAGAAAGGTGAATAAAGAAATGGATGTCTTAAATACAATTAAAACCAGAAAATTGGAATATCTCGGACATATTACACGTGGAGAGAGATATAACTTGCTCCAACTCATTATGCAGGGAAAGATTCAAGGAAAAAGAAGCATAGGGAGACGCAGAATATCGTGGTTGAGCAACCTGAGAGAATGGTACGGATGTACATCAAACGAACTTTTCAGAGCAGCCGTCTCCAAGGTCCGAATAGCTATGATGATTGCCGACCTCCTTCGCGGAGATGGCACTTGAAGAAAAAGAAGATGTCATCACCATGAAACGCGAAAGTTAAGAAAGAATATTTAATTATATGAAAGTGTGTCAAAAACAGTGAGAAAAAGTAAATCCCATTTAAAATACATTGTTACTTCATGCTTACTTTAAAGCACTGCTATCTATAATGACAGTTTTCACAAACTAAAAATTTATCAATTATAATATGACATAGAGTAGATAAAAGTCATTTATTAATTATTAATTGATTATAGTCAGAAGAAAATTAGATCATGCACCCCTTGTTTTTTATAATTGTTAACATACTAAATTACATATCCAATAATTATTGTTATCCATTAAATAGATCGATGCAGATCGGCCTTATATCGGATCCTCTTCTATTAGTCCGTTCGCTGACGGTAAAATATTGCAAAACCCATAAATTTTAAAAAACCACTTAAGATTGACATGAAATTTGGCATACACATAGGTAACATATCAAAGAAGAAAATTGATATTGTGCCGATGTTTTCTTTTGCCAAGCAGACATTCCGTTAACATTTTTAGTCACAACATAATATCAATGTTAAAGTATTATTAGAGCAACGCGTTATGGTGTCACATTTCTTTTAATGACCGACACACAAAATATTTTAATGACGGATCCCACACTAGAACCAGATTTTTATTACCTACTGCTGATAAGGTAAAGAGTTATTGAATATCACTCGTTGTCATCTCTGTGTTAATTTGAAATAATAAAATATAAATATTGTAGTTTTGTATTCTAAAATATTTGGAAAAAATATCTATGTATTTTTTTTTTCATTTAGGTACACATCATTTTAAGGGATTGTCCGGAAGAGTACAGGCTCAATATATCGGCAAATGAATTTTGTTTTAAATACCGTCCGTATAGAGGAGGTGCTCGTTGGGGATAGACGCAAAATCTTAGTCCAGTGCTAATTAAATGCATTAATTTTTTTCGAATTCTGAGAAAACTAATAAGTATTTTTGAAAAATTTAAACGCAGAATGGAAGCTTACATTATTACCGAGGGCAGAAAGTCCCTGAAAACTTATATAATGTTTATTTTAATAACTTATATACCTAATATATGTTTATTTTAATAAAGATAATGGGATGAAAAAACAAGAGAAAAGTTAGTGTGATTTTTAATTTCGAATATTTCATTCAAAAGAAACTTTTTTTTATTCTAAGGGACTTTCGGTCCCCCGTAATAATGTTATCTTTCATTCTGGGTGTATGTTTTAAAAAATATTTATTAGTTTTCTCAGGATTCGAAAAAAATAAATGTATTTAAATAGCATTGGACAGAGATTTTGCGCCTACCCCCTTAAGAGAGAGTTTACTGCATTTTATATTATTACTAGAATTTATTACTTTAAACTTTTTATCGCTCTTGATTCATTTTATCGTGTATTTAATTCCATTCAATTGTAATTGTACATTCAATTTTTTTGTAATTTTTACACGTTTTATTACTTTCGAAATAACAATAACTATAAAATCGATTTTTCAGCCTACTTGGGTCAAAAAAATACACAATTTTCGGAAATTTCGTTAAATGAGAACATTTACCTACATTTCTTGTATTTAAGCTTTTAATAAGATTTTTAAAAATAATTTAGATTATTTAATAGATACATTCACCGGCACGAAAAACGGGCACCCCAAAAAATGGGTCATTTTTGATGGCTCGTATCTCCTAAACCTATTCTCCGATTTAAGTATTTCTTTAATATGTTATAGCCTTATTCTTTAACTATATCGCTGTAATAATATTGTTTCTAGACAGGTAAATTATCATTGTATACTGGGCGTACCAATCAAACTGGTTTTTTTTTCAATTTTCACAACACTCTGTGGAATATTCTAGCATTTATACAATATTGAAATTAAAACCCAACTATAGCCCCAGGTTTTCTTAATGTTCTGTTTGTTATTCATTCGCTTATGTTGGATAATAAAAAAGTTAGGGACTTTAACAATTAAACATGTTCTTTATCAATACATGGTGTTTCTAAATAAGTGCGACAAACTTTAAGGGGTAATTCTGCATGAAAAAATAATGATCGTTTACTTGATAAAGCTATGTCCGCAAATGCTTGCAAATATAAAATTATTTTGCCACACGATCATTATTTTTTCATGCAGAAATTACCCCTTAAAATTTGTCGCACTTATATTTAGAAACACCTGTATCGATAAAGAACATGGCTAGTTGTTAAAGTCCTTAACTTTTTTATTATCCAACGTAAGCGAATGAATAAAAAACAGAATGTTAATAAAACCTGGAGCTATAGTTATGCTTTAATTTAAATATTTTATAAAGGCTAGAATATTCCACAGGGTGTTGTGAAAATTGAGAAAAAAACCCAGTTTGATTGGTACACCCGGTATACAATGAAAATTTACCTGTCTATCAACAATGTTATCATAGCTATATTGTTACATAATAAGGCTATAACATATTAAAAACATTACTTAAATCGGACCAAAGGTTTGGGAGATACGAGACATCAAAAATTACCCACTTTTTTAGGGTGCCCGTTTTTCGTGCCGGTGAGTGTAGATTAAATTAGAAGTTCATTGTAAAAAAGGAAGTAAACAAAAACACGAGAAAAATGAATTTATATAAGTAAATAGGTAAGTAAATATTATAGATTGAAATAAGTACAGAAAATATATAATTATAGAGATATATAATCACTTATTGTACCTTCATTTAAGGCTAACTTTAAAAGTAAAGCAGATCTGCTATTATTCATGTTTAAAAACAAAAGGCACACAAAACACTAAGTACGATTAGGACCGCGAATCTACAACAGATAAATGTCTGGAAACCGTTACACAGGGTTGCCCAAAAACGGAAGTCACACCGAGCGGTGTGGTATACGGAAGACGCTACGCGTTGTGTACATAACCTGTATAGTAGCACGGGAGGGACACTAGCGCTGGTGATATACCGTCGAACTAAAATCTGATCTTATGAGTATGTTAGATACGATATGACTTCCAGCGAAATTTTTAATATAAGCCTTCTGATACCATCTAGTAGCAAAATTCGTAAAAATATAGGCAAAACGTTGTGACTTCCGAAATCGGAAGTCATAACGGTATATATGAAGTAACAACGTATTACGAGAATCTACTTTGGAAGTCACATGGATACATGTATCAATATATATATATATATATATATATATATATATATATATATATATATATATATATTGTTATATTTCTATTTGATATGAAAATTAAATTTTGATAATTATAAACAAAATTCAATTTAATATAAAATATTTTCAATTTTCTCAACCACGGGCATATAAATTTAGAACAACCTGTATACAACAAATTGTTATATTTAATTTTAAGAAGTGATTAAACGAAACTCGGGACAATGCGCTTAGAACAAACAAAGTGAATGGCGCGTACCATTATCGTTGTTCGCGGAAGGTTCGATCATTAGCCTATGCTAAATAAAACTCAAGTGAAATCGATAATAGGTCATTATCGTTGTTCGCGGAAGATTCGATCATTAGCCGATGCTAAATAAGACTTAGTGGAAGTAGATAATAGATCATTAAATTTTGTAATTAGTAGAAAGTAATTTTAGAATGGGAATTAACTATTTTTCTTGTGAAATCCATTAAGCATATTTAGAAAGATTAAAAAATGGGTTTTGAGGAATACTGCGAATGAGAGTTGGTGGTGGAAGTTTGATTTGTGAATCTGGAAGGGATATTTAGAAAGTAGGGGAATGAATGACAAATAGAGATCAGAATGTTTTGAGCTGTCGAGAAGTGAAGTCCAGTAGTAGACGGTAGTGTACGGAGAGTGAGAAAGCCGGTGTAGTTCCGTGAGTGTGGAATATCGATCGTGGAACGAGAGGTAGGCCAGGTTGAGAGTAAAAGAACCTCCTTGAGCCAAGAGTTCCCGGTAGCTGATTGGAGTTTCGAAAAAGGTAGAACACAGCATCGCGACAGAAGCAGGAAACGAGAGCTATACGAGCTAGTTTCAAAGGAGAACATTACTGGAAGCCAGGAAGAGGTTTTGATTGCAGCCAAGGATAGCAGGAAACGGGTCTTGTGTGAAGACATTCTCAGTTCACCAGAAAAAGGTCAGTCTCATTTGTTTGGACATGAATGTATGGGTTTTTCGTATTAAATACCACATTTAAAATTGAAGAAACATAATCAATAATATCAGAAAAGCTTCATCAAACTTAAATAGAATTGTTGCTAATAAATCATAATAGTTAAATGTTAATAAAAACTTTCAATTGGAAACCAAAAGGAAATAAGATTCCCATGTGTAAATGTTATGTTTAAGAATAATAATATATAGCAAATATTAAGCAGTGATTGCCATTTAAATAAAATAAACAATATTTTGATTACAATTGTAACCCATATGTGTTATTATTTTACTCTTTTCTTTCCTATCCCGATTAGGAACCATTGAGAAATACTTAGAAGCCACGTAAGTAAGTAATTAATTTTATAAAAAGCCCTGAGATTGAAAACATATTGATATGTGATCTGGTAAATTAATTAGATTATTATTAATGCATTGATTAAATTAAATGACATATAAAAATATTATCTCATATCAATAATCAAGATCACATCAACTGGCGCCCAACGTGGGGCATTGTAAAGTATTTCTAGTGGCAAATTTGAAGGATAGAAAGAGTAAAGCCGGTATTTGAAAATTTATATGCCTGTGGTAAAAAGTGAGATACTTACATTTGATAACATAAAATTTTAGATCTCTTTAGGTACAAATTTTACATAACTGATTTAATATTTTATTTTTACGATATTTACATTTGATATATTTATTGACAATTTATAATATTTGGGTGAGAAAAAGTCGTCTTGGTAACATACTAGTAAAATTTCATATTTGGCGGGGACAGTACTTCTTGAAAACAAATGTCTGTGACAAGAAGCCAAAGCAAAGACAACAAAAAACAAAAAGAACATTCAGACCAAGAAGATATTTTAGACACGACAATCATGGCATCAGAACAGCAAGAATTATCAGGAATAGATAAACTATTACAACTGATGCAACTCCAGTCACAAAAACTGGATGACAATCAAAGAGAAACAAAACAAGCAATGGATGAAGCAAAAAGGACAATGGATAAAAATCAGGAGGAAACAAAACAAGCAATGGATAAAAATCAGGAAGAAACATCAAAGAAAATGGATAAAGTGGATCAAAAAATGGATGACAATCAAAAGGAAACAAAACAAGCAATCGAAGAGAACAATAAGAAAATAGAGGAACTCATAGAAAAGTATGAAAAGGAAATAAAAGGATGTTTGACAACAATGAAAAACGAGATAGAACAGCAAGAAATGAAAATTAAAGATCACATGCAAGAATAAGAAATTAGAATGAAGGACCACATGAAAGAACATGAAATGAAAATTCAAGATAAAATAAAGGAGTTAACGTATGGCCAGAAAAAGGAAATAGAAAATTTGGAAAACAAGTTTGAAAACGCTATTCAAGCAATCAGAGAAGAAATGGAAAGAAAGATTGCGGAAATCAATATTCAACAAAATGTAGGAGAAAGAAGAGAAAGGGTTATACATAGCACAGATGACGTGAAGATAAGGTTTGGCGGGGATGTAAGAAGATTACACCCAGTGCCGTTCATAAATAGCCTGAAAAAGAAAATACAGCACATCGGAAATTTCGAAACAGCAAAAGAAACTATCAGAAACCATCTAAAATATGAAGCAAGCCTATGGTTCAATTGCAAAGAAGAAGAATTTGACAGTTGGCAACAATTTGAACAAAAATTTTTGAATTATTTCTGGGGAAAGTCCAACAATTGGAAATTAACAAGGAATTGCAAAATGGGAAATACAAGGATATGATGGGTATATCAGAAAGGACATATGCATTACAAATTTACTATAACGCAAAACATTTACAATATAATTACTCATCGGAACAATTAGTCGAACTGATTGCAAGACATTTCGAAGAAACGCTGGAAGACCATATCACATTGCAAAACTACAAAGACATAGATAGTTTATGCCAATTCCTACAAATAAGAGAATCACGTTTAAGAGAAAGAAAATCAAGAAGGTCGCGAGAAGATTACAGGCCCCGAGAAACACAGGATTACAGAGATAGAAATCAAAATAGGAGGGACTATACAAGACGAGATTTTAATCCCAGAAGGGAAAACGAAAATAGAGACAACGGAAGAGGAAATTATGAACAAAGAAATAGGCAATGGAATGAGGACAGAAATCGAGAATACCAGAATAGAAACACCACACTCGCAAATCAAGAAAACAGAAATAATGGTAGACAAAATGAACAGGGATATCGAGAAAACCGAAACAGATCCGACAGACCAAGAGAAAATAGAAGAGAAGTAAATAATACCCAGACAGATGAATATGACGGAGAGACATTATGACGAAAATATAAACAACGATGAGCAACCGGCGTCTTTTCACGACGGCGCTCACTAAAAACCAAAAATCAAACAGGAATCTTTTGTAACCCCAAGGAGTTTATTAAATTGGCAAGAAACAACGAAAAGAAAAATGGAGTTAATTTAAAATTTGTGGATGGATTTATCAACGAGAAACCAATTAAAATTATGATAGACACTGGATCTGAAATAACATTGGTCAACAGAAAACTAATAGAAGAAGTTAACTTAACAAATTTAATTTACAAAATACCTAGGGTAAATTTAGTGGGCGCAAACAAACGGACATTGGCAACTATAAATGAAGGCATACGAGTAATGGTACGACTGGGTAAGAAGATGTATGCACTACAATGTGTAATAATGCCAAACATGTCACATGACATGATAGTAGGAGTTGACGAATTGGCAGAAAAACATGTAGTGATAGATTTTAAAAATAATACGATGAAACTAACAGAAGAAAAAGAAAAGGAACAGGACAAGGAACAGGAGAAACAAAATACGGACGAATCAGGTAAAGAACAAACAGTGGAAATGAATTTGGCAACGAAGCAAGGACAAAGAAGAAAAGGGAGAAAAAGTCAGAAAAATACAAAAGAAAATGAAACCTGTGGCTCCTCAAAAGAAGAGTTGAGCCCAGAAAAAGAAAAATTGAGAGTATCAAAAGCAAAAGAAAACTGGGATTCCTCAAAAGAAGAGATGAGCTCAGGAGAAGAAGAAATAAAGCTAACAAATGAAAGCGAAAAAGATATGATCGAAACAGTGGCATTTGAAGAGGAGGCATATGAAAACGAGGATGCAGAATACACGGTAAAAGTATGTGAAAAATCTGAGGAAAAAGACAGAAGATTGATATGGGAAAAAGGGAAAAACAACATAATAGCCGACACTCTAACACAGGATGAGGACACTGAAAATAAGGAAACAATTACTCTACAGGTGGGACTAATTAGAGTAATACAAGAAGAAGGGGTATAAGACGTAGATTAAAGTAAGGAAATATACAGGGAGTTGATTTTGCCTCGAGAAAATTTATTTAAAAAATGCAGATAAATTTTATCGAATACAAGGCGGGGATTTGTTATATTTCTATTTGATATGAAAATTAAATTTTGATAATTATAAACAAAATTCAATTTAATATAAAATATTTTCAATTTTCTCAACCACGGGCATATAAATTTAGAACAACCTGTATACAACAAATTGTTATATTTAATTTTAAGAAGTGATTAAACGAAACTCGGGACAATGCGCTTAGAACAAACAAAGTGAATGGCGCGTACCATTATCGTTGTTCGCGGAAGGTTCGATCATTAGCCTATGCTAAATAAAACTCAAGTGAAATCGATAATAAATCATTATCGTTGTTCGCGGAAGGTTCGATCATTAGCCGATGCTAAATAAGACTTAGTGGAAGTAGATAATAGATCATTAAATTTTGTAATTAGTAGAAAGTAATTTTAGAATGGGAATTAACTATTTTTCTTGTGAAATCCATTAAGCATATTTAGAAAGATTAAAAAATGGGTTTTGAGGAATACTGCGAATGAGAGTTGGTGGTGGAAGTTTGATTTGTGAATCTGGAAGGGATATTTAGAAAGTAGGGGAATGAATGACAAATAGAGATCAGAATGTTTTGAGCTGTCGAGAAGTGAAGTCCAGTAGTAGACGGTAGTGTACGGAGAGTGAGAAAGCCGGTGTAGTTCCGTGAGTGTGGAGTATCGATCGTGGAACGAGAGGTAGGCCAGGTTGAGAGTAAAAGAACCTCCTTGAGCCAAGAGTTCCCGGTAGCTGATTGGAGTTTCGAAAAAGGTAGAACACAGCATTGCGACAGAAGCAGGAAACGAGAGCTATACGAGCTGGTTTCAAAGGAGAACATTACTGGAAGCCAGGAAGAGGTTTTGATTGCAGCCAAGGATAGCAGGAAACGGGTCTTGTGTGAAGACATTCTCAGTTCACCAGAAAAAGGTCAGTCTCATTTGTTTGGACATGAATGTATGGGTTTTTCGTATTAAATACCACATTTAAAATTGAAGAAACATAATCAATAATATCAGAAAAGCTTCATCAAACTTAAATAGAATTGTTGCTAATAAATCATAATAGTTAAATGTTAATAAAAACTTTCAATTGGAAACCAAAAGGAAATAAGATTCCCATGTGTAAATGTTATGTTTAAGAATAATAAGATATAGCAAATATTAAGCAGTGATTGCCATTTAAATAAAATAAACAATATTTTGATTACAATTGTAACCCATATGTGTTATTATTTTACTCTTTTCTTTCCTATCCCGATTAGGAACCATTGAGAAATACTTAGAAGCCACGTAAGTAAGTAATTAATTTTATAAAAAGCCCTAAGATTGAAAACATATTGATATGTGATCTGGTAAATTAATTAGATTATTATTAATGCATTGATTAAATTAAATGACATATAAAAATATTATCTCATATCAATAATCAAGATCACATCAATATATATATATATATATATATATATATAAATAATCAAAATCATTGGCTAATACTCGTAAAGTGAATGTGAATTTAGTTGGAAATATATAAAATGATGAAAGGGTCATCATTCCATACATTTCTGTGCAACTATATACACCGGTGTTTCGGCCTATTTGGGCTTCGTCAGTATAGTGTAGCAAGTTAAAAAAGTTGTTTGTAAACTTGTAAAAGGATTACTACAGGAGCAAGGTTACCATTTTTGGTCAGATTGTTAGAAGACCCGCAGTCGCAAGGCTACAACTAACATTGCCAAGGAGGTAAGGCTACCTGAGGAAATGAAAAGCCATAACATTATTAAATAAAATGATGTTGGATAATCGAGTACAAATATAAAAATAAATAATCAAAATCATTGGCTAAAATTGGAAACACCGGTGTATATAGTTGCACAGAAATGTATGGAATGATGACCCTTTCATCATTTTATATATTTCCAACTAAATTCACATTCACTTTACGAGTATTAGCCAATGATTTTGATTATTTATTTTTATATTTGTACTCGATTATCCAACATCATTTTATATATATATATATATATATATATATATATATATATATATATATATATATACCTGAGCCAAGGAATGCCAAACGTTTAGAACGTTTTAAACAATCAAACAAGGAGAGGTTAGCGCGAGTTAATAAATATCAGCATGGCTCGCAATAAGTATGAAAAACAAAATATGCACAAGATGGAATGCAACCATAGACACGTGTTTCTGACTTATTAGTCGTCATCAGTATGATATAGCTAAACAGGAGCAATGCAACCAATTTGTGGCTATAATGTTAGAAGACCCTCAGGATTCGAGAGCAACAACTAACAAATCCACGGAGGAAGCTACAGCTACCTGAGCCAAGGAATGCCAAACGTTTAGAACGTTTTAAACAATCAAACAAGGAGAGGTTAGCGCGAGTTAATAAATATCGGCATGGCTCGCAATAAGTATGAAAAACAAAATATGCACAAGATGGAATGCACCCATAGACACGTGTTTCTGACTTATTAGTCGTCATCAGTATGATATAGCTAAACAGGAGCAATGCAACCAATTTGTGGCTATAATGTTAGAAGACCCTCAGGATTCGAGAGCAACAACTAACAAATCCACGGAGGAAGCTACAGCTACCTGAGCCAAGGAATGCCAAACGTTTAGAACGTTTTAAACAATCAAACAAGGAGAGGTTAGCGCGAGTTAATAAATATCAGCATGGCTCGCAATAAGTATGAAAAACAAAATATGCACAAGATGGAATGCAACCATAGACACGTGTTTCTGACTTATTAGTCGTCATCAGTATGATATAGCTAAACAGGAGCAATGCAACCAATTTGTGGCTATAATGTTAGAAGACCCTCAGGATTCGAGAGCAACAACTAACAAATCCACGGAGGAAGCTACAGCTACCTGAGCCAAGGAATGCCAAACGTTTAGAACGTTTTAAACAATCAAACAAGGAGCCATTGCATTGCGAGCCATGCCGATATTTATTAACTCGCGCTAACCTCTCCTTGTTTGATTGTTTAAAACGTTCTAAACGTTTGGCATTCCTTGGCTCAGGTAGCTGTAGCTTCCTCCGTGGATTTGTTAGTTGTTGCTCTCGAATCCTGAGGGTCTTCTAACATTATAGCCACAAATTGGTTGCATTGCTCCTGTTTAGCTATATCATACTGATGACGACTAATAAGTCAGAAACACGTGTCTATGGTTGCATTCCATCTTGTGCATATTTTGTTTTTCATACTTATTGCGAGCCATGCCGATATTTATTAACTCGCACTAACCTCTCCTTGTATATATATATATATATATATATATATATATAGTGATTTTTTGAATAACGGCAATATATTTATATATATATTATATATATATATATATATATATATATATATATATATATATATATATATATATATATATATATATATATATGTCAAGCGATGAGTCCCGGGACATTCTAAGCGACCTAACGATGACTTCAGGGACATTTGCTGAATTCCGGGTCTGGCCGGAATTCCTATACGTCTAATGATGACTTCCAGGACTGTCCCGGAAATCAATTTATGTATAATGCCTGCTTCCGGTACAAATCAGTTTTAAGGATTTCGCAAAAATAGTCATCAATCTAGTAGGATACTTATTTTATGAGCTCATATAAGTTATAAATGTAAGAAAGAAATTCATTTTCTGTTCACATTTAAAATTCTCCTTTATACCCAATACTTAAAATTATAATTTCGAGTTCTAGCATCCTTGACAGTTACATGTTTTAAGTTTCGTTTTAACTAATCTTGACGACTTTATTTGAAGCTAGAGGAGAAGAGAATAAACTTGATAATGCTTATATTGTGAATACCATTTACTTATTAGGTTTAATGAACATATACGATAACGATACTCTAACTTAACCTATAATCTATGCTAGTTTAATTGATACTGAAGGCTTACAGCTCATGTTCCTTTTTGATACTATGGTCATAAAATATGGAAAAACTAAATTTGAAAAATTCGAATCATCAAAACCACAGGCTCTGCTTGATTTATGTTACAACAGTTAACACATTTTAGTTTATTATAACTGTCGGAGGGCGTATATAACTCGACCGTCCGTCGTGGGGCCCACTATCCTTAGTGGTGCTAGCAGCACCCAACCTATACGATATCATATTGGATAGGTTCATTGCAATGAACCTATGTAAGATGTTTAAATAAAATTTGTAAAAAAATTAATTATATAATATACAAAGTACAACACAATCAATATACTGAAACATGAAACGACTAGGTCAATAGTACTTATTAGTAACATAAATACTGTTTATTACTACTGCAATATAAGCCACAGGTATACAGGGTGTATAGTGTATACTAGTTCATAGGGAGAGTATTGGTACCTTGTAAAGTAGAAAAGATAGGGAAATGTTGAAATCGGGAAAAAGTTGCGTATTTATGAAACAATAGTTATTTTCCTAACAAGTGCAGAAAGTCATGCGACTGCAGTTTGCCGAAAGACGCGAAGCGGGAGTTCGGCAAGCAGTCGAGTGCGGAAAAGAGACTTTCTGCAAGAGTTAGGAATAATATTTTTTCTATAAGTCTTTAAAAAATGCCCAAATCTTAATCAATTAATTTAATTATTATGAAAATACATACACAAATGAATTCTTTGACAAGGTTGTCAAAACCAAACTTTCAATATAATTAGTTAGCATGACGACGATCTTGCTTTCCATGACGATGATCCAAAACGACTGTTATTGTCTACCGATTTGACTTTCGAATATTAAGTGAAAATAATTTTATTTCATCGAATTGTCGCGTTAATTTCATTAAAACAGGAACACAATAAGATACATTTGAAATAAAAGAGTAAATAATATCTAAATATTAGTTTATTGCATGTATTATAATTATTTTAAAGCCATATTAAAATATCTACACGCGTGCGGAAAAGTAAAACGCGTGCGAAAAAGTGAAACTTTATAAACTAAAACGCGTGCGAGAAAGTAGACATTTTTGCACGCTCGTAGAAAAATAAATTTGCTAAATCAGCATTAAGGAAACCAGATCCGTATTTAATATTTAAAAATAATTAAAAAGTCCCGTTTTCTAATGTTTGTCCTAACTCCTTTATTTCACAAAATATTAAAAAAAAACACTTGAGAAATACTACATTGATACGTGTTTAGTTTTATAATACAATGTTTCGTACTTTCAGGACCACCATCGACATTCGTTTTTTAAATACGAACCTGGAAGGTAGGTAAAAGAAATAAATAAAATAAATGTCCTACGAGACGTTTTCAAGTATTTTTAATATTAATAACCAAACCATAAGATCAAAGATTCCAATGACACCAATTTGTATAGTCTACTGACTAGTGATGTTGATTATAGTTACTTTCGAGTATTCGTTACAAATCGTTACTTTTGTATAAAGTAATCATGTACAGTATTCGTCACTTTGATTACTATAATTACTTTTGTTACTTTTGTATTTGAGTACCGGTAATCATATCGAGAATCGTATTTCTCAGTAGGTAGGTATTTTGTATAGGTATTCCGATATAAAAACTACAATAGTCGTCGTCGTTGCTCGCTTTGATACGATTGGTACGAAATAACGAAGTAATCAGAATAATCAAAGTAGATATGATAGTCGTTACTCGCTCTAATACGATTGGTACGAAGTAATCAGAGTAGGTAATCAAAGTAATCAAAGTAGATACAATAGTCGTTACTCGCTCTAATACGATTGGTACGAAGTAATGAAGTAATCAGAGTAATCAAAGTAGATACAATAGTCGTTACCAGCTCTAATACGATTGGTACAAAGTAACGAAGTAATCAAAGTAATCAAAGTATCAAAGTAACGGTTTGCCTCTCTGTATAGTAATCGTTACTTTCAGTATTCGTAAGTACCGAGTACTTTGTAACGAATAGTTACTTTTTCAACATAACTACTACTGACATTCTCTTTTACTAAAAAGTTTCTTGAACCAAACTTTTAATCAATAATAGGTACTAAAAACACTTTCAGACATTCATAAAATCGCATCGCCCAAGAAATGGTTAATATTTGAATCGTTGATAAATCACTATCAGTTACGAAAAATTATCGCCTGCATGTACAGCTAGCTCAAGAAGTAACTACCCACTAAAAAAATTCCCCTATTTTACGAGATACCAATACTGTCCCTATGAAATAGTACACCTACACCCTGTATGGACGGTAATTAGAAACCGTGAGAACTGCAGTTCTATAATTAGCATCCAAATTAATACGAGTTTTAACAAATGTGGTGCTTCAGCAAACACATACTTATTTAGGTGACTAAAAAATGACTTCTCTATCAACCTGCACTTCAGACCACACCCATACTGATTTTCCTTCAACTGGGCCTGGCAACGCTGTTGCCGTTAATTATTTATCAATCATATAAAAGTGTTTTGACTTGCAAGACATTTTAAATATATGGATATAAACACGACTACCGGGACATTCGCCCACGAAAATTTTGCTGCTAGCGGTTTACGTAGATATTATAAGATTAGTTATTTTCAACTATTTGTAAAGGAAGGTCTATTATGTACAAATTAAAAATTGGCACCTACATGTTGAAGATTTCGGTTCCTATTCGAAAGTACGGGAGTCGAGTTGATTACTGAAATAAATTCGAATTAGCGAAAATATTTTGAATCATTCATTAAATTAAAAATTGTGTCATGGAAGCGATCAATAGAACATAAACGTATGTATGGTGATTAGTTCAGGGTCAGTTCTTTTTGCTTAGCTTAGACCTGTGATTCACAAACATTTGGCGAACATTTATTACCTACAGAGTCTATCGTTGACTTTGCTTTTTTCCTTAACCTTCAGATGACCAAGCGAGGGAAATTGTGACCCCAGCGTATGTTTTTGTTTAATAAATTCAAAAGTATTTTTAATTTTTAACTCATTATTTTTGTATTTGACTTTAATATCATTCTAGATATCCTCATATTTTGAAATAAAAAAAAATCCCTATATTTTACGAATAAAAAATATATTCTGAAGTTGATGTTTAATAAAATAGCGTCTATTATGTGTAATTACAAGTAGTTTTACGCTAATGACGTCGACTTTGCAAAGTAACAAGACACTTACTCAACATACACGCTACACATGACACTAATACTCATTTTGTGACTGGATGCCAAACAAAATTAAAAAAAAACTTTATTTTTGTTAATTGTCATTTTTGACATTTTTGACCTGGGGTCATTTTCCCCCTCTTGGTCATCCGTGTAACAAAAAAAGGTTGGTCATCGGAAGGTTAATAACTGGTGGTAATAAGGAGTAACAGAGTAATGACATCATTGAAGTTGTACATATTATAGGTGGCGAACATTTACCGACAGAGTCTATCGCTGACTTTGTTTTTTTTTTTCGTTAACGACTGGTGGTAATTGGTAATAAGGAATAAGAGTAATGACATCATTGAAGTTGTACATATTTCATAAGTATGTACCTTGCACAACAGAACTAAGTACCTACCTAACAAAAATTCGTTCGAAAAAATTTGCCATATACAATCTTCCATCAAATTCTAATCGATAAATAGTAGTGTTATCGAGAAACTGATTGATGAGAAAAATAAATACTTATCTTTATAAAGTTTAAAACAAATTCCTCGTTAATTAGTTTATAGAGAACGGATATCGTCCGGTTATTTCAGGTTAACCTGTGAATGAAACATAAAGATGGGAATGGGAACTGCTTTGTATTTATCACGGTTATATAAACTTCACCTGTCTGTCCTCACTCTGCTACAAATCTGACGATCATTTTTTCACTAACTTCCGAATGTTCCATCAAGTCTTAATTGAACTGTTTCTCGCGACCCCATAATCCACAATATTACTTTTCGTTAAATAAGCAATGTATTGTTAACATAGTATATATGAGTACCATTATATTTAAATTACGGGTTACTAGTTATCTACTTCTTCACTTTTATTGCAATAGGTACTCTAAGTTGTGTGCTAGATTCAGCCATATTTATAATACCTATATCACACTTGAATACGTCACCAACAACTAAACCGCTTTCGTCCTAGCGGTCAAAAACTGACTCATCGATGAATATGCGGTAGGGCCAATTTCAACGTACTGCAGTATTTGCGGTAATTTCTACACGCCCTTTTGTCTGAGTTTACTGTTATCATTTCGTTAAATACGAATGCACTTTGCACGAAAGATAAGTTGACAGTCTTCAATGCGATTTTCATAGACATAAAGATAAGTAAACAGGTAACCGGTCTCTAAATATTAAACAATCTAACCCCACAAGGGGTGGTTATGGCCCTCAATTCTTGCGCAAGAAATTGAGCAATTAATTGCGCAATTACTTGCATCGTGTAAAGTGGCTATAAATTTCTAATAAGCAGTCCACCATACCGAATCCACTATTTTGGATTTTAAATCTGACAAAATCGTAATTTAGTCACTCCAAAAAACCCCAATTAATTTTTCTTTAGAAAAAAGTGGTAACCTCTTTTTAGTTATATCACGAGTTCCCGATTACAACTCTGATTTTTACAAATTGACCGAACGAAATCCGCTCTCTATTAATTAACTAAATATGTTACCAGAAAAAAATTAAAATATGCCAGAACTCATCAACATATGAGTAAAATTATTACGTTTTTTTAGTATATAGTGTACCGTGTAGAAAGTAGAAATGTATTCAAGATTTTGAATATATATTTATACCTTAATACTAATTAACTAAATACGTTACCTGAAAAAAAAATTAAATGTACCGGAACTCACCAAAATATGAGAAGCTCAAAAATATTACCGTTTTTTTAAAAGTATATAGCGTACCATATAGAAAATAGTAATGTACTCAAGATGTCGGGTCTCTATTTAGACCTTAATACTAATTAACTAAATAAGTTACCTGAACAAAGTTTAAAATGTACCGGAACTCATCAATACATGATAAACTCAAAAATATTACCGTTTTTTTTTAGTATATAGTGTACCGTGTAGAAAATAGTAATGTACTCAAGATTTTGGGTCTGTATTTACACCTTAATACTAATTAACTAAATGTGTTAACTACCTGAAAACAATTAAAATGCACCGGAACTCATCAATATATGAGAAACTCAAAAATATTACGTTTTTTTTAAGTATATAGTGTACCGTGTAGAAAGTAGTAATGTACTCAAGATTTTGGACTCTATTTACACCTTGATACTAATTAACTAAATACGTTACCTGAAAAAAGTTTAAAATGTACCGGAACTCATCAATATATGAGAAATTCAAAAGATTACGTTTTTTTAAGTATATAGTGTACCGTGTAGAAAGTAGTAATGTACTCAAGATTTTGGGCTCTATTTACAACTTAATACTAATTAACTAAATACGTTACCTGAAAAAAGTTTAAAATGTACCGGAACTCATCAATATATGAGAAACTCAAAAATATTACGTTTTTTTTAAGTATATCGTGTACCGTGTAGAAACTAGTAATGTACTCAAGATTTTGGGTCTATATTTACAGCTTAATTCTAATTAACTAAATACGTTACCTGAAAAAAATTCAAATGTACCGGAACTCACCAAAATATGAGAAACTTAAAAATATTACTGTTTTTAAAAATTATGTACTCAAGATATTGGGTCTCTATTGACATCTTAATACTAATTAACTAAATACGTTACCTGAAAAAAGTTTAAAATGTACCGGAACTCATCAATATATGAGAAACTCAAAAATATTAGCGTTTTTGTAAAAGTATATAGTGTACCGTGTAGAAAATAGTAATGTACTCAAGATTTTGGGTCTGTATTTACACCTTAATACTAATTAACTAAATATGTTACCTACCTCAAAAAAATTAAAATGTACCGAAACTCATCAATATATGAGAAACTCAAAAAGATTACGTTTTTCTTTTAAGTATGTAGTGTCCCGTGTAGAAAGTAGTAATGTACTCAAAATTTTGGGTCTCTATTTACACCTTAATACTAATTAACTAAATACGTTATTTGAAAAAAGTTTAAAATGTACCGGAACTCATCAATATATGAGAAACTCAAAAATATTACGTTTTGTTTTAAAGTATATAGTGTACCGTGTAGAAAGTAGTAATGTACTCAAGATTTTGGGTCTCTATTTCCACCTTATTACTAATTAACTAAATATGTTACCTACCTCAAAAAAATTAAAATGTACCGAAACTCATCAATATATGAGAAACTAAAAATATTACGTTTTTCTTTTAAGTATGTAGTGTCGCGTGTAGAAGGTAGTAATGTACTCAAAATTTTGGGTCTCTATTTACACCTTAATACTAATTTACTAAATACGTTACCTGAAAAAAGTTTAAAATGTACCGGAACTCATCAATATATGAGAAACTAAAAAATATTACGTTTTGTTTTAAAGTATATAGTGTACCGTGTAGAAAGTAGTAATGTACTCAAGATTTTGGGTCTCTATTTCCACCTTATTACTAATTAACTAAATACGGTACCTGAAAAAAGTTTTAAATGTACCGGAACTCATCAATATATGAGAAACTCAAAAATATTACCGTTTTTGTAAAAGTATATAGTGTACCGTGTAGAAAATTGTAATGTACTTAAGATTTTGGGTCTGTATTTACACCTTAATACTAATTAACTAAATATGTTACCTACCTCAAAAAAATTAAAATATACCGAAACTCATCAATATATGAGAAACTCAAAAATATTACGTTTTTCTTTTAAGTATGTAGTGTCCCGTGTAGAAAGTATTAATGTACTCAAAATTTTGGGTCTCTATTTACACCTTAATACTAATTAACTAAATACGTTACCTGAAAAAAGTTTAAAATGTACCGGAACTCATCAATATATGAGAAACTCAAAAATATTACGTTTTGTTTTAAAGTATATAGTGTACCGTGTAGAAAGTAGTAATGTACTCAAGATTTTGGGTCTGTATTTACACTGTAATACTAATTAACTAAATACGTTACCAGAAAAAAATTAAAATGTACCGGAACTCATCAATATATGAGAAAATCAAAAATATTACCGTTTTTTTAAAAGTATATAGTGTACCTACCAAACAGAAAATAGTAAGATCTCTATTTATACCTTAATACTAATTAACTAAATACGTTACCAAAACAAACTGCTGTATTATTTATTTTTTCCTAAAAAGTTGGTTGCGAGTGTTTATGGGATTTTTGTAAACACGTTGTTTCATTACTCCCTATACACCACCATACACCAAAATCGAGCGGATTAAATTCTGGACTACGTCGTGGCCAACGAAAATGACTACCACGACCAATCCAGCGTTCAGGAAATTCGGTATTTGGGTATGTTCTCACTGCCCTCGTATAATGTGGGGGTGTATCATCTTGCATGAACCACAAATGTTGCCTTAAGTTTAATGACAATTCTTCCAACAAATTAATAAGGTCATTTTGTAAAAAATGTAAATAGTTCTCGCCATTCAAATTACAAGGGTAACTCGCATGGCTGATTTGAAAAATGCGATTAGCTCGAAAACTGTTGAGTTTTAAAGTTATTAACAAGTTTACCTTTTTTCCACACAAATAGCGATAACTTGAAAAACAAAAAAGTTAAGCCCAAAATTTATGCCATATACGTGTCATATGTGGCGGCCTATATAAGCTACATCAATGTATGTATCAAATTATAATTGCACATACTCAGAAGCCTCCAGTCATAAATTTTTATATGTAAATGTCCACATTCATGAAAGTTATAGCAAAAAAATTTAAAATTGCAATTTCAACACCCTGTATAATTCTTAATATCAACATTTTATTAAAGCAAGTTGGCTTAAATCGCAATATTTTAAAGTGTAGAGTCTACTGTTTCTTTATACACTATATACTGGTTTTTAAAAAGTATATAGTATACCGTGTAGAAAATAGTAATGTACTCAAGATTTTGATCTGTACTCCTATAGACACCTTAAAAGAAGTCCCGGTAGTCATCGTTTGACATATAATTAACTAAATACGTTACCTGAAAAAAATTCAAATGTACCGGAACTCATCAATATATGAGAAAATCAAAAATATTACAGTTTTTTTCAAAAGTATATAGTGTACCTACCAAACAGGACATAGTAAGAGATTTTGGGTCTGTATTTACACCTTAATACTAATTAACTAAATAAATTACCTGAAAAAAATTAAAATGTACCGGAACTCGCCAATATATGAGAAACTCAAAGATATTAGAGTTTGTTAAAAAGTTTATAGTGTACTCTGTAGAAAATAGTAATGTACTCAAGATTTTAGGTCTGTATACAGGGTTGTCCTTAAGTAATTGTACAAAAATAAACAGTAGATTCTACACTTTAAAATATTATAATGTTAATATTAAGAAAGATACAGGGTGTTGAAATTGCAATTTAAAATTTTATTTTTCGCTATAACTTTAATGAATGTGGATATTTATGTATAAAAATATACTTGTATACTTGTTAATAACTTCAAAACTAAACAGTTTTCGAGTTAATCGTATTTTTCAGATCAGCTGCATAACTCGGCTTAAATGCAATTACTGCAGGCAACAAAGGAAAAAAACAAAAACAATAATACTTGTGAATACGAGTACTTTTGACTAAATTGATAGTTTCCAAAAGATTGACGATAAAAATAGTATACGCTAATATTTTTTACATACATCAGTAGGATACTTAATAACGTTTTATAGGATTTGATATCAAACGTTTTACGTTTCATATTAAATTAAAGTCATAATAAAATAAATTTTATTTATAAACCAAAGTAAGAAATAGTTAAACTGAATAACATTAAACTTTTTTTCAAAGTAAGTGTTCGATATATCCACCAATTTCTTCAATGTATTTAGGTATCAATACGTTGCATAAAAGATCGTCTCATATTAAATAGCATCGTTGGTTCAAAACAAACTGCTGTATTATCTGTTTCTTCCCAAAGTTGGTTTGCGAATAAAGTTGGTTTGCGAATGTATATGGGATTCTTGTAAACACGTTATTGCTTTGCTCCCTATGTATCACCATACACCACGACCAATCCAGCGTTCAGGAAATTCGGTATTTAGGTATGTTTTCACTGTCCTCGTATAATGTGGGGGTGCATCATCTTGCATGAACCACAAATTTTGCCTTAAGTTTAATGGCAATTCTACCAACAACTCAATAAAATCATTTTGTAAAAAATGTAAATAGTTCTCACCATTCAAATTACGAGGTAACCCGCATGGCTGATTTGAAAAATGCGATTAGCTCGAAAACTTTTGAGTTATAAAGTTATTAACAAGTTTTTTCACACAAATAGCGATAACTTGAAAAGCAAAAAGTTAAGCCCAAATTTATCCCGTCTACGTGGCATATGTGGCGGCCTATATAAGCTACATCAACGTATGTATCAAATTATAGTTGCACATACTCAGACGCCTCCAGTCATAAATTTTTATACATAAATGTCCACATTCATGAAAGTTGTAGCAAAAAAAATTTAAAATTGCACAACACCCTGTATAATTCGTAATACATATCAACATTTTATTAAAGTACGTTGGCTTAAATCGCAATATTTCAAAGTGTAGAATATACTGTTTCTTTATACACTGTATACTGTTTTTAAAACATATATAGTGTACCGTGTAGAACATAGTAATGGACTCAAGATTTTGGTGTGTATAGACACCTTAAAAGAAGTCTCGGTAGTCATCGTTTGACATATAATTAACTAAATACGTTACCAGAAAAAAATTCAAATGTACCGGAACTCATCAATATATGAGAAACTCAAACATATTACCGTTTTTTAAAAGCATATAGTGTTCCGTGTAGAAAAAAGTAATGTACTCAAGATTTTGGGTCTGGATAGATACCTTAAAAGAAGTCCCGGTAGTCATCGTTTGACATAAATAATTAACTAAATACGTTACCTGAGAAAAATTAAAATGTACCGGAACTCATCAATATATGAGAAACTCAAAAATATTACAGTTTTTTAAAAAGTATATAGTGTACCGTGTAGAAAATAGTAATGTACTCAAGATTTTGGGTCTGTATATACACCTTAAAAAAAGTCCCGGTAGTCATCGTTTGACATATATATATATATATATATATATATATATATATATATATGAAAGGAAACGGCAATTGCATTTTATTTCACTTCGACCACCACCGATATTCTACACGACGTGTTTCGAGCTCATGTCAAGCTCTCGTCAGGAACATCTAGGTGGATGGTCGAGGTGTAAGAAAATGCTTTTGGCCTTTCTGGTAATAATAAAATAACCAGACTTCAGTACACTTGGTACGACATCTATATTCATTAAACGAAAAGATTTCTCTGGTATATATATATATATATATATATATATATATATATATATAGTGATTTTTTGAATAACGGCAATTCGGTCAGATGAAATAAAACTCTATTTGTTCTAGGTCTCAATATTTCGTCACTATTTGGTGACTTCTTCAGGAGAAAACTGTAAATTTATTAAGATTAGATATGGACAAAAGACAAAACATTTCATTACTTACAACTATAAGAGTGATAATTTAAATTCGTTTAACATATTATATTGAACATTGACTTGAGAAATGACTGATGTTGTTTTGACATATATTTGGGAGTTATGGTAACTGTTATTTTTGTTTTGATGATAAATTCTATAAACAAATATTTGGAACTCCAATGGGCAGTCCTATAAGCCCTATACTAGCAACAATTATTCTAGACCATTTAATAGATCTTGGAATCTCAAAATTGCCGTTTTCACTAGCATTTATTTATAAATTTGTTGATGATATAATATGCAGTGTACCCTTTAACCACGTCGAGACAGTAAAAACAATATTTAATTCACTTCATCAAAATATTCAGTTTACTGTCGAATATGAAAATCAAAATAGTGTACCTTTTTTAGATACCAAAGTCATAAGAACAAATGATAACAAAATCGTATTAGATTGGTATCAAAAAGATACTGCATCCGGCAGATTTATAAATTATTATTCGAATCATCCTAGAAATCAAAAATTTAACACAATCATATCCATGAAAAATCGGATAACGACAATTTGTAATCGAAGTTTCTTAGATATCAATCTTAATAAACTTTTTGAAATGTTTTTGAACAATGGCTACCCAAAACACATTTTAAAAAAACTTATTTATAACACCAACTCATCTAATAGACCTTTGATTAATAATCCACAGCCAGTTATTTACAAAAAAATACCTTATGTCCAAAATTTAACAGACCAAATTGTCCCACTTTTCAAAATTTTTCCCAACATCAAATTAATTAAGTACAATCCACTTCTAAATTCAATGTTGTTCTCAAAAACTAAAGCTAATACTCCAAATACATTAAAGAGCAACATAATTTACAAAATAAACTGCATTGAATGTCAAGGTTGTTATATTGGTCAAAGTAAACAGTGGCTTAAGCAACGCGTCACTCAACATAAAAGTGACTGCAACATAAGAAAAAACTGTTGTGCCTTAGTAGATCACCACTTAAACACAGGACATAAATTTGATTTTAATAATGTAAAAATTTTGGAACAAGTTGACAACTATAAAAAACGACTCTTCCTTGAGATGGTACATATTAACAAAACTCCAGAATCAATTAATTATAAGACTGACACTAACCATTTGAGTAATATCTACTGTAATATTTTAAGTAATTCATAACATTCTTTCCCAAAATTTAAAAAATACAAACAAATTACTCAATTAATCTACTAACAATGAAGCTATCTTATTTTTATTCAAGTTCTGAATACCAGTCTTACACTAACTCATTACATACCATCAATTACATTTTATAGTCAATTTAAAATACTTTAAGTCCTTTTTGATTTGTCTACTATTACCTTTCCACCTTAAAATTTCGCAAATACTTTCTCTTGTTTACTTTGACGTATTCACTAAAATTTTTTTTCAATATTAGACACCATTCTATTAACATAAAATATATTGCAGTTACCATAACTCCCAAATATATGTCAAAACAACATCAGTCATTTCTCAAGTCAATGTTCAATATAATATGTTAAACGAATTTAAATTATCACTCTTATAGTTGTAAGTAATGAAATGTTTTGTCTTTTGTCCATATCTAATCTTAATAAATTTACAGTTTTCTCCTGAAGAAGTCACCAAATAGTGACGAAATATTGAGACCTAGAACAAATAGAGTTTTATTTCATCTGACCGAATTGCCGTTATTCAAAAAATCACTATTTAACACAGTACGGTCGAAAATATTTGTACAAATATATATATATATATATATATATATATATATATATATATATATATATATATATATATATATATATATATATATATATATATATATATATATATATATATATATATATAGAACTGGATTCGAAATCCGATGTATTTATCGACCGTGCAAGTATATTCTATAACACTATAAAACAGTGTTGAAATTATCGGGAATTGCGGTCTGTGGCTTAGATTGAAACTACATTTAATTCTGTTGAATTTGATATTTCGATGAGTATTTATTAATTTTTCATCTTCATCAGGAACAAACTACAAAATTAACTAACAGTTAGGTACAAACATAATATTACAATGATATAACTTACGAATTGTTGTAGGTATGTTATATAAAGCAATTTAACTTAAAGCTATGCATGTCGTTTCACGAGAACGTCGAGGGCGGCACTGAGTCAGGTATCTTTTCTCATATGTGTTAAGGGTCAAAAGTTCCAATATCGAGCCATCTGTTTAATATTCTGCTATTTTTCGAATTTTAAAACATTGCAGTAAATTTCGCTTAATCTACTTGTGTCTGATTTGTAATTAATTGAACGTTTATTACTGTTTATGTGGTACATCTCGAGGAACAATATTTTCTTATAATTGCTTTCTGAATCTAAGATCTTGATATCTGACAAATTAAATTGGTGTCCTGTTGTTATGGAATGGTGTGCTGCTGCACAAGTATTTTTGTGTGTTTTACAATCACTTTTGTGCTGCGTTATTCTTTGTTTCAGCCATTGCGATGTTTGTCCTATATACTGCCCATCACATTCGAGACAAGAAAGTTGATAGATGATATGACTCTGATTTAGAAGCGGTGTCTGGTCTTTAAGCTTCGAGAATAAGCTGTAGTTGGATATGCTATTGTATTTCGCTATTTTGATTTTAGGAATTCCGTTCAGCAGCTTGATTATATTAATATATATTTTGTACAAATATTTTCGACCGTACTGTGTTAAATAGTGATTTTTTGAATAACGGCAATTCGGTCAGATGAAATAAAACTCTATTTGTTCTAGGTCTCAATATTTCGTCACTATTTGGTGACTTCTTCAGGAGAAAACTGTAAATTTATTAAGATTAGATATGGACAAAAATCAAAACATTTCATTACTTACAACTATAAGAGTGATAATTTAAATTCGTTTAACATATTATATTGAACATTGACTTGAGAAATGACTGATGTTATTTTGACATATATTTCGGAGTTATGGTAACTGCAATATATTTTATGTTAATAGAATATTGTCTAATATTGAAAAAAATTTTATTTTTTATTTTTAGTGAATACGTCAAAGTAAATTAAATAATTAAATAATTACATTTTATAGTCAATTTAAAATACTTCAAGTCCTTTTTCATTTGTCTACTATTACCTTTCCACCTTAAAATTTCGCAAATACTTTTTCTTGTTTACTTTGACGTATTCACTAAAAATAAAAAATAAAATTTTTTTTCAATATTAGACAATATTCTATTAACATAAAATATATTGCAGTTACCATAACTCCGAAATATATGTCAAAATAACATCAGTCATTTCTCAAGTCAATGTTCAATATAATATGTTAAACGAATTTAAATTATCACTCTTATAGTTGTAAGTAATGAAATGTTTTGATTTTTGTCCATATCTAATCTTAATAAATTTACAGTTTTCTCCTGAAGAAGTCACCAAATAGTGACGAAATATTGAGACCTAGAGCAAATAGAGTTTTATTTCATCTGACCGAATTGCCGTTATTCAAAAAATCACTATATATATATATATATATATATATATATATATATATATATATATATATATATATATATATATATATATATATATATATATATATATATATATATTGATACATGTATCCATGTGACTTCCAAAGTAGATTCTCGTAATACGTTGTTACTTCATATATACCGTTATGACTTCCGATTTCGGAAGTCACAACGTTTTGCCTATATTTTTACGAATTTGGCTACTAGATGGTATCAGAAGGCTTATATTAAAAATTTCGCTGGAAGTCATATCGTATCTAACATACTCATAAGATCAGATTTTAGTTCGACGGTATATCACCAGCGCTAGTGTCGCTCCCGTGCTACTATACAGGCTATGTACACAACGCGTAGCGTCTTCCGTATACCACACCGCTCGGTGTGACTTCCGTTTTTTGGCAACCCTGTGTAACGGTTTCCAGACATTTATCTGTTGTAGATTCGCGGTCCTAATCGTACTTAGTGTTTTGTGTGCCTTTTGTTTTTAAACATGAATAATAGCAGATCTGCTTTACTTTTAAAGTTAGCCTTAAATTAAGGTACAATAAGTGATTATATATCTCTATAATTATATATTTTCTGTACTTATTTTAATCTATAATATTTACTTACCTATTTACTTATATAAATTCATTTTTCTCGTGTTTTTGTTTACTTCCTTTTTTACAATGAACTTCTAATTTAATCTACACTCACCGGCACGAAAAACGGGCACCCCAAAAAAATGGGTAATTTTTGATGTCTCGTATCTCCCAAACCTGTTGTCCGATTTAAGTAATTTTTTTTAATATGTTATAGCCTTATTCTTTAACAAAATAGCTATGATAATATTGTTGATAGACAGGTAAATTTTCATTGTATACCGGGTGTACCAATCAAACTGGGTTTTTTTTCTCAATTTTCACAACACCCTGTGGAATATTCTAGCCTTTATAAAATATTTAAATCAAAGCCTAACTATAGCTCCAGGTTTTATTAACATTCTGTTTTTTTATTCATTCGCTTACGTTGGATAATAAAAAGTTAAGGACTTTAACAACTAGCTAATCTTTATCGATACAGGTGTTTCTAAATATAAGTGCGACAAACTTTAAGGGGTAATTTCTGCATGAAAAAATAATGATCGTTTGGCAAAAGAATTTTATATTTGCAAGCATTTGCGGACATAGCTCTATCAAGTAAACGATCATTATTTTTTCATTCAGAATTACCCCTTAAAGTTTGTCGCACTTATTTAGAAACACCATGTATTGATAAAGAACATGTTTAGTTGTTAAAGTCCCTAACTTTTTTATTATCCAACATAAGCGAATGAATAACAAACAGAACGTTAAGAAAACCTGGGGCTATAGTTGGGTTTTAATTTCAATATTGTATAAAGGCTAGAATATTCCACAGGGTGTTGTGAAAATTGAAAAAAAACCAGTTTGATTGGTACGCCCAGTATACAATGATAATTTACCTGTCTAGAAACAATGTTATTACAGCGATATAGTTAAAGAATAAGGCTATAGCACAGGGGTGGGCAAAAGCCGGCCCGCGGGCCGGGTCCGGCCCTTTCGCTTACTTTGTCCGGCCCGTTGAAAAACCCCGCAAGTACCTAATCTTTTTAATCCCTTTTATGTGATTTTGTTGAAATCAACAGTAATAGTTTGCATAGTGTTCACATAAATTATTAAATATATAAATAATAGAGAGTATTATAATTACGAACAGCCTTAGCTAACTATATTTTTAAAAACTGTTAAATTGTAACTATTTAATTTAAATTTCTTTTAAAATATAGGGAGATCCCCGGAGATTCATAATTGTTTATTCGGTATTAATAATCGTATTTAACTCTCAAGGTCTCAAGACAAGCACTCGGTGTTTGGGTATCTATTTCAACCATATCACTGACAATTTATGATCTAAATACCTCAGCACTTTGGTCCCAATAATATGATTCTTTATTTATTAAATCTGAATTAAGTATGGTAGTTTGGAATACCTACTTCAGCATAAAATTCATTGTTACCGATTTTTGCCGAAGTTTTACAACTACTTCGAAAGACGCGTATAAGTTTATTTTGATTTAGCACTGGTCGTATTTCCTATTACTCCTCATATTTCTTTTGATACAGTGTGTGTTATTTTGCAAATATATAATAAATTGAAAAAGTGGAGGACATTTTGTAAGTAAAATTTGAAAACATTGTTTTTATTTTATTGTATTAAAATATTTATTTGTAAGCATTTGCAAAATGATACAATCTAAAAAAAGAAAAGTTGATTTGGAATGCAGAAATTTTAATGAACCATGGACAGAAAAATACCTTTTTACGAACATTGGTAAGAAAGCAATTTGTTTAGTTTGCCATTAAACCATTGCTGTTTTCAAGGAATATAATTTAAAGAGGCATTTTACATCAAAACATCCAAAATATGCATCGTTTTCTTTAGAAGAACTCAAAAATGCTGCAGACGACTTAGCAAAAAACTTAAATAAACAACAAAATATTTTTAGCAAACAAAGTAACATCGAGAAATCTACCACACAAGCAAGTTATGTTATTGCACACAAAATTGCTAAGTTATGTAAACCTTTTTCTGAAGCAGAATTTGTTAAACAGTGCATGGTAGAAGTGTCGGAGATATGTTGTCCTGAAAAAAAAAACATATTTTTGAAAATTTAAGCCTGTCAAGGAGAACAATAGTACGACGGATCGAAAATATTTCAGGAAATTTACTCGACCAGCTAAAAACAATAATTGCTGATTTTACATATTGTTCTCTGGCGTTGGATGAGTCCTGCGATATTACTGACACAAGTCAATTATTAATATTTATTCGGGGCATTAACAAAAAATGTGAAATTCGCGAGGAACTTCTTAGTGTGCATCCAATGAAAGATACAACTACCGGTGAAGACTTCTTTAACGCTGTTGAAGAGTGTTTAGTTAAAGTAAATTTACCTTGGAACAAAATAGTAAGCATCACTACGGATGGCTGTCCTAGTTTAACAGGGAAAAATGTGGGCTTACTAAAACGAATCAGCGACAAAGTAAAACAGTTGCAGCCAGAACAAGACATATTATTTTTACACTGCATTATTCATCAAGAAGTGTTATGTAGAAAAGTTTTAAAATTGAATCACGTCGTTACTGTTGTGACAAAAGTTGTAAATTTTATCCGGGAACGTGCCTTAAATCATCGACAGTTTGTTGAATTTTTGAAAGAAATTGAAAGTGACTTTTACGAAATTCCTTACTACACTGAGGTGAGATGGCTTAGCATCGGTAAAGTTTTGGACAGATTTCAATATTTGCTTGATGAAATAGTATCCTTCTTGTCGATAAAAGAAAAACTACATGATTTTCCTGAATTGCAAAATGAGGCATGGCTAAACGATTTGTCGTTTTCTGTAGATATTGTAAAATATTTAAATGAACTTAATGTAAATTTACAAGGGAAAAACCAGTTCGCTTTCAATATGCACTCAAATGTCAAAGCATTTATGATAAAACTAAACTTATTTGCTGAGAACTTTAATAAAAAAATATTAAACCACTTCCCATCATTACAAACACGACGAGAATTATTGAAAAATTCTGATTTTCTTAAATATAGTTCAGTAACACAAGACCTGCATACTGAATTCCAAAGAAGATTTCAAGATTTCAAAGCTATTGAAAAACCTTTGTCATTAATTAGTCAACCTTTCAATTTCGATGTGCAAGAAGCTCCTGTTGAAATTCACCTAAAATTAATTGACTTACAGGCAAATAATTTATTAAAAGAAAATGTTCAATCAAACGAATTGAGTGCTTTCTACGGTGCTTTGAATACAGAACATTTTAAACATTTTTTAAACTATGTTCAAAAATACCTAGTTTTATTTGGTTCGACATATATTTGTGAAAGAACTTTTTCGTTGATGGTTTCCACGAAAAATAAATATCGATCACAAATTACTGACGAAAATCTACACTCGGTATTAAGGATTGCTACAAGTGATTTGGATCCCAATTTTGAAGAAATAATATCACATGAACATTCGCGATTTCACGTTTCGCATTAACTATTATAGAAGTTATATTTATAATGAGTATTCTATTAATTTTAACGTTTAATGTTTGTCTTTTTTTATATAATTTTATTTAATATTAGGTATATTTACAAAATATGTATCAATATAAATTAATTTGTATCGTTAAAATATAAATAAATAAGAAAATAAAATCTTTCAATAACTGATTTATTTAATTACCATTAATTTATTATTATTCTTCTAACGCCGACTCCACTAATGAAGGTTGGCTAAAACACCATTGCAAATTCGTCTCTATTTTCTGCTTTTCTTAAAAGCGTCTGTGTGTTTAACCCGGTCCAGTCTCAAATGTTTTCAGTCAGAATATTTGTCGTCTACCAGGACCCCTTTTTCCTTCGAACAACTCGTACATATCATTTCTGAGCATGTGCCGTAAATATGCTGTCTGTCTCCTTTTAATGGAGGTCAAAAGTTCTGTGTCTCTTTCCATTTCGTGCAACATCATTTTGTTCGTATATGATCGGTCCATGGTATTTTCTAAATTCTCCCAAAAAGCCACATCTTAAAAGCTTCCGGCTTTCTCATTAAGTCAGCATTAACAATCCAAGCTTCGGCACCATAAAAGAATAGAGTGGATATACAACATTTTATCAACTAATATCAGATTTGCAGATTGAGTCTTTGGTGACTCAGAAATGTCCTCATCTTCAAAAAGTCTACCCTCAATTGCTCTATTCTTGATCGAATTTATGATTTCGAATTTAAATCTTCCGTAATCCAGACTCCTAAGTAAGTATTTCATTTTGTCCACTTGCTCAATATCTTCATTTTTTATCTGGTTCTTTTTCTGGATCTTCTTATGATTTAATATAATGACCATTTTTTTTTTCAATTACGTGACATATTTTACTGGGCACAAGTTTTTCGCATGTATTCCCAAGTAGGACAATTTATTATTACCATTTTCTAATTATTAACAGTCAAATTTCTTTGTCCAAATGCTTTAAAATAATACTTATAGTATTTATTTCTTGGGCAGGGAATAAACTACACCAAAAAAATTCGCGTGGGCACAGCGTACATATCCGGTATAGTCCTCCGGCCCGAGAGACATTTTGAAACTTTCATTTTGGCCCGCGCTTAAAAGTAATTGCCCACCCCTGATCTAAGCGGTTTTTTAAAATTTATGGGTTTTGCAATATTTTACCGTCAGCGAACGGACTAATAGTAGAGGATCCGATATAAGGCCGATCTGCATCGATCTATTTAATGGATAACGTGTGCGTGAAGTAACAATGTATTTTAAACGGGATTTACTTTTTCGCACTGTTTTTGACACACTTTCATATAATCAAATATCCTTAACTTTCGCGTTGTCATGGTGATGACATAATGAGCAATAAATTACAAAAAAAAATTTGACAGTTTTGTGGTTTGAAAGAAATTAGAATGTTTAAATAAGTTCTAAAAATTGTAGAATAGGAATGAATTCCAGTGATGAAGAGTTACAGTTTTTTTATTTGTTTATCGTAGATAAAATATTGTATGAAACTGTGCGTGAAGTACTTTTTGCGAACTTAAGCGATGTATAGCACTCGCTCCGTTGTCGCTTGTGCTCTAAACATCACGTGCATTCGTAAAAAGCATACTTCACGAACTGTTTCATAAATAACTATTTTCATATATTAAAAAAAATGTTTCGACCCGGGTAGATATTATTCCAGATTTTCAGATTTCAGCACAGTGTTAGATGGTTGGGGCATATATGGAGAGCAGGTAGCGTAACAACTATAAACTCAATTTTACAATGGAAACCCGGAGTTAGAAGGAGACGCGGAGGAACTAGAATAAATGGTTACAGGAAGTAAAGGAAAATTTATATAGGGCAGGAATTAGAGACTAGCAGAAAAAGACAGAGGATAGAAAGAACTGGAGAAGCACAGTCAATAGTATCGAGTAGCAGACTGGGACTAATCTGCTCTAAAAAGATGGATCTAGATAGCTTTTTAGCAGCTCAACCCCACCTGGTGTATTTAGCCATTTAATTTTCTTATTACACATTATTATTGGTACATCAAAAATTAAAAGGACGGTGCCTGTAATAAAATCTAAAATTCAAAATTTAATCAAGAAAAATAATAAATATTAAAATTTCCTATAAGTTCAAATTTATTTATTAAAATTTTTGATATAATTTTCATAAATAAATTACTTACTAATAACACTTTTTTAATTAATTCCAAAAAATCCATTTTGCAGCAATAATAATTGCTTAGTATTTGTAAAATAAATATCAATCATATCATAAATAATACAGGTTTACAAAAAAAAAAATTAATTTCGGACTATTTGACGAAACCATGTTACAAGGGGGTTTTTGGGGTGGCTGATCACGAATCCGGGGTCCGCTCACCTCTTTCACGCCAGGTAAAGGTCATTTCAAGGTAAAATCAAGATAAATCGACAGTCGCTCTGAGAAAGTATATTAGGGCGTTTTTGGTGTCGCTGATGACGAATCATTAGTCCGCTGACCTCTATCACGTCTAGTTCAAGGTCAAATCAACATAAATCGACACAATCGCTCTGAAAATATAGGGGTTTTGGAGTCACTGATCATGAAAACTGCGGTCCGTTGAGCTCTACCACGTAAGGTAATGGTCATTTCAAGGCCAAATCAGGACAAGTCCACAAAACTGATTTGACCTTGAAATGACCTTTACCTGTCGCGGTTGAGCTCAACGGACCCCAGTTTTGTGATCAGCGACCCCAAAAACCCCCTAATATACTTTTTCAGAGCGATCGTGTCCATTTATCTTGATTTGACCTCGAAATGACCTTGAGCTGGACGTGATAGAGGTCAGCGGACACAAATTCGTCATCAGCGACCGCAAAAACCCCCTAATATACTTTTTCAGAGCGACTGTCGGTTTATCTTGATTTGACCTTGAGATTACCATTACCTGACGTGATAGAGGTCAGCGGACCCCGGATTCGTGACCAGCGACCCCAAAAACCCCCTAGTCATATGGTTTCGTCAAATATTCCGAAATGTATTTTTTTGTAAACCTGTTTAATCAAAAGAATATCAATCTTTTAATTTAAATAGACAACTTTAAAACATAGAACTGCATTCACAACTGTATTCACAGTAAAAGTTTCAAAAGATCACACATTACGCTTAAAGTAAGAGGTAAATCAGCAGACGAGTCGTTGTGACTTCCAAAATATGACAACACCGCTGGAAGTGACAACGCACCTTGAACTACCCTATATATGGAAGCCATAACGTATGCTGTACGCTTCGGTATATACGTATATATATACAAAATTTATTTTGGTAAATCCTTTCCCCTCAATAGGTAGACCCATTTTATAAGCCCCCCTTTTACCAAATACACAATTTTTAAAAAATAATTCCTAGTAGAAAAGGTGGAAGTCGGACAGCCTCTTCTGTATACCGGAAGTTACAACTTAACGTGCATCAATATATATATATATATATATATATATATATATATATATATATATATATATATATTGATACATGTATCCATGTGACTTCCAAAGTAGATTCTCGTAATACGTTGTTACTTCATATATACCGTTATGACTTCCGATTTCGGAAGTCACAACGTTTTGCCTATATTTTTACGAATTTGGCTACTAGATGGTATCAGAAGGCTTATATTAAAAATTTCGCTGGAAGTCATATCGTATCTAACATACTCATAAGATCAGATTTTAGTTCGACGGTATATCACCAGCGCTAGTGTCGCTCCCGTGCTACTATACAGGTTATGTACACAACGCGTAGCGTCTTCCGTATACCACACCGCTCGGTGTGACTTCCGTTTTTTGGCAACCCTGTGTAACGGTTTCCAGACATTTATCTGTTGTAGATTCGCGGTCCTAATCGTACTTAGTGTTTTGTGTGCCTTTTGTTTTTAAACATGAATAATAGCAGATCTGCTTTACTTTTAAAGTTAGCCTTAAATGAAGGTACAATAAGTGATTATATATCTCTATAATTATATATTTTCTGTACTTATTTCAATCTATAATATTTACTTACCTATTTACTTATATAAATTCATTTTTCTCGTGTTTTTGTTTACTTCCTTTTTTACAATGAACTTCTAATTTAATCTACACTCACCGGCACGAAAAACGGGCACCCTAAAAAAATGGGTAATTTTTGATGTCTCGTATCTCCCAAACCTTTGGTCCGATTTAAGTAATGTTTTTAATATGTTATAGCCTTATTATTTAACAATATAGCTATGATAACATTGTTGATAGACAGGTAAGTTTTCATTGTATACCGGGTGTACCAATCAAACTGGGTTTTTTTCTCAATTTTCACAACACCCTGTGGAATATTCTAGCCTTTATAAAATATTTAAATTAAAGCCTAACTATAGCTCCAGGTTTTATTAACATTCTGTTTTTTTATTCATTCGCTTGCGTTGGATAATAAAAAAGTTAAGGACTTTAACAACTAGCCATGTTCTTTATCGATACAGATGTTTCTAAATATAAGTGCGACAAATTTTAAGGGGTAATTTCTGCATGAAAAAATAATGATCGTTTGGCAAAATATTTTATATTTGCAAGCATTTGCGGACATAGCTTTATCAAGTAAACGATCATTATTTTTTCATGCAGAATTACCCCTTAAAGTTTGTCGCACTTATTTAGAAACACCATGTATTGATAAAGAACATGTTTAATTGTTAAAGTCCCTAACTTTTTTATTATCCAACATAAGCGAATGAATAACAAACAGAACATTAAGAAAACCTGGGGCTATAGTTGGGTTTTAATTTCAATATTGTATAAAGGCTAGAATATTCCACAGAGTGTTGTGAAAATTGAAAAAAAAAACCAGTTTGATTGGTACGCCCAGTATACAATGATAATTTACCTGTCTAGAAACAATATTATTACAGCGATACCTATAGTTAAAGAATAAGGCTATAACATATTAAAGAAATACTTAAATCGGAGAATAGGTTTAGGAGATACGAGCCATCAAAAATGACCCATTTTTTTGGGGTGCCCGTTTTTCGTGCCGGTGAATGTATCTATTAAATAATCTAAATTATTTTTAAAAATCTTATTAAAAGCTTAAATACAAGGAATGTAGGTAAATGTTCTCATTTAACGAAATTTCCGAAAATTGTGTATTTTTTTGACCCAAGTAGGCTGAAAAATCGATTTTATAGTTATTGTTATTTCGAAAGTAATAAAACGTGTAAAAATTACAAAAAAATTGAATGTACAATTACAATTGAATGGAATTAAATACACGATAAAATGAATCAAGAGCGATAAAAAGTTTAAAGTAATAAATTCTGGTAATAATATAAAATACAGTAAACTCTCTCCTAAGGGGGTAGGCGCAAAATCTCTGTCCAATACTATTTAAATACATTTATTTTTTTCGAATCCTGAGAAAACTAATAAATATTTTTTAAAACATACACCCAGAATGAAAGATAACATTATTACGGGGGACCGAAAGTCCCTTAGAATAAAAAAAAGTTTCTTTTGAATGAAATATTCAAAATTAAAAATCACACTAACTTTTCTCTTTTTTTTTTATCATCCCATTATCTTTATTAAAATAAACATATATTAGGTATATAAGTTATTAAAATAAACATTATATAAGTTTTCAGGGACTTTCTGCCCTCGGTAATAATGTAAGCTTCCATTCTGCGTTTAAATTTTTCAAAAATACTTATTAGTTTTCTCAGAATTCGAAAAAAATTAATGCATTTAATTAGCACTGGACTAAGATTTTGCGCCTATCCCCAACGAGCACCTCCTCTATACGGACGGTATTTAAAACAAAATTCATTTGCCGATATACTGAGCCTGTACT
This sequence comes from Diabrotica virgifera virgifera, assembly GCF_917563875.1. Taxonomy (NCBI): domain Eukaryota; kingdom Metazoa; phylum Arthropoda; class Insecta; order Coleoptera; family Chrysomelidae; genus Diabrotica; species Diabrotica virgifera. The sequence continues at coordinate 106,271,379 of NC_065451.1, read as the reverse complement.
CTTCCGGACAATCCCTTAAAATGATGTGTACCTAAATGAAAAAAAAAATACATAGATATTTTTTCCAAATATTTTAGAATACAAAACTACAATATTTATATTTTATTATTTCAAATTAACACAGAGATGACAACGAGTGATATTTGATAACTCTACCTTATCTGCAGTAGGTAATAAAAATCTGGTTCTAGTGTGGGATCCGTCATTAAAATATTTTGTGTGTCGGTCATTAAAAGAAATATGACACCATAACGCGTTGCTCTAATAATACTTTAACATTGATAGTTATTATGTTGTGACTAAAAATGTTAACGGAATGTCTGCTTGGCAAAAGAAAACATCGGCACAATATCAATTTTCTTCTTTGATATGTTACCTATGTGTATGCCAAATTTCATGTCAATCTTAAGTGGTTTTTTAAAATTTATGGGTTTTGCAATATTTTACCGTCAGCGAACGGACTAATAGAAGAGGATCCGATATAAGGCCGATCTGCATCGATCTATTTAATGGATAACAATAATTATTGGATATGTAATTTAGTATGTTAACAATTATAAAAAACAAGGGGTGCATGATCTAATTTTCTTCTGACTATAATCAATTAATAATTAATAAATGACTTTTATCTACTCTATGTCATATTATAATATATAAATTTTTAGTTTGTGAAAACTGTCATTATAGATAGCAGTGCTTTAAAGTAAGCATGAAGTAACAATGTATTTTAAATGGGATTTACTTTTTCTCACTGTTTTTGACACACTTTCATATAATTAAATATTCTTTCTTAACTTTCGCGTTTCATGGTGATGACATCTTCTTTTTCTTCAAGTGCCATCTCCGCGAAGGAGGTCGGCAATCATCATAGCTATTCGGACCTTGGAGACGGCTGCTCTGAAAAGTTCGTTTGATGTACATCCGTACCATTCTCTCAGGTTGCGCAACCACGATATTCTGCGTCTCCCTATGCTTCTTTTTCCTTGAATCTTTCCCTGCATAATGAGTTGAAGCAAGTTGTATCTCTCTCCACGTGTAATATGTCCGAGATATTCCAATTTTCTGGTTTTAATTGTATTTAAGACTTCCATTTCTTTATTCACCTTTCTCAGAACCTCTTTGTTTGTGACGTGTTCTGTCCATGATATTTTTAGAATTCTTCTATATACCCACATCTCGAATGATTCCAGTTTTTTCATTGATGCCGCATTCAAGGTCCAAGCTTCCATTCCGTAAAACAGAGTCGAGAAAACGTAGCACCTAGCCAACCTTATTCTTAGCTCTAACCTTAGATCTCTTGTGCAGAGCACAAGAGAGGTGATGACATAATGAGCAATAAATTACAAAAAAAAAGTTTGACAGTTTTGTGGTTTGAAAGAAATTAGAATTTTTATATGTCACAGTTCTAAGAATTGTAGAATAGAAATGAATTCCAGTGACGAAGAGTTACAGTATTTTTATTTGTTTATCGTAGATAAAATATTGTATGAAATTGTGCGTGAAGTACTTTTTGCGAACTTACGCGATGTATAGCACTCACTCCGTTTCATAAATAACTATTTTCATATATTAAAAAAAAAATGTTTCGACCCGGGTAGATATTATTCCAGATTTTCAGATTTGGGCACAGAGTTGGATTGTTGGGGCATATATGGAGAGCAGGTAGCGCAACAACTATAAACTCAATTTTACAATGGAGACCCGGAGTTAGAAGGAGACGCGGAGGAACTAGAATAAATGGTTACAGGAATTAAAGGAAGATTTATATAGGGCAGGAATTAGAGACCAGCAGAAAAACAAAAGAGGATAGAAAGAAATGGAGAAGCATAGTCAATAGTATCGAGTAGCAGATTGGGAAAAATCTGCTCGAAAAAGATGGATCTAGATAGCTTTTTAGCGGGTAATCCCCACCTGGAGGGTTTAGCCATTTAATTTTTTATTACATATTATTATTGGTACATCAAAAATTAAAAGGACGGTGCCTGTAATAAAATCTAAAATATTAAAATTTTCTATAAGTTCAAATTTATTTATTAACATTTTTGATATAATTTTCATAAATAAATGACTTACTATTAACACTTTTTTAATTAATTCCAATAAATCCATTTTACAGCAATAATAATATATTAGTATTTTTGTTAAAATAAATATCAATCATATTATCATAAATAACACAGGTTTACAAAAAAAAAACTAAATTTCGGACAATTTGACGAAACCATATGACAAGGGGGTTTTTGGAGTGGCTGATCACAAATCCGGGGTCTGCTCACCTCTATCGCGTCAGATAAAGGTCATTTCAAGGTCAAATCAAGATAAATCGACAGTCGCTCTGAAAAAGTATATTAGGGGGTTCTTGGGGTCGCTGAAGATGAATCCGGAGTCTGCTGACCTCTATCTCGTCTAGTTCAACGTCATTTTAAGGTCAAATCAACATAAATTGACACAATTGCTCTGAAAGTATAGGGAGTTTTGGGGTCGCTGATCATGAAAACTGCGGTCCGTTGAGCTCTACTACGTCATGTAAAGGTCATTTCAAGTTCAAATCAGGAGGAGTTAACAAAATTGATTTGACCTTGAAATGGCCTTTACCTGACGTGGTTGAGCTCAACGGGCCCCAGTTTTGTGATCAGGGACCCCAAAAACACCCTAATATACTTTTTCACAGCGATTGTGTTGATTTATCTTGATTTGACCTCGAAATGACCTTCAGCTACACGTGATAGAGGTCAGCGGATCCGGGATTCGTTATAAGCGACCCCAAAACCCTCCTAATATACTTTTTCAGAGCGACTGTCGATTTATCTTGATTTGTCCTTGAAATAACCTTTACCTGACGTGATAGAGGTTAGCGAACCCCGGATTCGTAACCAGCGACCCCAAAAACCCCCCTAGTCATATGGTTTCGTCAAATAGTCCGAAATGTATTTTTTTGTAAACCTGTATAATCAAAAGAATATCAATATTTTAATTTAAATAGACAACTTTAAAACACAGACAACTGTATTCACAGTAAAAGTTTCAAAAGATCACACATTACGCTCAAAACAGGAGGTAAATCTAGCAGACGAGTCGTTGTGACTTCCAAAATATGACAACACCGCTGGAAGTGACAACGCGCCTTGAACTACCCTATATATGGAAGCCATAACGTATGCTGTACGCTTCGGTATATACGTATATATATACAAAATTTATTTTGGTAAATCCTTTCCCCTCAATAGGTAGACCCATTTTATAAGCCCCCCTTTTACCAAATACACAATTTTTAAAAAATAATTCCTAGTAGAAAAGGTGGAAGTCGGACAGCCTCTTCTGTATACCGGAAGTCACAACTTAACGTGCATCAATATATATATATATATATATTGATGCAATATATATATATATATATTGATGAAATATATATATATATATATATATATATATATATATATATATATATATATATATATATATATATATATATATATATATATATATATATATATATATTGATGCACGTTAAGTTGTGACTTCCGGTATACAGAAGAGGCTGTCCGACTTCCACCTTTTCTACTAGGAATTATTTTTTAAAAATTGTGTATTTGGTAAAAGGGGGGCTTATAAAATGGGTCTACCTATTGAGGGGAAAGGATTTACCAAAATAAATTTTGTATATATATACGTATATACCGAAGCGTACAGCATACGTTATGGCTTCCATATATAGGGTAGTTCAAGGTGCGTTGTCACTTCCAGCGGTGTTGTCATATTTTGGAAGTCACAACGACTCGTCTGCTGATTTACCTCTTACTTTAAGCGTAATGTGTGATCTTTTGAAACTTTTACTGTGAATACAGTTGTGAATGCAGTTCTATGTTTTACAGTTGTCTATTTAAATTAAAAGATTGATATTCTTTTGATTAAACAGGTTTACAAAAAACATACATTTCGGAATATTTGACGAAACCATAAGACTAGGGTGTTTTTGGGGTCGCTGGTCACGAATCCGGGGTCCGCTGACCTCTATCACGTCAGGTAATGGTCATCTCAAGGTCAAATCAAGATAAACCGACAGTCGCTCTGAAAAAGTATATTAGGGGGTTTTTTTAGTCGCTGATGACGAATTTTGTGTCCGCTGACCTCTATCACGTCTAGCTCAAGGTCATTTCGAGGTCAAATTAAGATAAATCGACACGGTCGCTCTGAAAAAGTATATTAGGGGGATTTTGGGGTCGCTGATCACAAAACTGGGGTCCGTTGAGCTCAACTGCGACAGGTAAAGGTCATTTCAAGGTCAAATCAGTTTTGTGGACTTGTCCTGATTTGGCCTTGAAATGACCTTTACCTTACGTGGTAGAGCTCAACGGACCGCAGTTTTCATGATCAGTGACTCCAAAACCCCTATATTTTCAGAGCGATTGTGTCGATTTATGTTGATTTGACCTTGAACTAGACGTGATAGAATGACCTTTACCTGGCGTGAAAGGGGTGAGCGGACCCCGGATTCGTGATCAGCCACCCCAAAAACCCCCTTGTAATATGGTTTCTTCAAATAGTCCGAAATTTGTTTTTTTTTTGTAAACCTGTGTTATTTATGATATATGATTGATATTTATTTTACAAATACTAATATTTTATTATTGCTGCAAAATGGATTTTTTGGAATTAATTAAAAAAGTGTTATTAGTAAGTAATTTATTTATGAAAATTATATCAAAAATTTTAATAAATAAATTTGAACTTATAGGGAATTTTAATATTTATTATTTTTCTTGATTAAATTTTGAATTTTAGATTTTATTACAGGCACCGTACTTTTAATTTTTGATGGACCAATAATAATGTGTAATAAGAAAATTAAATGGCTAAATACACCAGGTGGGGTTGAGCCGCTAAAAAGCTATCTAGATCCATCTTTTTAGAGCAGATTAGTCCCAGTCTGCTACTCGATACTATTGACTGTGCTTCTCCATTTCTTTCTATCCTCTGTCTTTTTCTGCTAGTCTCTAATTCCTGCCCTATATAAATTTTCCTTTACTTCCTGTAACCATTTATTCTAGTTCCTCCGCATCTCCTTCTAACTCCGGGTTTCCATTGTAAAATTGAGTTTATAGTTGTTACGCTACCTGCTCTCCATATATGCCCCAAGCATCTAACACTGTGCTGAAATCTGAAAATCTGGAATAATATCTACCCGGGTCGAAACATTTTTTTTAATATATGAAAATAATCATTTATGAAACAGTTCGTGAAGTATGCTTTTTACGAATGCACGTGATGTTTAGAGCACGAGCGACAACAGAGCGAGTGCTATAGATCGCGTAAGTTCGCAAAAAGTACTTCACTCACAGTTTCATACAATATTTTATCTACGATAAACAAATAAAATAACTGTAACTCTCCATCACTGGAATTCATTCCTATTCTACAATTTTTAGAACTTATTTAAACATTCTAATTTCTTTCAAACCACAAAACTGTCAAATTTTTTTTTGTAATTTATTGCTCATTATGTCATCACCATGACAACGCTAAAGTTAAGGATATTTGATTATATGCAAGTGTGTCAAAAACAGTGCGAAAAAGTAAATCCCGTTTAAAATACATTGTTACTTCACGCACACGTTATCCATTAAATAGATCGATGCAGATCGGCCTTATATCGGATCCTCTACTATTAGTCCGTTCGCTGACGGTAAAATATTGCAAAACCCATAAATTTTAAGAAACCGCTTAGATTGACATGAAATTTGGCATACACATAGGTAACATGTCAAAGAAGCACATTGATATTGTGCCGATGTGTGCTTTTGCCATGGGGGTGACTTTTACCTCGTCTCGGGATGAAAAAATATACGTTCAAAATAAGTCCGGAAATGGATTAACTGACTAATTCTAGGCAACTTTTGTTCTATAGCATTTTTTCAGTTAGTTATTTTTCGAGTTATTTTCGAGTAAATATGTTTATTTTTCAACAAAAAAAAAACAGTTTTTAACGGTTTTTTTGGCAATTAACTCAAAAAGTAAGTATTTTATCGAAAAAACCATTCTTAGGAAAAATATAGCCCATAAAAAAGTAAAAAAAATGGTGTGCTTATGAATGAGATCCCTAGACCCAGTAAGAGAAGAGTTGTAACTAATGAAAAATAGGTTCATACACGCCAAATTCCAAATTGAATATTTCAACGTGAACTGTCAAAAACTAAAGCACTTTTTGGGGAACACTAATTACAACTTTTTTGTAGTGTTTAAAAAAAGGTTAAAACAGTTTTAGCATTAAATTAAGGAAGTTACGCTCAAAATGAAGATCCTTTTTTTTTTGTAAAAAATTATAAAATTCACCCCCTAATTAGCATCCGAAATGAAATTAATAGTCACCACTTCAGAAGTTGATTTACTCGTGTATGTATTGTTTATAAATATGATCTGTAAGCTTCATCGGTTCAAAATGCTTATTTTAAGGGGATGTAATTGAAAGGGAGTGAACTAGTCACTAACCAACTGTGTAAGCTAATTTTGAACAGCCATATCTTAACCAATATTTGTCTCAAAGGAAAACACATAATCCTAAATATTCAGAAAAGCAAAACCTACATTTTTTACTATTCGTAATTTTTAGTATCACTAATAAATTTTATGTCATTTTAAAACAGCATTTTTTTCTGCAAAAAATTTTACTTTAAAACCAATTTTTTTCAAAAATTAGCCCTTTGAGCCCATCATATAAGATATACAGATCATATAAATATTACATAATTTAAGTAACTTGTGAAGCGGTAAATATTAATTTCATATGAGATTCCAATTAAGGGGTGCTTTTTCGAATTTTTTTAACAAAAATAGGACCTACTTTATTTTGAGCGTATCTTGCTTAATTTTGATGCTAGAAAGTTTTTTAGAAAACATAAAAAATATTTTTTTAAAACTTTGAAAAAGTTGTAATAAGTTGTCTCAGAACAGTGCATCATTTTTTGGTTGCTATCATTTTTTGGTTATTTCACGTGAAATTATTCGTTTTTAAATTTGACGAATATGAACCTGTTTCCTGTTTTATTTAGCTACAACTTTGCTTCTACTGATTTTAAAAAGTTCATACGTAGATCAATTTTGTTACTTTATAAGCTATATTTTTAATGTTTTTCCCGATAACATACTTACTTTTTGTGTTATTGGCAAAAAAACCGTATAAAAGTGTTTTTTTGATGATAAATTGCCATATTGACTCGCAAATAACTCAAAAAGTATTACCTTAGTGAAAAAATTCTATATAACAAAAGTTGCTTAGAATTAGTCAGTTTATCCATTTCCGAACTTATTTTGAACGTATATTTTTCACCTCCGAGAAGAGGAGAAACTCGCCCCCCAGGGCAAAGTTTTCTTTTCACTTTTTTCTTTGACATGTGACCTATGTGTATGCCAAATTTCACGTCAATCCGTTCTTTAAAATGTGGAGCAAAAACCGTTAATGAACTATACTGCAGTCAAACCCGCTTATTAGAATACCTCTTAAAGGAATATCCCGGTTTAAGGAATAGAAATTTGCGGTCCGGAAACGTTTCTACTAGCGACCAATGATCGGTTATTAGAATATCCCGGTTATAGGAATACTTTTGATTGGCACGAAGGCTATTCCAATAAGCGGGTTCGAATGTATTTCGGTAAGATCGTAAAAAACGAATCAGAATATTTTTCCTATCGACTAAGATACAACCTGGACTAAGTAAAATAAAATACCTACTTTCAATACACCAATAATCATTGCGTTTTTTATAAATGTATAAAAGCATAATATTTTACTGCATATTTCAATTATTCAACTGTTTTTTGCATAATTTAAGGTTTTTTTAAGTGCATATTTCCCGAGCTCTATTAATTTGATGTATTTCTCCACGAGTTTACATCAAAAATCTTGATAATTACAATTGTTTTGTTTGTATAATTATTGTTTTATCATACAGTCAAGTCGCCCTTGAATCCCAAACATTTTTAAAGGAAAATAAAATTTTTATTGGATATGTTCAAGCAGACATTTCCGTTCAAGCAGAATTTTTAGTCACAACATATCAATGTTAAATATTATTAGAACAACGTTAAGGTGTCACGTTTCTTTTAATGACCGACACACATATTATATTTTAATTACGGATCCCACATTTTGCTAAACAGTTAAGAATGTAGTAGAAACATCAAACTTAAGAAACATATTTTTATTGCCTACTGCTGATAAATTAAACAGTATCAAATATCACTCGTTGACATCTCTGTATTAATTTTAAATAATAAAATATATGTAGTTTTGTATTCTAAAATATTTGGAAAAAATACTTATGTATTTTTTTTCATTTACACATCATTTTAAGGGAGTGTCCGTTGAAGAGTACAGGTTCAATATTATCGGCAAATGAGTTTTGTCTTAAATACCGGCCGTATAGAGGAGGTGTTCGTTAAGGAGATAGGCGCAAAATCTTGGTAAAATGCTAATTAAATGCACTATTTTTTTTCGAATTCTGAGAAAACTAATAAGTATTTTTGAAAAATTTAAACGCAGAATGGAATATTACATTATTACCGAGGGCCGAAAGTCCCTGAAAACTTATATAATGTTTATTTTAATAAGATAACGGGATAAAAAAACAAAAGAAAAGTTAGTGTGATTTTTAATTTCGAATATTTCATTATCAAGAAACTTTTTGTTTATTCTAAGGGACTTTCGGTCCTCCGCAATAATAATCTTTCATTCTGGGTGTAAGTTTTAAAAAGTATTTATTAGTTTTCTCAGAATTCGTAAAAAATGAATGCATTTAAATAGCATTGGACGAGATTTTGCGCCTACCTCCTTAAGAGAGAGTTTACTATATTTCATATTATTACTAGAATTTATTACTTTAAACTTTCTATCGCTCTTGATTCATTTTTTCGTGTATTTAATTCCATTCAATTGTAATTGTACATTCAATTTTTTGTATATTTTTACACGTTTTATTACTTTCGAAATAACAATAACTATAAAATCGATTTTTCAGCCTACTTGGGTCAAAAAAATACGCAACTTTTCGGAAATTTCGTTAAATGAGAACATTTACCTACATTTCTTGTATTTAAGCTTTTAATAAGATTTTTAAAAATAATTTAGATTATTTAATAGGTACATTCACCGGCACGAAAAACGGTCACCCCAAAAAATGGGTCATTTTTGATGGCTCGTATCTCCTAAACCTATTCTCCGATTTAAGTATTTCTTTAATATGTTATAGCCTTATTCTTTAACTATATCGCTGTAATAACATTGTTTCTAGACAGGTAAATTATCATTGTATACTGGGCGTACCAATCAAACTGGTTTTTTCTTCAATTTTCACAACACCCTGTGGAATATTCTAGCCTTTATACAATATTGAAATTAAAACCCAACTATAGCCCCAGGTTTTCTTAACGTTCTGTTTGTTATTCATTCGCTTATGTTGGATAATAAAAAAGTTAGGGACTTTAACAACTAAACATGTTCTTTATCAATACATGGTGTTTCTAAATAAGTGCGACAAACTTTAAGGGGTAATTCTGCATGAAAAAATAATGATCGTTTACTTGATAAAGCTATGTCCGCAAATGCTTGCAAATATAAAATTCTTTTGCCAAACGATCATTATTTTTTCATGCAGAAATTAACCCTTAAAGTTTGTCGCACTTATATTTAGAAACACCTGTATCGATAAAGAACATGGCTAGTTGTTAAAGTCCTTAACTTTTTTATTATCCAACGTAAACGAATGAATAAAAAAACAGAATGTTAATAAAACCTGGAGCTATAGTTAGGCTTTAATTTAAATATTTTATAAAGGCTAGAATATTCCACAGGGTGTTGTGAAAATTGGGAAAAAAACCCAGTTTGATTGGTACACCCGGTATACAATGAAAATTTAACTGTCTATCAACAATATTATCATAGCTATATTGTTAAAAAATAAGGCTATAACATATTAAAAGAATTACTTAAATCGGACAACAGGTTTAGGAGATACGAGACATCAAAAATTACCCATTTTTTTGGGGTGCCCGTTTTTCGTGCCGGTGAGTGTAGATTAAATTAGAAGTTCATTGTAAAAAAGGAAGTAAACAAAAACACGAGAAAAATGAATTTATATAAGTAAATATGTAAGTAAATATTATAGATTAAAATAAGTACAGAAAATATATAATTATAGAGATATATAATCACTTATTGTACCTTCATTTAAAGCTAACTTTAAAAGTAAAGCAGATCTGCTATTATTCATGTTTAAAAACAAAAGGCACACAAAACACTAAGTACGATTAGGACCGCGAATCTACAACAGATAAATGTCTGGAAACCGTTACACAGGGTTGCCAAAAAACGGAAGTCACACCGAGCGGTGTGGTATACGGAAGACGCTACGCGTTGTGTACATAACCTGTATAGTAGCACGGGAGCGACACTAGCGCTGGTGATATACCGTCGAACTAAAATCTGATCTTATGAGTATGTTAGATACGATATGACTTCCAGCGAAATTTTTAATATAAGCCTTCTGATAACATCTAGTAGCCAAATTCGTAAAAATATAGGCAAAACGTTGTGACTTCCGAAATCGGAAGTCATAACGGTATATATGAAGTAACAACGTATTACGAGAATCTACTTTGGAAGTCACATGGATACATGTATCAATATATATATATATATATATATATATATATATATATATATATATATATATATATATATATATATATATATATATATATATATATATATATATATATTGTTATATTTCTATTTGATATGAAAATTAAAATTTGATAATTATAGACAAAATTCAATTTAATATAAAATATTTTCAATTTTCTCAACCACGGGCATATAAATTTAGAACAACCTGTATACAACAAATTGTTATATTTAATTTTAAGAAGTGATTAAATAAGACTCAAGTGAAATCGTTAATAGGTCATTATCGTTGTTCGCGGAAGGATCGATCATTAGCCGATGCTAAATAAGACTAAGTGGAAATAGAGAATAGGTCATTAAAAATTTGTATATAGTAGAAAGTAATTTTAGAATGGGAATTAACTATTTTCTTTGAAATCCATTAAGCATATTTAGAAAGTTTAAAAATTGGTTTTGAGGAATACTGCGAATGAGAGTTGGTGGTGGAAGTTTGATTTGTGAATCTGGAAGGGATATTTAGAAAGTAGGGAAATGAATGACAAAGAGAGATCAGAATGTTTTGAGCTGTCGAGAAGTGAAGTCGAGTAGTAGACGGTAGTGTACGGAGAGTGAGAAAGCCGGTGTAGTTCCGTGAGTGTGGATTATCGATCGTAGAACGAGAGGTAGGCCAGGTTGAGAGTAAAAGAACCTCCTTGAGCCAAGAGTTCCCGGTAGCTGATTGCAGTTTCGAAAAAGGTAGAACACAGCATCACGACAGAAGCAGGAAACGAGAGCTATACGAGCTAGTTTCAGAGGAGAACATTACTGGAAGCCAGGACGAGGTTTTGATTGCAGCCAAGGATAGCAGGAAACGGGTCTTGTGTGAAGACATTCTCAGAGCACCAGAAAAAGGTCAGTCTCATTTGTTTGGACATGAATGTATGGGTTTTTCGTATTAAATACCACATTTAAAATTGAAGAAACATAATCAATAATATCAGAAAAGCTTCATCAAACTTAAATAGAATTGTTGCTAATAAATCATAATAGTTAAATGTTAATAAAAACTTTCAATTGGAAACAAAAAGGAAATAAGATTCCCATGTGTAAATGTTATGTTTAAGAATAATAAGATATAGCAAATATTAAGCAGTGATTGCCATTTAAATAAAATAAACAATATTTTGATTACAATTGTAACCCATATGTGTTATTATTTTACTCTTTTCTTTCCTATCCCGATTAGGAACCATTAAGAAATACTTAGAAGCCACGTATGTAAGTACTTAATTTTATAAAAAGCCCTGAGATTGAAAACACATTGATATGTGATCTGGTAAATTAATTAGATTAGTATTAAAGCATTGATTAAATTAAATGACATATAAAAATATTATCTCATATCAATAATCAAGATCACAACAACTGTCGTCCAACGTGGAGGGCATTGTAAAGTATTTCTAGTGGCAAATTTGAAGGATAGAAAGAGTAAAGCCGGTATTTGAAAATTTATATGCCTGTGGTAAAAAGTGAGATACTTACATTTGATAACATAAAATTTTAGATCTCTTTAGGTACAAATTTTACATAACTGATTTAATATTTTATTTTTACGATATTTACATTTGATATATTTATTGACAATTTATAATATTTGGGTGAGAAAAAGTCGTCTTGGTAACATACTAGTAAAATTTCATATTTGGCGGGGACAGTACTTCTTGAAAACAAATGTCAGTGACAAGAAGCCAAAGCAAGGACAACAAAAAACAAAAAGAACATTCAGACCAAGAAGATATTTTAGACACGACAATCATGGCATCAGAACAGCAAGAATTATCAGGAATAGATAAACTATTACAACTTATGCAACTCCAGTCACAAAAAATGGATGAAGCAAAACGAACAATGGATAAAAATCAGGAGGAAACAAAACTAGCAATGAAGGAAACACAGCAAAAAATGGATGAAACACAACAAAAATTGGATCAAAAAATGGATGAAACAAAAAGAATAATGCAAGAAAATCAGAAGGAAACAAAACAAGCCATAGAAGAGAACAACAAGAAAATGGAGGAACGCATAGAAAAGTATGAAATGAAAATTCAAGATAAAATAAAGGAGTTAACGAATGGCCAGAAAAAGGAACTAGAAAATTTGGAAAACAAGTTTGAAAACGCTATTCAAGCAATCAGAGAAGAAATGGAAAGAAAGATTGCGGAAATCAATATTCAACAAAATGTAGGAGAAAGAAGAGAAAATGTTATACATAGCACAGATGACGTGAAGATAAGGTTTGGCGGGGATGTAAGAAGATTACACCCAGTGCCGTTCATAAATAGCCTGAAAAAGAAAATACAGCACATCGGAAATTTCGAAACAGCAAAAGAAACTATCAGAAACCATCTAAAATATGAAGCAAGCCTATGGTTCGATTGCAAAGAAGAAGAATTTGACAGTTGGCAACAATTTGAACAAAAATTTTTGAATTATTTCTGGGGAAAAGTCCAACAATTGGAAATTAACAAGGAATTGCAAAATGGGAAATACAATGATAGGATGGGTATATCAGAAAGGACATATGCATTACAAATTTACTATAACGCAAAACATCTACAATATAATTACTCATCGGAACAATTAGTCGAACTGATTGCAAGACATTTCGAAGAAACGCTGGAAGACCATATCACATTGCAAAACTACAAAGACATAGATAGTTTATGCCAATTCCTACAAATAAGAGAATCACGTTTAAGAGAAAGAAAATCAAGAAGGTCGCGAGAAGATTACAGGCTCCGAGAAACACAGGATTACAGAGATAGAAATCAAAATAGGAGGGACTATACAAGACGAGAATTTAATCCCAGAAGGGAAAACGAAAATAGAGACAACGGAAGAGGAAATTATGAACAAAGAAATAGACAATGGAATGAGGACAGAAATCGAGAATACCAGAATAGAAACACCACACTCGCAAATCAAGAAAACAGAAATAATGGTAGACAAAATGAACAGGGATATCGAGAAAACCGAAACAGATCCGACAGACCAAGAGAAAATAGAAGAGAAGTAAATAATACCCAGACAGATGAATATGACGGAGAGAGACATTATGACGAAAATATAAACTACGATGAGCAACCGGCGTTTTTTCACGACGGCGCTCACTAAAAACCAAAAATCAAACAGGAATCTTTTGTAACCCCAAGGAGTTTATTAAATTGGCAAGAAACAACGAAAAGAAAAATGGAGTTAATTTAAAATTTGTGGATGGATTTATCAACGAGAAACCAATTAAAATTATGATAGACACTGGATCTGAAATAACATTGGTCAACAGAAAACTAATAGAAGAAGTTAACTTAACAAATTTAATTTACAAAATACCTAGGGTAAATTTAGTGGGCGCAAACAAACGGACATTGGCAACTATAAATGAAGGCATACGAGTAATGGTACGACTGGGTAAGAAGATGTATGCACTACAATGTGTAATAATGCCAAACATGTCACATGACATGATAGTAGGAGTTGACGAATTGGCAGAAAAACATGGAGTGATAGATTTTAAAAATAATACGATGAATCTAACAGAAGAAAAAGAAGAAGAACAGAACAAGGAACAGGAGAAACAAAATACGGACGAATCAGGTAAAGAACAAACAGTGGAAATGAATTTGGCAACGAAGCAAGGACAAAGAAGAAAAGGGAGAAAAAGTCAGAAAAAGACAAAAGAAAATGAAACCTGTGGCTCCTCAAAAGAAGAGTTGAGCCCAGAAGAAGAAAAATTGAGAGTATCAAAAGCAAAAGAAAACTGGGATTCCTCAAAAGAAGAGATGAGCTCAGGAGAAGAAGAAATAAAGCTAACAAATGAAAGCGAAAAAGATATTATCGAAACAGTGGCATTTGAAGAGGAGGCATATGAAAACGAGGATGCAGAATGCACGGTAAAAGTATGTGAAAAATCTGAGGAAAAAGACAGAAGATTGATATGGGAAAAAGGGAAAGACAACATAATAGCCGACACTCTAACACAGGATGAGGACACTGAAAATAAGGAAACAATTACTCTACAGGTGGGACTAATTAGAGTAATACAAGAAGAAGGGGTATAAGACATAGATTAAAGTAAGGAAATATACAGGGAGTTGGTTTTGCCTCGAGAAAATTTATTTAAAAATGCAGATAAATTTTATCGAATACAAGGCGGGGATTTGTTATATTTCTATTTGATATGAAAATTAAAATTTGATAATTATAGACAAAATTCAATTTAATATAAAATATTTTCAATTTTCTCAACCACGGGCATATAAATTTAGAACAACCTGTATACAACAAATTGTTATATTTAATTTTAAGAAGTGATTAAATAAGACTCAAGTGAAATCGTTAATAGGTCATTATCGTTGTTCGCGGAAGGATCGATCATTAGCCGATGCTAAATAAGACTAAGTGGAAATAGAGAATAGGTCATTAAAAATTTGTATATAGTAGAAAGTAATTTTAGAATGGGAATTAACTATTTTCTTTGAAATCCATTAAGCATATTTAGAAAGTTTAAAAATTGGTTTTGAGGAATACTGCGAATGAGAGTTGGTGGTGGAAGTTTGATTTGTGAATCTGGAAGGGATATTTAGAAAGTAGGGAAATGAATGACAAAGAGAGATCAGAATGTTTTGAGCTGTCGAGAAGTGAAGTCGAGTAGTAGACGGTAGTGTACGGAGAGTGAGAAAGCCGGTGTAGTTCCGTGAGTGTGGATTATCGATCGTAGAACGAGAGGTAGGCCAGGTTGAGAGTAAAAGAACCTCCTTGAGCCAAGAGTTCCCGGTAGCTGATTGCAGTTTCGAAAAAGGTAGAACACAGCATCACGACAGAAGCAGGAAACGAGAGCTATACGAGCTAGTTTCAGAGGAGAACATTACTGGAAGCCAGGACGAGGTTTTGATTGCAGCCAAGGATAGCAGGAAACGGGTCTTGTGTGAAGACATTCTCAGAGCACCAGAAAAAGGTCAGTCTCATTTGTTTGGACATGAATGTATGGGTTTTTCGTATTAAATACCACATTTAAAATTGAAGAAACATAATCAATAATATCAGAAAAGCTTCATCAAACTTAAATAGAATTGTTGCTAATAAATCATAATAGTTAAATGTTAATAAAAACTTTCAATTGGAAACAAAAAGGAAATAAGATTCCCATGTGTAAATGTTATGTTTAAGAATAATAAGATATAGCAAATATTAAGCAGTGATTGCCATTTAAATAAAATAAACAATATTTTGATTACAATTGTAACCCATATGTGTTATTATTTTACTCTTTTCTTTCCTATCCCGATTAGGAACCATTAAGAAATACTTAGAAGCCACGTATGTAAGTACTTAATTTTATAAAAAGCCCTGAGATTGAAAACACATTGATATGTGATCTGGTAAATTAATTAGATTAGTATTAAAGCATTGATTAAATTAAATGACATATAAAAATATTATCTCATATCAATAATCAAGATCACAACAATATATATATATATATATATATATATATATATATATATATATATACATCCTACTATCAATTTGGCATCGATACATTATGCATTTACCATCGATTTGGCATCGTCTTGCAAAGTGGCATCTGTATATCGATGCCACTTTACACTACCTTAATAACTTTATTCCTGTACTTGCTACCAGAAGTCTAATCAGCTCGGTAGTTAGACATTTGATTCCTTGATGTTACTTTAATATATCAGCTTTCCTTGTTTACCTCTTACTAAGTTATATAAGTTTATTCCATAAAATGTTTGAGTCCAAAATGATCGTACAGTGAAAATATTATATACATTTAGTTCAGTGTTTTACCGTTTTGTCGCTGCCGTTATATACATGAAAACGTATATCCCACTTTCATTATCAATCATTTTGGCATCAGAAATTTGGCATCACTGTTGAATACAATATTATTCACAACGAAAAATAGACAATTTGAGAATGTATATATTATTTTCATAAAGAAATCAGTCTGGCATCATGTTTTATTGTTTTCACCCAATTTTGAAAAAATGTGAAAACTTTGTATTATCCACGTCCGTCTGTCCGTCTGTCTGTAACCACAACTCCTCCGTCAATATACCAGCTAGAATGACAAATGAGGTATCAAATGAAAGCTGATAATCCAAGGATGGTACTAAAGGTGAGATATTTGACCTTGGCGGTCTGTCCGTCGGTCTTTACGACCGCGAATATAACTCCTCCATCATTATACCAGGTAGAATGACAAATGAGGTGTCAAATGAAAGCATATAATCCAAGGATGGTACTAACGGTGAGATATTTGACCTAGGCTGTCTTTCCGTCGGTCCCTCCGACCGCAAATATAACTCCTCCGTCATTATACCAGGTAGAATGACAAATGAGGTGTCAAAAGAAAGCTTATAATACAAGGATGGTACTAAAGGTGAGATACTTGACTTAGGCGGTCTGTGACTCGGTCCCTCCGACCGCGAATATAACTTATCCGTCATTATACCAGGTAGAATGACAAATGAGGTGTCAAATGAAAGCTGATAATCCTAGGATGGTACTAAAGGTGAGATATTTGACCTAGGCTGTCTTTCCGTCGGTCCCTCCGACCGCGAATATAACTCCTCCGTCATTATACCAGGTAGAATGACAAATGAGGTGTCAAAAGAAAGCTTATAATACAAGGATGGTACTAAAGGTGAGATATTTAACTTAGGCGATCTGTGCGCCGGTCCCTCCGACCGCCAATATTACTCCTCCATCATTATACCAGGTAGAATGACAAATGAGGTGTCAAATGAAAGCTTATATTCCAAGGATGGTAATAAAGGTGAGATATTTGACCTAGGCTGTCTTTCCGACGGTCCGTACGACCGGGAATATAACTCCTACGCCATTATACCATGTAGAATGAGAAATGAGGTGTCAAATGAAGGCTGATATTCCAAGGATGGTACTAAAGGTGAGATATTTGACCTACATGGTCTGTCCGTCGGTCCGTCCGACCGCGAGTATAACTCCTCAATCATTATACCAGGTAGAATGATAAATGAGGTGTCAAATGAAAGCTTATAATCCAAGGATGGTACTAAAGGTGAGATATTTGGCCTAGGCAATCTTTCTGTCGGTCCGTACGACCGCGAATATAACTTCTCCGTCATTATACCAGGTAGAATGACAAATGAGGTGTCAAATGAAAGCTTATATTCCAAGGATGGTACTAAAGGTGAGATATTTGACCCAGGCTGTCTTTCCGTCGGTCCGTACGACCGCGCATATAACCCCTCCGTCGTTATACCAGGTAGAATGACAAATGAGGTGTCAAATGAAAGCTGATAATCCAATGATAGTACTACAGGTGAGCGATTTGACCTAGGCTGTCTTTCCGCCGGTCCGTACGACCGCGACTATAACTTCTGCGTCTTTATACCAAGTAGAATGACAAATGAGGTGTCAAATGAAAGCTGATAATCCAATGATGGTACTACAGGTGAGCGATTTGACCTAAGCTGTCTTTCCGCCGGTCCGTACGACCGCGACTATAACTTCTGCGTCTTTATACCAAGTAGAATGGTAAATAAGGTGTCAAATGAAAACTTATAATCCAAGGATGGTACTAAAAGTGAGATATTTGGCCTAGACAATCTTTCTGTCGGTCCGTACGACCGCGAATATAACTTCTCCGTCATTATACCAGGTAGAATGACAAATAAGGTGTCAAATGTAAGCTGGTAATACAAGGATGGTACTAAAGGTGAGATATTTGACCTAGGCGGTCTGTCGGTGGGTCCGTCCGACCGCGAATGTAACTCCTCTATCATTATACCAGCTATAATAATAAATGAGGTGTCAAATGAAAGCTTATAATCCAAGGATGGTACTAAAGGTGAGATATTTGAGCTGGGTACTCTTTCTGTCGGTCCGTACGACCGCCAATATAACTCCTCCGCCATTATACCGGGTAGAATGACAAATGAGGTGTCAAATAAAAGCTTGTGGGTGAAAACCTAGGACTTACGAAGTCCAATTTAAAAATAGGGCATATCAGAGATATGCCTTAGACATCATAGAAGACAATGACACAGAAAAATCAAACAAGCAATATGTCAAAAGGGCCTTAGTTATGTATCTTCGGTCCTGTTGGTCCAATCGTGATGTATAGCACCTCAAATGATAGGATTTGACAAACAGAATACAATGAGAGAAAAATCAAATACAACCTCATGTCAAAAGGGCCTTAGTCGCGTATCTTCGGTCCTATAAGACCAATCGTGACGTACGGCATCTCAAATAATAGGACTTGACAAATAAAATGCAATGACACAGAAAAATCAAATACAGCAACAAGTCAAAAGGGCCCTAGTTATGTATATCTAGTCCTATTGGTCCAATTGTGACGTACAGCAGCTCAAATGGTAGGGTTTAATGAACAGAATACAATGACACAGAAAAATCAAATACAGCAATATGTCAAAAGGGCCTTATTTACGTATCTTCGCTCCTATTGGTCCAATCGTGGCGTACAGCACCTAAAATAACTGGATTTGACTAATATAATACAATGACGTATGAAAATCAATTACAGCATCATGTCAAAAGGGCCTTAGTCTTGTATCTACGGTTCTATTGGTTCAATCGTGACGTACAGCGTCTGAAATGATGGGATTTAACTGGCAGAATAAGATGGTGTAGACAAATGAAAATGACGGCATGTAATAACACTTTAAAATTGTAGAAATAAAATGGATTAACACACATGGTATGACATATTAGGTGAGAGTATTTAACAAATAGAATACGATTACATACGTCCAGTTTTTGACAGGCGACTTCTCTACATATGATAAACGCGAAAGGGCCCCAACGTTCACTGCTCGACATAGGCCTCCCGTTCACTGCATATACCCACTGCTTTCTGACGCTGTGACTTGAGAGGATAGGATTTAACGAATAGAACGACAAAGAAGACTAAACAAGGCAGCTCACGGGAAAAACACAACTGTCCGTTTTATACTCTACAGGGAAGCATCAAATATTCAACGTAAGAATATATTAGAGTATAACGGTATGATAAATCTTTTTCTTCTTTATTTCATTTAGTGCATTCCGTACGTTTTTTAAACATAATCAGGAGAAGTTGTTGAATTTCTGAAGTCTATAAAAGAATTTCTTAACAAACCTTTTTTTAATTGTGTTATGGATTATTTTTAAGAATGTGTTTAAAAGGCAGTTCGCAGGCTTATTGTTCAATGGTCTTATCACTTTCAAGCGCCTGTCTTTTTTGTAGGACTATTAATTGTTACTTGTGATTTCAACCATTCTAGCGGGGCAATGCCTTTTCTATAACTGAAATGAATATTGTTATCCATTTAATTTTTTTCCTCAATTAATTGAATGCCTCCTACTGGTGTTTGGTCTAAGCTTACCGCTTTTCCCCATTTAAGCTAAACTGCTCGTCAAAAGTTAGGGATATAGAAAATTATGCTCATTTTCATAGCTAATTTTTTCGAGAACAGATTAACGGATTCCACTATTTTTTTTTAATATTTTAGATTTTTCTTTAGTATTTACACAGTTGTGCAAAGGTTTACACAAACTTCTTTTTTGTACTTATACCGAGTGGTAGGTATAAGTACAGAAAAGAAGTTTGAGTAAACCTCTTGATAGGTATTAGTTACGTATCTTCACTCCCATTGGTCCCAACGTGTCGTACGGCGGCTCAAATCATTGGAATCAGCCAACAGAATACAATGACTAGGGAGCGGATTTATATGCGATCAATTTTGATGAAATATTCGCATATATATGCGGTAAAAAATTACGAAATATGCGCAAGATATGCACAAAAATTCAAAAAATGCGCATTTCGGGAAACCACAAATTTTCTGTCTTATTTAGTAATCTTATTTATTATTTTTCAAATAAAATCATTTTTATATATGCAATTTATTCACAGTTTTTACAAAAACTGCTACCAATAGTTACCTATTTAAAATAAAACAACAATATCACTATAAATATATCTTCGATTATAATTCACTACAATGTGTTTTTCCAAATTCTTTACGAGGAAACATATTCTTTGATCAGACAAAATATTTTTATAACTTGAAAAACTCCTTTCAACATCGATAATTGGTGCGTATTTAAAATAACTTGTTAATTTCCGTTAGAAAATCGTAAAACTTTGGCTAAAGGTGTAAATTCTCTTAACAATAGAGGATTTAAAAAATCACCAGAATTATAGGTAGGTACCTACCCTAATAGCACAAGGACGTCCAATGGACGTCCTTCACGGACTTTAGGGACGTCCATTGGACGTCCGTTTTCGTCCGAGGAACGTCCTTTATACGTCCTATTTTGGTCCAAATGTCGCGCTACCGAACGTCCATTGGACGTCCATCTAATGTCCGAGGGGACATATATTGGATCTTAATCGGACGTAAATTGGACCTTAATCGGACGTCCTAGGGGACGTAAATTGGACCCTAATCGGACGTAAATTGGACCTTAATCGGACGTAAATTGAACCTTAATCGGACGTAAATTGGACCTTAATCGGACGTAAATTGAACCTTAATCGGACGTAAATTGGACTTTAATCGGACGTAAATTGGACCTTAATCGGACGTAAATGGGACCTTAATTGGACGTAAATTGGACCTTAATCGGAGTAAATTGGATCTTAATCGGACGTCTTAGGGGACGTGAATTGGACCTTAACAGGACGTCCAATTTTGGTCCAAATTCCACGTTGCCAAACGCCCAATGGAGGTCCACCTAACGTCCGAAGGGACGTTCGGTGGACGTCAATTGGGCCTTCATAGGACGTCCCAGTTTGGTCCAATGTATTGCTGCCGATCATCCATCTAACGTCCTGGGAGGACGTTCGGTGGACGTCTAGAGACGATATTTATACCTGTGGAGAATGTATTGTGGGAAATAAAAAATATATTTTTTAAGGAACTTATATTACATCTTATATTAATTTACAATTATTGGATATTAGATTATTTACATTAAACTATAATTACATTTCTCCAAGAAATTAACGCACCATCTTAAAAATGGGCCATTTTTGATGTCTCGAATTTCCTAAAGCCATTGTCCCATCTAAGTGATTTTTTTAATAATATTATAGCCTAGGCTATATGGGCTACCTCCATAAGCTTGTCATGCACGGGGAGCTATACTGTAATAATATTATATCACATCGCTGAGGGAACTCTACATTACATATACTTTTCGAATCAAAACTTTTATTCTCTTAATATTATTACTTAAAAAATATATACTACATTCGTCTCGCTAAACTCGAAAAATAACTTATAAACCATAAAAATCTCCAAAAATATAAATGACATAAATGAGAATTGGCACAATTATTATTATGGTTTTAAGTTGATTTTTCGGATTTAACTACAATATTATGCAAAAAATTATGTTATATCGCAGATTTAAAATGGGTTTATCTCGAAAACAGTTATATTAAGTTTAGCGAGATGATTGTAGTACACTTTTTTTAAGTAAAAATATTAAGAGAATAAAAGTAGACTGGTACGCAGTCTGATTTTTGCATAAGAGTTTAATGAAATGGTAACAAATCAATTGGAAGTTCTGTCCGACAAAATACATGGAACGTTTTCGGTAGTCTGATGTTCCAAGTTTTTAACCTGTTCCACAATTAAAACTTCCCCGGTTCCAGTATTCCCGTACATCAAAGTTTGTCCGACTAGACACCGTGAAGCTATTAACAAATTTTCAGCTTGCTGTTAATCAACTTTTTTTATTACGCGGGATCCAGGTCTATAAATGAATACAATAAATAAGTAGGTAGGTACATATTATACACTTATTTATACGAGTACAATTAATAGTAGAGCTGGTTTTTGGGATGTTACAAGCAGCATTTGCATTTCCACAGAGATACTTATGACAGAAATAATAAAATACCGAGACGGACTATTATTATAATAATTTACAATAGGACCCGACGGCCGACGCTATAGGGACAGGTAAAATTTATGACTGAACAATGCACCGAGCATCGATACAAGCAATATGTACCGGTCGAAGGTTATTTTTTATTGTGCCAAATGGACGTATATAGTACCTACCTTTAAAAATCGAATACACAAATTAAAAGATATTTAACAACCATAAAGATTTGTCAAACTCTATCACCGACTTCATGAAAACAAGTATTACTACATTCTTTGATGGTTTTTGCTGTAAATTTTAAAGGATTGACATGAAATTTGGCATACGCATAGCTAACATGCCAAAGAAAAAAAGTGATATTGTGCCAATGTGTGCTATTGCCCTGGGGTGAGTTTCACTCTTTCTCTGGGGTGAAAAACGTTCAAAATAAGTCCGGACTTCGATAAACTGATTAATATTAAGCAACCTTTATTCCATACTTACAAAGTATGTGTACTTACAAATTAGTATGTGAATTTGGGGGGTGAGTTTCGCCCCGAGGAGGGGTGATATACAAAATATAGATAGATACACAAAAGATATACAAAAATGTTTCAAAACATCGAAAAAATGTGGTAAAATGCAAATATACATATCATATTATGATAAAATTGCGATTTTGACGATTTGCCTTTTTGGATAGAATGATGATGATGTTGATTAGGATAAAACTGCGAAGAATTTTTTTATCGAAATATAGTAAAAAATATGAAAAATATACCAAAAAGCTTGAAAAAATATGTAAGTATGTAAGGAAAAACATAAATAATTAAATAAACTTTTGACAACACAACACAAAAGTTTGAAACACTCACTATTTGGATTGGTTGTCCTGGCATGTGATTTTCTTCTTTGCAGATGACGCTCACGGATCGATGTCAATGTCCAACGGACGTCCGAGCACGGACGTCCAATGGACGTCCAAAGGACGTTCATATTTATTCAACACGTAAGTACGTCCAACGTCGGACGTCCGAAGGACGTTCATTTATAGTCCATCCGCATTAGGACTAAAACTGGACCTATTTTGGGCACACGTACGCTCAACTTCAAAAATATGCTCTCAATATTCATCTGTAGTAAGGATACATTGATAAAAATTATATTTTTGCTTATTAGAATTAACCACCAAACTTCTATCATCTTGGTAACGGGAATAATAAAACATTATAAAGTCCACTTTACATCAACAATAATTGAACAAGAAATTGACGACAAGTTATTCAAGGTCAAATTTGGCTTATACAAAACACAATTCTACTTCCAATTTTGCCGTGAATAAACAGAAAATAAAGAAATTTGACAAAATAAAACATATCCAATTGTTCTATTTCATCAAATTCCTTCATTTTCTTTTACAAATCATACATTTTGTACTCGTCAAATTTGGCCTTGAATAACTTAGTCAATTTCTTGTTCAATTTATTGTTGCTGTAGAGTGGACATAACGAATAATTTACCGATCAGATTTTCACACTTTACATAAAAACAAAAACATGTATTAGATATTAAACTACATATACAGTTTTGAATTAAATATGATTTATAATCTTTTCCATTTAAACTATTTTATTAACATAATTAAGTTAATATTTTATTAAATAATTTTGCTGTTTAATCCCCTTATTGGTAGAATATGTCCAATATGGACGATTGGAAAAGGTCCGTATTTCGTCCGAGTACGGACGTCCAAAGGACGTTCATATTTATTCCACCCGAAGGACGTCCAACACCGGACGTCCGAAGGACGTACATATTTAGTCCACCCGAAGGACGTCCAACGCCGGACGTCCAAAGGACGTACATATTTAGTCCAACCGAAGGACGTCCAACGCCGGACGTCCAAAGGACGTACATATTTAGTACACCCGAGGTACGTCCAGCGTCGGACGTCCAAAGGACGTCCGTTTATGGTCCATGGACGTTAGGACCAAAAATTGACCTATTTTGGACGTCCAAAGGACGTCGTGTGCTATTAGGGTATTAAATATAACAAAAGTATATAAAATTCGGATTTCCGGGTAAAACATCCTTCGTCATTTTAACATCCTACAATCATTTCATAACGGCGGCGTATTATCCTATAAGTACTTTGTGTAGAGATCGTTTATTTTCTAAGAAAAAATGAAAGGCGGTTAATGAGCTGTCTCTCTTGGTTCTCGAATTAATACAGACCACAGCCTGTGCGTGGAAATATTTTGTCGAATTAAAAAATTTAAATTTTGTTTTGGACTAATGAAATAAAACATTTTAGTAGTTCCAAAATGACACAAAATCTAGGCATCGGATAAAAAAGTTTATTTGCAGAAAGTGTATTTTTTTGTTCTTCTTAATGGCGGTACAGGCTCGTTTTTTTAATATTGTATTTAATTACAGAATAATTTTCAAATATTACCTAATATATTTTTCAAATTGGGCTCTGTACCGCCATTCTTTATTATATTACGGATACGTGTGCCAAATATCTTGAAAAAATATTCAAAATTACAGCCGCAATCTTGGAACGCGTTTTGGCTACCTGTTGATCGCTACTGTATCACCTTAAACAATTTTTTAAACAAATTCACAAAAATAATTTTTTCATTACGAACGATTTTTTAGATACGTTGGGTTATTCTGAGCAAAAAAGGTATCTTGAGATTTTTCTCTAAAATTGATTTTTGTCGAGTTATATGGCCATTTTCGCATTTTTCAGGTTTTAAATCGCGTATAACTCGACAACAATCAATTTTAGAGAAAATTGACAAGAGACCTTTTTTGTTCAGAATGTCCAAAATTATCTAAAAAAAATTGTTCAAAGTGAAAAAATTATTTTTGTGGATTTGTTTAAAAAATTGTTTAAACAATTTTTCGACCACGGCACCTTGTGAATATGTTATAAGGACCTCTTTTTGAGTAAGTTTGTGCAAAAAAATCGAATCGGAATAATTTCACTAACAGGGGCGACGATAAATCCGGGACTATAGCGCTAATTATTAATAATTAAAAATAACAGCTTTGTAATAAAATAATGACAAAAATCTCTTAAGGACCTTGAAGCAAGGGTTTGAAACTTGATCTGCTCACTTTTTAATTTCATAATAATAACTTTTAATCGAGTTATTAAGACTTAAAAATGGCCATTTTCGCATTTTTCAAATTTTTAATCGCATATAACTCGACAACAATCAATTTTAAACAAAAATGGCAAGACACCTTTTTTGCCCAGAATGACACAAGTTATCTAAAAAAAATTGTTCGAAATGAAAAAATTGTTTTTGTGAATTTGTTTCAAAAAAATTTTTTAAACAATTTTTCGACCAATGCACCGCCCGGCACCCTTTGGATATGTTATAAGGACCTCTTTTTGAGTAAGTTTGTGCAAAAAAATCGAATCGGAATAATTTCGCTAGCGGGGGCGACGATACTGCCCGGTCTACTTTTGATGCTGATGGTGATAGAATAGATACTTTTTATATAACAAAAATAAAACTTTTTTTAAACTCTTTAAAAAATTTGTGGCGGGTTTTCCCCGAAAAGTGCGTTATTTTTTGGACATTTTACGTTGAACTAGTCGATTTGGAATTTGACGAATAAGAACCAACTTTTGATTAGCTCCAACTCTGTTTTTATTGTGTGTCCAGACTTCATACATACATCATTTTTTTTACTGTTTTATAAGCTTTATATTTGCTAGGAATAGTTTTTCGATCAAATACTTACTTTTTGATTTATTTGCGAAAAACCATCTAAAAACAAAAGTTACAAGGAATTTAATTAGTTTATCCACTTACGGACTTATTTGGACCTACATTTTTTCACACTCGAGAAGGGGGTGGTACTCATCCCCAGAAAAAAAGCACACACTGGCACTCTGATGTTCATTTCGCGAAATATCGCAGGGTTCGTATTTAAAATTTTTAATTTACTCCTCACCCCTTTCCGTGGGGGTTCGTTTTTGGTATCATTCGATAGACTTTTGAAAAATATTGAACACGCATTTTTTAGTTTTTCGATCTGACGTTCATTTCGCGAAATATTCGCTTTTTTGTGAAACTTTGTGACTCGCCCATCATTTCTTCAGATTTGGGAACACTTAATAATCGGAGGGGGCCAAGTCAGGAGAGTAAGCCGCATGAGAAAGTAATTAGAACCCCAACTCGAATTTTTGCTACTGTCACAACGCTCTTGTGAGTCGATGTATTGTCTTAGGTCTTGAGAACACTTTTTTCTTCTGCTTATGGAGTCGTTTTTCATTCATCACATACCGGAACTCACCACATAAATTTTGAAGACCCTGACATCAAAACTGTATTAAATTATATGTGATCTAAGTAAGTTAATGAAAAGTCAGAATAGATAGAGTAGAACACTTATAAAAAAAATTGTAACAAGCAATTGGACATCGTAAGTTCTAATTTTTCACAAAAAGTGACCGGAAGTTGAACCGGCAGTCGATATTTGAACCCTTCGTGTAACTTTTTGTCAGCTGATATGACGGATGAATTTTGTTCACCTACAGATATGGACGAACAGACAGGCATGAAACCGGAAGTATCTATTTGTTCTGGTCTTTCTTAGTCGTGTTGACCAATAGTTTGTACTATTTCGACGAATTTAAAACAGTACTTTCGGTTGCAACTCTGGAACAGGCAGTCCGAGGTCAAACTTCTCACATGTAATATCATATTTTGGTTATAGGCTTTCATTTGACACCTTATTTGTCATTCTTTCTGTCCTACTAATAGACGAGTTGTGTTTATTGACGGACAGACATGGATAATTCTAGGTTTTCACATTTAATGATAAAAACAATAATTATACAATTCAGTTAACCTGACTATATCATTGTGATAATGACTTCTTATCTAAAAGTGACAACGACAATAATTGCCGTTGTAATAATTATTATTCCATTCACTCACGATAAAATATCGCAAAACCTCCAGATTTTAAAGAACCGCTTGGATTGACATAAAATTTGGCACACACGTAGCTAAAATGCCAAAGAAAAAAGTGAGATTATGCCGATATGTTCTCTTGTCCTGGATGTGACTTTCACCCCTTCTTGGAGGTGAAAAAACATACGTGCAAAATAAGTCCGGAAGTGGATAAACTGACTAATTCTAATTCTAAGCAAATTTTGTTCTATAAAAGTTTTAGGTCAATACTTTTCGAGGTATGTGCGAGTGAATATGTTTATTTTTCATAGAAAAACACGTTTTGGACGGATTTTCGCAAATAACTCAAAAAGTAAGTATGTACATATTTTATCGAAGAAAATATTCCTAGCAATAATATAGCTTATGAAAAAGAGGTGTCAGTATAAGGTCTGTAGACCCAGTAGAAGCAGGGTTGCAGCTAATGAAAAATAGGTTCTTATTCGTCAAATACCAAATCGAATATTTCAACGTAAAATAACCAAAAAAATAAAGCACTTTTCGGGAAACACTCATCATAACTCTTTTAAAGTGTTTAAAAAAAATTTTTTTTGGTGTTTTTAAAACAGTTTCTAGCGTGAAAAGTAAGCAAGTTACGCTGAAAATAAAATCGTTCCCTTTTTTTTGGCAAAAGAAAGTCATGAAAATTAATTGTTACCGCTTCACACGTTACTTTAGATAAATGTATTGTTTATACAGGGTGTCTCCGAAAATAGTGCGTTCCTTTAAGGTGTGGATATAATACACAATTTAGAACAAAAAGGTGTTGTAACATTTTTTCCTAAAGTTAACCGTTTCAACAAAAATTACGTTGTTCTCCATAAGAGTAAATTTTTATTTTCATAAATTTATATGACCTGGCAACATGGCGTAGAAGAACCTGTGACTGTGAAATTTAATCTAATGGGACCCCTTGTTTATTTACTAATTGAGTATCAATTTGCATATCAAAATGTATTTTCGTTTTTTGGTCAAACGGCTGAATTTAGAATAAAATGTTATAAGACTTTTTTGCTCTACATTGTGCTTTCTATCTATACCTTTAAGGAACGCACTATTTTCGGGGAAACCCTGTATATGATCTGTAAGTTGCATTGGTTCAAAATGCTTATTTTTGAAAGGGGTTTTGTTGAAAGGCCTCGAACGAATCACTAGTCACGAGTATGTATATGCAAATTTTGAACAGCCATATCTTAACCAATTTTTGTCTTCCAGAAAATCAAAAAATTCCAAATATTTAAAAAAGCAACACCTACATTTTTTACTCTTTAAGATATTTGGTATCACTAATAATTTTTAAGTTATTTTGACAAAAGTCATTTTTTCAAAATTAAAGATTTAAAAAAATTTACTTTAAAACCAAATTTTTCCACAAATAAGCACTTTGAACTGATGAAACTTACAAACACAAACAATATATAAAGTTACTTGTGAAGTGGTAACGATTAATTCCATTTGGGCTGTTAATTAGAGGGAGTTTTTAGAATATTTTTAACCAAAAAAAAAGGAACAACTGTATTTTGAGCGTAACCTGCTTACTCTTGCTGCTGGAAACTTAAAAAAAAAATAAAAATAAACGTTTTCTTAAACACTTTAAGAAAGTTGTAATAAGTTTTCCCAGAAAAGTGTTTCATTTTTTTTATTTCACGTTAAAATATTCGATTTGGAATTTGAGATATAAGAGCTTATTTTTCACTATAGTCTGTTTTTAAACAAGAGGAGTCATTCAAATTTCCCGCGCCGTACACCTTGTTTGTAATTGGTACAACCTCAGGCAATTTTACTCATATCAAATTTTGACACTATTGGCATTTCATAGGTTAGTTTATTTATTTTATCAGCAATTTTTGTATTTTCTGCGTTCTTCCTTTTATTTTTAGATTTTTAGTCAAGATTACCGTCAAAGACCGATATGATCAACCAAAAAAGAAGATTTATCTGATGATATTTCTAGTGACTTTCTTGGGTGTGAATCTGCCATTTAGTTTACCTACTCCTCTTGGTTTTAAAACAAAGCTTAGCAATAACTCTGCTTCTACTGGGTCTACAGACCTGACACATATACCATTTTTTCACTTTTTTATAAGCTATATTTACTATTTGCTATTTTTTTTTCAATAAAGTACCTACTTTTTGAGTTATTTGCGAAAAACCGTATAAAAACGTTTTTTTTTTGTTGAAAAATGAACATATTCACTCGCAAATATCTCTAAAAGTATTGACTTAGTGAAAAACGCTATAAAATAGAAGTTGCTTAGAATTAGTCAGTTTATCCAATTCCGGACTTATTTGAACGTATTTGTTTTCATACCCTATAACCGACGAAACTCACCTCCAGATCAAAAGCACATATCGGCACAATATCACTTTTTTTCTTTAACATATTAGCTATAGGTACGTGTCCCAAATTTTATGTCAAACCAAGCGTTTCTTCAAAATTCTGACCAAAAACCCTAAGTAAATTAAACGAAAATATAAAATGAATTTTTCAAACAAATATTTTAA
Organism: Diabrotica virgifera virgifera; assembly: GCF_917563875.1. Lineage (NCBI taxonomy): Eukaryota > Metazoa > Arthropoda > Insecta > Coleoptera > Chrysomelidae > Diabrotica > Diabrotica virgifera. The sequence goes on along the minus strand of NC_065451.1, from coordinate 106,241,289 downwards.
GTCGGTATGAGAAATTTTAATTTAACAGATGAAATCAAATAAACACAATTCAACTCGTAAAATCAGTATCGTTTCGACAATCATAGAGTGAAGGTCGCTCCAATATTATTGTCTTCGGTGTTTTCAAAATAATTGCTATTGTGATATTTTGTGAATTTATTTAATTAGTGCTAATAAACTGATACATTAGAGTCATAAAGTTTGTCAACAAAAACTAGGTAAATATGGAAGCAGAGTCAATAGGTTCTGGCGAACCGCCTGACCAAAACAACTCTAAAAAAACTAATATGGATAACAACAGGTCTGTAAATAATTTAATCGATTTTGATAATAGGTATAAATCTGATGACAAGGCACCATTCTTTGTTTATATTGAACATAAAAATTCTAGTATTGGAAGATTATTTCCAATCAGGGTCGGTTCTTTTTTGTTAAATGATCCTTTAATAAAACATGATGTAGTAGACATAAAAACGGTAGGTATTAGTAGGGTAAAAGTCATATTAAAAACTTATTCTGCAGCAAATAAATTAATTAATCATGAATTGATAATTAAAAACGATCTAATAGCATATATCCCTAAATTTTACACGCACAGAAAGGGCGTAGTCAGAATGGTTGACACGTTCTTTTCGGAGGATTACCTGAAAGACGCAATCATTTCTGAAAAGCAGGTGGTGAATGTACAAAGAATGCAAAGAAAAATAACCAACAGCGACGGTACTACTCAATTAGTACCAAGACAAATAATTATTGTAGAATTTTTGGGCAATGAAGTTCCCCAAAACATAATAATTAACTTATGTAACTTCGTAGTTGATCCTTACGTGCATCCAGTGGTCCAATGCTACAAATGTCTTATGTACGGACACAGCTCTAGATTATGTAAATCCAAGGAGAGTAAATGTAAAAAATGTACAGACACTTCTCATACAGAAGAAAATTGTAGTGGAAATAATCTATGCATATATTGTAAAACTAACGAGCACACCTCGTTGTCAAGAAAGTGTCCAATATACGAGAAACAGAGAAAAATCAAGACAATAATGGCAACAGAAAATATAAATTTCAAAGAAGCAGAGCAACTACATAACAACCCGAACTACGCAAAAATAACTACTAATAATAGATTTGCTATTTTAAATAACATTACTAATTTTCCAAGCTTACCTAACCCAACTAACAATACCTCTAATTTCACATTAAATAATCCGGCAAAAAGATTTAGTAACACAACAAATACAGCTAATAAACGTAAAGCAACTTCTCCTCCAATTCTACCCCATTCCTCTGCCTCAACTAGCAAAAGACCCACCCCTAAATCTAATCCGATAATCCCTAATCCTTACAGGGACGAATTTATTGACTATAAAGAGAAACTTATATTACTTGTGACATCTCATATAAACCAACTCATAGATACTACTAATCAATCTCAACCCATATGCAATTTAGAAAATGAATTAAGAAAACTTATTTCTAATAATCTAGAAGATACAGGTACTAACACAGAAACGGATAATATAGGGACTAGTCTTAATGACAGCAGTCACTAACTTCCAAATGGATAAACACAATCAGCCTAGTCAATCATTATTAAATATTTTACAATGGAATTGTAGATCTTTAGTTAGCAATAGGGATAATCTTGTAAATTATATTAATAATTTTCATATAGATATTATTATTTTATCCGAAACTTGGTTGAAAAGCCAAATGGATTTTAAATTAAAAGGATATAATTTTGTTTCAAAATGTCGTGACAGCGGATATGGTGGCGTAGGTATTTTCATATTAAAGAGCATTGATTATCAAATAATAAACATTAACTATAATTTTAATAGTGGAATAGAAGTGTGTGCAGTCTTACTTAATAAAATTAATATATCTTTTGTGTCTATATATAGACCTCCTGACATCAGAGTAGATAAAACAGATTGGATACATTTATTCAAACAATTTGATTTTAATAAAACAGTTTTTTGTGGTGATTTTAATGCCCACCATTGCATGTGGGGCCCGATCCCGGATGAACGTAATGGTAGAACTTTAGTCGAAAGTATGGATTTTCTCGAACTAGTCTTTCAAAATGACGGAACACCTACTAGAATCGGTCCAAGTGGGAATCAGTCTGCCGTTGATTTGACTATCACATCAGCTACATTAACAAACCGTATAAACTGGTCAGTACACTCTGACACACTGGGATCCGATCATTTTCCTATTAAAATAGAACTTAAAATTAATCCTTCTTCTTTTCTTATTAATCCATCAACCAAATGGAATGAATCCCGCGCTGACTGGAAACTGTTCCATACATATTTAGAGAATCAACTTTCTACCTTTTCAACAACCGATGATCTTTCAAACGATGAGCAGACAGCTCAACTTTTTCAAACTATTTCCATTGTCGCCTCTAAATCTATGCCCATAAAGAAACCCTTTACTCCTTCAACCCCAAGGCCCTATTGGTGGGATGAGGAATGTACACATATAATAAAAAAACGATCAGAAGCTTTAAAAGCATACCGAAGGCAAAGTAACTATAATAATTACATAATTTATAAAAACATTGCAGCCCAAACCAGACGGTTATTTAAAATGAAAAAAAAATGTAGCTGGATTCATTTTTTAAATAGCTTGAACAAAAGTACTCCTCTCTCAAAAATTTGGAGAACTGTAAGATCATTTTCCAACAATAATCAATACAATAAGAAACCACAACTTTCTGAAGATCTCATTAATAAATTACTAGATCAACTTGCACCTTCATCTGCCCCAGGTAATATTGCTGATAATAACATAGACATTTTTCGTTTTAATACTAACATAGATCACATGTCAAAACCTTTTACTTTTTCAGAACTAGAGTTTGCTCTTAAAAAAAGCAGAAATACAGCACCTGGTTTAGATGGTTTTACCTATAAAATATTGGACAAATTGCCATTAAATGCTAAACACATTCTCTTACAAATCTTTAATAATTGGTGGTTGAAACAAGAATATTGCGACACTTTAAAAAATATAGTCATATGTCCTATACTTAAATTCAACAAAAATCCAGAACTTCCATCATCTTATAGGCCCATCTCCTTATTATCATGTGTAACAAAATCTCTTGAAAGACTAATAAAATTGAGAGTAGAACATCTTTTAGAAAGTAAAGCAGTTTTTCCCTATTCACAGTATGGATTTCGTAGAGGTCGAGGCACAATTGATGCTCTCATACATTTAGTTTCGGATATTCAACTTTGCTTCTCAAAGAACGAATTTATGCTATGTTTGTTTATAGATTTAAAGGGTGCGTATGACGTGGTTGATTTGGATATATTATATTCAAAAATGGCGGCATGTGGTATCGATAAAAGATTATCTGTGAATATATTAAATTTGTATGTTAACAGAAAAATATATTTACGTGACCATAATAATGTATTACACGGTCCAAGAATATTATATAACGGTCTTCCACAAGGCTCAATTCTAAGCCCTTTGTTATTTAATGTTTACACTGCAGATCTGCATGACCTGATAGATGACAAATGTAAAATAATACAGTATGCCGATGATATATGTTTATATACCAGCCATAAATCCTACGATGATTGTATGTTTAATCTAAAACGTAACTTTAGGAATATAGATAGGTGGGTTAAAAACATGGGATTTAGCATATCAAAAGATAAGTCTTCGATTGTATGTTTTACAAGACGTAGACAAAAAATCAGAGGCAAATGCCATATAGGTGATTATGCTTTTCCCTTAGAAGAAGAGTATAAGTATCTGGGCATGATCCTAGATAAAAAACTCTTGTGGTCTAGCCATATAAAATATGTGAAACAAAAGTCAGAGCGTGGAATTAACCTTCTGCGTTTCGTTTCCAAAAAAAGTTGGGGTGCAGACCAATATATTTCCTTAATGTTTTATAGATCCTACATACGATCCATTCTAGATTATGGCTGTATTCTTTATGGTTCTGCTTGCAAAACAAATCTTTTAACACTAGACAGAATACAATATAAATCTATAAAAATCTGTCTAGGAGCTATGATGTCCTCACCAAGTCATGCAGTTCTAGCAGAAGCTCAAGAACCACCTTTATACATACGTAGGCAAATATTAGCAAACAAATGTCTAATAAAATACAGAACGTTTAATACAACTATGGTTCACAAAATAGGTCTGCTTTCGACAGAAAATTTAACAAATTCTTACTGGAGGATAAAAAATTCGCCTCCTCTTACAGAATCTTTTATCGATACGAATCTTTACCAACCTTATATTTCACAGCTACCAAAATTTCCTATTTTCGAACATGACTTTGAAGTTCTGATAGACAAACCAACCATTATAATGCCATCTTATTCAGACTTGCCAACTTTAACAAATCTTATATTTAAATCCATACTAAACAAATTAGGGAAAAATTTAACAGTAATTTATACAGATGGATCAAAAACAGATGAAAGTACTGGTTTCGCATTTTTTGTTTCAAACAACAATTATGCAGAAAAATACCGAATTCCGGATTGCTGTTCTATTTTTACAGCCGAGGCTGCTGCCATACAGAAAGCACTAACTTGGTGTGCTTCTAATTATTGCGAGAACGTTGTAGTAGTCTCAGACTCTCAGGCAGTACTACAAGCTATTTGTAGCCATCCATTAGATAATTTCCAAAACTCCAGTATTCTTGATATCAAAAAAACATTACATAATCTAAAATCCACTAAAAAAACAGTTACTTTACTGTGGGTTAAAGGACATAGCGGAGTGGTTGGAAACGAAATAGTGGACGGAATGGCAAAAAATACATCCGACATACCAGAAATCACAAACATTTTCAACTTCAAAGACCTATTTTCTGTTATCAGAAGTGTTGGCAGGGAGAGATGGAGGTCCAAATACGAAGATGTTCAGCAGACATCAAGAAATCATTACTTTTCTATTCACCCATTATTACCCAAATGTATACCTCATTTTAACTACAATTATAACAAAGTACATTCCTCATTAATAACCCGGCTAAAACTTAACCATGGCCTTTTTCCAGAGCATCTACATAGGATTGGAATCTATGAAACTCCCTTCTGTCCATGTAACTATGAGTCCATCGGGGATCTGAACCATGTATTCTTGGATTGTCTTAATCATAGGGATCAGACTCAAAACTTATATTTAGGTTTAATTAACCTTAACATTAGCCTTCCAGTTAGCATCAGCAATCTTTTATCTTATTCTGACAAATCTATATTTAATATCTTAATCAAGTTTATAAATGATTCTAAGATAAAAATTTAAACATATCTATAACAAAATTCTGTGGCAAAAAGACGCTTTGTCTAATGCCATCTCTTTCCACACACACACACACACACACAACTCGTAAAATATTTAGACCCTTGCTTGGTAATCCAGCTGAACAGGTAAAGAACCTACCTTTTATGTAGTTTATAATCTGAGAGGATGGAATATTTTACCAAAATATTCCATCCTCTAAGTTTACAATAGACCTTTTCTACCTGTCCTCAAAAGATCGGTATTTTTAACTCGTGGCAACGTCGAAAAGCGGCAAAATGATGGGAAATACACATTTTTATGTTGTGGAAGTCAAAATGGTTATGAAGTGTAAAAATTTTTGTATATAATTTAAATTTTTAAAATTAAAATTTTAGAAAACTGAGAACGATACAGGGCGTTAAAAAATGCGCTCAACAAACATACACGAATTAAAATTCGAAAATGATAGTATTTCTTGGTGATGCCAAATGACTGCAACATGAAAAGATGACATAATGATAGCGGGATGTATATATATATATATATATATATATATATATATATATATATATATATATATATATATATATATATATATATATATATATATTGCATTTGCGTCCCTCGTGGCTTCTGTATAGTTTTGACTCTTCGTGACTTCCGATCAATATACAGCGTGTATATTAACAAGAATTATTTCATACAGTTAGCGCTCGCTTTGGCATCCGTTATACTGGCAACAATGTACTTATGGTATCAAGTAAAATATTTAACCTTGGTCGTGTTTATGTGAGAATTTAGTTGAAGAACCCAGACAAATTATATTTATAACTTTTGCCAACTAGGTGGTTTTGCTCGGATATACGATAAGGATTTGCTGTAAATTGTTTGTTTTCGTTTTTATACTCTTAAATCAGGTTAGAAAAACTTATTTCTTGGGTGTAGTTATGGATAATGTATTTTCTAAACTTTTAAATTTTCTATTTTATTTCGATGGAAGAAGATTATGGATCTCGGAAGATTCGATGGAATAAGTGATAATGTAATATACTTAACAATACCACTATATACCCTTGACAAATGTTTATTTTTTAAAGTTAATAATTTTTTGATGAGCCTTTCGATAGATTAGGTTTATTATTAAATTTTATTTTGATAAATAATCGGTATTGTTTCTCTATCTCTCTCTCACACTCTCTCTTTCTCTCTCTCTCTCTTTCTCTCCTTAGCGCATCCTTTTCTGTTTTATTCTTTCGAAATTTGCTATACAAGTATTTTCCATTGCTCTCTGTTTCTCGCTCTCTGTTTGACTTCTCTCCATCTCAACGCCAATTCTTTCATGATCTCTTGTTACAGTTCTTCTCCAGCTATTATCAGGTCTTCCTCTTCTTCTTCTTTCGTCTGGTTGGTATTCGAGTGCTTGTTTGGTTATATTATTTCGATCCTTCCTCAGAGTATGTATAATCCATTTTCATTTCCTTCTTTTAATCGTGACTGTTATTTTCTCTTGTTTTGTTCTTCTCCGTAGATCTATGTTTTTTATTTTATCTGGCCAGTATATTTTTAGGATTTTCCTCAACTATTTATTTATAAAGGTTTGTAATTTTTGGCTAGTTGTCTCTTCCTGTCTCTAAGATTCTGCGCCATACAACAATATAGTCTTAAAACAGCTGTTAAAGATTTTGATTTTGGTTAATTCTGATATACCTATCGCGTGTGTTCCAGATTTTCCTTAATGCATTATATGATTATATAATGAGTGCATATTGTGCCTTTACTATCCTTTTTTCTACATCTGATCTACTAGCGCCTTTTTTCCATGATTGATCCCAGATATGTAAAGTTATCTACCTCCCGTATTTGTCTTCCTTGTATTTTAATTTTAGTTTATTGGTTACTGTTTTTTTAAGTTTTGTTTTTTTGTCTTTATCTTCAGGCCCATTACCTTGGAGTATTTTGCAAGCGTGTCGATCTATTTTTGCTTATGGCTGCTATGTTCGGTTAGGGGACAAATGTCATCTGCGAACTACAAATCCTCCAACTAGTTATGCAATTTCCATCTAATACCTGTTTTATTATCGCTTACTTTCTGCATGATCCAGTCCGTTATTATTAGAAATAATGTCGGGGATAGCACACATCCTTGTTTAACTCCGCTTTGTATAGCTATATCTACATACTACCATTTTTCCCGCATGTTCTTGTCTGGCTCTATATTTCTTGTCAAATAGTCTGATTAAGTTGATGTATTTTATCGGTAGTCCATATAGTTTTAGAATCTTCCACATTTGTTCTCTGTTTATACTATCGAAGGCCTTTTCAAAGTCAAAGTCAAAATAAACATGTTTATGTTTTTTTGCCATTCACTAGCTTGTTCCAAGATAATTATAAAGTACAAGAGATACAGCGGTACAGGTACAAGATACAGAGGTACAGATAGAGTACAAATGTGGTCGATAGTGGAGCGTTTTGCGCGAAAACCTTCTTGGTTGTTTCTTAGTCTTAGTTTCTTGTCTAGTTCTAGCTTCAGTCTATTCAATATGATATTTGACATTATTTTGAATGCGGCACTTAGCAGTGTTATTGCTCGCCAATTCTAGCATTTATTTAAATCGCCCTTTTTTGGTATCTTAATGGTTACACCCTCGTTCCATTTCTGTGGGAGCTCCTGGTTGGCCCATATCTTGTTAAAGAGTTTGTGTAATATTTCTACTGATTCGTTTGCGTCCGCCTTTATTAAATCTATCGGTAGGTTGTAGCTTTCAGCGGCTTTGCTATTTTTTAGTTGATTCAGTGTGTTTTGTACTTCTTCTTTCGTAATTTCAACTGTTCTAATGTTTATTTCCTGTATTACATTATCTTCGTTTATATCTGATGTTTGGAGTATATTTCCTCGCAGTGTTCTTTTCATCTTTGTATTATTTTATGTTCTGTTGTAATTATATTTCCTTGTTTATCTTTGATTTGTTTATTAATGTTTAGTGTTTTCCCTGTCAAATTTCGGATGATATTGCACTGTATTTTCAGGTCGTTTTCTTGCGCAGCTTTTTCTGACATTTTTACCATATGATTTACATAGTTTCTTTTGTCTTTCCTTTTCTGGGTTGCTTTTTAACCGCTATATTTTTTCTTTGTATTTCCTTTCTACTGGTTTTCCTTCTTCGGTTGCTTCTTTTACATTATAAATACAACAATTCCCGTCACAGTTCGGACAAGAATTTTAGTTATTAACAAATAAGAGTCAAATATGACAGTTTTTTCGTTTAAATCACTACAGGTAAAAATAAGGTAATTAAATATCTTATTTAGATTATTCATCTTTTAGTAGATAAGCAAAGGTTTAAAATGAAAGTTTTTGAATTTTGATTCGATTATTTGTTACTTGGGAAATTGCAAAATAAAACTAAATTTCGATAATAAAAAATTGCTATAACTTTTGCAAAAATTAACTTAAGACTTTGATATTGCATGAAATGTTGAGTCAAATAGTCCACATAATACACAACAAATTTCCAGACGATTTGTCAATTAGTTTACATTTCATTCGATTTGTTTATCACAAAGAGCTTTTGCAATGTTGTTCAGAAAATAATAATGATACAGCAATTCTGTGAAAACCACAGGAAAGAAGAATACTTATATTTTCAACTTATTTAAAAAATCAATAAGAAGTCATTTTTACCATTCTGAAAACATTTTACGAAAGTAGAATCATTTTTGGCTTATAAACAATTTGAATAACCATATTAACATATTGACTAAATCTGCGTTGGGATTTGAAAAGCTGATATTTTTACACGAATTTTCAAAAAAAAAACTTTTCGCCTAGGTTAATTACGAGCAAAGTTAGCCACGTTATTTTTAAAGATATATTAACCACTATGTTCAAGTTTACTCAAAATTTTACACATAAACTATATACATATCTTGAACTTCAAAATAGCGATAGTTAGGTTTCTTAATTGTTATGAACAAACTAGCTGTGAATTAAATAAAAAAAAGTGGTTAACTTTGACCGTAATTAACCAAGGTAATTTTTTTTTTAACATTTATGTAAAAGTACACATCGAAAACAATGTGATAACTACAGGGGTATTTCCGTTACACCAACAATCAGCAAAATATAAGGGAGGATCTTAAAAAACCGAATAGAAGACGAATACAAGGAAATGGAAGCAGAAGAACAAGCAGGATTTAGAGCCGGAAGATTTACAATTGATCACCTTTTTGCAATCGCACAAGTCATGGAAAAGAAAACAGCGATTAACCCAGAGATTTATTTCGTATATTATATTGATCTGAAAAAGGCATACGACAGTGTACCTTTGGTAAAGTTATGGGAGGCAATGGAGGATACAAATATTAACATAGAAATGTGAAAAGTGAAAACTACCCCTAATTGTAAAAAATTATAAAACAACATTTTAAACTTTAATATTGTCAACATTTGGTTTTTATTAGGTACGTAATGTTTGTTTTATGCTTTAAGATATACTATCATAATATTGCCACCCTTAAAACCACCCTTCTTGGAGTTATATATAAAAAATTTACTTATCCTAAAATAATCATTTCGGCTTGCATCGATTTACATAAAAATTTGGGATTAGGATCATCTCACCCTGTACTTCATATTCTATATCATGCTTAAGGGCGTTGCTTATTTGTGTAACCTACCCCTTATTAACAAAAATTATATAAAAATATTGTAAATTTTAATATGGGTAAAATTTGGTTTTGATTGGTTAAATAATGATTGTTTTATACTTTAGGATAAAATATCATAATATTTCAACCCTTAAAAACCACCCTTAATAACATCACAATTTTTAAGTATAAGTAGATAATTTAATAGATCTATACAGAATAAGTAGAATTAAAGAATTACAAAAACATTTATTTACACAAAAATACGAATTTACAAATATGTACAAATACAAATACAAATAGTTTTTTAGTCATCTTCTAGTATACGAACCGATTCTGTGGTATTATACATACATTGAAAATGATCCATAAGTGGACTATTCCAATTTTTCAAAAAAATATTGGTTTTCTAAACATAGCTCCTTCATTTTTGGCGATAAAAAGTTTTTTCAAAAATAATTTTGTAGGATTTTTAAAGAGTTATAAGACTGTGAAAACTAAATTCTGTAAGAGCCCTTAGTTTTTAATTGGGGTGGGTTTAAAAGAATAAGGGGGTGTTTGCTCGAAAATAGAGGTTTTAAATAGCTATAGTATCTCGCTAACTGTTCACTGTAATGAAAATCTATGCAGAAGGGAATTTTACTTATTAAAGAATAAGCTACAATTTCGTAGTCCATAATTTTTTTCGTATCTCCCGTATTCGTAACTCCAATTTTTCTAAAATTAGGCCTTTTAAATAGGTCAAACTTCTTGGGTGTATTGATAATACGAATATAAAGGTAATGACAGAAAGGTGAAGACCAATTTTTAATTAGTAGGGTAGTTAGGGGGTTGTTTTCACTGATTTTTTCATAGAGAATAGCAGGTACCGACTGTTTTGATCATAAGTCGCTTAATTTTCATGCTAGAGGAGCTTCACATTATTATTTTTTGAAAGGTCTAACAGTATACTTGAAAAAAGATTATTTAAGTTTAATTTAATTTGTGTTACTAAAAGATACATTTTTGATATCTACAGTTTTTTTTATTAAATGCATATTGTTCGAGGTATTTTCAAAAAACCCTCTAAAAAGGCGATTTTTTCGTCGAAAAACTGTTACTTTCAAGCGCGAATAACTCGAAAAATATTAGTTTTACGAAGTAAATTTAAAAAACATTTTTTTCTTAGAATTACTTTTTACATCGATTTACATGGTTAAAATGCAATAAAAAATTTCCGTCCCCGAGATAGGGTGGCAACCACCCCAAGCTTTTAGCGTACAGCGGCATGATACAGAAAATGATTCTTGGACTATGACAGCCCTGGGCACTAAGGCTATCTTCTCCCGGTGAGGGTGGTTATCCCTTATCCGAGGGGTGGAATAATTGATACGCTTACTTGTTGAGTTGGTTTATTTACACTCGCATTAGTATAAGCTGGTAGCACCTCACCCAAAGAACATCTCGTGTAGAAAGAGACACTACCTTTAATGTGGAAATATTACGTCTGATCACCAAAATAGAATGACGAATGTCTAATATAATAATAAAGAATTCCCTTGTTATAGTTTAACTGTTTATATATTTAGAAATGCCTATTCAGCATCGACCATGAAAAGTGTTTATAATTGACTCTGCAATTATTAGTTGAATCGTGATCTGGGCTAACAATATTTATATAATCGAATGAAGGTTGTAATATTGTTTGATGACATAAATAACTGAAAGTAATTATTGTAGATAATTACAGGGTGTTTTTAAGATATATCTACTGAGTACAGATGAATTCTTGTACACCTTCCCTTTTTAGGAATTTTCCGACTACGGGGAGGGAAATTTGCAAGTCGTACTACCAACCCATACTGTGTTGTAATCAATACAAAAAATTTATTTTATATACAAACTTCCTAAGCCTACGCAAATACATAAATAATATAAAATGTTCGTTTAACAACATTGTTTCGTAACACTTGTCACTCACTGTGTTTTCGGATTGTAAGCATATAATCTATTCTTATGTATTTCCTTGATTTTATTGTTTTCTATTCTGATTTTACAATTAACGTTATTTACTTCTGTTATCGTGAAAGGACCTACATAAAGACTATCAAACTTACCATTCTCTTCCCTTTTTACAAGGACTAGGTCTCCTATTTTAAAGTGTTGTGGTGTCGCTTTGAGCCTATTCTTTTCTTGCCGCTCTTTTTTGTGTTTTAATAAGAAGGTTCTGGCTCTCTCGTGTGCGCTTTGTAGTTTGTATCGTAACTCATTGTAGTATGCATCTATATTGTAACATGGTTGAATCTCATGTGTAAGGTCTTCCGGTAGGTTAACCTTCCTGCCATATAACAGTTCGAACGGTGTGTATCCATGATACGCGTTAGGGGTTGTATTGTAGCAGTATGTGAACATTCTGCAACACACATCCCAATTTTCTCTGTCTTCGTCTATGAATGCTCTTACGTACTCGTTCAACGTTCTGTGTAGTTTTTCGCAACTTCCAATGGACTGTGGGTGGTATGCCGTTGAAAAGTTGTGTTCTATTTTTAATAGCTTTGTTAATTCCTGCATTACTTCGTTCTTATACTCTGTGCCTTGGTCTGTTCTTATTTGCTTCATGAGTCCGTATGTTGGTATGAAATGATCAAAGATTCCTCTTGCTATTGTCTCTGCTTCTTTATTGCACACTGGTATGCTGACCGCGTATTTTGTCAGTTCGCACAACATTGTGATACAGTATTTATTACCTTCATTACTTCTCGTGAATGGACCTATTGTATCTATGTATACTATGTCCCATGGTTTGGAAGATGTGTCCGATATCACGAACTCTTCGACATGTGTTCTTTTCGGTTTGTTAATTTGACATTTGTGGCATTGTTTTACGTATTTTCTTACGTCTTTTTCCAAATTTTTCCATCGGAATCTTGCCTTTAGCTTCTTAATTAGTCTGTTATTCCCTACGTGTCCTCCGAACATCGGGTGATTATGGTATTCTTCTATTAATCTGTGTTTTTCTTTGTCATCTTTTATTGTTTCTGGTACTTCACATATGTATATTTCTATATTCTTCAATTTTTTATTTCCTTCTTTAATAAATTCATCAATTGTGCACATTTTAAAAATAATATCATTTACGTATATTTTTACTTTACGTACTGCATTCTCTACCGCCAGCTTATCAAGCTGTACCAACGCTTGGTTTAAATCGAAATGATTCAATCCTGTGGCTATGCTTTTGCTGCATTTTATTTTGTTTTTGGCCCTAATGCTCAGTCTTGGTGAGATTAGTTCTGCTCCAAAGGACAAAATTGGTAGTCTATGCGCCTCTAAATTATTTAGTACCTTCCTTACTGTCTGTTTGGTGGCTTCTGGCTGTAGTGCGAGTTCACTTTCAGCCTTTGTTTGTCTTGCTTCTTTCTCCTTTTCTTTTGCTTGAGCTCTTGTTATAGCTAGTATATGGGCGTTGTCTATGTATAGGTTTTTTAGTTGATGCAATGTTATTCTTGAAAGACTATCTGCGTAGTTACTTTTCCCTGTTATATACTCTATTTCGAAGTCATATTCTTCTAGGTCTAATCTGATCCTCGTGAGTTTTGAGGTTGGTTCTTTCATTGCAAATAGGTGTGTCAAAGGTTTATGGTCTGTTTTTACTTTGAATGTTGGTGCTCCATATAGATAACATTTAAAATAATTAATTCCCCAATGAATCGCTAGTAATTCCTTAACGATTATAGGTTTATTACATTCTCCTTTACTAAAACTTCTTGATGCATATGCTATAGGTAGGTCAATTCCGTTATAATCTTGACTTAGGATTGCTGAACAACTCTCATTGGATGCGTCTGTTGTTAAGATAAACTGTTTGTTGAAATCAGGATATTTTAAAATTGGTGGTTTCGTCAGAGATGCTTTAAGCTTTTTGAATGCTTTTTCACACTCCTCGGTCCACGAAAATTCTACTCCTTTCCTCGATAATTTGTTGAGTGGTCTGCATATTTCCGCAAAATTTTTAATAAAACGTCTGTAATAGTTGCAAAATGCTACAAATCTCTTTGTTTCTTCCGCTGTCTTAGGTGTCGGATATTGTTCAATTACTGCATACTTCGCTTTGTCTGGTGATACTCCCTCTTGAGAAAGATCATGTCCTAAATATGTTACTTCCCTTCTAAAGAATTGACATTTTCCTGGGTTAAGTTTCAAATTGAATTTTCGACATGTCTCAAATGTCTTTTTCAGGTTGTCTAAGTGATGTTTTTCGGATATTCCAATTACTACGATATCGTCCATGTAAAGAAATGCTTTGTCTGGTGTTAATCCTGAAAATGCTATTGACATCATTCTTGAAAAGCTATTTGGGCTTACATTTAATCCAAAAGGTAATCTGGTAAATTGAAATGCTCCATTTTCTGTGCTGAACGATGTGTATTTTCTCGATGATTTTTCTAATGGTATCTGGTGAAAGCCTGACATTAAGTCTATAACTGAAAACCATTTTGCTCTTCCTAGTTGATCTAATATCGAATCTATTCTTGGTAATGGAAATTTGTCTGTAACTATTTTCTTGTTCAGTTGTCTAAAATCTATGCATAATCTCCATGCTTTTCCTCCATCTATAGCTTTTTTCGGTACCAGTACTACTGGGCTGTTGTACTCGGATGTAGATGGTTCTATGATTCCTTGGTCTCTTAGGTTTTGTACTTGTCGATTTAATTCCTCTGTTTGCGCATGAGGTGTCCTATAATTCTTGATATATACCGGAGTTTGGCCTTTAACTCTTAGTTTTTGTTCGTAGAAATTGTTACAGGTTAACATATCATGCCTTAGGGCGAATATGTCCGAATATTCCTCGCATAACGATACTAAGTTGTCTCGTATGTATTCTGGTATGTCTAATTTCAGTGATTCTCGTAATTCTTTTTTTCTGTCCTTGCTGTCGTTGACTAGCCTATATATATTGAATAGTTTAATATCCAACGTCCTGATTGTGCTTGCGTCTACATTTACTGTTTCGTACGTTGTGTTCAAAATTTTGATGTATGGATTATTACTTGAAATAATTGCTCTTGCTATGAATATTCCTGGTTGTATTTCTTGCTGTTCCACTATCCTGTCTTTCTTTAACGTTTGAAAAATTTTTACGATTCTGTAAATTTCACATCTAGGCGGTATTATTATGGTGTCATTGTCTATATTATCCAGAATTTTCGTACTAATGTAACAATCGTTGTCCTCTTTAATGTGCATTTTAAGGTTTGCGTAATCTAGTATACATTGAAAGTTAGAAATAAAGTCTCTCCCAATGATTCCGTCTGTTGGAATTGGAAAGTTAGGTTCTACCAATTGAAAGATGTGTTCGAATCGAGTTCCTTTTACTTCGAGTGTTGTCTCAACTTCTCCCATTGTTTGCAACTCTCCTTTAGTGACTCCTTTTATTTTCGCCTTTGTGTTTGGTTTCACCTGTTCCTTCATAAAATCTTGTGAACATTTTAGTATTGAAATGTCAGCTCCTGTGTCTATGATAAAAGTGCTTGTGTTTTCAAGAATTCCTGTTTTCATTCGTACAAAGTTCGTTAGGTTTAGGTCGAAGTTGTAAATGTTATATTTTATTTCTGCCTGTGTGCTTCCAACTTCTTGTTCATTCAAAACCCCAACTGCTGGTTTTCTTGCTCTTCTTGACTGTCCTCTATTTCTAGTAATCTTACGTTCCTGTTACGTCCGCCTCTCTGGTTTCCTCTGTATGTTTGATTGTTAAATTGTCTGTATCCTCTGTTCGAATAATTTCGTTGATTGTCCGTTGCTTCTCCTTCGTTCCGTTGTCCGAAGTTATTTCTTCTTCCTCTGTCATATTTGTTATGATATCCTCTTCTGTATTGCTGCTGTCCTCTCCTATTCTCGTAGTTTGTCCTATAATTTAAGACTCTTCCTTGTGCATTTTCTTCAGTCGTATCGATCGACAAAAATTTAGATACTACTTCCTGCGGTGATGTAAAGTTACCTGCTTCCAGTATTATCTTAGCTTTCTCTGCATTAGCGTTTCGTTTCATTGTTGTTACTACAGCTTCCGTCGTATATTTCTTTGCTAAGTCAAGTGGCATTCCTTCCGCTATGTATGCTACTTTTAATTGTTCTGCTAACTCTTCCACTTCAGATGCGTACACTGCTGCATCTCTATGCCCTTGCCTTTTTTTGGCTAATTTGGCTATTAAATTCTTCGGATTATCACCTTTTAATTCTTTCTTTAGTACTTCAGCTATCCGTGGAATTGTATCTTCTGTGGTTATTAGGTTCCTAGCCTTATTGGTGAGTCGCGTTTTTATTAGCGTTACAGCTGTGTCTTCATGACCTTCTGCCAATTTTCCAAGTAGTTCTAATGCGTCTAAAAATGGTTGTAATTTCCCTGCGCTTCCATCGAACTCGTTGGGCAATATCTTGCTTGCGATATTCAAAAATTCATTGATTGTCAAAGCCATGTTTAATATTGTTATATCTTGTTTTATGTCACCTTTTTCCTCTTTTATTTCGTCGTTAATTATTTCTTCTTCTACTTCCTCGTCGCTTTTTCCTTCTTCTGCCTCCTCGTCGCTTTATTCCTCTTCAACTTCCTCGTCGATTGGTTGATGTATTGAATTTGGAACCACTGTTCTTACATTTACTGCTTGAAATGAGCGTATAACTTTGTCTCTGATTTTTCCAAAATATTTGTTGCACGATTCCCTTTGTTTGTCCGAAAGTGCTTCCCAGTTTTTCCTAGTCAATTGTGTGAACTTGTTATAAGCTTTAATTAGCTGTGTCGTTACTTCTTCCTTTATGTCCTTAGATTTCGGAACTTTTTTCTTTAAGACTCTTCTGCTTTGCCTGTCTATTTCTTGTGCAATTTCCTCAACTATTTTGACAAAATCTTCCCAAGTAACTTTGTTGCTACTCATTTATACATAATTTTTTTTCCCGCTTCTGCACTTCTTAGCGAAAATATAAATTCGATAGTCTTACGGTGTATATAAATATGTAGTATATAGATATATAGTAAAAAATATAGAGATAAAATAATACGTCAATATATGGTAAAAATATGTAAAAATTGCAGTAGTAATAAAAATTCAAAAATAAATAACGTTATATTAACCCTTGTAAATAAGTAGTTAGAATAATAATTTAAATGTATTATGCATATAGCGTATATTTGTTATATCGTATATTTATTTTGATAGGTATATTTACGATAGCAAATATTAAAATCATAAAATTTTGCAAAAATGTACTAAAAATCAGTAGTCAAATAATAAATGAATAAAAGTCAGCAAGGATAAAGTATACGTTGATAAATATGTAGAAAATCATATAAAATTGTATCATTGCGTCCTATAATAACTTAATATGAGGGTAAAAAAAAAATCTTTGTATATTGATAAATATTGGTAATAGAATAGAATAATTAAGTAAAAATAGGTAAACTTGAAACATATATTAATGTAATTAAGGTAGCACATAATGTTTATACTTTATACTTTATATTAATCAGGAAATACCATAAAAATAGCTAATATGGACTTACCACTTTTACGCGTCTTTGTTCGTATCACAAGTCCTCGCTGCACGTTCCATAGCATTGTCCATTTTCCATTGTCCCACGATGTTCCATCTCCATCCTATTCCATTTTCAGCTCCGCGTCGGCCTGATGTCTCCATCCATTTTACATATACCACACTGTTGTCTAAGGTGGTCTAGGTGCCTGAACATTGACGTGTTTCTTCATACCTGTCCTGTTTACCAGTCCTAAGTTCTTCCCTGGTTCTGGATCGCCATATGACAGCCCTGGGCACTAAGGCTATCTTCTCCCGGTGAGGGTGGTTATCCCTTATCCGAGGGGTGGAATAATTGATACGCTTACTTGTTGAGTTGGTTTATTTACACTCGCATTAGTATAAGCTGGTAGCACCTCACCCAAAGAACATCTCGTGTAGAAAGAGACACTACCTTTAATGTGGAAATATTACGTCTGATCACCAAAATAGAATGACGAATGTCTAATATAATAATAAAGAATTCCCTTGTTATAGTTTAACTGTTTATATATTTAGAAATGCCTATTCAGCATCGACCATGAAAAGTGTTTATAATTGACTCTGCAATTATTAGTTGAATCGTGATCTGGGCTAACAATATTTATATAATCGAATGAAGGTTGTAATATTGTTTGATGACATAAATAACTGAAAGTAATTATTGTAGATAATTACAGGGTGTTTTTAAGATATATCTACTGAGTACAGATGAATTCTTGTACACCTACCTTCTGTGAAAATTTCAAGTAAATCCATGTTGGACGAAAAAATTGCGACCCAAAATGCTTCACTACCTCGACTATAGAAGGAGGAGAAACAATCAGTAAATGCTACGAATATAAATACCTGGGTATAAAAATCACGAATGATGGAACATTGGACGGAGCCATTAAAGAACGAAATACTCAGGGCAGGAAAGCAATTAGGCTCCTAAACTCAGTACTCTGGGACAAGCAGATAAACAACCAAAACAAGAAAAAGATCTATAACGCCGTAGTGAAAAGCATTATAACATAGAGCTGAGAAGTACGGCATATGAAGGAAAAATCAAAACGAATGTTAGATGTCACCGAAATGGACTTCTGGAGAAGAGCTGTAGGAAGATCAAGAAGAGAACATGTCACCAATGAACGGATACGAGAAATAATGAAGGTCACACATACAATAAATGACGAAATCAACGAAATACAACTACGATGGTTGGGTCACGTACAAAGAATGCATGAAGACAGAATCACAAAACAAGTTCAAAACTAGAAACCGCAAGGTAGAAGAAGAAGAGGTAGACCGAGGAAAATTTGACAGGCAGGAATAAACAAAGCCATGGATGAAAGAGGTCTGAAAGTTGATCAATGTGCGGACGGAGAGGAGTGGCGAACGGGTATCGGAAGACGGAGAACGTTATAAACCGATAATACAATAATAATGTAAAAGTACCAGCCTTTTAAGTCCTAAAGTCTGGGGATGGCGGTTGTTGGACAAAAAACCGGTTTTCGGTTATACCGTTTTTTTTTATTTACGGTTTAACCTGGCGGTTATAACCGGTCAAAAACCCGGTTGTTCCAAAAACCGGTTTTCGTTTTTTTAATCAAAAGCAAATACTCAATAGGTTATAATGTTACATTTATATTGCACTTTAGTTTGCTCAATTTTCCTCCCGAAAAATTTCCCAACCAATTCAACCTATAAAAATTTTCCCAGGCGCTTTCAAATTTCGCCTAAAAATTGGCGAAAGTAACCCAATCTCTGATTCGTCGCTCGTTGTAGACGGCGTCGGCGTATATTGCGTTGTCAATAATTGGGATATTCCCAAAAGTGATGATCCTACCGATCTACCGAAATGTCCCTTGGATCTATCAAGTTTAAAAAAAATATCCAAATGACTTATATTTTACTTAAAAATAAATTCGATAAACCAATTCATTATTTATTTCTCTATTGCCATCAAAAAATTTCAGTAGGTAATATTTTTTAATACGTTCGTATAATACCTACTACCTACCTTTTATATCCTAAGAATTATTTATTGTTTAAAAATTACCTAATGGAGGTTCCTAATCGGTTTTCGGTATTCAAATTTCTTACAAACAAGAGTCTCAAGTACTCAAGTATAAACAATTTTTTGATGATGGTTGGAATATCAATTTCAAGCAGATCACTTACTTTTTTATGTAAATATATCATCATCTAAATCTAAAAATAACTATTCCCAAAATTGTTTCATAAAATCTGATGTGACACTTTCGTCCAGTTCTCTATTAGTAAATAAAAGTTGAATTATGGTTGTTTGGGTTAATTACTTCGCATATTATTTATAATACATATGATTGAGATCGAAAATAGATAGAAATTTCTTCATTTTTCTCTAAATAAATTTTTTTTCCACAGGTAACTTATTCGGTTTTTCACCGGTAATTACTTTAAAAAGAAAAAACCGGTTATAACCGGGACAAAAAAACAACCGGTAAAACCGGTTGTTTCGAATTAAAAAAACCGGTTTTAGGTTATAACCGGTACGTCTTTAGCATCCCTAGTCGATTAATTTAGTTTGCAGTCAATACTAATAAAGTTATTCAAATTGTTTATGAGCCAAAAATGACTCTATTTTACTAAAATATTTTCGGAATGATAAAAATGACTTTTTATTATTTTTTTAAAAACTTTGAAAACATAAGTATTCTGTTTTCATGTGGTTTCCACAAAACTGCTGTATCATTATTATTTTTGAAGAAAAGCATGCTTCATCATTGCAAAGAAAAGGCCTTTTTTATAAACAAATTGAATAAAATGTAAACTAATTGACGAATCGCCTTGAAATTTTTTGTGTATTATCTGGACTGGACATGGACTGTTTGACCCAATATTTCATGTAATATCAGTCTTAAGTTTATTTTTGCAAAAGTTATAGCAAATTTTTTATTTTCGACATTTAAGTTTTATTTTGCAATTTCCGAAGCAACAAATAATCGTAGGAAAATTCAAAAACTGCCATTTTAAACCTTTGTTCGTCTACTAAAATGAATACTCTATCTGATATAAAATATTTAATTACTTATTTTTGCCTGTAGCGATTTAAACGAAAAAACTGCCATTTTTGACCCTTGTTTGTTAATAACTAAAATTATCGTTCGAACTGTAACGGAAATTTTTGTATTTATAATGTAATAGGTATATAGTGTCCAAAAAATCCATTTGAAACCTGGCCGGTCAAGTGTTCCGAACGTATATTTTTGATACATTTCCCTGGAGTACAATGTGTCTCCGGTTATCCATTTCTTTTCTCTTTTTTTCATCCCTATAATTTCGTTTGCAGTTTTTGCATAATGCCCTTGAAGTTCTTCCATATTTCTTCCACTGTTTCCTCATGTTGGGACAGTGCTGTTCGGTTTAATTTCAGTCTTTTTGTGAATTCGATTTTTGTGTTTTCTTGTTTAAGAGCTTCGACATTGTATCTTCTTCTTGTTGACCAATTGTGTTTTTGTCTTTGACCAATTTCATCTTTATTTTGGCCCTTACTCGCATGTAATATTTAGTATTCGCCATAAGTGTCTCCACTTGACCTTGTCGAACGCCTTACTATAATCTATAAAGCATATGTACAGTGGAATATTGAATTCCCTAGATTTTTCGATTATCTGTCTTATATTCAACAGGTGTTCTCGAGTACCTCTACCTTTGGTAAATCCAGTTTGCTCTTGTGGAATTTCTCTTTGAAAGAAGGTTTTTATTCTCTCATTGATTATATGTAGCATTATTTTAATTTTAATGGCATGTGATATAAGAGAAATAGTTCTATAATTGTCGCATTTATGGAAGCTGCCTTTTTTATGAATTGTTGTTATTGTAGATTTTGTCCAGTCTTTAGGCCATTGTTTAGAATGCCATATTTGGTTACAGAGTCGATGAAGTAATTTTACGCCAGTTTCTTCTGTGGCTTTGAGTATTTCTGCTGTTATCATATCTGGATCTGGTGCTTTATTATATTTGAGCTAAATGATCGCTAGTCTTACTTCATTTTCAAGTATATCAGGTTCTTCTTCTACCTCGTCAAAGATTTGGTTAACAAGTTCTTGGCGTTGATCATCTTTATATAGGTCCCTGCAATACGATCTCCATGTCTCTGCTATATCTTCTTTGATTGTTCTCAGAGTTCCAGTGTTGTCTTCAATGGCCCAAGTTCTGGCTTTGAAGTATCTTGTTAAGTAGCGTATTTTTCTAAATAGATCTCTCGGCTGATTATTCTGATCATGTCTCTCAATTTCTTTGCATATATTTTGATAGTACAGTCTTTTATCTGCCTTGCATCTTCGCTTTACTTCTTTATTGAGGTTTCTTAAACTAGCTTTTTCCCTTTCACTATGCATACCACTTTGACAAAGATTTCTTCTGTTCTCAATGATTTGAAAGGTTTCATCTGTTATCCAGTGTTTCCGTTGCATAGAATTATTTATCTTTGGATGATCAATTGGTGTTGTTACACAATGTTTAAAAGTCTCCCATATTTCTTGTGATGTTCTGTTACGAATAGAGGGCATTATTTTATGTACTTCCTGGAGAAGGTCGTCCTGCTTTGTTAGTTATATCTAATGATCTATCTGATTCTATCTATGATAAAGGTGGTGACATCATAATTGATATATTATAGTATGAGAATAGAAAAATTATATAATTAAAAATATTGTAATAAAGAATTATATCTATATAAAGCGAGGTTCCTATAGCCTCTGCTGCTTCTCGCATTTCGACCGCCATCTTTTTCTGTCCATCCATTCGTCTTCTTTGATGGCTCTATCTCTCATGATGTGCTGTACATGTTCTTCCCAGGTAACTCAAGGCCTTCCCCTTCTTCTTCTTCTTTGTTGTGGTATATAATTTAAAGCTTTCTTTGGCCATCTATCTTCATTCATTCGTTTGACGTGACCATACCACACTAGTTGTCTCGTTTAAATTCTATCTACTCTGGAATATACAGTTTTTGTCGTCCTTCTAATATCTTCATTCCTGATGCGATCTTTTTGGATATACCACACGCTCTCCTTAGATTATCCATTTCTACTACCTACTTCTATTCTCTTTCTATCTTTTTTCGTGATCTGCCAAACTTCTTCCCCATAAATAGGCTCTACCAAGGTACAATCGATTGTCGTTTTTTGTCTTATCTTTTTAGACCATAGCTGAGAGCTTAAAATGTTTACCGCTATTTTGCCATGCTGTGTTCTGTTTTCGATGTCTCTTTTGCCTTCTTTAGATATTATAGATCCGAGATATTTATATTCTTTAAATGTGTTTGTGGTTCTAATTTCTAAATCTGGATCTTCTAATCAAGAATTAAGAATTAAATTCTAACACTTCTATAATATGTTACAATTGAGCAATTAGACCACCAGTTTCGGCAACTGGTTATGATAAATTCATCAATTTTAATGAAAATACTTTTTAATTTTATTTATTTTTGTAATAAAAAAATACATTGTTAATTATACAAAGAGAACATCATTAATCTGTCACAACAATAATTGTTTTAACATACTACAATTATCATTTATAAAAATATCCGAAGTCTAAATAACAACATTTGAGGTGGCAACAGCGTAGTAGAAGCCATGAGGACATAAACTGAAATATACGGATTCCGCGACAACCTTAAACTGAATAAATATATATTTGGACGTCACCAAAACCGTTAAAGTGATTTTAGATATACAGCAAGCGAACGTGGCGCGCCTGACGGCAACTGCTCCAAGTAATGTGTATATTATTATACAGATAACGTGTCTGAGGACATCCGGCCAATATTTTGTTCAGGCATTGTAGGAAGTGGTACCTTTCACCTGCGATAAATTTTAGAGAAAATCCTCGTGGCAACCGTATATCGGAGTCCACGAAGACCTGGACGCCACGAGAGACTACAGTTTAACATGGGGGGACGTCATGAGAGGCTAAAAATAATATATATATATATATATATGTATATATATATATATATATATATATATATATATATATATATATATATATATATACATCCTACTATCAATTTGGCATCGATACATTATGCATTTACCATCGATTTGGCATCGTCTTGCAAAGTGGCATCTGTATATCGATGCCACTTTACACTACCTTAATAACTTTATTCCTGTACTTGCTACCAGAAGTCTAATCAGCTCGGTAGTTAGAGATTTGATTCCTTGATGTTACTTTAATATATCAGCTTTCCTTGTTTACCTCTTACTAAGTTATATAAGTTTATTCCATAAAATGTTTGAGTCCAAAATGATCGTACAGTGAAAATATTATATACATTTAGTTCAGTGTTTTACCGTTTTGTCGCTGCCGTTATATACATGAAAACGTATATCCCACTTTCATTATCAATCATTTTGGCATCAGAAATTTGGCATCACTGTTGAATACAATATTATTCACAACGAAAAATAGACAATTTGAGAATGTATATATTATTTTCATAAAGAAATCAGTCTGGCATCATGTTTTATTGTTTTCACCCAATTTTGAAAAAATGTGAAAACTTTGTATTATCCACGTCCGTCTGTCCGTCTGTCTGTAACCACAACTCCTCCGTCAATATACCAGCTAGAATGACAAATGAGGTATCAAATGAAAGCTGATAATCCAAGGATGGTACTAAAGGTGAGATATTTGACCTTGGCGGTCTGTCCGTCGGTCTTTACGACCGCGAATATAACTCCTCCATCATTATACCAGGTAGAATGACAAATGAGGTGTCAAATGAAAGCATATAATCCAAGGATGGTACTAACGGTGAGATATTTGACCTAGGCTGTCTTTCCGTCGGTCCCTCCGACCGCAAATATAACTCCTCCGTCATTATACCAGGTAGAATGACAAATGAGGTGTCAAATGAAAGCTGATAATCCTAGGATGGTACTAAAGGTGAGATATTTGACCTAGGCTGTCTTTCCGTCGGTCCCTCCGACCGCGAATATAACTCCTCCGTCATTATACCAGGTAGAATGACAAATGAGGTGTCAAAAGAAAGCTTATAATACAAGGATGGTACTAAAGGTGAGATATTTAACTTAGGCGATCTGTGCGCCGGTCCCTCCGACCGCCAATATAACTCCTCCATCATTATACCAGGTAGAATGACAAATGAGGTGTCAAATGAAAGCTTATATTCCAAGGATGGTAATAAAGGTGAGATATTTGACCTAGGCTGTCTTTCCGACGGTCCGTACGACCGGGAATATAACTCCTCCGTCATTATACCATGTAGAATGAGAAATGAGGTGTCAAATGAAGGCTGATATTCCAAGGATGGTACTAAAGGTGAGATATTTGACCTACATGGTCTGTCCGTCGGCCCGTCCGACCGCGAGTATAACTCCTCAATCATTATACCAGGTAGAATGATAAATGAGGTGTCAAATGAAAGCTTATAATCCAAGGATGGTACTAAAGGTGAGATATTTGGCCTAGGCAATCTTTCTGTCGGTCCGTACGACCGCGAATATAACTTCTCCGTCATTATACCAGGTAGAATGACAAATGAGGTGTCAAATGAAAGCTTATATTCCAAGGATGGTACTAAAGGTGAGATATTTGACCCAGGCTGTCTTTCCGTCGGTCCGTACGACCGCGCATATAACCCCTCCGTCGTTATACCAGGTAGAATGACAAATGAGGTGTCAAATGAAAGCTGATAATCCAATGATAGTACTACAGGTGAGCGATTTGACCTAGGCTGTCTTTCCGCCGGTCCGTACGAGCGCGACTATAACTTCTGCGTCTTTATACCAAGTAGAATGACAAATGAGGTGTCAAATGAAAGCTGATAATCCAATGATGGTACTACAGGTGAGCGATTTGACCTAAGCTGTCTTTCCGCCGGTCCGTACGACCGCGACTATAACTTCTGCGTCTTTATACCAAGTAGAATGATAAATAAGGCGTCAAATGAAAGCTTATAATCCAAGGATGGTACTAAAAGTGAGATATTTGGCCTAGACAATCTTTCTGTCGGTCCGTACGACCGCGAATATAACTTCTCCGTCATTATACCAGGTAGAACGACAAATAAGGTGTCAAATGTAAGCTGGTAATACAAGGATGGTACTAAATGTGAGATATTTGACCTAGGCGGTCTGTCGGTGGGTCCGTCCGACCGCGAATGTAACTCCTCTATCATTATACCAGCTATAATAATAAATGAGGTGTCAAATGAAAGCTTATAATCCAAGGATGGTACTAAAGGTGAGATATTTGAGCTGGGTACTCTTTCTGTCGGGCTAAAATGACAAATGAGGTGTCAAATAAAAGCTTGTGGGTGAAAACCTAGGACTTACGAAGTCCAATTTAAAAATAGGGCATATCAGAGATATGCCTTAGACATCATAGAAGACAATGACACAGAAAAATCAAACAAGCAATATGTCAAAAGGGCCTTAGTTATGTATCTTCGGTCCTGTTGGTCCAATCGTGATGTATAGCACATCAAATGATAGGATTTGACAAACAGAATACAATGAGAGAAAAATCAAATACAACCTCATGTCAAAAGGGCCTTAGTCGCGTATCTTCGGTCCTATAAGACCAATCGTGACGTACGGCATCTCAAATAATAGGACTTGACAAATAAAATACAATGACACAGAAAAATCAAATACAGCAACAAGTCAAAGGGGCCCTAGTTATGTATATCTAGTCCTATTGGTCCAATTGTGATGTACAGCAGCTCAAATGGTAGGGTTTAATGAACAGAATACAATGACACAGAAAAATCAAATACAGCAATATGTCAAAAGGGCCTTATTTACGTATCTTCGCTCCTATTGGTCCAATCGTGGCGTACAGCACCTAAAATAACTGGATTTGACTAATATAATACAATGACGTATGAAAATCAATTACAGCATCATGTCAAAAGGGCCTTAGTCTTGTATCTACGGTTCTATTGGTTCAATCGTGACGTACAGCGTCTGAAATGATGGGATTTAACTGGCAGAATAAGATGGTGTAGACAAATGAAAATGACGGCATGTAATAACACTTTAAAATTGTAGAAATAAAATGGATTAACACACATGGTATGACATATTAGGTGAGAGTATTTAACAAATAGAATACGATTACATACGTCCAGTTTTTGACAAGCGACTTCTCTACATATGATAAACGCGAAAGGGCCCCAACGTTCACTGCTCGACATAGGCCTCCCGTTCACTGCATATACCCGCTGCTTTCTGACGCTGTGACTTGAGAGGATAGGATTTAACGAATAGAACGACAAAGAAGACTAAACAAGGCAGCTCACGGGAAAAACACAACTGTCCGTTTTATACTCTACAGGGAAGCATCAAATATTCAACGTAAGAATATATTAGAGTATAACGGTATGATAAATCTTTTTCTTCTTTATTTCATTTAGTGCATTCCGTACGTTTTTTAAACATAATCAGGAGAAGTTGTTGAATTTCTGAAGTCTATAAAAGAATTTCTTAACAAACCTTTTTTTAATTGTGTTATGGATTATTTTTAAGAATGTGTTTAAAAGGCAGTTCGCAGGCTTATTGTTCAATGGTCTTATCACTTTCAAGCGCCTGTCTTTTTTGTAGGACTATTAATTGTTACTTGTGATTTCAACCATTCTAGCGGGGCAATGCCTTTTCTATAACTGAAATGAATATTGTTATCCATTTAATTTTTTTCCTCAATTAATTGAATGCCTCCTACTGGTGTTTGGTCTAAGCTTACCGCTTTTCCCCATTTAAGCTAAACTGCTCGTCAAAAGTTAGGGATATAGAAAATTATGCTCATTTTCATAGCTAATTTTTTCGAGAACAGATTAACGGATTCCACTATTTTTTTTTAATATTTTAGATTTTTCTTTAGTATTTACACAGTTGTGCAAAGGTTTACACAAACTTCTTTTTTGTACTTATACCGAGTGGTAGGTATAAGTACAGAAAAGAAGTTTGAGTAAACCTCTTGATAGGTATTAGTTACGTATCTTCACTCCCATTGGTCCCAACGTGTCGTACGGCGGCTCAAATCATTGGAATCAGCCAACAGAATACAATGACTAGGGAGCGGATTTATATGCGATCAATTTTGATGAAATATTCGCATATATATGCGGTAAAAAATTACGAAATATGCGCAAGATATGCACAAAAATTCAAAAAATGCGCATTTCGGGAAACCACAAATTTTCTGTCTTATTTAGTAATCTTATTTATTATTTTTCAAATAAAATCATTTTTTATATATGCAATTTATTCACAGTTTTTACAAAAACTGCTACCAATAGTTACCTATTTAAAATAAAACAACAATATCACTATAAATATATCTTCGATTATAATTCACTACAATGTGTTTTTCCAAATTCTTTACGAGGAAACATATTCTTTGATCAGACAAAATATTTTTATAACTTGAAAAACTCCTTTCAACATCGATAATTGGTGCGTATTTAAAATAACTTGTTAATTTCCGTTAGAAAATCGTAAAACTTTGGCTAAAGGTGTAAATTCTCTTAACAATAGAGGATTTAAAAAATCACCAGAATTATAGGTAGGTACCTACCCTAATAGCACAAGGACGTCCAATGGACGTCCTTCACGGACTTTAGGGACGTCCATTGGACGTCCGTTTTCGTCCGAGGAACGTCTTTATACGTCCTATTTTGGTCCAAATGTCGCGCTACCGAACGTCCATTGGACGTCCATCTAATGTCCGAGGGGACATATATTGGATCTTAATCGGACGTAAATTGGACCTTAATCGGACGTCCTAGGGGACGTAAATTGGACCCTAATCGGACGTAAATTGGACCTTAATCGGACGTAAATTGAACCTTAATCGGACGTAAATTGGACCTTAATCGGACGTAAATTGAACCTTTATCGGACGTAAATTGGACTTTAATCGGACGTAAATTGGACCTTAATCGGACGTAAATGGGACCTTAATTGGACGTAAATTGGACCTTAATCGGAGTAAATTGGATCTTAATCGGACGTCTTAGGGGACGTGAATTGGACCTTAACAGGACGTCCAATTTTGGTCCAAATTCCACGTTGCCAAACGCCCAATGGAGGTCCACCTAACGTCCGAAGGGACGTTCGGTGGACGTCAATTGGGCCTTCATAGGACGTCCCAGTTTGGTCCAATGTATTGCTGCCGATCATCCATCTAACGTCCTGGGAGGACGTTCGGTGGACGTCTAGAGACGATATTTAAACCTGTGGAGAATGTATTGTGGGAAATAAAAAATATATTTTTTAAGGAACTTATATTACATCTTATATTAATTTACAATTATTGGATATTAGATTATTTACATTAAATTATAATTACATTTCTCCAAGAAATTAACGCACCACCTTAAAAATGGGCCATTTTTGATGTCTCGAATTTCCTAAAGCCATTGTCCCATCTAAGTGATTTTTTTAATAATATTATAGCCTAGGCTATATGGGCTACCTCCATAAGCTTGTCATGCACGGGGAGCTATACTGTAATAATATTATATCACATCGCTGAGGGAACTCTACATTACATATACTTTTCGAATCAAAACTTTTATTCTCTTAATATTATTACTTAAAAAATATATACTACATTCGTCTCGCTAAACTCGAAAAATAACTTATAAACCATAAAAATCTCCAAAAATATAAATGACATAAATGAGAATTGGCACAATTATTATTATGGTTTTAAGTTGATTTTTCGGATTTAACTACAATATTATGCAAAAAATTATGTTATATCGCAGATTTAAAATGGGTTTATCTCGAAAACAGTTATATTAAGTTTAGCGAGATGATTGTAGTACACTTTTTTTAAGTAAAAATATTAAGAGAATAAAAGTAGACTGCTACGCAGTCTGATTTTTGCATAAGAGTTTAATGAAATGGTAACAAATCAATTGGAAGTTCTGTCCGACAAAATACATGGAACGTTTTCGGTAGTCTGATGTTCCAAGTTTTTAACCTGTTCCACAATTAAAACTTCCCCGGTTCCAGTATTCCCGTACATCAAAGTTTGTCCGACTAGACACCGTGAAGCTATTAACAAATTTTCAGCTTGCTGTTAATCAACTTTTTTTATTACGCGGGATCCAGGTCTATAAATGAATACAATAAATAAGTAGGTAGGTACATATTATACACTTATTTATACGAGTACAATTAATAGTAGAGCTGGTTTTTGGGATGTTACAAGCAGCATTTGCATTTCCACAGAGATACTTATGACAGAAATAATAAAATACCGAGACGGACTATTATTATAATAATTTACAATAGGACCCGACGGCCGACGCTATAGGGACAGGTAAAATTTATGACTGAACAATGCACCGAGCATCGATACAAGCAATATGTACCGGTCGAAGGTTATTTTTTATTGTGCCAAATGGACGTATATAGTACCTACCTTTAAAAATCGAATACACAAATTAAAAGATATTTAACAACCATAAAGATTTGTCAAACTCTATCACCGACTTCATGAAAACAAGTATTACTACATTCTTTGATGGTTTTTGCTGTAAATTTTAAAGGATTGACATGAAATTTGGCATACGCATAGCTAACATGCCAAAGAAAAAAGTGATATTGTGCCAATGTGTGCTATTGCCCTGGGGTGAGTTTCACTCTTTCTCTGGGGTGAAAAACGTTCAAAATAAGTCCGGACTTCGATAAACTGATTAATATTAAGCAACCTTTATTCCATACTTACAAAGTATGTGTACTTACAAATTAGTATGTGAATTTGGGGGGTGAGTTTCACCCCGAGGAGGGGTGATATACAAAATATAGATAGATACACAAAAGATATACAAAAATGTTTCAAAACATCGAAAAAATGTGGTAAAATGCAAATATACATATCATATTATGATAAAATTGCGATTTTGACGATTTGCCTTTTTGGATAGAATGATGATGATGTTGATTAGGATAAAACTGCGAAGAATTTTTTTATCGAAATATAGTAAAAAATATGAAAAATATACCAAAAAGCTTGAAAAAATATGTAAGTATGTAAGGAAAAACGTAAATAATTAAATAAACTTTTGACAACACAACACAAAAGTTTGAAACACTCACTATTTGGATTGGTTGTCCTGGCTTGTGATTTTCTTCTTTGCAGATGACGCTCACGGATCGATGTCAATGTCCAACGGACGTCCGAGCACGGACGTCCAATGGACGTCCAAAGGACGTTCATATTTATTCAACACGTAAGTACGTCCAACGTCGGACGTCCGAAGGACGTTCATTTATAGTCCATCCGCATTAGGACTAAAACTGGACCTATTTTGGGCACACGTACGCTCAACTTCAAAAATATGCTCTCAATATTCATCTGTAGTAAGGATACATTGATAAAAATTATATTTTTGCTTATTAGAATTAACCACCAAACTTCTATCATCTTGGTAACGGGAATAATAAAACATTATAAAGTCCACTTTACATCAACAATAATTGAACAAGAAATTGACGACAAGTTATTCAAGGTCAAATTTGGCTTATACAAAACACAATTCTACTTCCAATTTTGCCGTGAATAAACAGAAAATAAAGAAATTTGACAAAATAAAACATATCCAATTGTTCTATTTCATCAAATTCCTTCATTTTCTTTTACAAATCATACATTTTGTACTCGTCAAATTTGGCCTTGAATAACTTAGTCAATTTCTTGTTCAATTTATTGTTGATGTAGAGTGGACATAACGAATAATTTACCGATCAGATTTTCACACTTTACATAAAAACAAAAACATGTATTAGATATTAAACTACATATACAGTTTTGAATTAAATATGATTTATAATCTTTTCCATTTAAACTATTTTATTAACATAATTAAGTTAATATTTTATTAAATAATTTTGCTGTTTAATCCCCTTATTGGTAGAATATGTCCAATATGGACGATTGGAAAAGGTCCGTATTTCGTCCGAGTACGGACGTCCAAAGGACGTTCATATTTATTCCACCCGAAGGACGTCCAACACCGGACGTCCGAAGGACGTACATATTTAGTCCACCCGAAGGACGTCCAACGCTGGACGTCCAAAGGACGTACATATTTAGTCCACCTGAAGGACGTCCAACGCCGGACGTCCAACGCCGGACGTCCAAAGGACGTACATATTTAGTACACCCGAAGTACGTCCAGCGTCGGACGTCCAAAGGACGTCCGTTTATGGTCCATGGACGTTAGGACAAAAAATTGACCTATTTTGGACGTCCAAAGGACGTCGTGTGCTATTAGAGTATTAAATATAACAAAAGTATATAAAATTCGGATTTCCGGGTAAAACATCCTTCGTCATTTTAACATCCTACAATCATTTCATAACGGCGGCGTATTATCCTATAAGTACTTTGTGTAGAGATCGTTTATTTTCTAAGAAAAAATGAAAGGCGGTTAATGAGCTGTCTCTCTTGGTTCTCGAATTAATACAGACCACAGCCTGTGCGTGGAAATATTTTGTCGAATTAAAAAATTTAAATTTTGTTTTGGACTAATGAAATAAAACATTTTAGTAGTTCCAAAATGACACAAAATCTAGGCATCGGATAAAAAAGTTTATTTGAAGAAAGTGTACTTTTTTGTTCTTCTTAATGGCGGTACAGGCTCGTTTTTTTAATATTGTATTTAATTACAGAATAATTTTCAAATATTACCTAATATATTTTTCAAATTGGGCTCTGTACCGCCATTCTTTATTATATTACGGATACGTGTGCCAAATATCTTGAAAAAATATTCAAAATTACAGCCGCAATCTTGGAACGCGTTTTGGCTACCTGTTGATCGCTACTGTATCACCTTAAACAATTTTTTAAACAAATTCACAAAAATAATTTTTTCATTACGAACGATTTTTTAGATAAGTTGGGTTATTCTGAGCAAAAAAGGTATCTTGAGATTTTTCTCTAAAATTGATTTTTGTCGAGTTATATGGCCATTTTCGCATTTTTCAGGTTTTAAATCGCGTATAACTCGACAACAATCAATTTTAGAGAAAATTGACAAGAGACCTTTTTTGTTCAGAATGTCCAAAATTATCTAAAAAAAAATTGTTCAAAGTGAAAAAATTATTTTTGTGGATTTGTTTAAAAAATTGTTTAACCAATTTTTCGACCACGGCACCTTGTGAATATGTTATAAGGACCTCTTTTTGAGTAAGTTTGTGCAAAAAAATCGAATCGGAATAATTTCACTAACAGGGGCGACGATAAATCCGGGACTATAGCGCTAATTATTAATAATTAAAAATAACAGCTTTGTAATAAAATAATGACAAAAATCTCTTAAGGACCTTGAAGCAAGGGTTTGAAACTTGATCTGCTCACTTTTTAATTTCATAATAATAACTTTTAATCGAGTTATTAAGACTTAAAAATGGCCATTTTCGCATTTTTCAAATTTTTAATCGCATATAACTCGACAACAATCAATTTTAAACAAAAATGGCAAGACACCTTTTTTGCCCAGAATGACACAAGTTATCTAAAAAAAATTGTTCGAAATGAAAAAATTGTTTTTGTGAATTTGTTTCAAAAAAATTTTTTAAACAATTTTTCGACCAATGCACCTCCCGGCACCCTTTGGATATGTTATAAGGACCTCTTTTTGAGTAAGTTTGTGCAAAAAAATCGAATCGGAATAATTTCGCTAGCGGGGGCGACGATACTGCCCGGTCTACTTTTGATGCTGATGGTGATAGAATAGATACTTTTTATATAACAAAAATAAAACTTTTTTTAAACTCTTTAAAAAATTTGTGGCGGGTTTTCCCCGAAAAGTGCGTTATTTTTTGGACATTTTACGTTGAACTAGTCGATTTGGAATTTGACGAATAAGAACCAACTTTTGATTAGCTCCAACTCTGTTTTTATTGTGTGTCCAGACTTCATACATACATCATTTTTTTTACTGTTTTATAAGCTTTATATTTGCTAGGAATAGTTTTTCGATCAAATACTTACTTTTTGATTTATTTGCGAAAAACCATCTAAAAACAAAAGTTACAAGGAATTTAATTAGTTTATCCACTTACGGACTTATTTGGACCTATATTTTTTCACACTCGAGAAGGGGGTGGTACTCATCCCCAGAAAAAAAGCACACACTGGCACTCTGATGTTCATTTCGCGAAATATCGCAGGGTTCGTATTTAAAATTTTTAATTTACTCCTCACCCCTTTCCGTGGGGGTTCGTTTTTGGTATCATTCGATAGACTTTTGAAAAATATTGAACACGCATTTTTTAGTTTTTCGATCTGACGTTCATTTCGCGAAATATTCGCTTTTTTGTGAAACTTTGTGACTCGCCCATCATTTCTTCAGATTTGGGAACACTTAATAATCGGAGGGGGCCAAGTCAGGAGAGTAAGCCGCATGAGAAAGTAATTAGAACCCCAACTCGAATTTTTGCTACTGTCACAACGCTCTTGTGAGTCGATGTATTGTCTTAGGTCTTGAGAACACTTTTTTCTTCTGCTTATGGAGTCGTTTTTCATTCATCACATACCGGAACTCACCACATAAATTTTGAAGACCCTGACATCAAAACTGTATTAAATTATATGTGATCTAAGTAAGTTAATGAAAAGTCAGAATAGATAGAGTAGAACACTTATAAAAAAAATTGTAACAAGCAATTGGACATCGTAAGTTCTAATTTTTCACAAAAAGTGACCGGAAGTTGAACCGGCAGTCGATATTTGAACCCTTCGTGTAACTTTTTGTCAGCTGATATGACGGATGAATTTTGTTCACCTACAGATATGGACGAACAGACAGGCATGAAACCGGAAGTATGTATTTGTTCTGGTCTTTCTTAGTCGTGTTGACCAATAGTTTGTACTATTTCGACGAATTTAAAACAGTACTTTCGGTTGCAACTCTGGAACAGGCAGTCCGAGGTCAAACTTCTCACATGTAATATCATATTTTGGTTATAGGCTTTCATTTGACACCTTATTTGTCATTCTTTCTGTCCTACTAATAGACGAGTTGTGTTTATTGACGGACAGACATGGATAATTCTAGGTTTTCACATTTAATGATAAAAACAATAATTATACAATTCAGTTAACCTGACTATATCATTGTGATAATGACTTCTTATCTAAAAGTGACAACGGCAATAATTGCCGTTGTAATAATTATTATTCCATTCACTCACGATAAAATATCGCAAAACCTCCAGATTTTAAAGAACCGCTTGGATTGACATAAAATTTGGCACACACGTAGCTAAAATGCCAAAGAAAAAAGTGAGATTATGCCGATATGTTCTCTTGTCCTGGATGTGACTTTCACCCCTTCTTGGAGGTGAAAAAACATACGTGCAAAATAAGTCCGGAAGTGGATAAACTGACTAATTCTAATTCTAAGCAAATTTTGTTCTATAAAAGTTTTAGGTCAATACTTTTCGAGGTATGTGCGAGTGAATATGTTTATTTTTCATAGAAAAACACGTTTTGGACGGATTTTCGCAAATAACTCAAAAAGTAAGTATGTACATATTTTATCGAAGAAAATATTCCTAGCAATAATATAGCTTATGAAAAAGAGGTGTCAGTATAAGGTCTGTAGACCCAGTAGAAGCAGGGTTGCAGCTAATGAAAAATAGGTTCTTATTCGTCAAATACCAAATCGAATATTTCAACGTAAAATAACCAAAAAAATAAAGCACTTTTCGGGAAACACTCATCATAACTCTTTTAAAGTGTTTAAAAAAAATTTTTTTTGGTGTTTTTAAAACAGTTTCTAGCGTGAAAAGTAAGCAAGTTACGCTGAAAATAAAATCGTTCCCTTTTTTTTGGCAAAAGAAAGTCATGAAAATTAATTGTTACCGCTTCACACGTTACTTTAGATAAATGTATTGTTTATACAGGGTGTCTCCGAAAATAGTGCGTTCCTTTAAGGTGTGGATATAATACACAATTTAGAACAAAAAGGTGTTGTAACATTTTTTCCTAAAGTTAACCGTTTCAACAAAAATTACGTTGTTCTCCATAAGAGTAAATTTTTATTTTCATAAATTTATATGACCTGGCAACATGGCGTAGAAGAACCTGTGACTGTGAAATTTAATCTAATGGGACCCCTTGTTTATTTACTAATTGAGTATCAATTTGCATATCAAAATGTATTTTCGTTTTTTGGTCAAACGGCTGAATTTAGAATAAAATGTTATAAGACTTTTTTGCTCTACATTGTGCTTTCTATCTATACCTTTAAGGAACGCACTATTTTCGGGGAAACCCTGTATATGATCTGTAAGTTGCATTGGTTCAAAATGCTTATTTTTGAAAGGGGTTTTGTTGAAAGGCCTCGAACGAATCACTAGTCACGAGTATGTATATGCAAATTTTGAACAGCCATATCTTAACCAATTTTTGTCTTCCAGAAAATCAAAAAATTCCAAATATTTAAAAAAGCAACACCTACATTTTTTACTCTTTAAGATATTTGGTATCACTAATAATTTTTAAGTTATTTTGACAA
This sequence comes from Diabrotica virgifera virgifera, assembly GCF_917563875.1. NCBI lineage: Eukaryota > Metazoa > Arthropoda > Insecta > Coleoptera > Chrysomelidae > Diabrotica > Diabrotica virgifera. The sequence continues at coordinate 106,205,282 of NC_065451.1, read as the reverse complement.
AAGTCTTTTTTTCAAAATTAAAGATTTAAAAAAATTTACTTTAAAACCAAATTTTTCCACAAATAAGCACTTTGAACTGATGAAACTTACAAACACAAACAATACATAAAGTTACTTGTGAAGTGGTAACGATTAATTCCATTTGGGCTGTTAATTAGAGGGAGTTTTTAGAATATTTTTAACCAAAAAAAAGGAACAACTGTATTTTGAGCGTAACCTGCTTACTCTTGCTGCTGGAAACTTAAAAAAAAAAATAAAAATAAACGTTTTCTTAAACACTTTAAGAAAGTTGAAATAAGTTTTCCCAGAAAAGTGTTTCATTTTTTTTATTTCACGTTAAAATATTCGATTTGGAATTTGAGATATAAGAGCTTATTTTTCACTATAGTCTGTTTTTAAACAAGAGGAGTCATTCAAATTTCCCGCGCCGTACACCTTGTTTGTAATTGGTACAACCTCAGGCAATTTTACTCATATCAAATTTTGACACTATTGGCATTTCATAGGTCAGTTTATTTATTTTATCAGCAATTTTTGTATTTTCTGCGTTCTTCCTTTTATTTTTAGATTTTTAGTCAAGATTACCGTCAAAGGCCGATATGATCAACCAAAAAAGAAGATTTATCTGATGATATTTCTAGTGACTTTCTTGGGTGTGAATCTGCCATTTAGTTTACCTACTCCTCTTGGTTTTAAAACAAAGCTTAGCAATAACTCTGCTTCTACTGGGTCTACAGACCTGACACATATACCATTTTTTCACTTTTTTATAAGCTATATTTACTATTTGCTAATTTTTTTTCAATAAAGTACCTACTTTTTGAGTTATTTGCGAAAAACCGTATAAAAACGTTTTTTTTTTTTGTTGAAAACTGAACATATTCACTCGCAAATATCTCTAAAAGTATTGACTTAGTGAAAAACGCTATAAAATAGAAGTTGCTTAGAATTAGTCAGTTTATCCAATTCCGGACTTATTTGAACGTATTTGTTTTCATACCCTATAACCGACGAAACTCACCTCCAGATCAAAAGCACATATCGGCACAATATCACTTTTTTTCTTTAACATATTAGCTATAGGTACGTGTCCCAAATTTTATGTCAAACCAAGCGTTTCTTCAAAATTCTGACCAAAAACCCTAAGTAAATTAAACGAAAATATAAAATGAATTTTTCAAACAAATATTTTAAGTCGGTATGAGAAATGTTAATTTAACAGATGAAATCAAATAAACACAATTCAACTCGTAAAATATTTAGACCCTTGCTTGGTAATCCAGCTGAACAGGTAAAGAACCTACCTTTTATGTAGTTTATAATCTGAGAGGATGGAATATTTTACCAAAATATTCCATCCTCTAAGTTTACAATAGACCTTTTCTACCTGTCCTCAAAAGATCGGTATTTTTAACTCGTGGCAACGTCGAAAAGCGGCAAAATGATGGGAAATACACATTTTTATGTGGTGGAAGTCAAAATGGTTATGAAGTGTAAAAATTTTTGTATATAATTTAAATTTTTAAAATTAAAATTTTACAAAACTGAGAACGATACAGGGCGTTAAAAAATGCGCTCAACAAACATACACGAATTAAAATTCGAAAATGATAGTATTTCTTGGTGATGCCAAATGACTGCAACATGAAAAGATGACATAATGATAGCGGGATGTATATATATATATATATATATATATATATATATATATATATATATATATATATATTGTATTTGCGTCCCTCGTGGCTTCTGTATAGTTTTGACTCTTCGTGACTTTCGATCAATATACAGCGTGTATATTAACAAGAATAATTTCATACAGTTAGCGCTCGCTTTGGCATCCGTTATACTGGCAACAACGTACTTATAATATCAAGTAAAATATTTAACCTTGGTCGTGTTTAAGTGCAAATTTAGTTGTAGAACCCAGACAAATTCTATTTATAACTTTTGCCAATTAGGTGGTTTTGCTCGGATATACGATAAGGATTTGCTGTAAATTGTTTGTTTTCGTTTTTTTATACTCTTAAATCAGGTTAGAAAAACTTATTTCTTGGGTGTAGTTATGAATGATGTATTTTCTAAACTTTTAGATTTTCTATTTTATTTCGATGGAAGAAGATTATGGATTTCGGATGATTTCGATAAATAAGTTATATTGTAATATACTTAACAATACCACTATATACCCTTGACAAATTTTTATTTTTTAAAGTTAATAATTGTTTGATGAGCCTTTCGATAAGTTAGGTTAGGTATATTATTAAATTTTATTTTGATAATAATCGGTACTGTTTCTCTCTCTCTCTCTCTCTCTCTCTCTCTCTCTCTCTTCCTGTAATCCCTTCCCAGCGCATCCTTATCTGTTTTATTCTTTCGAAATTTGCTATACAAGTATTTTCCATTGCTCTCTGTTTCTCGCTCTCTGTTTGACTTCTCTCCATCTCAGGCCAATTCTTTCATGACCTCTTATTACAGTTCTTCTCCAGCTATTATCAGGTCTTCCTCTTCTTCTTCTTTCGTCTGGTTGGTATTCGAATGCTTGTTTGGTTATATTATTTCGATCCTTCCTCAGAGTCCGTGTAATTCATTTCCATTTCCTATTTTTAATCGTGACTGTTATTTTCTCTTGTTTTGTTCTTCTCCGTAGATCTATGTTTTTTATTTTATCTGGCCAGTATATTTTTAGGATTTTCCTCAACGATTTATTTATAAAGGTTTTTAATTTTTTGCTAGTTGTTTCTTCCTGTCTCTTCCTGTAAATATTTTGATTTTGGTTAATTCTGATATATCGCGTGTGTTCAAGATTTTCCTTAGTGCATTATGAATATATAATGAGTGCATATTGTGCCTTTACTATCCTTTTTTCTACATCTGATCTACTAGCGCCTTTTTTTCCATGGTTGATACCAGATAATATGTAAAGTTATCTACCTCCTGTATTTGTCTTCCTTGTATTTTAATTTTAGTTTCTTGGTTGCTGTTTTTTAAGTTTTGTTTTTTTTTGTCTTTATCTTCAGGCCCATTACCCTGGAGTATTTTGCAAGCTTCTTTTGCTTATGGCTGCTATGTTCGGTTAGGGGAAAAATGTCATCTGGGAACTACAAATCCTCCAACTAGTCATGCAATTTCAATCTAATACCTGTTTTATTATTGCTTACTTTCTGCATGATCTAGTCCGTTATTATTAGAAATAATGTCGGGGATAGCACATATCCTGGCTTAATCCCGCTTTGTATAACTACATCTACTACCATTTTTCCCGCATGTTCTAGTCTGGCTGTATATTTCTTGTCAAATAGTCTGATTAAGTTGATGTATTTTATCGGTAGTCCATATAGTTTTAGAATCTTCCACATTTGTTCTCTGTTTATACTATCGAATGCCTTTTCAAAGTCAAAGTCAACGTAAATATTATGTTTATATTTTTTTGCCATTCACTAGCTTGTTCCAAGATAATTATAGAGTACAGGAGATACAGCGGTACAGGTACAAGATACAGAGGTGCTGATAGAGTACAAATGTGGTCGATAGTGGAGCGTTTTGCGCGAAAGCCTTCTTGGTTGCTTCTTAGTCTTAGTTTCTTGTCTATTTCTGGCTTCAGTCTATTCAATATGATATTTGACATTATTTTGAATGTGGCACTTAGCAGTGTTATTGCTCGCCAATTCTCGCATTTATTTAAATCGCCCTTTTTTGGTGTCTTAATGGTTACACCCTCGTTCCATTTCTGTGGGAGCTCCTGGTCGGCCCATATCTTGAGTTTGTGTAACATTTCTACTAATTTGTTTGCGCCCGCCTTTATTAAATTTATCGGTAGGTTGTCGCTTTCAGCGGCTTTGCCATTTTTTTAGTTGATTCAGTGTGTTTTGTATTTCTTCTTTCGTAATTTCAATTGTTCTAATGTTTATTTCCTGTATTACGTTATCTTTGTATTATTTTATGTTCTGATTTAATTATATTTCCTTGTTTATCTTTGATTTGTTTATTACTGTTTAGTGTTTTCCCTGTCAAATTTCGGATGATATTGTACTGTATCTTCAGGTCGTTTTCTTGCGCAGCTTTTTCTGACATTTTTACCATATCATATACATAGTATCTTTTATGTTTCCTGGCTTGCTTTTTAACCGCTATATTTTTTCTTTGTATTTCCTTTCTACTGCTTTTTCCTTCTTCGGTTGCTTCTTTGTAACATTTTTTTTTAAGTTTCTTTCTTTCTTCTCTTAGTTGCAATAGTCCAGAAAAATAAGGTTTTTGTCGGGACACTTGACCAGCCAGGTTGCAAATGGGTTTTTTGGAGTTATACCTATTACATTATAAATACAACAATGCCCGTCACAGTTCGGACGAGAATTTTAGTAATTGACAAATAAGGGTCAAATATGACAGTTTTTCGTTTAAATCGCTACAGGTAAAAATAAGGTAATTAAATATCTTATTTAGATTATTCACCTTTTAGTAGATAAGCAAAGGTTTAAAATTTTTTAAATTTTGATCCGATTATTTGTTACTTCGGAAATTGCAAAATAAAACTAAATTTCGAAAATAAAAAAATTGTTATAACTTATAAAAAAATTGTTATAAAAATGAAATTAAGACTTTGATATTGCATGAAATGTTGAGTCAAACAGTCCATAATGCACAATAAATTTCAAGACGATTTGTCAATTAGTTTAAATTTTATTCGATTTGTTTATCACAAAGAGCTTTTTTTGCAATGTTATTGTTCAGAAAATTATAATAATACAGCAATTCTGTGGAAACCACAGGAAAGAAGAATACTTATATTTTTAACTTATTTAAAAAATCAATAAGAAGTCATTTTTAGCATTCTGAAAACATTTTACGAAAGTAGAATCATTTTTGGCTTCTAAACAATTTTAATAACCATATTAACATATTGACTAAATCTGCGTTGGGATTTGAAAAGCTGATATTTTTACACGAATTTTCAAAAAAAAAACTCTTTGCCTAGGTTAATTACGAGCAAAGTTAGCCACTTTTATTACTTATTTAATTCACAGTTACTTCTATGTACATAAAATTCTCCTGTAACAGTGTTAGTTATCATATTCCTCCGAAACGGCTTGACCGATTTTTATGAAATTTTACACGTAGGTATATTCTGTAGGACTGAAAATAGGTGGTAATCTATTATTTACACCCATACGTTATAAGGGGGGTTGCCCCCTGCCACTTTTTTATTGTTTTGGAGAAAATTGTCTACCTTCATTTTATATTATGTACCATTAAAAATATATACAACCCTTAATTTTCACCTTTCTACCACCAACCCCTATTTTTTAATAGTTATCTATTTATTTACATCTATAAAATTCTCCTGTCGTAATGTTAGTTGCCATAATCCTCCGATACCGCTTGAACGATTTTTATGAAATTATATATGTATACATATACTTGTATATGTATACATAACATTTTGTATTGTTAGGTGGGTATATGTGTACATAACATACTCTACAAAACTACAGGTATATATAAATTAAAAAAATAATGATCAAAGTCCATCAACAAACTCCGGAGATATTAAGCGCAACATATCTTTGAAAAGTTAATTTCATTTTTTGAGTGCACGGATTTTAATAATTCCGCTCCACAGACCACGAGTCGATTTCGTTAGGACGTCATTTTTAAAGGTATATTAACAACTCTGTTCAAGTTTACTCAAACTTTTACACATAAACTATATACATACCTTGAACTTTAAAATAGCGCTAGTTAGGTTTCTTAATTGTTATAAAGAAACTAGCTGTGAATTAAATAAAAAAAGTGCCTAACTTTGACCGTAATTAATCAAGGTAAAAGTTTTTTTTAACATTTATGTAAAAGTACACATCGAAAACAATGTGATAACTACAGGGGTAATTTGTGTTACTAAAAGATAAATTTTTCATATCTACAGTATTTTTTGATAAAATGCATATTTTTCGAGGTATTCTCAAAAAACCCTCTAAAAAAGTCGATTTTTTCGTCGAAAAACTGTTACTTTCAAGCGCGAATAACTCGAAAAATATTAGTTTTACGAAGAAAATGTAAAAAACATTTCTTTCTTAGAATTACTTTTTACATCGATTTACATGGTTAAAATGCAATAAAAATTTCCCGTCCCCGAGATGGGGTGGCAACCACCCCAAGCTTTTAGCGTACAGCGACATGATATAGAAAATGATCCTTGGCCTATTCCCTACGCCCTACCTTCTGTGAAAATTTCAAGTAAATCCATGCTGGACGAAAAAATTGCGAGTCAAAATGCTTCATTTCCTCGACTATAGAAGGAGGAGAAACGATCAGTAAATGTAACCAATATAAATACCTGGGTATGAATATGAAAATCACGAATGATGGAACACTAGACGGAGCCGTTAAAGAACGAAACACTCAGGGCAGGAAAGCAATTAGGCTCCTAAACTCAGTACTCTGGGACAAGCAGGTAAACAACCAAAACAAGAAAAAGATCTATAACGCCGTAGTGAAAAGCATTATAACATACAGCTGCGAAGTATGGCATATGAAGGAAAAATCAAAACGAATGTTAGAGGTCACCGAAATGGATTTCTGGAGAAGGGCTGCAGGAAGATCAAGAAGAGAACATGTCACCAATGAACGGATACGAGAAATAATGAAGGTCACACATACAATAAATGACGAAACCAACGAAATACAATTACGATGGTTTGGTCACGTATAAAGAATGCATGAAGACAGAATCCCAAAACAAGGGCAAAAATGGAAACTGCAAGATAGAAGAAGATGAGGTAGACCGAGGAAAAGTTGGCAGACAGGAATAAACAAAGCCATGGATGAAAGAGGTCTGCAAGTAGATAAATGTACGGACAGAGAGGAATGGCGAACGGGTATCGGAAGACGAAGAACGTTATAAACCGATAATATAATAATAATGTAAAAGTACCAGCTTTTTAAATCCTAAAGTCCAGGGATGGCGCTTGTTTGCTCAATTTTCCTCCCGAAAAATTCCCCAACCAATTCAACCTATAAAAATTTTCCCAGGCGCTTTCAAGTTACCCTAAAAATGGGCCAGAGTACCCCAATCTCTGATTCGTCGCTCGTTGTAGACGGCGTCGGCGTATATTGCGTTGTCAATAATTGGGATATTCCCAAAAGTGATGATCCTATCGATCTATCAAAATGTCCCTTGGATCTATCAAATTTTAAAAAATGTCCAAATGACTTATAGGTATTTTACAAAATAAATTCGATAAACCAATTCAGTATTTACTTCTCTATTGCCATCAAAAAATTTCAGTAGGTAATATTTTTTAATACGTTTGTATAATACCTACCATTTATTTCGTAAGAATTATTTATTGTTTAAAAATTACATAATGGAGATTCCTAATCGTATTTCGGTATTCACATTATACCTACAAGAGTCTCAAGTCTCAAGTACTCAAGTATAAACAATTTTTTAGCTGATGATGGTTGGAATATCGATTTCAAGCAGATCACATACTTTTATGTAAATATTATCATCACATGCACCATTTCACCAGAAACATTTATTAATCTAAATGACTATTCTCAAAATTGTTTCATAAAAGCTGATGTGACACTTTCGTCCAGTTCTCTATTAGTAAATAAAAGTTGAATTATGGTTGTTTGGGTTAATTACTTCGCATTTATTATTTATAATATTATATGATTAAGATCGAAAATATATATAGAAATTTCTTCATTTTTCTCTAAATTAATTTTTTTCCACAGGCAACTTATTCGGTTTTTCAATGGTTATTACCTTAAAAAGAAAAAAACCGGTTATAACCGGGACAAAAAAACAACCGGTAAAACCGGTTGTTTCGAATTAAAAAAAACTGGGTTTAGGTTATAACCGGTAGGTTTTTTCCATCCCTTAATCGATTAATTTAGTTTGCAGTCAATACTAACAAAGTTATTCAAATTGTTTATAAGCCAAAAATGACTCTACTTTACTAAAATATTTTCGGAATGATAAAAATGAGTTTTTATTATTTTTTTAAAAACTTTGAAAACATAAGTATTCGTCTTTCATGTAGTTTCCACAAAATTGCTGTATCATTATTATTTTATGAAGAAAAGCATGCTTTATCATTGCAAAGAAAAGGATTTTTTATTAAACAAATTGAATAAAATGTAAACTAATTGACGAATCACCTTGAAATTTTTTGTTATATCTGGACTGAACATGGACTGTTTGACCCAATTTTTCATGTAATATCAGTCTTAAGTTTATTTTTGCAAAAGTTTATTTTTGCAACTTCCGAAGCAACAAATAATCGTACCAAAATTCAAAAACTGCCATTTTAAACCTTAGTTCATCTACTAAAAATGAATACTCTATCTGATATAAGTAATTTAATTACTTATTTTTACCTGTAGCGACTTTAACGAAAAGACTGTAATTTTCAGGGCCGTGCCGTTCTATGATGCGGTGAGGCAGCCGCATCAGGCGGCATCACAAGGGGGCGGCATAATCAGTAAAATCTAATATCTTCTTCTTCTTCAAGTGCCGTCTCCTAATCGGAGGTTGGATATCATCATCACTATCTTTAATCTATCCACCTCTGCTCTAAAGAGTTCTATAGAACTGCATCTAAACCAGTCCCTTAAATTCTTTAACCGTGACATTCTCCTTCTTCCAATGGACACGCGCCAACTCGTAACTCTTAATGACAAACTTTTTCAAATCAAAATGTACACCGGCCAATTCGTAACTTTTTTACTACCTGACCCTCCCAACTTGCAACTTATACAGGTGAATTCGAAACCATTGTTTAATTCTAATTCTATTTACACATAAACATTACATCTACTGGTAATGCAGCAGAGTTATGCTCCACGTAACGTAGAGCCACACCCAGAGCTTTAGTGGCATCTGCGTGTGACACTCAATATGACAGGGAAACTTCTTCCTCGCTTTCTTCATCTTCATTAGTTATTAGGGTTGCCTTGAGGTTGAACCAAGTCTACAATGTATTCATTCGTAAATTCTTCGCTCCCTTTGTCGTCAGCTTCAATCCATTCTGTAATTACACTTTCTTCTTAGTTTTCTGATCCACCTTGTATAGGGGAACGGGGGAAAATGGAGCTTATTCAATTTAGAAATCAAGCCATGGACTTAACGACTAAGCACAAATGATGACACTGGCTCTGCATCAGTGACATCAATCTGAGATGGGTGGAAGGGGGAGAGAGAAAGGCATAGCGACTCAAAATCAACGACAAAGTAAACTTTCAATTATTAGTTAGGCTAACTTTCGGATAATCCGACCTTTTCGGAATCCGAACAGGCTGTCCCCCCAATTAGTTAGGATTTGCGGGGTTTTACTGTATATAGGTACCTACTATAATATCTGCGTTCCAATCGGCTGGTAGTCTGTTTTGTTCATATTTTTTGTTGTATTAGCTGGTTTATTTCCTTATGTAATTCTCTTCCTCTGTATTTTTTCCACTCTTATTTCATTTTCTTCTGCTGCTTTTCCGCTTCCTATGTTTTTAATATTTGTTTTTGTACGTTTTCTTCTGTGAAAATTTCTACTTCGTTGTTATCTTGTTCTTCTTCATCTGTTTCCTTCATACCGAATAGCATTTTTTCGTAATATTCTTCTCATATTCTGCTGATCTGTTTGTCTTCAAACAGGGTTTCTCTTTTTTTTTTTGTTTTTTAGTACTCTTGTTTTAATGCTGGACGTATTTTTTTATCTGACTTTTTTGTAAAATTGTTATATTTGATGGTTTTCTGTCTTTTTTAATGTCCTCCAGCGAAACCCGTCATTTTTCTTCTTTATATTTGTTGAGTTTGCTGTGTTTCTCGCTATTTTTTATTCTTCCCTGTTGTGTTTTGACGGATTGGTTGTTTATCCACGTCATTCTAGCGTAGTGTTTTAGTTTTCTGCGTTTCGCAGTCTTGATCGTACGTAAATTACACATTTAAAATTGAAAAGGATTTATAGGTTCCAAATTAGCTAAAAGACGGTGTTTCAATCCCTGTTTGTGTATTATCGCTCCAAACCCTTCTTGGCAGTAGCGCACCCAGGGGGGGGGTTTGGGAGTTAAACCCCCTTTCCCCCAGGGCGTATGAAAAATATATAAATAATAGCAGGAAAATGTAACTTGTCTTTCACAAAATATAGAAAAAAATTTCGACGCCCAAGCCAACCCCCTTCCCCCCAGAGAAAAATTATAGGTGCGCTACTACTGCTTGGATGTGTCCCGTTTTTTTCAAATTTATGATATGGTCACCCTACAGTAGAAACGCTTCTTAATTCACGAGAGTATTCTACACACTTGTTCTTAATCCAGGATACAGTTTTTTGTGTCAAATTAGAATTTCATAATGGTAGATAAGTTTATTTTAATTTTCTAATCTATTTCAACAGTAGGGCCCCCGCATACTGCAGACTTTTTACCTGCCGATAGTTTAGTCGGGTTGGGCAAAATTAAAGATTTTTCTTTTTAAAATATGTAAGAATGTAGTTCGTTTGGTATGGCATGAGTGCTTTAATTTTTTTTTAAGTATGTATTCTATTTGTTTTTAATTTTGTAGACTAGCAGACTTAACTACTTTATGTAATGTGAAATTTAAGACTTACTACTATATTTTAAATATTTTTCAAAATATTATTTTCTATATCCTTACATAAAAAAATACATTGAGTGTATGAAATAAGTAAGCAATGTTTTAAACATTTTTATTATTTTCCAGACACCTTTGCACCTATTAGTTGAACAAATTATATTATTAAAAATTTTGTACTTACTTTACTTAAGCCGTCCTCTTGTACCCTACGCTGTCGAGGTAAAAGTTTTGTAATAAAAAATTAAGAATTCAATTTTAACACTTCTATAATATGTTACAATTGAGCAATTAGACCAGCGGATTCGGCAACTGGTTATGATAAATTCATCAATTTTAATGAACATACTTTTTAATTTTTTATTTTTGCAGTGAAAAAAAATACATTGTTAATTATACAAAAAAATATCATTAATATATCACAACAATATTTTTTTCAACATACTACAATAATCAATTATAAAAATATCCGAAGTCTAAATTCCAACATTTGAGGTGACAACAGCGCAGTGGAAGCCATGAGGACATAAACTCAAATATACGGAGACCACTACAACCGCAAACTGAATAAATATATATTTGGATGCCATCAAAACCGTTAAAGTGATTTTAGATATACAGCAAGCGAACATGGCGCGCCTGACGGCAATTGCTCCAAGTAATGTGTATATTATTATACAGATAACGTGACTGAGGACGTCCGGCCAATATTTTGTGTAAGCATTGTAGGAAGTGGTACCTTTCATTTGCGATACATTTTAGGGAAAGTCCTCGTGGCAACCGTATATCGGAGTTCACGAAGACCTGGAAGCCACGAGAGACTACGCTTTAACATGGGGGGACGTCATAAGATGCTAAAAATAAATAAATATATATATATATATATATATATATATATATATATATATATATATATATATATATATAAGATTATGGTATTCTTGACTGTATATTCAAATATCAAGCAGTGATTCTTGAGGATGCAGTCTATTTTGGCCCACAAGACAAAGAAAACTCTTTGTCTTTAAAAAGTGTATACACTTTACATATTTCATGACATATTTCAAACATGACAACATAACTGAAGTTTTTAAAAATAATTTTTCATACCTATGTGCATAATTGTCCTTTTAGTAAAGTTTCAAATTTTTTCAATGTAATCTCATGACTAGTAAGTAATTAAGAAAATTGTAAGTACCTACATAATTTTTATAATTGTATATTTTTGTCAACAGATGTCTTGAAAAAGAATTAAAATAAATTCGAAAGCTTGACAGTAAGTCAAAGAGTTTTCTTTGTCTTGTGGGCCAAAATAGACTGCATCCTCAAGAATCACTGCTTGATATATATATATATATATATATATATATATATATATATATATATATATATATATATATATATATATAGATATATATATATATATGTTTGGAAAGATTTCCGCGGTCAGGTAAATGAAAATTACTAAGTTCTGGGGAAGAACCGCGTTGAGAATTTATAACTCGACGTTTCGGCACCCTTTTTGGAGCCATTATCAAGAGGGGTATGGTTCCGTTCGAGTTCGGGGTCTCAATCTGCCTACTCCCCTCACTCGTGACGTACCAGTAGTGTCTTGTTCTCTAGGAGAACGGTCAAGCGGCACTGAGGTCTCAATCTGCCTACTCCTCAGTGTCGAGTGACGACCTGTCTTCGCCTGTGTAGCTCCTTTTATACTCTCAGTGCGCGCGGGAGAGGCCTGAGTGGGATCGACTGACGTGGGGATTCGTCGAAGCAGCGATCGCCATGTTGCCGGCAGTCTTTTGGCGTCATCGCGTGTGTTTAGGCTGTGAGGGCGTTTTTCAATTTCGATGGCTTCACGGATGATTCTCGATTTTAAGGAGCGGACAGGGGCGATGGTTTTTGCTTTCTCGAAATCTATTTGGTGACCTGTCTGAATATGATGTTGGGCAAGGGCTGAAGTAGTGTCGGAATGTTTTACAGATATGGAATGTTCGTAGATACGGTTTTGGATTCGTCGGTTTGTCTGTCCTATGTATGCCCGTGGGCAACTGGAACAAGGTATCTCGTAGACACCATGGTCTTCATTGGGGATTTGGTCTTTTACGGATCTGACAAGATTGCACAACTTGGAGTGAGTAGTGAAGACGGTTTTGATATTTAGAGGGGTAAGAATTCTACTAATCTTGTCAGTGACACCTTTGATAAAAGGTAGAAAGATTTTGGGTTGATCGGGCGGCAAGTTTTCTTTATTAGATGGAATGGGATTTAGATGTTTCTGAATGCTCCTATTGATTTGGGTTTTATGGTAGCCGTTTTGTAAGAGTGTTTGCCTTATTGAATTTATTTCAGATGGTCTGTGATTGTCGTCACTAAGCCTTATAGAGCGAGAAACAAGAGTGTTGACAACTGAACTGAGTTGGGCGGGGTGATGATGTGACTGGGCATTGAGATACCGATTTGTATGGGTGGGTTTTCGGTACACGGAATAGGAAAAACTGTGAGCTGGCTGTTTTTGAATAAGTACATCAAGGAATGGTAAAGACTCCTCAGACTCAACTTCCATCGTGAATTGAATACTGGGGTGTATTCCATTCAGGTGGGAGAGGAAGAGATCTAACGTATCTTTACCATGGGGCCAAATGACAAAAGTGTCATCAACGTACCGTAAACCAGCAAGTGGGTTTGAGATTTGATGACAGGGCTATTGTTTCGAAATGCTCCATGTAGATATCAGCTATTACGGGAGAGAGAGGGGATCCCATTGGGGCACCTTTGATTTGACGGTAGAATTGATTTTGGAATGAAAAGTATGTGTTAGACATGCAATGTTTTATAAGAGATAATGTGTCTTGGGGGATTTGATGTTTGGAGTCCAAGATGGAAATGGTTTCATCAATAGGAATGTTTGTGAATAAAGAAACAATGTCAAAACTGACTAGAATATCTGAGGATGAGATAGAAATATTTTTCAGAAGATCAATGAAATGGAAAGAATTTTTGACGAATGACAAGGCGTTTTCGGCTAGTGGTTGTAGGGATGAGGCGAGATGTTTTGCCAATTTCTGAGTGGGGCAATTGTATGTACTGACGATGGGTCTTAGAGGAACGTTGGGCTTATGAATTTTTGGAAGTCCGTATATTCTTGGAATTCGGGACGATTTTTCTCTGGGTGTAAGAGATTTTTTGATGTCTGGAGGTAGAGTGGACTTATTTATGATAGATTTGGTCGTTTTTTCTAGATAGGTAGTGGGATCGTTTGGGACTCGTTTGTATTCTGTAGAATTAAGAAGTTCGGACATTTTGTCGAAATAATTAGAAGTGTTGAGAATGACGGTGGCATTACCTTTGTATGCCGGAAGGATGACGATGTCAGGGTTGTTGTAGAGTTCTTTAAGGGCACGTCTTTCTGAAAGACTGATATTTGTCGGTGGGGGTTTGGAAGTACGGAGAATTCTGGCGACATCTTGTCTGGCAATTTCGGCTTGGTCGGAAGGAAGATGAGAAATAGCTTCTTCAGTTTGACAAATAATTTTCTCCGTTGGGATTGAAAGAGGAGTGACAGAAAAATTGAAGCCTTTAGACAGAGCTTTGGTAGCTGAATCGGATATGTTAACATCTGAGAAATTGCGTACAACAGTAGAAGGTTGTTGATTTGAAGGTGGCTGTGGATTTTGATGAGCGATGAGTGTGGCTAGTTTGCGTTTCTGGGTTTGGGTTTTGGTGTCAGAAATGTGTTGAGCTTTTTGATGAGAAAGGCGATCGAAAGTGTCCCATAATAATGGATGTATATTGTGAGAGTGGATATCATTGTAGGTTTTGAAAAGTCGGGAATTTGTTGTGTCTAAGTTGCGGCGGGTGGAATGAATTGAATTTCGAAGAAGTGAAAAGCCCGTTGTTCTAAGAATTCTGGAAATGGATGGAGATTTAGTATGATGTTTTACTTGAAGAGATATTGTTTTACTTGAAGACACATACTTTTCATTCCAAAATCAATTCTACCGTCAAATCAAAGGTGCCCCAATGGGATCCCCTCTCTCTCCCGTAATAGCTGATATCTACATGGAGCATTTCGAAACAATAGCCCTGTCATCAAATCTCAAACCCACTTGCTGGTTTACGGTACGTTGATGACACTTTTGTCATTTGGCCCCATGGTAAAGATACGTTAGATCTCTTCCTCTCCCACCTGAATGGAATACACCCCAGTATTCAATTCACGATGGAAGTTGAGTCTGAGGAGTCTTTACCATTCCTTTATGTACTTATTCAAAAACAGCCACCTCACAGTTTTTCCTATTCCGTGTACCGAAAACCCACCCATACAAATCGGTATCTCAATGCCCAGTCAAATCATCACCCCGCCCAACTCAGTTCAGTTGTCAACACTCTTGTTTCTCGCTCTATAAGGCTTAGTGACGACAATCACAGACCATCTGAAATAAATTCAATAAGGCAAACACTCTTACAAAACGGCTACCATAAAACCCAAATCAATAGGAGCATTCAGAAACATCTAAATCCCATTCCATCTAATAAAGAAAACTTGCCGCCCGATCAACCCAAAATCTTTCTACCTTTTATCAAAGGTGTCACTGACAAGATTAGTAGAATTCTTACCCCTCTAAATATCAAAACCGTCTTCACTACTCACTCCAAGTTGTTCAATCTTGTCAGATCCGTAAAAGACCAAATCCCCAATGAAGACCATGGTGTCTACGAGATATCTTGTTCCAGTTGCCCACGGACATACATAGGACAGACAAACCGACGAATCCAAAACCGTATCTACGAACATTCCATATCTGTAAAACATTCCGACACTACTTCAGCCCTTGCCCAACATCATATTCAGACAGGTCACCAAATAGATTTCGAGAAAGCAAAAACCATCGCCCCTGTCCGCTCCTTAAAATCGAGAATCATCCGTGAAGCCATCGAAATTGAAAAACGCCCTCACAGCCTAAACACACGCGATGACGCCAAAAGACTGCCGGCAACATGGCGACCGCTGCTTCGGCGAATCCCCACGTCAGTCGATCCCACTCAGGCCTCTCCCGCGCATACAGTTCCCGCGCGCACAGAGTATAAAAGGAGCTACACAGGCGAAGACAGGTCGTCACTCGACACTGAGGAGTAGGCAGATTGAGACCTCAGTGCCGCTTGACCGTTCTCCTAGAGAACAAGACACTACTGGTACGTCACGAGTGAGGGGAGTAGGCAGATTGAGACCCCGAACTCGAACGGAACCATACCCCTCTTGATAATGGCTCCAAAAAGGGTGCCGAAACGTCGAGTTATAAATTCTCAACGCGGTTCTTCCCGAGAACTTAGTAATTTTCATATATATATATATATATATATATATATATATATATATATATATATATATATATATATATATATATATATATATAACAAAGGAGCACTCGTAAGTGTAGGGTTTTATCGGTCAAGTGGGTGAAAAAAGAGACAAAGAATTCAGCTACTTCATCTATTTATTGAAGACGTTTCGTCTACTGCTCAGTAGACATCATCAGTTCATCTACAAAAAGAGTGGTATAAGAAACAACATCCAAAAGAGAGGTGAAAAAGCACTAGCGTTACCTTAAAAAGACATGTAGCAACAGATAAGATGTGCATAGTAAAAAAACCTTATCCATGAACCAACGTAATGTAAAAGTATATAACATTTAAGTGTATAGTTAATATTTAAAAAACTTTAGTACAGCCAAAGACAAGACCATGTGGTAACAGTCACATATAAAAAACAAGTGTAAAAAAGCCGGCTTGCTTTTTTAAAGTCAAGAATGAACCAAGAAAAAACCAGATTCACACTTCCAAAAACTTAGTAGTATTTAAACATACTTCATTTTAACTTTAGGTAACATCATTAAATAAGTAGAATGCTAATATGCAACTTTGAAAATTTAAAGTTAAATAGTTACCAGCAGGTCATCCGAGCCCAACTGACACACAAAAGAAAATGGAGTTTGAATTATCAGGTGTAAACTGACATCTCGCCAAGAGGCAGGCAACCTTTAAAAGATTTATAACAAAGAGTGACTGACAGCTGCAGTGCAGCGCGGTAAAATTTAAATTGATGTAATTAAAACAGTTATATAAGTGTTTAAAAAGTGAAAGTAATATCAAGAAGTAATCAAGGGATGTACCTTATACCTCGTAGACAAGAATCACAGTTTAATTTAAACAAGTGAGGGCACTTCACACAATTATATGGAAAAGTGCCTACGTTAGTACTGGTAATCCAGTTAACTAACTAATATATTAGATAGTACAACAGTATAACTCCCATATATCGCAGCTCAAAAAGCAAGAAAAAATATGCAATAATTTAAGAAAATTTATAAATCAGTTTAGCAAAATGTAATTTAAAATTAATATCAATAATGCAAAATTTTATCATATGGAAAATTTTAAATTGTTTAATCTATTAAGTAAACTGTTATTATCAAAAAAAGTGGGAAAAGCTTGAAAAAACCACCAAAAACTTTTTTTACAATAAAATAATTTAAGAGTAATAACGTCGACTGATTCCGCAAGATCAAAATTATTACTAGCCTTACCACCAGACAAGACTCAGGCCACCTTGTCCATCTTTAATGGGTTTGATCCTCATTTGCAGTTCACATGTGAACTCGAGGACCCCAACAACCATAGTATCCCCTTCTTGGACATGCGTGTCACTAGAAGTGGAGATAACACACTTTGTACAAGTTGGTATAGGAAACCAATGGCCTCCAATAGGTTTCTCAACTACCATTCTTGTCATCCTTTTAAATATAAAATAAATCTTATTAAAGCTTTAAGCTGTAGGCTACATAGGTTGACACATCCGGTTAATCGAAGGGAATCCCTTCTGCTACTCAGAAGTATATTGGTAGATAATTCCTACCCTTCCTCCCTGATCAATAAATTTCTTTTTTCCCAAAGCTACGGTTCTTCTCTGAACGACATACCCAATGGTGACCAACTTAGATCAATATCGAATAATACCGTTAACATCACAATTCTGCCTACTACTAATCTTGGGACTCCTGTTTCCCAGTTTTCTTCACTTCCTTATTTTCCTCAGGTTACTGATAAACTTATTAAACTATATAAAAATAATAATATTCCTGTTAAGATTGCAATTAAGAACGCAAGAACAGTCAGAAATTTGTTCTCTAAGACTAAAACACCCTTGTCCCCTTTGGAACAAGTGAATGTGGTCTACCACATACCTTGTGCTGAATGTGAAGCATGTTATGTAGGGCAGACAAAGCGAGCTTTAAAATCACGTTTAATTTCACACCGTAGTGATATCAATTTGAAAAAACCAACTTGTGCCTTAGCCCAACATGCAATAGATACAAAACATAAGGTGGACTTTGATGAAGCCAAGATCCTTTGCAATGAACGCAACCTGTCGAAAAGACAGTTCTTAGAGATGTGTTTCATATTAAAAACCTCTAATGTACTTAACAAGAGAACTGACATCAGTAACTTGAGTCAAATATACCATGCATTGATTTTGCAGAATTAGTTGGTATTATTACACTCAAATTATTATATTGTAAAAAAGTTTTGTGGTTTTCAGGCTTTTCCCACTTCTTTAATTTTGATCTTGCGGAATCAGTCGACGTTATTACTCTTAAATTATTTTATTGTAAAAAAAGTTTTTGGTGGTTTTTTCAAGCTTTTCCCAGTTTTTTTGATAATAACAGTTTACTTAATAGATTAAACAATTTAAAATTTTCCATATGATAAAATTTTGCATTATTGATATTAATTTTAAATTACATTTTGCTAAACTGATTTATAAATTTTCTTAAATTATTGCATATTTTTTCTTGCTTTTTGAGCTGCGATATATGGGAGTTATACTGTTGTACTATCTAATATATTAGTTAGTTAACTGGATTACCAGTACTAACGTAGGCACTTTTCCATATAATTGTGTGAAGTGCCCTCACTTGTTTAAATTAAACTGTGATTCTTGTCTACGAGGTATAAGGTACATCCCTTGATTACTTCTTGATATTACTTTCACTTTTTAAACACTTATATAACTGTTTTAATTACATCAATTTAAATTTTACCGCGCTGCACTGCAGCTGTCAGTCACTCTTTGTTATAAATCTTTTAAAGGTTGCCTGCCTCTTGGCGAGATGTCAGTTTACACCTGATAATTCAAACTCCATTTTCTTTTGTGTGTCAGTTGGGCTCGGATGACCTGCTGGTAACTATTTAACTTTAAATTTTCAAAGTTGCATATTAGCATTCTACTTATTTAATGATGTTACCTAAAGTTAAAATGAAGTATGTTTAAATACTACTAAGTTTTTGGAAGTGTGAATCTGGTTTTTTCTTGGTTCATTCTTGACTTTAAAAAAGCAAGCCGGCTTTTTTACACTTGTTTTTTATATGTGACTGTTACCACATGGTCTTGTCTTTGGCTGTACTAAAGTTTTTTAAATATTAACTATACACTTAAATGTTATATACTTTTACATTACGTTGGTTCATGGATAAGGTTTTTTTACTATGTACATCTTATCTGTTGCTACATGTCTTTTTAAGGTAACGCTAGTGCTTTTTCACCTCTCTTTTGGATGTTGTTTCTTATACCACTCTTTTTGTAGATGAACTGATGATGTCTACTGAGCAGTAGACGAAACGTCTTCAATAAATAGATGAAGTAGCTGAATTCTTTGTCTCTTTTTTCACCCACTTGACCGATAAAACCCTACACTTACGAGTGCTCCTTTGTTATATTGGAATTGACGGTCGTACTCCTTTATGATATATATATATATATATATATATATATATATATATATATATATATATATATATATATATATATATATATATATATATACATATATAACAGGTATATAATATTTGCTGAAAAGTTAGGAAACAAGGCTGAAATATTGGGGTAGCAGCAATCTCAAAGAAAACTCTTTATAATAGTTCCAAGCTTTCGAAAATGTTTATTTTCATCATCAGGGAAAATTATTTGAGGATGTTGAGCCTAGTTGTTAAACACTGACATATAAAACGAAATTTTGTCCTGGTACAAATCGTATATAAAAATTAAAATTAAAAACTATATATAAAAAATTGTTCTAAAAATCGAGTATAAATTGAAAAATGGTAAAATATTTAAAAAAATGATGTATGTCAAATGGCATTTTTGAAAATGTCTCTAAATGTTAAGACATTTTCAAAAATGCCATTTGACATACATCATTTTTTAAAATATTTTACCATTTTTCAATTTATACTCGATTTTTAGAACAATTTTTTATATATAGTTTTTAATTTTAATTTTTATATACGATTTGTACCAGGACAAAATTTCGTTTTATATGTCAGTGTTTAACAACTAGGCTCAACATCCTCAAATAATTTTCCCTGATGATGAAAATAAACATTTTCGAAAGCTTGGAACTATTATAAAGAGTTTTCTTTGAGATTGCTGCTACCCCAATATTTCAGCCTTGTTATACATATATATATATATATATATATATATATATATATATATATATATATATATATATATATATATATATATATATATATATATATATATATATATATATTTATATATATATGTTACACTTGAAGTTTCCGCGGGAGCTATATGTGTTTTCTGTTGTTTTCCGGGTTTGACTCCGCGTTGAATAATTTTGGTTTTGAGAAAAACCATTATTTTGACGACGTTTCGGCAAGATCTCACTTGCCATTGTCAAGTCAGTTAGTTCCGCTTCTCGCTGCTGCTGGAAGTAGACTGTCTACTTCCAGCAGCAAAAAATTAACGAAATGTTCAGTTAACACTTCAAAATACTTAGATTCATAAAAACTGCAGTATTTCCTACGTGCTATTTGGAACGAACATTTGTCAGTCTTCGAAGATTGCACATAACTCATTACTTACTAATTGATACGCTCTCGTAATATGCTATCAAAAATAACGAGTTTGCAGTCTTACAGGTACAACAGTTTTCGGTCTTGAGTTTAAAATTGTTCACATTTGAAATCTAAATGTGAATATTCAAAATGTTTGTCCTTGATATGTACATTCAATACTTCGAAATAACTTTGTATCTGGGGCTTTTCGTTGTTTTCCTCGTAATACGAGAGATGTCGCTAGATTGCGTCTCAAAAGGTGGGTTCATTGCATCGCGATGGTTTGCCTTAAAAGAGGCAGAGTGTTTATATTCCCTTCAGAGTTGTGACTGCATAAACATCACTGATGATGCATAAGGATGCTGAAATAGTTGCTATATGGAGATGGTAGTCCAACTCTGAATCGAATATAAACAAAACCTGCCTTGAACCCTTTTTTATCTTTTTCATTTTACTCAGTTTTTGAGTATTTAGAAACTGTCTTTCGGTCCTTTTCCTAGACGAAGAGAAGGTAAATGCGTGGCCTAAGTGTCCTCTATTTGCTTTCTCCTATTTTCGTCGTCTCTACGTGATTATATATTGTAAAATCCGGAGATATGGGATGCAGCCAGAAAGCAGTTCATTAACGAAAAGTATTAGATTTAAAATATTGTTTATTATATTTTTATTTCAATTATTCTAATTGTTTAAAAAGTAGTAAACTTTGTATCTGGGGCTTTTCGTTGTTTTCCTCGTAATACGAGAGATGTCGCTAGATTGCGTCTCAAAAGGTGGGTTCATTGCATCGCGATGGTTTGCCTTAAAAGAGGCAGAGTGTTTATATTCCCTTCAGAGTTGTGACTGCATAAACTTCACTGATGATGCATAAGGATGCTGAAATAGTTGCTATATGGAGATGGTAGTCCAACTCTGAATCGAATATAAACAAAACCTGCCTTGAACCCTTTTTTATCTTTTTCATTTTACTCATTTTTTGTGTATTTAGAAACTGTCTCTCGTTCCTTTTCCTAGACGAAGAGAAGGTAAATGCGTGGCCTAAGTGTCCTCTATTTGCTTTCTCCTATTTTCGTCGTCTCTACGTGATTATATATTGTAAAATCCGGAGATATGGGATGCAGCCAGAAAGCAGTTTATTAACGAAAAGTATTAGATTTAAAATATTGTTTATTATATTTTTATTTCAATTATTCTAATTGTTTAAAAAGTAGTAAACTTTGTATCTGGGGCTTTTCGTTGTTTTCCTCGTAATACGAGAGATGTCGCTAGATTGCGTCTCAAAAGGTGGGTTCATTGCATCGCGATGGTTTGCCTTAAAAGAGGCAGAATGTTTATATTCCCTTCAGAGTTGTGACTGCATAAACTTCACTGATGATGCATAAGGATGCTGAAATAGTTGCTATATGGAGATGGTAGTCCAACTCTGAATCGAATATAAACAAAACCTGCCTTGAACCCTTTTTTAACTTCGAAATACTTATATTCAGGGACGGCGAAAGTAGTGGCTAGCTCCACTAATTCGGCAAATTCTGGGTCGGTAAAATATCTATGCGATGTGAAAAAGCATGGATTTACGTATTAATAATATAAAGACTTGTTGAAAATATGTATAGAAGAAAAAAATGTATATTTTTATTGGAATTATGTAAATTTTTTGCGATTTTCAAATTGGTTGAAAATCATCGTGTAAATCAAATATACTTATTCGCATTCAAAACATTTTTAACTTTTTTTCAACCTACTACAGTTGCAAAATTATAGAATTCTTAAGAATTTTTCAAATTTACAAAACAAATCCATTTTTTTTTGATATCCAGAAATAATTTGCAATTTTCCGAAATAGTTTTTATGCAATGGAGGTATAATTATTCATATTCCAGAAATCTTGATATTTTTTGAATATGGCAGTTCTCGTCATTTACAGTATTGTCATGACTTTCAACAATTGTCTTAACATGTATATTTTTCCTAGAATTCGAGACATTTGTTGTGATTTCTAAAGCTATTGAATCATTTCATGATACATATATATTTTATTGATTCTTTGCGTTTTGCAAGGATTTTCGAATAGGACATCGTCTCTGAAATTTTAAAGAATTCATAAAATTTATTACAAGAGATGAATTTAGTTATTTTTTTTTGAAAATCACATAACTTTTTTAATTTTTAAAATTTTTGGCAATGTTTGCATGATGAGTGTATATTTTTTCAATATTTTAACATTTTCACAATTTTTTTGAATCTTACAGAATCGAGAATGCTCTTTAATTAAGAAAGTTCGTCCATTTTTATTGAAATTGTAGAAATTCGTAATAATTATAAAAATTATTTAGAATCTTTATATAATGATCATAAAAAATTAATTTTTTAAATATATTCTGAAAGCTTTTTGAACGTTAAAAATTTTGTCAGATTACACAGAAACGAGAAAACTTTTTACAATTTACAAAATTTATCTAGTTTTCGCAGAATTCTAGAAATTGAAAGTAATTTTTGAAACCATTAATAATAATAATGTGATGCATACATTTTATTCATTTCCACACCATTCTCGACATTTTTTTAATTCAACACTATTTGTAATTTTCGAGAAGGTCCAAAATTTGTCACTAGTAACGAATTTTTTCAATTTTTTCTGAAATCATATGATTTTTCTATAATTTTCAAAACCACTGGCAATATTTGTAAAATGAATGTTTGATTATTTAAAAATAATCAAAAATTTTTTATTTTTTGAAAATATTTTCTCATTCTAAAAATTCGAAAAATCTTTTTACAATCAACGAAATTCGACCAAGGTTCTAGAAATTTTTAGTAATTGTTGAAAATACTCATAATCTGGATATGATAGATGTTATGCATTTTGCTTTGCATTTTTGCAACATCAACAAAATTTTTAAATATTGCAAACTGTTTCAAATTCTACAAAACTGAAAAAACTTTTTACAAATATAATTAGTATTCTTCTATTTTTTGTAAAATTCTAGAAATTTTTAGTAATTTTTTTAAGTCTTGATAATCTTTATATGAATAATATACTTTTGATTCAATTATGAAAATCCCCGAAATTTCTAAGAAGTCCACAGTTTGTGTAATCAACAGAATATTCCAATTTTCACATTTTTTACAGTTCTCATAATTTTATGGAGCCCTTAAAATTGTTTACAGTCCACAAAATGGATCGAAATTCTTTAATGTTTCAAAAATGCTTCCAAATTACAAAAATTGCTGGCAACTGTCATAATATTTATTTTTTTATATAACTTACACGGTTTTAAATATAATACAAAAATTCTGAAGGTTAACAAATTCTCAAAATTTTATCAACTTATCAAAATTTTTGTAATAATCAATAAGTTGGACAGAATTATCATCAACAAAATATTTTTACTCTTACGCCCCCCCTTTCCTCTTTAGTACTTGAGTCACAATTATTACCCATCCCAAGAAATAGCGTTTCACCGTCCCTGCTTATATTTGTAAAAAGTGCAGTATTTCCTACGTGCTATTAGGAACGATCATTTTTCACTCTTCAAATACTCCACAGAATTCATAACTGTTAATTTGATAACATTCTGTAGTATGTTATTTTAAACACGAGCTTGCTGTCTCAAATTTACAAGATCTTTCGATTGCACGTCAAAAAATTGTTCAAATAAAAACTATCAATAATAATTTTCAAGTTTTCAGTTTTTGAAATATATGATCAGTCTGTACTTCGAATGTAAATTGCACCATGTGGAAGACACCTCTCATTTTTTGTACAAGCCGTTGCTTTCGGAGCTAGGTCGTTGCACTTCTGCCAAAAATTTTGCCTCTTGCAATATCCAATGAAGTGTCCGGGTTCATATCCAACGATACCAGCAAGCCTGGAATAAATAGATATTCAAATAATTTTATATACAGTAGCACGTATTTATTTGATCCTACTCATCGACACAGGATATAAAAAGCAGGGTATGTTCTTGCGCAGCTTTTTCTTACCCAGTCGAAGTCATGTTTATTTTTCGTCTAATCAAATAACAGCTGCGTCAAATGCAGCCAACAGGAAAAAACTGCAAAACTGAATGCAAGTTCGTTCACCTTTAAAACATACCCTATTTTTGTATCCTGCATCAACAGAACTAGACCGCTAGTCTGCCTCAAAGCACCTGGAAAGAGACAGACATACTGTCGGACAATTCAAGCAATCCAAACAAGAGCCAGCATTAATAGCCAATATCGAGCGATCAAAGAAGGATAGAATGACCATAATGGGCATTCTATCTTATTTTAAGACCGTTAGAACGTTGAAAACAAGTGACAAATCAATCGGTAGCAATCAGTTTTAAAAAATCTATCGAGACTACTGCTTAAATGCTGAAAACTACCTAAAATAGCATATTTTACCATTCAAATTTTAAAAAATTTCTTTAGTCATTGGTTTTATGTAACAAGAATGAGACATTTACTTTTTTGACACATATTATAGTCTTCAAACATTGCCTAATTAGGAATTTTTGCTTAACTAACCTGTATGTTGCGTCAAATTCGATGAATGTTGGGAAATCGTTGATAGCGTACACCATTCCAGTAGTCTTCGAAGGCTTCCGGACATCCAGCTCGATAAAGACGAGTTTCCCCAACTTCCTCTCCACCTCACATTTGCCAGAGCATGTTTGACATGGAACGCAGGCCTTTTTGATGTCCATCGCTTGCCGCAGATGTTTGATTCCATTATCTTCCGCTGTCAAAATGTTGAAGTTGACGCAAGTGATACTCGAGTGATGCACATAACTCCACTGACAAATTTGGCATTTTGAAATTCTTTGTTGACTAGGGAACGTTGGAAACAGTTTCGTCCAAATGTTGGCTAAAAAATCTGTCGCATCCAGAGTTCCTATTACCTGGCCGTTTATTTGCATTTTCGTTTGTAGAGTATAATGTTTCATAAGAATCTCCGCCCTTTGTTGATAAATATGTATTTTATTTGCAGTAGGGGTCGAGAAGTCATGAACGAATTTCAACATTCTATTTTTCTCTCTCTGTTCTTCAACAAATGCTGCAAAAGTGGTGATTTCAAGGACTGCGACGCGAAGGATTTGGGCAATGGAATCGAAGCCACAAGTAGACTGGACAATGATGGAATTTTTGTTAACAATTGCAGGACCCAACAAAGAACCGTTCCGCAAGAAGTTAAAAGGTTCCTTACAACTCTTGGGCTTTGGAACATCCGAGTTCTTGTGCTGAATATATTTTTCATTAATATTTGAAACTTCAGGAAAACTTGCGAAAAATTTTGAACTCGACACTGGTGGCTCTTGGAAATTTTTTCTTTTTTTGTTGTTGAAGCATAAGAATGATCACCGTCGAATGTGCTGCTTGTTTCATGCAGCTGGAAATCTTCAGCCTTATTTCTCCAATTTTCAGTTGCTAGATGGTATGTTTTATAAAAGTTCAATTCAGTTGGGTCATCAGTTGAAATGTCTTCTTTGATTGAGAAAGTGGTGTGTGACTACTAATGATAGTTTCCAGAGGAGAATTCTGAGATCCGTTCTTCCACTCTGTTCCGTCTACATCTGATGCATTTGGTGACCTTTTTTTCCTCGGTGGTGACAATACAGGTTTTCCAGCCGTCAAAAAATTCAGAATCTCAGAATTCATTAGTGAAGCGTTACCTAACAAGTCATTTAAATGAATTCTTATGAATTTTGGGATATTTACTGATTTTGGAAAGTTAGCAAATACCCTGGTCTTGAGATTGTCGAAAACTTGTTCAATATATGCCGATGTTGCGTGACCTGTTTTGAAATCTAATGATATACCAGTTTTTAACGGAAATTCTTTAGCAAGTGTTTTGAGGTGTTTGTGAATGAAATTTGGGAGTTTGAAAACGTTGAAGTCCCCTGAGGTCGAGCTACCTTGGTCCATTCCAGCGTTCTCAGCAATTTCTTCAATAAAGAATCCAATTTTGCAGGTATTACCAGGAGTCATATCTTCATTTACTTCGTCGTCGTACTTGTCTACTCGTGTAATTTTTTCATCGGTTGATTCGTTGACCTTATCAAAGTACCCGTCGACATCCCACTCTCCACCTGTCTTCGAGAGATCATTTTTTCGAGTGTTTTCCTTGCTTCAGTCAATGTTATAGTACCTGATTCGGTCATCATGGTGGCATCTGTACGTGATTGTAACGCTACGAAGCAAGTCAACGAAAAAATCAACTTGAACTGGTTTCAATGTCTGGCAATCCACCATTAGTGTAACGCACCTAACAAAAAAATCTCGAATTTCCTTATATTGAATGCCTTTAAAGCAGCTCCAGCGACAAACTAGGTGCACCAGGTGGGCAACATCTATGCGCAAAAAAGTGTCTGGATGTCCTATCATTCCTGTCATGATTCCAGTTGCACGCCAAAAACTTTCTTCGATGTACCGCTTCAAATTTATGTCGTTGAATGCCCTACAACAAGCCAGCAGCAGAGCGCGTGAATAATCGCAGACGACGATTTTAGGTTTCGGAGCCGTGTTTCGTACCCACAGCTGTAGCCAATATGAAGTAGTCTCGGCTGTTTGTGACTCGGAAAGGAATTGTGTGACTGGTAATGTTTTTCCACTGAAATTAATGACTACACGGTAAAGAAAAATGTGACTCGATTTCAAGTCATGCGGTCTTTGTAATTTTTGAACGAATGATCCTGAAGAATCAATGGATATTTGTGAAGAATTTCTCATGATTTTGCAGTACTTTTTGTACACTTCTAGCTGCATGGTCGTCCAATAAATGCATTTGAATGGAGAAGAAGAGACTTCTTTGATGGCTCCCAAGTATCGATTTTCCCATGAAATTTGCTCAGTTTTGTAGATAAGACATCTTGCATCAGATTGTGTCGCCTTGATTCCTAATTCATGATTGACATGTTCCATTTTAGCATGCCGCAGAACGTCGAGGGATGGAATAAAGGGTGGCTTTGTGTCTCCTGGACCTAAATTCTCACGTGCCTGCTTTCTTCTTAAGTTCACGCATCCTTCTGCAGTCGCTTGTCGCCCTATTTCCTTACGGAAGATGCCATTCAAAGGACGTGATACCTCTTCGTGTTGGTCAAAGATGGTAGAACGTGTCTTGACACTGATATAAAGGGGACCATTTTCGACCGGTTCGTCATCGGCAAAACCAAAAAAAGTATTGCCACAAGCTGTACTGACACATGTCCCTTGTATCTTCAGAAAGTGCGTCCTGTCTGTAGACCAACAAACTTCCGAGCGTTTAAAGGTGAATGCACAAGGAAGTTTATGCTGCTTCCAAAAAGCTGTCGATATAACATTAGTCCACACTCCAGGTCTTAAAGTATGGTCGGTTCGTTTGCCCTCCGAGTGTTTCCTTTTATCAATTTTTTAACATACTTTGCTATATTTATCTATAGTTAGCAGAACTTAATGTGAAAGCGAGAAGAAAAAGAGCAATTAGTTCGCACTTATCGCAATTAATTAGCTCGTAATGAGTACGATATTTTTATGTCGATTTAGATATTTTCTATTTCATTTAACTATGGTGCTCTGCTAAATTTTTCTAAAGCCAGCAGAGCACGGATTTTCTAAAAAAAAAGAGCTGCAATTTTTTTTTTGGCATTTAATTAGCTTGTAATTAGCTTATAATTTTTACATAATCATTTTATTGTTCTGCTGACTTTGCTCTGCTACCTTAATGGACAAGTTTTTTGAGATTATCTCAAAAACTGATCCAGGAAGGTGCTGTTCTGACTTCAGATTCGGAATCAGCGGAATGTGTATCTTAAAAAGTAACGCTACTTTTTTTTGTGGGGCTGTGTTCTTTATAAGAACAACTGCAATGGGTACCTATTGTATCATATATTTATGCTATAATTCATTTGTGTTACGTTAATACATTTATACTGAATTCTGCAGGAATGATAGGATCCGAGCCAAAAAACTCGAAGTAAGGAGATGAAATATGGAGATTAATAATTTAAACGTACTTTATGATTTTTTATTTATGATAGCCTTATTTTGTGTAGTTTTAGCTCTGAACTTGTCAAATAGTTCTACTCTTTACATATTTAAATGTCTTAAATACTAGTAAACTTGTCGAATCTTAAAAAGTAAACTGCTAAACTAGTTAAGTAGTAAGCTAGTAAAGTAGTAAACACGTTAAGAAGTAACTTGGTGAACCAGTAAACTGCTATGTTAACTGGTAAACTTATAAGCAAGTCAACTAGTGAGTTAGTAAACTGTGATAATCATTTATGGGATTAAAAAATTAGCAACTTTTACTGAATCTGAAATAAGGAAAAAAAAAATATTCATTTTGCAACATCCCTTTTCCCAATAACAAGAATTAGGTAACAGATTAATTTCATTTTCACTGAAAAAATTATTTGGGAAAATCTACTCGTAGTTTTTCAAATCTGTACATTGCCTAATGATGAGTTTTTAGCTTATTTCCAATTTCATATTCAGTGTATGTAGCTCATTGCGAATTTTTTTGAAACCCACAAATCTATTTCTTATAATTCTAGATTGGAAAAATTCGATATTCAGGATTTTTGAATATTTCAATCTAATCAAGTGAAGGTTATAATAGACACTTGACCATTTTCACAATCACAGCAATTTCATTATTACTTTACATTATCACAAAATTTTTTCGAAGTGACATACAATTTTTACTGGAAAATAGCACAGATGCAAAGACAATACTGGAAAATGAGAATATTACCTTCTTGGTGTCCTTGAGGAGCTCAAACTTGGGAAGGATGTGCTCGTTCCAAGTGCACGAGTCCTTGAGAAGGCGCTTTTCTTCTTTCAGCTGGTGCTCGCAATGCTGCCTTCGCTGTGCCTCCTCCCTCAGCTCCCTCTTCCGCGCTGCCTCGAAGATGGCCTCGTATTACCTCCGATGATTTTCCTCCTCGTCGGCGCTTTTCACCGGCAGGTTCGCCAGTCTCGGCTGTTGGATCAAAGCCAGGCTACCTCCGATTTTGTCCAGGTTCCTTGAGAGACTGCTTGGCAGGACTCCCGCTGAACTGTTATCCTTCCCTAACAGCACACTTAGTTCCGGGGACGTCCCACGGACCTCCCCGGGACTTTAGAACATCCCAGAGACGTCCCGGGAAAGTCCCTGGGACATTCATGCTGTACGGGTTGTTATCCTGCTGGTTGCTGTTGCTGTTGTCATTGTTACTCTCCTTTCCGCTTTTCCAGGAGAAGACGCTCTTCACAATATCATTTATGGGATTAAAAAATTAGCAACTTTTAGTGAATCTGAAATAAGGAAAAAAAAATTAGTCATTTTGCAATATCCCTTTTCCCAATAATAAGAATTAGATAACACAGATTAATTTCATTTTCACTGAAAAAATTATTTGGAAAATCTACTCGTAGTTTTTCAAATCTGTACATTGCCTAATGATGCATTTTTAGCTTATTTCCAATTTCATATTCAGTATGCGTAGCTCATTGCGAATTTTTTTGAAACCCACAAATCTATTTCTTATAATTCTAGATTAGAAAAATTCGATATTCAGGATTTTTGAATATTTCAATCTAATCAAGTGAAAGTTATAATAGACACTTGACCATTTTCACAATCACAGCAATTTCTTTATTACTGTACATTATCACAAAATTTTTTCGAAAATGATAATGAGATCAAATCAACTGAGTTTGAAATTTGATAACAAATCGGTTAATTAAATAGGATTTTACTCATTGTTATAAGGTGCGCATTTGGTAATAGGATATGATAACTTACAAAATCTGAAGTGATAATTCGTTATGAGTTTAGAACATTTAGAACAAGTTTGTTTGAGTTATATATATGAAGTTGTTTTTTTTAACAATAAACAATAAAAAAACATACAATAACGGCAGTTGACAGGACGCTTTCATTTACATTTTCAGACCGAAAAGACCGAAAAAGTTGAGAAAAACATGAAAATTGGTAAGTATGGATCCATTTCCTATGCCATTTATCATCAAATTAATATGTCTTATAGGAAACAATAATCAGAGGGTACTCACCGTATATTCGCCAACAATGAAATTTTCCTATTTTTCACGCTGTTTCACACCATGTCAAAAGTCATCAAAAGTTACGCCAGCCGCCATAATAACCGGCACATGCGCACAAGCACGCGTTAATTCAAATAGGCGCAATAATAGCAATTAGCTTATTTGCTAATTGTACGTTAAATATTGAAGACAAAATTATACCATTGATAGATTTGTGATCACCATACGATTTCGCATCGATCTATAATAAAGTTTTTTTTTAATCATTTATACAACGTTGTGTCGGCTGGCATCATGACAGTTTTTAATTATTTTTTTCCTAATTAATTAACGATTAATTAAACGATCACCAAATGTTGAAAATAGACTGCCAACTATCCCCAAATGAAAACCTAATGATTTAATTAATTTTGAGCGTAATATCTCACTTTTGTCGGCTAACATCACACGGGTGTTTTAATGAGTGAAACATGTAGTATATGTCAAATGACAGCAATTATGACAGGTGATAAATATCAGTCTGATTTTTGCATGAGATTTTAATCTCTCTTCGGAGAGTTTAAGTATGTTCTGTCGGACAAAATAAATGTGCCGTTTTCGTGGTCTGACCGTTCCAAAGTTTTAACCTGTTTCACAATTAAAACTGCCCCTGTTCCAGTGTTCCCTGTTCCCATATATCAAAGTTTATCCGACTAGACACCCTTAAACTATTAACAAATATTTTCAGCTTGCTATTAATCAACTTTTTTTTTCATACGCGGGATCCAGACCTATTAGGAAGTTGTACAAAAAAAAAGTTTTGATGACTTTGTATAAACATTTTTTCTACTGATATTTTTCGGTTTTTGTATTACATATTTTTTATCTGGGGAAGCCATGGGCCTTTAAGGCCTGTTGAGCTGTATTATATCGTCGTTCAGATGTCAAAACCTTGTATCTCAAAATTAGTGTATTTTGGGAAATCACCTAAAGCTTCCCATAGTAGAAAATATAACTTTTAAAGCTGTTTTCTTTTTCTGAAATGTGGGTAGTTCCACGAAATGAATTATTTGTGACAGTGGTTAAACTTGAAAAAAAATAAAGTTGGATTTTTTTCGAAAAAAAAAAAACGTGAGATACGAGTTTTTGAAATTTAATTTCAGGTCTTACGAGATTTTCGTAGCATATTTTCAGCTCTCTTACTCCTTTTTTACACACAAAGAACAATATTACAGAAGAAAAATAAAATGTTTATTCTTCAAAGAAATGAAACACACATGCAACATACGCTTTCTGATATAACATAAAATAAACACAACTATTTTCCATATTTTGAAAACAAAAAAAAAATTAGTGCTTCAACGAGTCATAAAAACCATGATAATCTGGCTGAATAACGGTCTTAAGAGACTGCAGGTGATTAAATTTGTCTTCTGTAATGGGCAAATGGTTCAAAGTTTAATTTGAATTGGACAGGCAAATCTCTGGAATACCTTAGAGCCCTCAGATTATTCACGCATGCATCTCCCACTTTTTTCCTGGACGAAAGGATGAATAATACTTAATTTCGGAATAGTCATTAAAAAATTGGTGATCAATATATTTAACTTTGTATGGGTTTTGGAATTTTTACGGGCATCTTTAATTATTTCCACATAATTGGATGGTGAATAAATGCATTTATTTTTTTTATTCTTTCAATGGTGGAGTGCACACTATCGCACTCCATTTGCGAGTGACCCTTAACTAAATATTTCTGTATAATTACCGTATTATTTTCGTTGCAGAAATGCTGAAGTGCATTAGCCAATGTCACGTTGCGATTTTGTGCAGAACATCCATCGCTATAAAAAATTTTTGTTTTGTCCTTTTCTTGGGCATCTAGCTCTTCATTTAAAAAAATCAATTATACAAGATGTAAAGGAGTTGGCATCCATTTTGCCCTCTCCCTCATGCCATACTTAACAAACTACCTTATTATTTGTTAAATTATAGATGGTGAAGTTATGGCATGCTAGTTTCTGTTTAAAATATACCATGCCTGCTGGGACGACAGGGACAAGTTGGACCGCTTGTACATCCATCGTAAATACGCACACTTTTCCTTCAAACGCATCTTCTTTATCCTTGATTTTTTCTTTCTAGTGCGATCTTTTTGGCTAATGTGCGATTCGTAATCTTCTTGCTCTACATTGCCCAGTTTATGCGAAAAACATAAATCACACTGGTCCTTCCTTGGATGATACACATCAATGTTTGTGTTTTTCATTTCTCTTAAGAAAACATCATATCCGACAGCAGATTGTGGTTCATAAGTTTTGTATACGTCATACACTTCCTTATATGATTGAAAAGTTGTTTCCAAATAAAGTTTACTCGTCGATGAACGGCAATAATGGGAGGGCATCTTTGGCAGTTTTTTAAGGAATGCTTTAACTTTATTTCTGCGTTCAATATTGACAGGTTTAATCTTGGTAGGAAAAGTAGTAGTAGTTATTTTTTGGATACCCGAGTCACCACTAGTTTTCACCCAGTTTTGAACACTCGATTCACCCAATCCTAATGTGGAGAGGAACATTTTCTTGTAAACCGGAATTACGGTATTATCTATTTTCAAATGATAAAACAAACTTAAATTACGCCGTGATTTATTTTGTATTCTTTTCTGCGTTGTTGGATGTTTATTAACTAGCGTACACACAAATATCTTTCGTTGATGCCAATCCATCTCAGACCAAAATCCATCAAAAATCTTCCTTCGGTGCTCATCAGTTATCATTGAATATTTCCTTTTTTCTTTTGCTGCTTAACACTTTGCTGAAGTACATCTTGGTTTCATTTCCCTGGAGTTTCTCTTTATGGTAACTGTAGATCCATATTTCTCCTTATTTTTTGCTCTATATTCTTTACCACGCATTCTTAAACATTTTTGTTAATTTCTTTCCCAAGTAGAAGAATCTGCTTTGCCTTTTTTGCTACGCCTTTTCTTCTCATTTTTTTTCTTCTCATTTTTTTTCTTCTTGGACAGCGTTTACTTCTATAGGCGGGGCTTTAAATTTTTTGCGTCTGGCGATATTTAAAGCTTCATCTTCAGAATCCGACGAAGTATTTGGATGATAACTTGACGATCCTTCGAAAGGTTCTTCAAAGTCAATGTCGGTGTTATACAGTCGATTTTCCGCAGCTTCACTGAGATTTTCTGTATTCAAAGTTAGATCCCTACTGACAGTCTCCACCTGAGTACTTTCCTTCACATCAACATTCATACCATTATCTTCTATATTAATACTAGCCAGGCATCTACTTTGGGTGTCATTCTATAAATGAGATCCTGTTTGAATAGCAATACTCTTTGGGTTCAGAATAATAGAGGAATGTACCTGAATGTTTTGTGAACAGCCTGATGAAGAAGCACTGTGCTGGAAACTGGAGGATCTCTTCTTGAAAGGTCTCAAACTTGTTCAAAGCCTGTATTTGCTTTTTCCAATCTTCTCCATCACGACTCTTAAGTTCTGCGACTTCCTCTTTAGAATGTGAATCTTGATTGGTAATACTTTCATTCTGGTCAATATCAGGATTCGCTTTTAGACTTTCTAGTGCTGATTTGACCATTCTCGAAGCCCGGCTTGCCTAAAAATAAAACAAAAAAACACTTATTTTTTTTTTCCAAAGAAACCTCATAAATCATTATTGTGAATACTTGGTTATATTTTGGTAGGTAACAAAACCTCGTATCACAATATTTTTCAGTTAAAAATTTACTGAAATACATTATTTTGGAAATTCTTTTACCAATTGACAAGTTTTTGCCTTTCCTTAATTGATTTATATAATTTGTTTCAGTTGATGAACTGAAATATAATAATTGAGTCAATATAACCTCAAATTTTTTGGAATAATAATAGTTATGTTTCTGTTTAACGTAAAACAATGCGTCTACGTATTATTAAAACAAAGTATTAAGATGTTTTCACTTACCATAGCTTCTAATAAACACTTATAATTCTTATAAACCTATATAACTGCACAAAAATGTTCAGTATTTAACAATTTTTCAGACACGTGTTGACTTACGTGGTTTTGTGTACAACATGTGAGATACAAGGTTTCTGAATTCGAGTGAAGGAGGTGTAATTTCACATGCTTTGTGATAAAAGGTTTCTCAATCGATGCAGCTCGATTTCCTAATATAGGCCACCCAAATAACGCAAAACCATCGAAAATTGAGATATGGGGTTTTGACATCTTAGCGACGATATATATTTTTTATCTTTCTTAATTGTTTCAAAAATAAGTTTTTTAAAGTAAAAGAATTGATTGCATATTTCAGAGTTTTATAGGTAAAATTGTATCAGTATAGTTTGTCAAACTCTTTCTCCTACGTTTGACAAACTGTAACACACACAATTCATGTAAATCCTACTTTCAACTTTTGAAAAACTTACAATCGCCATGCGGGGTTACGGCGATTGTGATGTTTTTTAAAAGTCACGTAAATCCAGCTTTTCGTCCAACTGCACTTATGCATATATTTTTTTCTTTATATTATAGCTATCATATAGCTTTAATATTCTTTTTCATTTCCAATTGTAAAATTAAATTTGATCCATTAGTTAAAAACCTTACCACTTTTGGATTTTTGTTTATTATACATTTTTTGATGAAATTATAAAAAGTTCTATCTTGTTTGATTTTTTCCGCAAGTTTAAACTCCATCGACTTGACTATAGTAGTTGCTAGTAGGAAAACACTAACAATTAGTGACTTGTGTATACAATTTTCAAAAGTTAACGTAAGACGCCTAACTCTGTTTTCACTAAAATGTTAGGTAGTGACTTCTGGCATTGAAACCAAGGTTTGTTCTTTTGGTGGAAGGATATGATTATGTACAAGAGTTATAAATAATTCAATAATTAGTGAGTACTTTTTTCATAACATAAAACAGCTTATCAGCTCAACAAAGAAGATAGGTTAGCATATAATAGTATGGAACTATTGAATTTAGATACATGTAACAATAAAAACAATACCTTTATTTTCTTCTAAGTCACCAGCAGTCTTAATTTCTAAACAGTTCGAATTTTCCGAAATATATTTCTTGAAAAAATCTTCAACTACAACAAAATTCAAATACATTATAATACTTCATACTTCATTCATCACAACTTGCAACAAAAAAGCGTGAAAAATAGATACATAGAAATAAATATATAATAAAAAAATATTGATATCTATAGTACTTACCTCCATATTCCTTATGCACGAGAAAAGTGTCACATTTCAAAAAAACTACTTCTGAGATTTTCCCATTTTAATGTCATGTCGGTTTTTTAACTTCAACTTATAGCTCCATAGGGGAAAAATGCGGGGTTGTGCCACTAATTTCCTCCTAGAGCGTCAAATCCTCGTGACGACCTGTCGAATTTGAGTATGTATAATTATCGTACCTACTTACAGTTTACAGGATTTGCGGTGTGTAGGCGACTGGTTCAGTTTCCTATTTTTTATGGAGGTGAAATTATACACTGCACTGATTTTTAACTTGAAGTACTGATTTATTTTTAAACATGAAAACTATGAAAAACACTTAACTACTTTGCTTTTGTAATATTTTAAATGAGAGAGAATGAAAAATTTACTCTTAGACGAGAACTTAACTTACAAAAACGGTAAAAATGCTGAGAGTGAGAGAGTTGCGTGGCGTTACTTGCTTCCAACTTTTTGGAAAGGCCGGAAGTGGAAGTGATTTTTCGGAAGTAAGTGACAATATAAGTATTTAGACATTTATAATTCTATGATTGGTTTTCCAACACACTGCCGGGCCTTGAAGCATTGCCTCAAAAAGAGAGAAAAAAATATTTATATTTAGGTAGAGATATAAAGATAAAGCAAGAGCAAAAAAGCTAACTCAACAAACACTTATGCTAATATATTGGTGATTCTATAGTGCTATTAACCTAGAACCATTACCTAAACATAAAACAACTATTAATATATAACATTTCTTACATAGTGATGCAAAGCTAACCCTAACAAAATTTATATAATATAAAAACATAGCTCTATAAAATATTTAAGGTAACCTTTATAACATATTTACAAATAATGCTCTTCTGGCAATGGACTCAATTTAGTGATAGGACGAGTGAAAATTCCATCCCTGGTTTTAATTTTAACAATTCGGACCTTGTAATTTTTGCTATGGAAGACCTCTAGCACTCTAGCAAGTGGCCAATATAAAGGTGGTGTGTTATCTTCCTTCAAAAGGACAAGATCAGCTACCTGAACGTTCTTATTTGATACGAGCCATTTGGGACGGTTTTGTAACCTATTCAAATAATCTGTACTCCATCTTCGCCAGAAAACTTGTCGGATTTTCGTACAATTTTCCCAGAGGTTTAATCTAGATGATGGTATTTCACTTATATCGATCTCCGGAAAAGAAGTAAGGGGTTTGCCTATCAAAAATGGCCAGGTGTAAGGGCTGACAGATCTCCAGGCTGATTGGACATGGCACAGAGGGGACGAGAATTGAGCACAGCCTCTATTTGGGTTAATACCGTGGAGAATTCTTCAAAAGTGAGCGTTAGGTTGCCAATAAGCCTGTGGAGATGGTACTTTGCACTTTCCCATATTCCACCATGGTGAGGAGCGTGAGGAGAAATAAATTTCGAAGTGATCTCTGAAGAGACCAAAAAATCCTTTATTGAAGATTGTGTATCCTTATCCTTTAAAAATTGTACAACTTCCTTCAACTGATTTTTTGAGCCAAGAAAGTTGGTGGCATTATCAGAAAATATGACAGAGGGATTGCCACGTCTACTGATGAAACGTATGAGGGTGAGGAGAAAAGATTCTGTGCTGAAACTTGAGACAAGTTCAAGGTGACAGGTTCTAGTGACCATGCAGATAAACACAACGATATAACATTTGGTTGTGGGTGCCTTACGAAGTTTGGAGGTTTTGAGATTGTATGGTCCACCTAGGTCTGTTCCTACATTTGTGAATGGTTGAGAACACACTAGACGCTCTTTCGGCAAGTCTGCCATTAATTGAGAAGCTGGTTGAGCCTTAAATCTAAAGCACGTTTTACAGTTATGGATGATTCTCTTGATCTCACGCAGAGCATCAAGTGGCCAATATTTCAACCTGAAGTTGGAGAGTGTACATTGTGGACCAGCATGACATAATCTAATATGCTCTCTTTTTAACATGAGTTTCACTAGAAAGTCTTTTGAGGGCAAGAGGAGAAGGTACTTTTGGTCAAATGGTACGGAGGCATACTTTAACCTACCACCGACTCTTAACAATCCATGTTCGTCCAAAAAGGGGTTCATGGACAACAGAGATCTTATTGGAATTAGAGTTTTAGCCTTGAGAAGAGAAATTTCTTGAGAAAATGAATTGGCTTGAATAAGTTTAACAATCATGAGTTCAGCTGACTTAAGTTCAGTCACCGAAAGGTTACTTGAGAATTTTTCTGATGGGTTTCTAGCATTATGAGCGAATCGTAAACAATAGGCAATTACTCGTTGTAGGGTTGTGAATGAAGAGAATCGTTGAATAAGTTTGTCTAGAAATGAGGTAGAGGCTTGAGATAGATAGATAGATAGATAGATTTATTTAACTACTTTACAAAAATATTGTTTGTAGCAAGTCAAAATTACAAGGTATATAAAAGTACAAGGTTTATAAAATAGAAATAT
Source organism: Diabrotica virgifera virgifera (assembly GCF_917563875.1). Classification (NCBI taxonomy): domain Eukaryota; kingdom Metazoa; phylum Arthropoda; class Insecta; order Coleoptera; family Chrysomelidae; genus Diabrotica; species Diabrotica virgifera. Next base: position 106,167,080 of record NC_065451.1, on the reverse strand, counting down.
AAAACATAACTTATTAATATCACAAACAAGAAACATAGATTAACAAAAAATATTTTGTGTCACGGTAAACATTTCAGTGGATGTTCTGCAATGCGTCATATATTCTTCCGAGCAATAAAAGCAATGCTTCAACAGATAGCTTTTTATGACTTTTTTGAAACTGTTACAGCTTAGCTGTTTAATATCTTTTGGTAAAATATTGTAATAGTTATAATTAAGACCATTTTTATCTGAAAGACGCAATCTACAGCGATTTGTTCGCAAATAGTGAGAGTTTCGCGTATTGTGAACGTGAACATCAGACTGCTTTATTAAATGGGCCCGTTTTCTGCGAATTTCAGTCAAAAGATATATCAACAGAGTAGGTAGCGGCATAATTTTTAATTTGATTAAGAGACGTCGGTAATGTTCCAGATAACTAACCCCTGCTAAAATTCGGATAGCTTCCTTTTGCATATTGAAAATTTGAAGAGCATTTGTTGAATTGCCCCATAATATTAATCCATAGCTTAGGTGTGAGTGAAATAAAGAAAAATATGTCACCTTCAATGTTTCAAAGTTGACAACTCTTGCTAGTTGACGAATAAGAAACAATGAACTAGACAGCTTCCTCTTTACTTGTGAAATATGAGCCGACCAGTTCAATCGATTGTCTATGGTTATTCCTAATAGTTTAGCAGTCTCTTTGTCATCTGGATCGCCTTGTAAACCACTTGCAGATATAATCAAGTCCTGCGTTTTTTCAGTATTAAATTTTAGTTTTTTCGCAGCAAACCATGTACTAAATTTATCAGAAACTTCCTCGTAAGCCATTTTTAAATCCTCATTATTATTACCTGATATTATGTATGTCGTATCATCCGCAAATTGTACTGATTTGTACGGAGATATGAAATGAGGCAAATCGTTGACATATATAATGAATAAAAGAGGTCCCAAGACCGAACCTTGTGGGACTCCATGTTTTACGGGTCGAAAATCGGAGAGATGACCTTTAGACACTACAGCCTGATGTCTCCCACATAGGTACGAAGAGATAAGGTTAAGAGGGATACCTCTGATTCCATAATAATTTAATTTGTGGAGCAAAATTTCATGTGAAACGCAGTCAAAAGCCTTCGACAAATCGCAGAGATAAATTGCTATGCGATTGCCACGTTCAAGTCCCTCAATCACCTCGCTCACAATATTATATACCGCGTTTGTAGTAGAACGAGCACTTCTAAATCCATATTGCGAGTTGCTAAAATAACTATTAGACTCAAAATAATATAATTGTTGTTTGATCACCTTTTCAATCTTTCTCTCCTTTTGAGTATGATAGACAATCTGAGATTTTCTCTCTTCTGGAACATGAGTAATTTTGTTTCTCAAGTTGAGGAGAGAAAGGTCTAAATTAATTTCAGAAAGAAACTTTGGACCATTAAACCACAGAGTGGAGTTTGGGAGTTCTGACGGTGATATACATCGAGACAAAATGTCTGCAGCATTTTCCTTGGATTTAACATATCTCCAAATAAATTCTGAGTTTTGTTGTATAGTTGCAACTCTATTGGCAACAAAGGGAGTCCAACGGGATGAAGGTGATCTCAGCCAAGCAAGAACAATCTCTGAATCACTCCATAAATTTATGGAATCAATGTGAGGAATTCTAATTTTAACAGTGGTAACAATTCGTTCAGTAAGTTTTGAGCATATAACAGCACCCATAAGTTCGAGTCTGGGAAGGCTAATAGTTTTGAGTGGTGACACCCTACTTTTGGAGGCTACAAGAGCAAAAGAGGAGGTGTTGGAGTCATAAATAACACGAAGGTACACACATGCAGCATATGCATGAATACTAGCATCTGAGAAGGCATGGATTTCAATTTTTCGAGTATTCTTATTTTTAAATAGGCATCTAGGTATTTTTAGAGACTGCAAGTATGACAGACCATGAATGAATTTGAGCCATTCTTTCAAAATGTCTGGGTAAAGATAGTCATCCCAATCAATTTTTGAGACCCAAATTTTTCTCATTAATAATTTTGCAACAACTACCATTGGAGCAATCAGACCTTCAGAGTCAAAAATTTGAGCAATTAGTGAGAGTACTTCTCTTTTGGTATATGTGGTTTTGATGAGAGATTCTGGTGAAAGTTGAGGTAGAGAAATTGAGAATTCATCTGAGTTGGCATTCCAATAGAGGCCTAATACCTTACTCTTACCATTTTCAGGGGCTATGACATAGTTTGAGTCATGAGAACGGGAAGAGACATTCTCTAAGAAACTTTGAGAATTAGAACACCATTTGTGGGCTGATATATCTACCTTGTCCAATAATTCTGTTATTTCAAGGTAAGCCCTTGAGTTGTTGGGTCATCAGCGCCATACAACATGTCATTTACATAACATGCATTGAGGAGAGCATCACTTGCTAGAGGATACGAAGCCTGATGAGTACGAGCTAATTCTAATAAGCACGTACAACTGAGAAAATTACCACAATTAGTACCATATGTCACGGTATTTAACTGGATGCATTGCAAATCCTCTTGGGGGGAGTTTCGCCAAAGAATGTTTAGTAAATATCTTTGAAAGTGATTTATGAGGATTTGCCTGTACATGTGTCTTAAATCAGAGGTAAAAACATACAAAAATGTTCTAAAATTTATTAGAGTCTCAATCAGTTCAGGTTGAGTTTTATACCCTTTTAACATTATATCATTTAGTGAGACACCTGAGCTGGTTTTCATAGAGCAGTCAAACACAACACGTAGTTTATTTGTGAACTTTTCCTCACGAATAATGCAATGGTGTGGAATAAAGTATTTATTATCAGATGATGGGTTTGTAAGAGTGAGGGGTACGATAGTTGCATGGCCAAGAGAGAGATATTCTGGTATAAAATCCTTATACTGATTGTAAACCAGATCATTTTTTATGAGTTTCCTTTCAAGATCATAGAACCTCTGTCGGCAGAATAAAATGAATTGAATAAATGAATTAGGATCTGTAGAAGATCGGAATGGCAGATTTACTTGGAACCTACCTTCAGGCAATAATTGTGTGGTGGTTTGAAAAATGTGTTCAGCAAGTTCATCATCCTGAGTGAGCATGGGCCTTTCTGGGAGCTCTTCAACCTCCCAAAACTTTTTAATCAGATCGTCTAGAGATTCACTATCATTTGGTGAATTAATACCGAAAAACACCAGAGTCGAAAAGTAAGAGTTTGATACTTTTTGATTATGTTTGGGTCTGGAAGGTAGTCTTCCTTGAAAAATATATCCAAGATGAGTATTTTGCAGTACTGGGCCATTACCAAGTTTTATTAACCCATCTGTTAACAAATCACAATATATGTCATTACCTAATAACATATCAATTTTACCAGGAACTGAAAATGAGCAGTCAGCAAGTTTTATATTCAGGGGTATGTTTAAACTAGACCTATCTATCTTTACCTGAGGCAATTTACAAGTTATATTTGGTAGTACAGCACATGATACGTTGAATCCATTATGCATTGTCCTAAAGGGATATATTTTGAGATGTATCATCTTGTTGGAAGTGCAACAAGTTTGGAATAAGGTAGAAATTTTTAATTTTCTATCATAGGAATGGAGTCCTAGTCTATTTACACGTTTTTGGGTTACAAAGCTTGTCTGGCTACCGTTATCAAGAAGTGTTTGGGCATGAGCCAAATTTTTATCTTAGTCTATAAGTGTTACAAGAGCAGTAGCCAATACCACTTCATTAGTAGTGAAAGAGCAGAGAATGACTGAGTTGCCCCTTGTGAATCTAATCTAGGAGATTGGGAGGGACCTTGAACTTCAGATTGAGTGTGTTTTGAATCATAACTGTGAGATGAAGTACAAGGTTGACTAACCAGAGGATTATGTTGAGAAATATGACGATTATTAGATTGAGTAATATCTCTATTACTGTTAGTAGAAGGAGCTTGACCATTAACGGATGAGATTTGCGTATTAGAGCCAACACGTTGAGAATTCCCATTGAGAGTGTGGTTACCGTTTCTACCAATATGAGATTCTGAAGAGAAAGGTCTTTGTGTAGAAGTGGAGTGTTGTACATGCTTGTCCTGGTGAAGGAGTGAGTGATGTCTTCCATGACAGACAGAAAAAGTCGAATGCGAACCACAATTTGCAATAAAATGTTGTCCCTAAACAATTTCTACATAGCTTGTTTGTGTTTACAAATGCAACTTTTTCTGGATATGATAAGCCTTTAAAGCCATTACAATTATAAAGTTTATGAGGTTGAGAGCAAAACAAATATTTTAAACTATTTGCATTCGTTTCAACGTTAGAGAGATGTGTGGTACGTGTAGAGGAATTACGGTTAGAGTTTTGAGTAGGAGTATTGCTTTGCAATTTTTCAAGTATTTCACATCTTTTCTCTAAAAATACGAAAAGCTGGGCTAATGTAGGTATTTTTTTGGTCCAAGTTCATACTCAAAGGCTTTATGGGTATTATAGTCAACTTTGTCTAAAATTAGTTCGATTAAGATGAGATCCCAATGTTTAACTGGAATCTCCATATTACTAAGAGATTGCGTAGTTTGTTTTATACTAGTGAGATAGTTTCTGAGCGCTTGTGGTGAGCATGTTCCTTTAACGTATTAAGAGCAATGGGGAAGTTTATATCAATGACCTCTAAACTTTTAATTAATTCCAGAGGTTCACCACTAACATAACTTTTTAAATATATCAATCTTTGCAAATCATTCAGTTCTGGATTTTTAATGACTAGAGTACTGAAGAGTTGAATGAATGATTGATACTCGGAGAACTCTCCTGTGAACATTTTTATGGAAAGGTCGGCTAATCTGATTGAATGAGATTTCGGAAAATTGAGAGAGCTTACGTTGGATGGATTTATTTTGCATTGTATGCCTGCCAGAGATTAAAATATTTTAATTCAACCTCCTCCCTATCTTTTGATTCATCAGTAGTCGATAAGCATTCGATCTGATATTGAATGTTTTCGTATTGTTCAAAATATTGTCTGAGTTGTCCTTCCCTATTCTCGAAATGAAAAATATCTAGATCCACCTCTTTGTTAAGAGTAAACCAATTTGCAACCCTCGTAAGATTACCTTTCAGTACCTTTCTCTCATTTTTAAGAGTGTCCAAAGCCATAATGAGATTGTATTATTTTAAAATAATCAAGGAACAGACTAAAATTAAACACTAAAAAAAGGATATTAATTAAATTTCAAATTTTTAACCTGACTTTTCAATCCAACAAAACAAATTAAATTTTCGACACTTTCACTTTCACACTTTTAACTAACTTCAGACTTGTTTCTTCTATCTCGGTGTAGCAGGGAGGGAGAGAGATACGCCGCTTACGGTAGTAGAAGCGAAACAAAAAGTACCTCGTTAACAACTGTTCCTTGAGTAGTTCTGATGGTTCTGGATGCAAACTAACACAGCTAATACTGTCAGGAATAGCAACAGGGTAGGCTCTGCCTGTTGGCGCTTTCGATAATTTTTTTCTTTTCTTGAGAATTAAAATTAAAATTCTCTTAAAAATCTTTTAAAAATTAAAAAAAATCTTTTTCGCCTTCCACAAGAGATATAGCGAGAAATAATCATAAAGGAATCCAGCGATGAAGGACCATAGGGGAAAAATGCGGGGCTGTGCCACTAATTTCCTCCTAGAGCGTCAAACCCTCGTGACGACCTGTCGAATTTGAGTATGTATAATTATCGTACCTACTTACAGCTTACAGGATTTGCGGTGTGTAGGCGCAGTGTTCAGTTTCCTATTTTTTATGGAGGTGAAATTATACACTGCACTGATTTTTAATTTGAAGTAATGATTTATTTTTAAACATGAAAACTATGAAAAACACTTAACTTGATAAAACTACTTTGCTCTTGTAATATTTTAAATGAGGGATAATGAAAAATTTACTTTTAGACGAGAACTTAACTTACAAAAAAGGTAAAAATTCTGAGAGTGAGAGAGTTGCGTGGCGTTACTTGCTTTCAACTTTTTGGAGAGGCCGGAAGTGGAAGTAATTTTTCGGAAGTAAGTGGAAATGCGATTGTTTGTAAAACCGGAAGTTTTGGAAGTGTGGCCTTTGACAATATAAATATTTAGACATTTATAATTCTATGGTTATACTATATACTATACTATGGAGTGGAATCATGGACGTTAAATGTAGAGACAATGAGACGACTTAACGCCTTTGAAATGTGGATCTATAGAAAAATTATGAGGGTTTCCTGGGTAGATAGAGTTACAAACAATGAAGTACTGAGAAGAATAGGTAAAGAAAAGGAAGTTGAACTTACAATTAAAGAAAAGAAGCTACAGTATCTCGGACATGTGATGCGGGGCGAGAAGTATGGTATCCTACGACTCATAATGCAGGGAAAGATAGATGGCAGAAGAAGCATCGGAAGAAGACGAATTTCATGGTTGAAGAACCTGAGAGAGTGGTTTGGATGCAGCTCGAAACAACTATTTAGAGCTACTGCCTCAAAAATTAAAATAGCTATGATGATTGCCAACCTCCGTAGCGGAGATGGCACCTGAAGAAGAAGAAGAATTCTATGGTTGGTTTTCCAACACTCCATACAATAACAATTTAACGTAGAACTTTGTCAGTGTGGTGCCTCGGAATGATCCTTACAACCTGTACTTATATTGACGGTAAACTACCCAATATTTTTCTAGTTCTGGTCAAAAGTGTCACTTTTCATCTAAGAAAAAAATGGGAAGGTTTTGTAGAAATAAGACACTATGACAAATTTGAAAATGCGATTTTTTTGGAACATTAGCTACAATCTCTCATAAAAGGGCCTAGAGTAAGATCGAATGATATTTTTTTCGACTAGAGGCATAATCTCAGTCTTCCTTTTTTCATTTATTTTTGGTTTTTCTGGATATACTGGTAATATCAGTTTGACTTTACTTTTGGTTTTATTGGTATGGAGGAATACTCGGATCCAAATGAATCTGTACATTCTACTTTTTCAGTTGTTAAATGAATAATGCGCAGGTCTCGAATTTTGATAATCCCTTGTGAAATTACATCGGGCATTGACTTTAAGTTCAAAAAGTCCTTATAACTCATTTCGAGAACTTGGAAATTTTTGTTTCCTATTTTTATTCCTCTTATGAGTGAAAAGTACTGATCAGGATGGAAAATTGGTGATTAAGTTAAACATTGGATAGTTTTTGTGTTGACCACAGCAGTTGTCTGTGTAAAATATTACATCAAGTTGTTGACTTTTTGCATTTAAACTTTGTAGATAATTATAAATGCATGTCCCAATTTCATTTACTCCACGTTGTCCTTCCCCCTCATGCCACACGAAGCAGCTTTCTTCATCATTTTTTAAGTTATATACTGTGAAGTTGTACACAGAGAGCTTTGACACGTAATAAAATCCTGACGCATCGCCCTGTGGGCATGGAAAGATTGCTTGTAAGTCATAAACAGCTACATGCACATTTTCGCCACTTTTTCTATCCATTTCCATTTCTGTGCGTACTAAATCCTTTTCCAGTATATGTTGCTCGTATGCGGCCTTTAATGCTTCCTTTTCTTCTCCAATGCAATTTTCGTAGCCTACACACATTGCTCACATTGGTCTTTCTTAGGAACAAAAAAGGAAATATGAAATTCCGTTTTAAAAATATTGAATGTGATGCTTGAAAGTCTTGATTATCTATCCATCTGCTGATCTTGCTGTGTACAGTCTCCATTTCACAAGGAAGAGGGACTTTCTTTAGATGACTATACTTATTATCTTTTACTTCCCAGTGCTCTTGATGTGACCCTCCTGTGTCCACAGCGGACTTTGCCAACCTCATTAACATCATTACTCGATTACTTCTTTGTATCTCCATTATAAAGAGACTGCAAATAATAATCGGTATTACATTCTTTTGACGTTAAAAAATAAACAAAACTCGTTAGGATTGCAACGTTAAGGCAATTGTTCCTAATAAATCATTTCTACCAGATCGTCCCATTTAAACAGGTGTCACTTTGAGACATACAGTAATAAAAATGGGCACGTGATCATTATTAAGAAAAGTGCCATATTTTAATTGATACATTATGTAAAACTGTTAGATTTATATTTTATAAGATAAGCATAATTTTAAAGCAAACTGTTACAATTTTAATGTCACTTTTCAAGATAATACTAGAAACAAGCCACATAGCAAATTATTAGAAATTTTAAATGTGACGGTTTACTAAAAGAAAATCATGTACTTACCTCGACAACGTCTCGCACTTAACTGAATTATGTCGATACATCAATAGACGAACCATCCGACCTTTACACCGGCAAAGCGACATTTCCTCCCATCTCTTGGAAACTATTCGGAGTTTAGTTATGACACTACGTTCATAAAATTCGCCGTTTTTTTTTTCGATTTTTTGTGTATTTAACTCCATTTCACAAAATTTTGAAATGTGACTTTTTTCGTGCTTAAGCGATATTATGCTCCTTCTCAGTTGCATTTATTGTATAATGAAAACCGTTGCATAGGTGAATATTTCAAATTAAGTGCGCCATTACTTATATTTCTTAAACACGTTCAATTCCAGACAGTTTATGATAACTCCTGCTTAATTTACAGTATTGTGGTTCAATTCCATGAAATTACAGCAACGATCTCCTTTCTTCTCGCCTGCCATTTTGTCAACTACATCATCGGGTTTTATATTTATAACACTATCTTATATATATTTATAACACTATCTTATATAACTCTCGAACAGAACGCACGTGTCAGTCCGAAGGTTTCGTTAAATAATAGTGCAATAAAAATATAAACTTTCAGTTTGCCAAGGGGTAAAAACATTTGGTTTTCCTAAAATCATATCAGCCTTCCGCCTAAGGTCAAAACATCTAAATACAGATGGTGTCACTGCGCTCGAAAACAAAATATCTACTGTATTCACGAAATATATAAAGGGTGCCATACACGAGAGTGTTTGAAACCGACACAAACAAAATACTAAAAGAATTAGATATTATCAAAAAAGAATTAAAAAGCACCATAGAAGAAAGTCATAACAAAATCTTAGAACGCCTGAACGATAAAATTAAACGGCTGGAAAATGAAAATGTATCTCTGCGAAAAGCTCTGGAAAGTGTGCAAATAACTTGCAAGAAAAATAATCTAGTAGTATTTGGATTAGAAAAATCTGCAATTTCGGAAATGCCGAAGCTCTGTAGTGATTTAAGCAACTCGCTAAAAGTAGACATTTCCGAAAAAGATATAAGTGACGTATACTGCATGGGTAGTACGGATAAATGCCCAATTAAAATTGAATTAACTCGACATATAAAAAAACAGAAATTCTAAAGAATGGAAAAAATTTAAAGGGCACAGGTATATTTATATCACCTGATTTAACAAAAAGTCAGCAGGAAGATCTTAAGATCTTAAAAAAACACTTAAAAATTGTAAGAGAAGAAGAACCAGGAAAAAACAGCACATACGGGGTAACAAACTGTTTATAGACCATCAAAGTTATACGTCCAAAGAACTTGAAGACAATCCAACTTTTCCGGAGGAAGAGGATATATTTGTCGCCTCAATTGGACAGAAGACAGACGAAAACATAGAAAACAAAATAAACCGAAAAATACCCAAGGCTAATGAAAAAAAGTCAACGCCAAAAAAACATCCATATGTGTCTGCTGTTACTGGCAGGGGCGGCTCGTGATAGTACAAGATGGTGAGGCACACTATACTTGAGGAATATTATTATTATTATGGTTAGCTTCTCTTTAATAGCCGGAAGGTCGATTTTGTGACGTCATAACATCACAGAATGACACCGTATTTATTTTAAGGCTTGCAAACCATATTAAATAATAATTTTATTTGCAAAAGAATAGCAACGAAAGCTATATGTCTCTAATAGGTTGATACTCATAGGAGCTGTTTTTAGCTAAAAATAACTACTATGTTACCATACCACATATCAAAACAGTATGAATCAGATGTTTCGTCCTTCCTTGGTCTCATCAGCGTTGTACAGCCATATTAAGCAAAATTTACATTATATACTACATGACAACAACGGACAACTGATTGGGTTATTACTAATCAGTTGCCAAAATGAAATTATTGCACGCAAACAATATACCTAAGTTACATGGTACGAAAGTCCGAACCTGGCAGAATCCCAACCAACACCTGCAGCTTACTCTGCAGTTTCCACCAGAAGTTTGTTAGATTGTTTCATTATATTTGCATTGTAAAATTCATTATTATTCTTGGTCTTGTCGAGTTCAGTCATATTTAAAATTGTAGTTTAGAAATAAAAATATTTTTTAAAAACCGATTTCATTTTTCGAAATCCAAAATTGGCGCAGTCAGTAGGATTTGTGCGAGTCGCGAAACTGTGAATTTCGTATTTATCGGAAAACAGAACTTTTCGGGACTTTGGCGTTTTAACACCTTAAGTGCAAATCCAAACGAACATTCCGTTTTGTGGAAAGCAGCCCCAGTGGAAAGCAGCCCTTCAGTGACAGCAGACCTTCATTTGGGTAGACGAATTTGGAGAAGTAGTTGGCAAAGACTATCGAGGTGAGTGCCAAGTTTCCTTCTTGCCTTCCTTATTTATTTTTCATAAATTCGGAAGATAGTTTTGTTAAGACATTGTTTATGAAACGATATTTTAATTTTTATGATTGATGAAGATTCCTTGGTAGAATCTCTTAAGAATTTAAAAGTAAGCTTTAAAAGTAAAAAGAGTAAAGATAAGAAAAATATTAAAATGGCAACTAGTCAAGCTGAACGTCGTCCTATTAATTGGGAATTATTTAAATCAAAAATTTCAAATATTAGACCTTATGATGGCGATACTAATACCTTAAACAAATTTATTTCTCTTTGCGATAATTTAGTTATTACATATAGAGCATATAATGACCAAGAATTAAATAATCACATTTTTGAATGTATTCAAAATAAACTTGTAGGAAAGGCTGAGCTTATGGTAGGAAATAGGGTAGAATTAAATGATTGGACACTTTTAAAAGCCGCGCTTATACAATGTTTTTCTGATAAACGTAACTTAGAATGTTTAACACAAGAACTGACTAGAACTAGGCCACAAAGAAATGAAAATTTAATAGAATTTGGAAATAGATTACAATTATTGAGAAGTAGTATAGTACAAATAATTAGCAATGATACTAATCTTGATGCAAATCAAAAAGTTGTTTTCATACAATTTTGCGAAAATACAGCACTAAATACTTTTATTGCGGGTTGTACCGGCACATTAAGAAATAATATGCATTTAAAAGCACCAGCTTCCTTAGAACACGCCATAGCTTATGTAAATGAATTCGAGAACTTCGAAAAACTCTATTCCGATATTAATGACAATAAATCACACCAAAATAGAAACAATTTCAGAAAGCAGAATTTCCCTAATCCAAACAGGCAATTTTATAATCCTATGAGCAATCAATATTTTCAACCAAACTCTTCTATTCCCCCAAATCCAAACTTTAATACAAATAATAATTATTTTCAAAATCCCCCATGGCCTCGCCAACCTATTAACGTACAGCCTCAACAGTTACCCCCTAAAAATCTCCCAACGAACTCAGAAGTCTTCGGACCTTCCCGAAATACGAATATTTTCAGACCAAATCAAATTCCCCAGCATCGCCTTCCGAAGCCGGAACCGATGAATATGTCTACAAATTCTAGATTCCCGTCAACGTTCAATAGAAGAACAAATAATTTTAGGAGAAACTATTTTCAAAATAATGGGCAAAAGCCAAATATAATAGCTGAAGAATTATATAATAATGATTACGATGGACAGGAATGCGAACAGACGCATAGCGACGTCGACGCAGATATCCATTCCAGTGAGCAAGTAGATTTAGATTATTTTTCTCAGAATTTTCAGGAAGCCGCCTCAGAAAACCAAATAACTTAATCGAATTGAATTTAACCTCTAATAACCCTTTACCTTATATTACTATTTCTAATCCTCCATTAAAATTATTGGTAGATACCGGTAGTACTAAGTCAATCTTAAAACCAAGTATTGCTGAACAATTTTATTCAGATTGTATATTTCATTCCAACGTTTCAATTTCCACGTCTCTCGGTACGAAAAATATCAAATACCAAGCTGCGATACCAGCGTTTCAAGAATTTAACCGCGACAATATCTTAAATTTCATATTATACGACTTCCACGAATTTTTCGACGGCGTGGTCGGTATAAATGACCTATTATCAATGAGGTTTAATATTGACCTTAATAATAAATGTCTTGTTAGCACTAACGCAATAATCCCTATTAAATTTAGAAAACCATCAGACATAAAGTTTGAAATATCTGTTGGCCCTTATGAAAAGATTTTAAAGGAAGTGCCTGTGACCGTACCAAACGGTGAAATATTAATTGATAAGATAATTTTAGGTGATATGTATGTACCAGAAATGCTAACTGTAGCAAATAATGGTTTAGCTTTAGTAGAATTTGTCAATGAAACAAATAAAAATTTATCTATAACTTTATTAAAACCCCTATACGCTTATCCATATAATTCTAATGTTTATCAATGTTATAAATTTGAATTTTCTAATAGACAAAATAAACATAAAATAGATAAAATGCAAATACAAAATCTTGTTAGAACGGATCATATGAACGCAGAAGAAAAATCCGAAATTATCAAATTATGCTCTCAATATAAAGATATATTTTTGAAACCAGGTGACCCACTTACATTTACGTCAAAAGTAAAACATGTTATTAAAACAACCGACGAAGAACCTGTACATGTAATGTCGTACAGATATCCGTATGTCCACAAGGAAGAAATTAAAAAGCAAATTGACAAAATGTTAGACGACGGGATTATTAGACCCAGCAGCAGTCCTTGGGGATCGCCGCTTTGGATCGTAAAGAAGAAACTCGATTCTTCCAATCAACAAAAATTTCGTTGCGTTATAGATTATAGGAAACTTAACGATAAAACCATTAGTGATCGATATCCGATACCCGATATTACCGAAATATTGGACAAATTAGGACGAGCACAATATTTTACTACTCTTGATTTAGCTAGCGGTTTTCATCAAATCGAGATGAGCCCCTGCTCCATAGAAAAAACAGCATTCAGCGTTAATAATGGACACTACGAATTTTTAAGAATGCCTTTTGGCTTAAAAAACGCACCATCCACCTTCCAAAGGGTAATGGATGAAATATTAAAGGATTTACAAAATAAAATCTGTATGGTATATATGGACGATATAATTATTTTTAGCACAAGTCTCCAAGAGCACATTCAAAATTTAAAATTAGTGTTTGCAAAACTAAAAGATGCACAATTAAAAATACAAATTGATAAATGCGAATTCCTCAGAAAGGAAGTTGAATTTTTAGGGCATATAGTGACCCCAGACGGAGTTAAGCCTAATCCAAAAAAGATTAAAGCTATTAAAAATTTTCCTATCCCTCGTACACAGAAGGAAATAAAATCATTTTTAGGTTTGTTAGGATACTATAGAAAATTTATTAAAAACTTTGCAGCTGTAACTAAACCTATGACCATGTGTTTGAAAAAGGATCAGAAAGTTATCCACAATAAAGAATTCTTAGACTGTTTTAATATTTGTAAAAATCTTTTAACTTCAGAACCTATTTTAGCTTATCCTGACTTTAATAAAACTTTTCAATTAATAACAGATGCCTCTAATTTCGCAATAGGCTCTGTTCTAATGCAAGATAACCATCCTATATGTTACGCCTCACGTACTTTGAATTCAGCCGAAATTAATTATTCAACCATAGAAAAAGAGTTATTAGCGATTGTATATGGTTGCAAATATTTTCGACCTTATCTCTTCGGTCGCAGATTCCAAATTTTAACTGATCATAAACCCCTTCAGTGGTTGTTCTCACTTAAAGAGCCAAACTCTCGCTTAGTAAGGTGGAGACTTAAGCTCGAAGAATTTGATTATAATATTCAATATTTAAAAGGAAAAAATAATAAAGTAGCCGACGCACTTTCTAGAATTAAAATAGATTCCGACTTGAATGCTATCGAGACAGAATCGATGGATGTTAATTTAGGCGACATAAATGAAATAATAGATAATGAACTAAGCAACTTAGGCGATTTACCGCAACTTTCAGAAGGAGACCTTGACTCCTTACTAAATGATGGATCAACAAATAAAATAAATATTATTTCGGACATACAAGTTCGACCCCCTTTCGAAAATCCAGAAACAGAAGACTCAGATTTAGAAACGTGTCATACTTCTTTAGAAAATCCAATTCTAGGTATACCCATAACCGAAAGAGCTTTAAATACTTATAAAAATCAAATTATAATAATAGGTGGAGAAATAAATAAAATAAAATGCAAAAATGAAAAAATATTTGATAATAATAGATTTTATGTTACTTTACCCCAAAGAAATATTGAAGAAAGTATTTTTAAATTTGTAAAAGAATATATAGACCCCAAAAAGATTTATGCATTGTATTTTAGAGAAAATATTTTACCAGAAACATTTGTAGTAATAGTTCAGAATTATTTTAAAAATTCTGCTTTTAAATTTGTACATTCCACAAAATTTTTAACTGACATAATAAATACGCAAGAACAAAAAGAAAAATTAGAATATTATCATGTACACAAAAAGGACATCGTGGTATAAACGAAGTAAAAATGTCTTTAGGATCACGTTACTATTGGCCAAAAATGGCAGAAGATATCGAACAATTTATAAATAATTGCGAAACCTGTCTTAAAAATAAATACGATAGAAATCCTCCAATTATAAAATTTAGTTTAACTCCCACTGCATCAAAACCCTTTGAACATATTCATGTAGATGTCTTTAAAATTTCTAATCAATCATATTTAACGATCATAGATTCATTTTCGAGATATGCCCAAGCATACCCTTTACCTAGTGTCAATGGCACCTCTGTAGTGGAAAATTTACTTCTCTTTGTAAGCCACCATGGTTTACCATATAAAATTACCGCCGATTGTGGCACAGAATTCAAAAATAATGACCTTAAAGATTTTTGTAAACTTCACCATATAGAACTACATTTCACAACTTCTAAAAATAGTAATTCCAACTCTCCCGTAGAAAGGTTTCATTCTACATTAATAGAATGCTTTCGCTGTCTTAGAGAGGAAAATAAAGAATTAACCCCTAATCAATTAATAAAACATGCTATTCTAAGTTATAATAATTCAATTCATTCCATCACTAAATTTACCCCATTTGAAATCATAAAAGGACATATTAATAGTCCAGATCCTTTTGACTTGGACGATAACCTTATATTATCTTACTATGTACAAAATCATAAAAAAGCAAGTAAACAGTTATATGAAATAATAAAAACTAGAAACGAAGAAACAAAAGAAAAAATAATTAATAAATTAAATGAAAATCGAAATGACCCTCCAGATTTTTCTAACCAAGACGTTGCATACGTCAAAACAAAATTGCGCGATAAAAAGGCACCCAAATTTAAAAAGACTGAAATTGTTCAAGATTCAGGTCTTATATTACAAACTAATAAAGGAAATTACCATAAAAATATAATCAGAAAACCCAAAATAAAACCAAAAATATCTTTTCAGGAAAATGAAAATCCGGACAACGTGTTTGCTCCTGATATTCCTGGCACTTCAACATAGATGTGAAGGAGAAGATGTAAAAATTACTCCTATATCGAACCCTTTGTTACCCATATTGTTAGGACCCTGTAAAATTATTTACACTAAGCATACTTTTATACACTATCTAGATTTAAGAGAAGTAACTAAACAGATAACTAGTTTAACTAAACATTTTTATAGCCTTAAGAATAGTCTAATAGCAAGTAATGCTTCTAACCCTATATCTTTTCATAACTTAGCTGAACAAATGACAAAAAGAACCGAATTCTTAATAAAAATTCTTGAAAGAAAATTTGAAAATTTAAATCCACATATTCGCTCTAAAAGAGGTTTAATAGATGGAATAGGCAAAATTAATAAATGGGCTTTTGGAACTTTAGATGCCGACGATGGAGAACGATACGATAAAGCAATCAATATTTTACAATTAAATCAGAAAAATGTAATTCATGAACTTAACCTTCAGTCAACTTTGTACAAAAAGCTTGTTAATCATTATAATCAGTCTTTATCAACCTTATGGCAAAATCAACAAAAATTGCAAGACAATATTGAAAAATTTAAATATTCATTAGAAACCAAAATAATTACTTTGGGTAACTACATAACTTATCAAAGTATCCTTTACCAAATTAATCTCGATTGCCAAAATTTAATAACATTTATTGACAATATTGAAAATTCGATCGTTTTCTCTAAATTAAATACTCTTCACAATTCAATAATATCTACCCAAGAAATCTCAGAAATGATGTCATATTTATCACATATATACAAAGAAGAACAAATCGCAAAATTTAACAATGTGCTAACATACTATCTCTTTCTCAGTACCCAAGTAACCTTTTATGAATCCAAGCTTATATTCGCTATCCATGTTCCTATATTCAAATCAGAAAATTACGACTTCTTCCATGTTTACCCCGTAATACAAAATCATCAAACATATATTCCTTTATATCCCTACTTGGCAAAAGGAGAAAAATCACTATCGATAAAAGAAGAATGTCCCATCCTCGAAACCAGATACTACTGTCAACAGGACTACACCCAAATAGATACCTGCACCTATAAATTGATTGATGGACGTAATCCAGAGAAATGCTACGCCACTGAAATAAATCTACAAGAACCCATTATTGAACACGTTATGGATAACCAAATCTTGATAATTCCGTCCAGTACTGTCAAATTCATCTCAAAATGTGTGTCCAATTCGTTTTTGGAAATAAAAGAACCTTCGTTAATAGAAATCCCACCAAAATGTGAAATAGAGGTTGGAACCTTAAAATTTTCAAACAACCCACGTATCCAATCTGGAAAAATCATTATATTACCAAAATTAGAACATTTTTCGACTGAAAAGGTAAATTATCAAGTAACCAATTTAAGCAAAATCGATGTGGAAGGACTATACGAAATTAACAGAATCACCAGAAATCTTTCACCTGTAGAAGAAATTGGCTTTCCAACTACACCCATTATCAGTACTGGTTCAGTCATCCTAACTATATTAATACTAATCGTTACAATTTATGTCATTACTAGATGCCGAAAATATTACAAAAATAAGAAGGTTCCTGACGAAATCCCATTGGAAGAAACATGTCCCCAAAATTTGGAATCCAAAAATACCTCCGTTATTTTTTCCTCTTAAGGACGGAGGAGTTACATGGTACGAAAGTCCGGACCTGGCAGAATCCCAACCAACACCTGCAGCTTACTCTGCAGTTTCCACCAGAAGTTTGTTAGATTGTTTCATTATATTTGCATTGTAAAATTCATTATTATTCTTGGTCTTGTCGAGTTCAGTCATATTTAAAATTGTAGTTTAGAAATAAAAATATTTTTTAAAAACCGATTTCATTTTTCGAAATCCAAAATTCCTACAAAGACGTGATAATTTCATTTTAGAATCAATCTTATATTGTAAATGTATTGAATATAGGGAAATAGAAACAAGCAAAATTATGTTAGATTATAAGATTGATTTTTATGTTAAATAAACTAAGGGTTAAATTTTATTTTTTTTTGTTTTTTTTTTATAAACAGCGTGCTTAAAAGTAAATGAATTATTATAAAAAAATCATGATTTCTAATTTTTTTATTAATTTATTTATTTAATTAACATTGGTAAATGGCATACAGCCAGTCACAGCATGATAACATAATATATTCTAAACATCTAAAATAATATCAAGAACTATAACTAAAACTATATTATTTAACTACAATACAAAGCTGTAATCGAAAACAATGATACAAAACTAGAGTATCAAAGAAGTTATTTTAGGCAAAAAGTTAAATAAATTAATTATAAATCCTAATAAAACTGATTTCTAAAATTTAAAGTTTTTGATAAATTAAAGGAATTCTGCGAGACTTCTGTTCTGCAAAATGATCTATTACCTCGTTTATAAAAGCGTCCTCATGCTGTGATTTTATAAATGATTTTTTAATTGAGATTTTTGCCATATTGCTCAATCGTGTCTGTCCAGTTGTATTTCTGATATAATTTTTAATCCTGTTTAGCGCGGAGAAACTTCTTTCTGCAGAAGCACTTGTTACTGGCAACACAACACAAATGCATAATAATTTAAAAACTTCTGGCATACAAAGTTTTAAATCATTATCGTGGTAAAAGTCAACATTTCACAAGGGGTTGCGCAATTTTCTATTATCTCATTCCCGTATAGAGCGGATAATTCTAGTGCGGCAGATTCGTGCAAATATTGATAAGAATTGCACATTTAATGATACAAGCATATAATTTGGTCCACATATACTGCACATATAAAGGTTAAAATTTAGATATGAGGCCATCTCAGATTTTGCCTTTTACAAAAATGGCGGGCATTCAAAATGGGCGACTATGCATATGTGACTAATAGCACAATATCTTTTGAATGAAAAGTCCGATTTGAACAAAATTTGGTACATAGGTTCTTTTTGTGATTTACAAGATAGATGTCGTAAACTGGAAGAATCAGTTTACCAGAAGTTGTATTTTTTCTGGTTTTTTATGTAAAAGTATTTTATATTATGTAAATAATTTATTTTCAAATTTTTCACCCTGTATATATTAATTTTTCAAAATGGTAATACCACCATTGAAAAGAGCGTAAGAATATGTTTTAGGAAATATTTTGAACTTTTTAGTTATGTTAATTACCATTTGAGGGGCTTAAGATAAAAGGGATCCAAGTGCACTTTTACTAGTTTGGAGATATTTAAGGTTAAAGTTTTTTGGATAATTAAAATTCCTTGTACATTAGCTACTGTTGTACATAGTATTATTTTATTAATAAATACTTAGAAAATTATTATACTTACATACATTTTCAAAAAAATAACCAATTCAGCTGTATTTTGATAAAAAGCACTTGGACCCCTCTTATTCTAATTATTGTCTGGTCTAAAATGTATCCTTAGGATTTTTACAGGAAAAAAAGGTGAGTTTTGAAAAACATGTATTAATAGCTGTATTGGATAGATTATTTATTTATAATATGAAACGCTGAAATAAAAAAACGACAAAAATATCTTTAACTCTACACTAAGCAAGTTTCACTCATAATCAGATTCCAGCACTGCAGCATCTTCTATGTCTTCGCCAAACTTAGTTGGCTGCGAGGAAGACTCCAACGTTTCAGTTTTTTCTTGATATCCTTCTTCAGACACTTCGTTGACGGTATTGATTTTTGATTTTTTATTCTTGTGTTCATGTGGAAGCTTGTTGTAGAACTCGTGGTAAACCGGTGGGATAAAATCAAGAAGTTTTTGAATATTGTCCCATTTCAATTTATTTATTTTTATCGGCTCAACGTTAAGATTTTTTTTAAACATGTTTTCCATGGTAGTAGTAGGACGTCCAGTTCCTTTTTTTACACATGCGCATGTAAAAAATACAGTCTCTTCATTTAATGTTTCCTTAAAAGAAAACGAAAAGGTTTCGGAAGATTTTTTAAACAAAAAGTACCGCACTGGTCTCCATTTAAAAAGAACACCATCAGTGTCTTTTTTCGGATCACTTATAACTTTGTTTATTGTTTCAAAACTGTAAAAGTTTGCTTGGTTCATTCGATGTACATTAAACTTTTTACATGCTGATTGAATTAGCTGGGCCCAGTGCTCTGGAATAAACACCTGTGGATTCTTACGCTTCACTTTTTCGATTATGCCAAAATCTCTGTCACATTCCATAAATGTATGGCCTGGTTCCAAAAACTTGTGGTGAATCTCTTGAATATGAGTAGATTTAACCAAGAACATAAACAGCTTTACAATGTTTTTATTTTTGTTCTGCCCACCGCAGCAATCGCTGTATGCTATGATCTTGGTAACACTTTTAGAAAGTATATTTTTTACAAAATAAATGAGGCACGAGCCAATCTCTTGAGATCCTCTGCTTGAAGTGGATTCATCCCAGATGAACATTTCTGATCTTTCTGTGGTTATATTGTGAATACAAAAATTATACGTCCAAAGCTGTCGCAAATAAAACGCTTTAGAGGTAGTTATTAAGGATGTGGGAAGGGTTTGCTGGAGATCAAAACAGATGACGTTCGTATCTACAGATGTTTTGTATTTTTCACTATCTTGATTTTTCATTGTTTCGGCCATCTTTGCTTTCCGTTGATGAAGCTCTTGATCAAATTTGGTTATTTTTACTTTTTCTGCATCTGCTGAATATTCTATAATATTTCTATAGGCGTCACATCTACTGCATGTATCTGAGTTTGGCCTGTGAAATCTTAGGTTAAACTCCGTGTTAAAAATGTGTCTGTAATATGAGAGCTTCACTGGATCCTCATGTAGTTCCTCGCATTGTTGAACATATAACTGGTACATTTTGTTTAAATTCAAATCCGGAGATAAGTATCTTGTATTCAAATTTGAATTCCTTGAGTAATGGCTTATATATTTTGGAAATTTGGCTATATGCTCCATAGCACTATTAGGTTTTTGTGGATCCATTCTTTTAGTAGGTTGTTGCCCTCTTAAATCTTTTTCGCATAAGTAGTGTGTATTTGTATGCGCAAATTGGTGGAATATTGTGGAATATTAATTAGGTGAACAACCGCTGGCTAGGGTGAATATTAATTAGGTAAGAGGGTGAATACTAATTAGGTAACGCCAACACTATATGATTAGCAAAGGAATTCGCATTAACGAAAATCAGTGACCATGACGCTCTTCATCTTCTCCTGTACACAAAGTAATGTGTGTCTTATATTCTTGACTGTGTACATATCTCAAGATCTGAAGTAACAGGTGAATGCTTCTTTATTAGTAACCATGATTTTTGTAACATGCAAAAAGCAGCTACCGGAATTCCATAAAGTATTGTGCCTTGTTAATGTCCGCTGAACGGTTGGTAAAAGACGTGGGTGAATAAATTAAGAAATATTTCCTTCTTAATCGACATAGTTACACATGCAGACACTTAGTGAGAAGTGAATGTCTTGAAGGGGATGCAAGTTTTGGTTTCCACTCTACTGAATAAAACTTCATGCATTCGAACAGTAATAATTAAAAAATACGCGTGTTTCACTACAATGTATTGTATAATTGTATAAATTAAAAGCACCCAGCCATGATCTAAGATTTAGTTGGATATCACATGCATTTGTAAAGATTGGTACTTTAAAACACACTAGGTGGGGTGCGGCATACATTTCATTGGCTGGCCACCTGCTCATGATCAAAGCAGGGATTTTAAAATTCCATACCCATTCCATTAAGCTATAAAACCGTAGGTACTACCCCCACGAAAGTAGTTTTACTAATATCACCTTGTTCATACCCTAAATGAAAGAAAAACTTGCTGTACCGGTATGTACGAAGTCAAGTCATAAAATTATAAATCATTTAAAAATGTCACCTGATGACTCCTAGTGGAGTTAAAAACATAGAAAACAGCTTAAACCGTAGTTATGAAGTGATTTTAATGCGCACCGGAATAAAACTCTTAAAACATGACAAGTGAACAAAAACTAATATGTGTACGGGGGGCTGTTAAAAAGTCGGTTTTAAAAATCAGACGCGAGAACAAAATGCGCCGTCGGCTTGGATTACGAAAATGAAAAAAACTCTTAAAACATAATAAGTGAACAAAAAATAGTACGGGGTGCCTAACAAGTGGATGTAAACATCAAAACGTGACAACAAAATTCGCCGTCGGCTTGGATTATGAAAAGTGGTAAAAAATCTTAAAACATGACAAGTGAACAAAAAATAGTACGGGGTGCCTAACAAGTGGATGTAAACATCAAAACGTGACAACAAAATTCGCCGTCGGCTTGGATTACGAAAAGTGATAAAAAATCTTAAAACATGACAAGTGAACAAAAAATAGTACGGGGTGCCTAACAAGTGGATGTAAACATCAAAACGTGACAATAAAATTCGCCGTCGGCTTGGATTACGAAAAGTGATAAAAAATCTTAAAACATAACAAGTGAACAAAAAATAGTACGGGGTGCCTAACAAGTGGATGTAAACATCAAAACGTGACAACAAAATTCGCCCTCGGCTTGGATTACGAAAAGTGATAAAAAATCTTAAAACACGACAAGTGAACAAAAAATAGTACGGGATGCCTAACAAGTGGATGTAAACATCAAAACGTGACAACAAAATTCGCCGTCGGCTTGGATTACGAAAAGTGATAAAAAATCTTAAAACATAACAAGTGAACAAAAAATAGTACGGGGTGCCTAACAAGTGGATGTAAACATCAAAACGTGACAACAAAATTCACCCTCGGCTTGGATTAAGAAAAGTGATAAAAAATCTTAAAACACGACAAGTGAACAAAAAAATATGTGTACGGGGTGCCTAAAAAGCATTTGTATTGTTTGTATTGTCTAACTTTCATTTTGGGATATGTAAAAACAACAAGGTAATCTTAATAAAATAAAAAGTTTAAATAATATTTCAGTTCTTTTCTTAACCCACACCTGACTTTTCTTTGTTGGAACTATCTAAATTAATAACATTGTGTTATTGGTTTAAATAGGTAAACACACATATTATTCTAAAATGAAAATTTTTCTTTCGGGATATATGTCCGAAAACTATATGGTAATCTTAATAAAATAAAAAGTGTAGATAATATTTCAGTTATTTCCTTAACCCACACCCGAGCTTTCTTTGTTGTTTTTTAACTATTTGAATTAATAAAATTTTATTATTAATTTAAATATTTAAACAAACATATATTCTAAAATATAAATTTTACTTGCATTTCGAAAATTAACTCACACCTGACTTTCAAAAAAAAATTTCCCGAAAGGAAATAATTTTTCAGGTATTTTTTAACCCAAAAATGAGTAGACCAAAAATTTCTTTAAAGCAAAGAGTGACTTTTTGCAAAATAATAAAATCTTTATAAAATAATAATCATATACCTCTGAATAAATATTCATGACCACGAATTTTATTAAACGTAAAAATGTAGCTACCATATACCGATCGGCTTTACTCACCACAGCTGTAAATTTTTGCATTATGCGGAGAAGATACATTCGCCCCGCTAACCTAAAAACCCAGCATAGTTGAGCGAAAACCGATTCTCGATAGTGAATGAAAACGCCATGAGCGTAATTAATAAAATTTTTAGTCAAAGTATCTTATGATTTAAATATTAATTTTCCAAGTCATTTATGAAAATTAAGAAAAGATTTTTTGAATTAATGTTTTAAAAAGAAATATCTTTCTAAAACTAATATTA